>NC_089281.1:3931276-4637146 GCF_963678975.1 Dysidea avara
CAGTATTTCAAACTACAAATTATAGTCCACCCACTACACTTTCAAGTTATCAAGACACACAGTAGTGTATCATGCAGCCAAGAAAGCCAGCACGTCACACTGTGTGTATTAGTGCTGCCATGATATACTGAAGTAGATACATCGTATTCATATTAGGGCTGAGCGATACTACCGTTTTATCGATATATCACGATATTTTGAAAGTATTAATATCGCGATATTTTGTTATTAACTATCGTGATACCATGCCTGTACATTACTGTCATTAAAAATCCATTTGTTATGCAGTACTTGGCTAAGAATCCTTGTAAATGATAAAGTCCATCCATCTGGTTTCCCCTGCAGAGAGGTGTGAACACCATAACAACCTCAAAGCATGTGTTACAATAACTGTTACTGTAAACAAGGATGATAGTGGCTAGTTTGCTATCACCTATAAGGACTTCCTGCAGGAATGCTGAGCAATACACTATGTGGCACCAGCTATGATTGACTTATTTGTAAGTATCATGAACTATTCAGTATCGTGAATAGTGGCTTTAGTATCGATCGTGATACTAAAATGGCTCAGCCCTAATTCATATTCATATATAAACTTTGGTGATATTGATATTATGGAGTTTTTCTATATCGAGTGCTGTGTATATTGACAGAAAGAAAATGCAATTTTCACTCCTTAGTCCCTTCTCCAAAGTACGCCATTTTTCTTTAATAGCTGTCTGCCAGGTAGAGTAAGTCACACAACAAATTTGCTCCAGCCATTCGTGAGATATGGGCAGCCAATATTTCTCTTATTTTTATGGGGTCTACGTGGGTCTAGATCATTATGTGTCCACACTTTACAAAACTGCTATAAAACGCAAACACGTAATTTGATTGCCTTGAAACTGGTACAGATAAAAAGCATATAAAAGTGAATTTATGTACTAAGTTTGCAAGGAATCTGATAAATATCCATGGCACTATGAACATCAACTTGCATAAAAATATTGAACTTTTGTCATAGCTACAGGGTGAACCGCTTATGGGAATAATTAGAAGAAATTTGGTGTGTGCATAGGATAGTCATTGTAGCAATGCCTTTTGATGGCTAGAAAAGCAAAGAAGTAACAGCTACAGAGTTACAATACAAAATCCAAAAAACTGTAAATTGTGGGGTTGAGATACACTAATACAGTCATCATGGGATAAAGAAAATGTTGAGAAAAAACCTGCCACAGTTCAAATCAGGGACCTCCATACTGAACACTCACATTATAACTACTTAGCCACTGCTATCACGACTGTTCACCTCACTTAATTTCTACATTATATACTAGTTAAGCACCACAGCAAGTGCAAAACAGAAAATATAGCACACACGAGGGTGAGACAAATATTGTCTAGAACTGACTTAGTATTTAGAATACTATTACGTAATGTACTATAGTTAGAACACGTGTGTACGGTGTGCGTTTTATGTGCTTGTAATCTAGCGTATGTCACGTGCTTTAATTCTATCAGTCGTCAACGTGGTGATCCCGACGAGTCGCTCCTATCTCTAGAACCTGGCCTATTTAGTCTTACAGACATTGGTACAGTGACAGGAATTCGCCCGAGAACACATTAACCCCAGCCAAAGAAGTCATTGTACCGTGGCAAATCGTTGATAACGGTACCCGTTAAGGCAAGCCACGAACCCATTTGATATCGTCGTTGTTTTTGTGTTAATAGTAGATCACGCTGGATAGATGGAGCAATTGTCTCGCCATCAAGCCTCTCGCAAAAGTACTAAAGTCCCACGTGACACGACTCTACAACAAGATCGATGACCTTGTTGACAAGGAAGTGGACGAGTACTCTATCGCACTACTCACTAAAGCCATGGAACAACTCCAGGACAAGTGTGACAAGTTAAACAAAATTAGATTATTACTCTAATTGATGAGCCTCAAGGGCTGGAAGACTACATTATGGAATCTGAGGACCTTAAGGATGATATTGCAGACAAGTTAACAAGAGTTCAAACCATCATAGATATACAGAAACAGCCAAAGAACACCAGTCCACCAACTAACCAACCACAAGTGAGTCAGTTTGTAGATAGTACAAGTCCACCACAGTTAGTCACCACAGTATCAGCAGTAGTGAATCACAAATAAGTGCAAACTTACCATCTGATACTAGCCCACCACAGTTGGATAGTGTAGCAGGGGCAAATAATATTGCAGTGTCATCAAATTCAGTAACTACAACATTGTTAACACCTCCTGTTCAGGTTCAGCAAACCAGTAAATTGTGGTATCCTCCCTATCACTGCCAGAAACCCTTGTTATTAGCAATGTTGCACCACCACCTTTGATACCACTTGCCCCCACCACATCCATCACAAGTTTAGCCAATCATCAAAGTTCAGTGTTGCTGTCAGTACCTGATGCTAGAAGCTTGTACACGACATCAGTGGATCACTTTACACATCATAGTCTGTTTCCCACTTCAGCAGCTGGATATCACGCCAGCACCCAACAGTTTGCCACTAGCCGTCTACCAAAGCTGTCCTTGCCTACTTTCTCAGGTGACCCCTTAACTTGGCAGACATTCTGGGATTCATTCTATGCTGCAATTGATGCCAATCCCAACCTCAGTGGGATACAGAAGTTTAATTATCTTAAGGCACAATTGCAGGGTAATGCCCCCAACACCCAATTCTTCGACTGATGTTACAGGGCTTCTTACACCGATATCACCTTGTAAAGCTCCAGAGACAGTATCTACATGCCTACTTAAAACCGCTGTTGCTCCTGTTATAGCTGGAAACATCAAGACCATGGCAAATATTCTGTTTGATGAAGGTGCCCAAAGGTCATTCATATCTACAGAGATGGTCGAAGAACTAGGCATTTTACCCACTGGTACAACAGACATTTCCTTGGCATCATTTGGCAGCACATCTAGATTACAACAGAAACTTGGAGTCACCACAGTGAAGATAGAAACCATCAGTGGAGAACTAATTTCTATATCAGTGCTCATTGCACCAACGATTGCTGCTCCAATTCAGAACGCTGTTCCCATGTCTGTCAGCGCTATGCCCCATTTGAGTGGACTCAAGCTAGCTCACCCGATTACATCAGACAAGAACTTTACAATTTCAATCTTGATTGGAACTGACTTCTACTGGGAATTTGTACAAGATACAATTGTTAGAGGAGATGGTCCCACAGCTCAGGAGTCCAAACTAGGCTATCTCTTGTCAGGGCCATTACCGTACTCATTCTCTCAGACAGCCACTTCTATTCTACTGCAAATGGCTTCCACGGTAACACCTGAAGAACCAAATCTTGAGAAATTTTGGTCCATTGAATCAGTTGGTACAGATACCAACACATCAGCTGTAGACTCTACGTTCCTTCACACATATCAAGAGTCTTCCATCACTCAAACGCCTGAGGGCATGTATATAGCAAGATTTCCATGGAAAGAGGACAAACCCTTCTTACCCTCAGACATCAACATTTGTAAGAAGCGAACAACCACATTGCTACAGAAACTCAGACAAACACCAGATCTACTAAACATCTATGACAACATCATCAAGGATCAAGAGAAGAGAGGTTTCATTGAAAGAGTTGATGAAAATGATACTGCAGAACACATCCATTATCTATCCCACCGCGCAGTCAAGAAGGACTCTGCCACAACTCCCATCCGTATTGTCTATGACTGTAGTTGTCGTGGTAACAGTAAGTCAGCTAGCCTCAATGATTGTTTGGTCACTGAACCTCCATTTTTGAACAACCTGTGTGGCATATTGATCAGATTTCGTTGTCATGTTTTTGCTCTCTCAACAGATATAGAGAAGGCATTCCTGCACGTGAAGCTGCATCCTGATGACCGGAACTTCACCAGATTTTTATGGACACCTCCGTCAGAGAACTCAGACAAGTTTGCTATATACCGTTTTACTGTCGTTCCGTTTGGGTCATCTAGCTCACCATTCATGCTTGCAGCAGTGCTCGATTTACATCTTAGTAAAGTTGGAACCCCAGTTGCAGAAGACATGAAGGAGAACATGTATGTGGACAACATTTTGTCTGGCTGCAACACGGAGGATGAGTTACAAGTTTACTACAAGGAGTCTAGAGATCTTATGAACCAAGCAAACTTTAATCTCCGTTCTTGGTCATCCAATAGCTGCAGTCTTCAAGCAATCACAGCAAGGGACAAAACAAGCGACCCCAATCCAACCATAGGACTTCTGGGACTCAGATGGAATACCACCACTGACACGTTGTCACTTGCTCCAAGGCAGCTCTCACCAGCTAACACATTTGTTACCAAGAGGGATGTTCTACAAACTTCATCACAGATATTTGACCCCTTGGGTTTTGTAACACCTGTATCAGTCAAAGCCAAAATCTTACTTCATGAGATCTGGCAGACCAAGTTTACATGGGACGAACCTCTCTCGGAAAAGATCACAGATAACTGGCTTAGTATTCTCCCTGACCTGATGCAGCTACCACAGTTTATCATTCCGAGAACTTACCTCTCTACACCAATTACATCTAATTGTTATCTATACGCCTTCTCAGATGCCAGTACTAAAGCATATGGTGCTATCGTATACATCTGCCAGAACCAAGAGATTTCCCTAGTTATGTCAAAGTGTCGTGTGGCTCCAATCAAGACTGTTACCCTTCCTCAATTAGAATTGATGGCAGCTGTTATGGCTACAAGGCTTGTGCAATTTGTCAAATCAGCCATCCACTTTCAACATGATGATTCCTCCAGCCACATACATTTGTGGACAGACAGCCAAATAGTTCTCCACTGGATATACAAGTCACACCATCAGTCCAAGCCATTTATTTCACACCGTGTTACAGAAATTGTTGGAGTATTCCCAGCTAATTCATGGTCATTCACACCGTCTGGTGACAACCCTGCCGATCTTCTAACAAGGGGAGTTTCTGCCCAACAGTTTTTCTCATCAGAGTTATGGTTACATGGACCGCAATGGCTGATATCCAGACAAGACTGGCCACAATGGGTACCAACTAATGCCCTACTACAACTGGTAGACGAAGACGAAGATTCTGAGAATACAACCTCAACTCCCCAGGGCAGTGATGAGACCATAGTAGGTATTCATAACATTGTTGACATTGCACACATTAGTAGTATTAGCAAGTTGTTAGCCGTCACAGCATATGTGCTTAGGTACATTCATAATTCACGTAAACAACAACCACTGCTTAATGGTCCACTGACTGCAACAGAATTGAACAGTGCCAGGAAACATTGGATCTCCAGCAGTCAGTCCACTAGTTATTTGACTGAGCTTTCATACTTACCGAAGAAACAGGGTTCATGCCCTAATCTAGTGAGACAACTTCGCTTGTACTTGGATCAAGACAGCCTGATCAGATGTGGAGGAAGGATCCATAATGCTCCTTTGGACCAGTGTACAAAGTTTCCTTATTTGCTACCACCTAAGCATCCATTAACTACCATGATCATCCAAGACACACATAAGAAGCTCCATCATGGTGGAACAGCTATTACTATGACAGCAGTTCGACAGGTTTACTGGATCCCCACCATTAGACAACGGATCAGAAGCATCTTGAGGAAATGTGTCGCATGTGCCAGAGCAATGGGGAAACCTTACAAGACTCCTGATCTACCTCCACTTCCCAAGACCCGTGTTGGATCAGCCAGACCATTTGCTGTAACGGGGATAGATTTGACTGGGACACTTTATGTCAAGGACCCTATTGGTGAGAGTAAAGCTTACATATGTCTTTTTACCTGTGCTAGTACAAGAGCGATCCACCTGGAAATAGTCACAGATTTGTCAACCGAAACCTTTCTGTTAGCCTTCAGAAGGTTTTCCAGTCGAAGATCTTTTCCATCTGTTATTCTATCTGATAATGCTTCTACATATCTTGCCGCCGCCGAGGAATTGAAGACACTGTTTGAATCCAATGACATCAAGGAAACCCTTGGACGTCAAGGCGTTGATTGGAGATTTATTCCAAAGCGTGCTCCATGGTATGGGGGGTTTTGGGAGCGTCTAATAGGACTGACCAAACAAGCTATCAGAAAGACACTTGGCAGAACGTTTATCTCCCTCCAACAACTACAGACAGTCATAGTAGAAGTCGAGAGTATGTTAAATGATAGACCACTCACTTATGTTAATTCTGATTTACAAGACCCTCAACCATTAACACCATCCCACCTACTTTATGGTAGGAGAATACAGCAAGTTCCTCGCCCCCTCAATGATGATGAAGAAATCAATGATCCAAGTTATGTTGACAGCATAGACCTCAGGAAAAGAGCAGATAAATTGACACAATTGATTGGACATTTTACCTCACGATGGAAGAAAGAGTATTTAACATCATTACGAGAATTCTACAAGAGCACCAAGCAGAGCAAGCAGAGTAAACAGATGATAAGTAAAGGGGATATAGCGATTGTACATGAAGACAATAAACCGAGATTACAGTGGAAACTAGCCATAGTTACAGACCTCATCAAGGGAAATGATGATCAAGTGCGAGCTGCTCATATAAGAACAAGCACTCATGCAACAACGAGACCAGTTTCCAAATTATATCCTCTGGAAGTACAGGACATAGAACAGAATGGCCCTGCCATCACAGAAGATGTTGAATCACCGACTAATAACATAGTTAATGAAGATGCCCAGAACACAGCTACAATTTGTACACGCTCAATGAGAGCAGCTGCTTCTAAGGCAATCCAGAAGATGAAAGAATGGAATGGTTTGCTCGGCCCGCCCCCGGAGGATGTCTAGAACTGACTTAGTATTTAGAATACTATTACGTAATGTACTATAGTTAGAACACGTGTGTATGGTGTGCGTTTTATGTGCTTGTAATCTAGCGTGTGTCACGTGCTTTAATTCTATCAGTCGTCAACGTGGTGATCCCGACGAGTCGCTCCTATCTCTAGAACCTGGCCTATTTAGTCTTACAGACAAATATAGCACAAGATGAAGCCAAGTGTTCGACACCACACCCGAGTGCTATATTTTCCGTAGCGCACGAGCATATGTGGTGATTTAACTGGTTTAATGTATGAATGTGAAGTTGCAACAAAAGAAGTCATTTATCATGACCTGGAGCATCATGATGGCAGAAACAAATTAGTACCTACTCATGATTAGTGGAAACAGCAATTAACACCAAGTTAAATTGTGACCCATCCGATCCAGAATTCACTTAGTAGTGGAACAGGAGGATGAGGAGAACCACTGAGAAAAGCTAGCTATGGTGTATGTGAGTAATGGACAGTTTGTACAGCTATCAAATTGTTCGTGAGAGTGGCTATTGGTTGAAGACATCAATAACAAGTGGCCACTGAATCTAACCAAGTGGACTTACAATGATGGACATATAGTGATCAAATTAAGGTCAAGTCACGCAATTATTGTACTGGAAATACAAACATCTGTGTGCATACAGCCAAGTGTATTGGTGGACTTTATTAATTTGGCAAATGGGTTGCTCATTCACTGGCATTTGCCATGGAGAATTGAAATCATTTCAAAGTTTGCCAATTAAATTTGTCACTAATTAAATTACATAATCGGTACTATCAGTATATGGTCCTACTTAAATTTGGATATGCATATACATAATGTTCACATATTACCACATACCTTATTACCAACCAATAACATTGGTACTTCTTGATCAGAGATGTTGTTTAATAGCTGCTGTCTCCAATTAGCCACCGCACGTAAACTTATCCTGTTTGGATCCGTCATGTCAAAAACAATGAGTACTACACTTGCACCACGATAGAAACCCTAGGAATAAAAACAGTGAACAGGTAATTATAGTGTACACCCTACATTTTTTGTGTATATTTATACACGTATTTACTGTAAATGAAGTTATTGACTTATTAACAGCAAGCACATAATTGTGTAAGTCCTTGATAATATTGAGTATGGTAATTGAACTTTACTTTTTTGTGATAAGAATGTTCATTATTCCCCAACCTAAAAATTAATGAGATTTGAATGTACTGTATGCCATGACATGTTATTGGTGCAATCAAGCCAATTCGAATTGTTTCCTACGAGTCTGTACACTAATTTAAATTTCTATTAGACAACTAATTGACTACATATAATTATTGCCTTTAACTCTAAAATGGCTACAGCTACAGGCTTTATTTTGAAAATCAAACATTGCTATCTGCTTTTGAATACTGTGGATGCAGTTCATGAATTTTGGATTTACTTTTCAACTATTGTTTCAAATACCATGGATCTGACTAACTATTTTAATATTACCATCATCGTAGCAAAGTTAGTATCAGAATAATTGCACTAAATCTACTACAACATACAAAAGCATACTCACTGGTGTAATCCAGTTATATGTTTCTTGTCCTGCAGTATCCCACACAGCCAACTTGATATTTTTATGCCTTGTGACATGATGGGCATAACATGTGCCATGTGTACTACCAACCTACATTATGTACCAAGTTAAGGAATACGTATTACACATTTCAGCGGTCTATTTAGAGTTTCATATGTAGGACACTTGACAAGCAGGTAATTTTGGTGAGAGAAACATCAGTATAGCAATTTTGGCAATGAATATGGATCAACACATACATACAAACCTTTTGTAAAGCCAGGCAGCCAGCCATAGGCCGGCTGTGGGCACGTGCCTGGTTAGCTGCAATCGTTTTTGTAAAAGTGTGTTTGTGTCTGTGTCTCTGTGTGTGCATGTGTACCTACTTATCTACTCATGTTTGTCCGTACACACTCACGTGAGCAAAATTGTTAAATGGTAAAAGCAGATTACACATAAGAAGTAAAAGCGAAATGAAGTCTGTATATTAAACTTCTGCATAGGTAAACTTTGTTCTGAGGTGGTTTTTGTGATGGTCTGAAATCTGGGTGTGGTGACGGGTTTTACAGGTGTTTGTTGACTGAAAAACAATGGTGTAACCCTTGTAGATTACCAGGAATAACCTATCCTTTCGAGTTTTGAAAGGGGCATATCCCTTACATATGCATGCAAACAAAAATGAAGAGCAGCCTTGAGGTTTTGTCGAAAGAATTCGTAGGAAAAAACAAACAAAAAAAAAACGATAGTCAAACTATGAACAGTTTAGAAGATACTTCTGTGTATAATATGTAGCAAGTGCTTGGCAATGCATAGCAACATAATTGAAGAATTACATGAATTACAAAATCCGAAATTACAATAAATTATGTATTATTGCAAAACCAAAAACCTATTGGCTAAAATAATAACATAGCTCATTCCAGATAAGCTGGTTAGCTACATGGACGTCTGGTTTTTAGAAGTAGACTTGTTTTAAAATTGAAAAGCTGCCTGATCAGCAACTTCCACAAACCATAAATGCACTATACCTAGCCACCACTTTCAACATAATCTCTACACTTTGTCAAATGAAGTCATAATCATGTGGTCAAATGCTCAAAGTTTACCCTTTATTATACATTAAACTGAGTTGATATCTGCTTTTTCTCTACAGCACACTTTCTCCATCACAAAACATGAAAATTATGACAATATGGTACATAAATGCATATACAAACTAGTAAATGGTCATGGGCATTAATAAGGATACAGTGACAGGTGATAACTCAGTAAAGGCGTTCTTCAAAAATCTTTCAACAAGTGACGTCTTTCCAACTCCACTGTTACCAAGCAAAATTAATTTTAGACTGATCATATCAGGAAGTGGAACAGCAGACTACATAACATACAATTTAATTGTAAGCATACGTACATATATAGTTGTTACTAGCTGCATTGATACGCAAAAAAAAGAACATGATACTGTAATTCTCAAATTATTTACTGTATAATCTAATTAGCTAAGTATATGCTGTGGTGAAGTTTCAGTCTCATATACCAAGAAATTACAAATGCAATGATATACATAGTTGAGACTGGCACTATTGTATTAACCACGAATAGGCAAATCTATCATTTTCCTTCACTGACAAAGTCAGTGAAGAAAGTCTGACTTGTGTTGACCACATACTATTTCAATGAAACAAAAAAATTTAGTAGGTAAATAAGATGATATTCAGGTTTAAAATTTTTTCATCACAAACAAAGCATTTAGACTGCACTAATCAAACTGTTGCACTACAAGGAGTCTGGAACACTAGTGATGACTTGCACTTGGACCACTTACTGTACCGTTAAACATGTAGGTGGGTACATACTAGCCTCCGACCCATTAGTGAGTCCTGTGTTAGCACATTTTATGTAGCTACTGGACTCCACCAGGAAAGTTGCATAAATAGTTTTATATTGATCAATTGTCAACATTTATTCCATATAGCCATTTTATGACAGCCAAGCAAACACTATGAAACACATATAGCATGACCCCATTGGCAGATAATATACATATCATTTGTGACCAGATTTCAAAAAGGGGTCTTCCAAACACATCCAATT
Organism: Dysidea avara; assembly: GCF_963678975.1. NCBI lineage: Eukaryota > Metazoa > Porifera > Demospongiae > Dictyoceratida > Dysideidae > Dysidea > Dysidea avara. The sequence continues at coordinate 3,941,761 of NC_089281.1, forward strand.
CTATGAATTTGGAAGACCATAACTTAGTTGCCAAACCACATGCAAACCTCAAATTTTCTTCATCAATTAACCTATGTTGGTTCTCACCACAGCCCAAATTTCAAGCCAATAGCTCATTGTAATCTGAAGTTATGAATTATCAAATGTGGTATATTGGATGTGTGTGGAAGACCCCTTTTCACAAATCCAGTCACATTTCATCATTAATGGCTATTGTTATACTAATGATGATTAGGAATCAAATTTGACCACAACCTCTGGCAAGTTACTGTACTAACTATCTATTTCAAACAAATAATACATAATATAATTATCACTTTCACACCTCAAATCAAAGGAACCACCAGGGCTACATTTCATATGTAGCCCAGTTAGCCAGGCTACATACAAAATGTAGCCAGGCTACAACTGGGCACTAATTATATAGATGTTGAGGCTGAAATTGATTGTGGGGATCGATTAATACTCATGTAATTAGGATGCACGACTTAGATTTTGCCATGAAAACCACTCAGACAGAGAACGTTTTGTTATCCTCGCCATTCTACAAGTTGAAAAACGTTGGGCTAAGGTGAGAACTAGCGCTATAGCTTATTCACCAATCGTTTCCACACATTTTCGAATACGGGCACACCCCCATCACGAAGCTACCACTCTGCACGAACTAACCACTCTACAAACAAGCTTACCTACAGTATCTAGTCCTTTAGTAAGCTCCTTACTTTTCCATAAACAATTCAATAGCACTGATTAAAAGAGTAAACCCACGTAACCCTGTGATATCTCTACGATATGTCCGTTTATCATAACCGAAATGTACTAACTGCTGACCCATAATCGAAAATTTTAGGTATGCATGTATAATACATCCAGTGGCTGCACTCGTGTTGGCTTGGGTGATTGATCGCCCTGTACAGGCTATCAGCCTAATAAGTGTTACATATTAGCTGTAACACGGGGCATTCAGGCTTTGCCTGATATGTATGCCTGAGGGCCGCAGGCCTGAGGGCATTCGGGCATACATATCAGGCAAAGCCCTCATGCCCATGTTACAACTATTACTTGTACTAGCTGTATATTTCCTTAAATCTATATTTTACTTTATACGTAGGTACATTATACAAAATGAATCTTTTTCCTTTAACCGTACAAATACATTTTCAAGGGAACTACTGATTTGTACATAATAAACAAATGTACATACATAAAGTACGTACTTTATTCAGCACTGAAATATACACCATTTCATGATCATCAGCCACAGCTCCAGGAAGCTCATTTCCCTTAGTGGTGATAGCAGTCGTTGTCGTCACTGTCCCTGACTGTTTACTTCCAGAAGCAACAATACCAGAGTCGCAGGCAGTATCAATTATAGTGGGTGACTAAATTAATGATATACATGTGTACAATAAGTATTTGAATATCATAACAATATGTCTTGTCAACAGGACACATCAGTTTCAGCTTTAGTATCCACATTAAAATTGCTCTATTAACTTTAGATTGCAAAAGAGACCGTCTTTGGTGGACACAAAAGTGTGTTAGCATGTTCATCTACTGTAATACACACATTGATTTTGTGTCCAAACCATGCATAACTGAATGGACTGTTTTAAGGAACACCATAATGTAGTGTAAGCAAGTGAGTGACACCATTATAGTCACCTTAGCCAGTTTTTCTGTAATTTAAGGAAATAATGTAGTTTTAATCATACAGTACAATAGTACTGTATAGTAGGGACATCGAAGGTGTGGGGGCAATCCGTGCTATAATGTAGCCCAAAAACCTGCCGCGATTTTTCCTCACAATGACATGACAGTATTAGTTGGGTAAAACCAAGCTCAAAAGTGTCTTCAGATCGACCTGAAACGTTTCCATCAAGATGTAACAGAATTATTATTTTTATTTATTCAATGGAATTTTCTACTGCCTGCCTGCCTGCCTGATGCCTTCAGTCAAGCGTAGCGGAAAACTGGCTACAGCTACAGCCCTAATTCTTTTGCAGAAACGTTCCTAGCTTGCTTAAGAAAAAACCTTTGCTATAATGATAAACATACAATGCTTGCACTATTGTCTTTAGTTACTTTTTATCCTTCTTTACCAAGGCCATCAGTCAAGGTTCTACTGTTGAGTGTAATAGACTACAGTACGGCTTCCATCTACCAGTGTATATTGCATCAAACTATTTGAATACATGTGGTTGCCGGTCACGTATGTCGCAGTTGATATCAAATAGTGAGAGCAACTCGTGGCAAACTATATAGCATTGTGTAAGTCAATAGATATAGTTTATTTAGTAACAATGTTAAACCGAGTCAGGTCATTCAGGTCCTGGTCTGACCCCATGTGCTAAATTAAATGTGGACGTGTTACTACACGTCATAGCGTAGCCCTGCTTCTTTCATGAGCCATGCCCACTTATGTAAATTACTGTCTGTAGACAACATATGGTAGCCACACCCATTCATCAGTCTGTAGGTATGCACGAATCCATGTCCATTATTGTCTGCAGGCTTATGTAGAGCCACACCCACTTATCAGTTGTTATTGCATGAGTCAATCTAGTATAATAGTGCTGTGAGTAACTCTTAAAGTATTGTGACTGGTTTTGTGAAAAGCAGGCTATTTAGTGGTCATGAGCTTGTAATCAAAAAACTTCACAAACAAGTATAAGAAAAAATTAGGAATTTTAAATTAGATTAGGGACAGTGTATAGTGCTGCAATAAAAAGTACTGAAATAAGCTGGATTGGAGTAATACGTAATGTCCAAATACTGTAAAACAATAAGAAGTGAATATCCCGACTGTGCTATACTTCTTATTGCAGCACTATACACTGTCCCTACTCTAATTTAAAATTCCTAATTTATTCTTATACTTGTATAAATACAAATCCTGTATATTGCATTGTAGCTACAATCCATGGAAGGTTGAATAATGAAAACCAGAACTACTTGACATTTTCTGTGCATGTGGAAAAGACTCTTTATCCAAAATCTAGCCACATTTTAATGCTAAAATATATATTTGGGCAACATAGATTAAATTGAACTATAATACAATGAAATTACTACATACGTACGTATGTACGTACGTATATGGATACCTGGTAGAGAAAGTGTGCAGTAAGTCTATTAAGCACATTTTAATTGACTCAAAAAGTTTACATGTGAATGACAAAAACAACTGCTGTACTCAAAACTGCACTCAGTTTCTCAGTAAATCAATAACATGAATAACTGGTACATGTACTGTACAAATATATTACCTCATTCAAGTCTGTTAAGTTACTTCTACAGTGACAGTGAGGAGTACATGCAGAGTGTGATCCAGTCTGAGAATCCTGTTGTTCAGTTGAAACATCTTCGTCCAATGTAAAAAGCTGATGAGACTAGAAGAGCACATATATCAAACACATATACTATGGCACAAACAACATGCAACTACGAAGTTGGTGGTCTTGAGGACAAGGCTGGTTTGGATTGTAATGTGAAAATTCTTCCAAACTGCATTTCAAGCATACTAGAATCACATCTATTATTACTAATAATGTTATTCTCTCTTTTCTCGTATAAAGTCACATTCAATAAACACTTGTCTCAATTATAAGCCAGAGCATTTCCTGGACATATTTGGAAAATAAATGCCTGGTCTCAAATAGAAGTCCGAGCTATTAATGGAGTCAACTGTTACTTGCTTTAATCCTTTCACCTGCTGCTATTTTCCAAACTTATTAACATTAAATTTAGAGCCATTAAGGTGCTACTAGTAACTACGTGAGTAGTTCGTGTACATGCAGGTAAGTATCACACAACTGTTTTCCAATCATTTTAGCCATTCACTACACTAGTCAACACATTGTATACAGGTTCTCTAAGCTTACCATTACAATAATGGTCTTCTACCACAACTTCAATACCAGAAATCGCTTAGACCTATCCAAAATAAATGCCTGGTTTCAAATAAAGGCCCTATTTGTTTACAGGCCTGGTCAAAAGTGCTGGGAACAAGGAAATACAGTATACAAAGACCTGGGTCTGGGCCTTAAAAGCGAAATCATAATTACACCATGTTTCACACTATTCCAGGAAATCCATGCAGCTCGTTATCAACTTGAGTTATTAAACCCGGTGTACTATACATACAACATGAGCTTGGCATTTTGCCTGCACCTTATAATGAGCTAGAATAATATGTCTGTCAAACAATATTCTGAACTGTGATAATCATCCCAATAGGTAAAGTACATAAAAGATATGCGTTTGTTATACATAGGCCCAACAATAGCTACCTGTTTTAAAATATATATATAAATCCCACATTCTTTTTTTGTGAATGCTTTCTTTTCTATAAATAGTTAGATCCAACATCGGACTATGATACAGATGTAGTTATGTAACTCACTTTTCCAGATGCTGCCGGTGATGGTTGTTTTTGTACGGTTACGAGCTCGTCATTGTTGATAGATGATGATACATGTGATGTCTCTTGTCCAGGAGATACCTTAAGAACACGGTTGTCAGCTGGCACAGAATGCATAGGTCTTCTTTCCACTGGTGTCGGCAGGGAAGAAGTGAGTCGGGTACATTGTATGCATTGGTCTGGTTGTGATTGTTCCTCAGACTGCACAATATCTGGTAAACCAGTCTGAAGACTGACAAATCTTCCTGTCGGCTGCCTCTGATTACCGTGTTGTCTACAACCTGATGACCAACTGTTTGATCTAATACCACCAGACTGCTGCAAATCGTGAAATTTAGTCTCTAATTTGGTTACCAAATCAATGTGTGGTTGATAGTGTCCTGTTTCCTGCAAAACTTCAATGAAATCATTCAGAGCTGGCAGTCCTTTGTTCGCTAATGCCTTCAGATACAACTTCATTGGTTTTTGGGCATCTCCTAAGCTTTCAAGTTCGTTCACTTCATTCGCCGTTAGTCTATTTCTCGCGTGGAGTAGTAAAATAATTTCATTGACATTAATATGACCCACGATCGCTGGGGATAACTGCTGCAACACTGCATTGGCGATTTGATCCTGCGATGTTGTCATAATGCTGATGTCAACACTCCAATGGCACAACAGCAAACAATGAAGGAAGAGTGACGAAATCGCTGTTTTCCCTAATAAGGTATATCATCACGTGGGAGCTTTGCGAGTTGTACCATCCGGTAAGTGGGTAAAAATCCGGAATGTGCTATATAAACGTATATTCATCATCAGGTGATTATGCTATTATGCATCGCAAAAGGGATAGCCACGCCCTAGTCTCGCGTGCCAGACGGTTTGTGTGGGGGCGGCAAATAAACCTGTTTATTTACCAAACGGTTTGTGTGGGGGCGGCAAATAAACCTGTTTATTTACCGCCCCCACACAAACCATCTATCACGCGAGACTAGCCACGCCCACTGGGGGCGTGTCATCGTATAAATGTGTGTCACAACCGGCCTATATAGTTAGAAGCTGTATATAGCTATCATGGAAATGCACATAATTCCTTTATGAGGAGAGAAATTAAATATCATAGGCATAGATACTATAGCCTTATAGTATCTATGTCATAGGTACAGCTTGGTGACTTGTTCCACATAATAATTATACTTTTTATTCTGTAAATGTTGTCCCACTAGGAACCTGTGAGAAGGCTCTTAAATTTTGTGAGTCAGAAACATGTATCTCAGAGTAACTAAAACCTGAAAAATGTAGCATAAAATCCCAGACCCAGTGGTGACTTGGTCCCCAGCAACATGCAGCCTGAGTCTAGCAAGCCACAAGTACAGTCTGGGACAAAGAACAGTATAGTGGACAAAATCGGTGAATACTATATTATATTGTTTGTGATTTTAGCCAGACTGATTACAAGAGTAATGCGGCTATTTTTATATATATAAGCTGTAATGAAATCAGTTGTATAGGGCTGTAGGATTTTGATACTTTGATATGAACAAAGAGTCCTACATTAATATATATCAACTCGAAGTTTGCAATAGTTCATTGTTGTTCATTCTCTCTTCACTAAAGTGTTGTGTTGTTCAGTGATGGTTACTTTCTTCATAAGTGCAGGAGCATGTAGCCGCAAAGGGTCTATAGGTATACGTACGTCTACATGCAGGTATTGGTCAAGAGCAACAGGACATCCAGTCAAGATGTGGGTTGGAGAACTTGACAAAGGGCACATTTAGGGTTAGTATTGATAGCTAGCTTCATAGGAGTTGGTAGAGTATCACGTAGCAAGAAGGACAGCTGTTCGTTTCTCAGGGAGGCCATACATCAATTTCTTCCACAAAGGACAATCTTGCTCCAGAGTGACATTGTCTAAAAATATATTTTGGACAGTTAGTTAATGGTAGAATTTTGATTCCCAATAATCAATGTGAGTACGATATGTAAATTATGACATGCATGGTTCGGCAGAGTGCGGAACGTTGGCAACTGAAGCTTTAGCAGCAGATAAAGAGTTAAGGACAGTGGAAGAAACATCTGGACTGTTGGCTAGTTCAAATATCACAGCTCTACAATCAGTGGGTCAACTGACCACTCAACAGCCAGAAAATATGAGAGTTTAGCTTAGTGACTGCTTCAGATGAGGTAAAAAGGGGAAATCATCATATCCAGGTGAATACCATTCCAGGAATGCAATTTCGAGGAAGGTTCAACCATCTCTTAACAAACCCCTATGATTGCTGAGTATAATAAACCATATCCGAGGACCATATCAGTTAACAGTCAGCTCCCAGCGGAGCCTAGCTAGAAAGCTACACCGAAAATGATGAGCTACAAGAGAATAAACTATAACAGTATAAGAGAAATGTAGCACTATGAAGCACTTAAGAGTACACTAGGCCAGCTGCTTTAACAATTATGACCATTTAGTTTTACATTAACCACAAAATTCCCTCTGATCATAAGAGCATAAGCGCTTATAAACAAGCTATATACAATTGATAAGCGCCCTGCGCGTTAAAATGGCGTGTGTAGTTTCATAGACGATATACGTTATACCGGTTATACGTACGCAGTAGTACTAGTAAGAAACGGTAAGTAGCTGTCTACATATGACGTACGTGTCAAGTTCATCATGCTCAGGTGCAATCACGAAAGAATGGCCACGCCCACTGCTATAATCAGAACAATGGAGTGTAAATTGTGCCACAATCAGAGTGAAGTGTCTGTTACTAGTACTTGCTGTGGCCATGCAATCTGTAAGTGTTGTCTAGAAGGTACACAGAAAGACACTTACAACGTTTGCCCAATTTGCCTCAGCAAGGAATTTTCATTTTGTGAGGTTTGTACTAACAAGGACAAAGGCTGTGACTGGCAGGGTGAAATGAGTGAGATTGCCAATCATCTTGCAAGTAAGGATGGTTGCCAATTTGAAGAGGTAACCTGCTCAAATGATTGCAGTATAGTGCTGCAACAACAATGTTTACCCAATCATGTTGAAGATGGGTGTCTACGTCGTAGGGTTGACTGTCAATACTGCCACATTGTTGGAGAGTGTCAGTTTATAGAGAATTATCATAAAGAACAGTGTCCCAAGTTCCCCGTATCCTGTCCCAACAAATGCTCAGATAGTATACCTCGTGAGGACATCGGCAAGCACAAAACGTCTTGTCCACTTGAAGAAGTTACCTGCACTAACAATTGTGGAACAATTTTACAACGATGTTACCTATCTACCCATGCCAAAATAGGTTGTCTGTATCGTAAGGTTGACTGCAAACATTGCCATGTTACTGGACAACATCAGTTCATTGACAGTGAACACAAGGAGCAGTGTCCAAAGTTGCCAGTACCTTGTCCCAACAAGTGTGAGGTTGGAAAGGTCCCAAGAGATGATGTTGAAGAACACAAGAAGATGTGCTCCCTGGAGCTAATCCATTGTGAGTATCATGAGTTGGGTTGTGAGGAGAGAGTAGCTCGTAAGAATCAGACTGAACACAACAAAGAGAAAATGGAGGAACATTTGTCTTTTATGAAGCAAAAGTTGTCAATGACAAATCAGGAACTCACAGACACCAAACAACAGCTAGCTACAGCTTGTCATGATCTTAAAAAAGCTCAAGAAGAGTGTACTACACTAGTAGCCAGTACTGAGGCAACACTAACTAAACTACAAGCAAAGATCACTGAGATTGAAACTGCTTCTTACAACAGGATCGTTGAGTTAGAAACAAAATTATACCACAACACACAGCAATTTGAAAGCATACTAACTAATCCAGATATAAATTGGCTGGCAACACTGTACTCCCGTTCATCAAAGTTACCATCAAGTGATCAAGTTTTGCCAGTGTTTGTAAAAATGTCTGAATACATGAAAAAAAGACAAGGTAAAATTCACTGGTACAGTGAGCCATTTTATACTCACCCAAAAGGATACAAGCTGTGTTTCCAGGGATGTTTAGGTACCGATCACTTATCCGTTGGGCTACTGCTAATGAAGGGACCTTATGATAATCTATTAATGTGGCCACTGGTGGGAGACTTTGAGGTGAAGTTGTTGAATCAGAGGAAAAATAGTGAACATTTTCTAGTGGCCGGTGACTCTCAGGACAATGGACGTAAGAGGGTCCTCATGAAGGAGAAAAGTAGTTATTTTGTTTGGTTTAACGATACGTTTATTTGTCATGATGATCTCAGTATGACTACTGAAGCAGTTCAGTATCTCAGAAATGATACTATATTCTTTTATTGTAAAATGTAATTTAACATGTATGAGAATATACAGGCTTGCTTTTGCATGTGGGCACATACGTATGTGTTTTTAACTACAAATCTACACTGGAGTCATTCGTTTTTTGAATTTTATCCTGGAATTGTATTTATATTGAAATAATTATGTAATTTTATACCATAATTAAATTTTGTACATATCTTTTTTTAACAAAGAATTTTTTTTGTATAGTTTGACTATATTATGTGAATTATTTCATATACATCAGAAACTAAATAGACAACAGGTGCTATAAGGGGGATAGCTATACGAATACAACATTTGAGGGATAATAATATTAATGAATTGAAATTTGCAAGAAGTTGTGATTAAGCCACCAAATTTAAAATGTGATTGTTTATTCAAACACAGCAGCACGTGTAGTACATGTAGATTACAGGTTGATCATAGAATCATCACATGTGGCACAGTAGAACTAACTGCAGCATGTAGACTGAATTAAACACAAACGAACAGATAAAATGATTACAAAACGGTGTTAGGTGTGTCAATATAATAATTATGAAAATACTCTCTAATTGAACAGTCAGATCACTAGCTATATATACATTGGAATACACAGAAACCACAACACTAACTCTACACAGACATACAGTATTATAGTGGACATTATCATGGTAGGTTCTGGAACATGTGACAACTGTGGTTACTTCAGTACACATATGTGATGATCACGGCACACACAGTGATCTAGTGTCATGTAGCAGATGATCTGTTTGAAGATGACAAGATAACACAACAAACAAAACAATAATAACAGTAATCACATACTTGGCCCTACATGAAACCACACTAGTTTCACCATCATCATCGTCATCATCATCATCATCATTGTTTATCTCTGTGAGACTTTCTGTGTCAAATTTTGACAATGGCTTCCCAATGATCCCAATATGACTCTCACAATTGTCATCCTCCCTAATAGCAATAAAACTATTTTACACCAAGCCCTTATACTATCCATACTACTTTTCACCAAACATCACCAAGTATGGTCTATTGGAGTAGTTCAGTCATGTGCATACACAGAACTAGTGGTGTGCAATATAGGATATTTTCCTATCACAATTATTGCACACAATATATCACGATACGATATATATCACGATACGATATAAATCACGATACGATATAAATCACGATACGATATATATCATGATATACAAACTCATCACTCATTTTGTGTATTTACACTGATGGTACTTGTAGCACTGATGTACTAGAAGTACAATATAACATGGTACATGACTAGCATACAACATTGCAAGCTCTTTTATCAAAAAAAGTACAGTGTGCAATGACATCTTGGGTACATTTTCTCTAATTATATCTAAATCTATACCTAGGCTTTAACATATACATAAAGATTCTATATCATTATCACGATATAAAAAAAATTATCACGATATTTCGATACATATCACACATTGCACATCACCATACAGAACTATAGGGTATTTGTTTACTTAAGCAAGCAATGGTTACTAGACTCTATGTTTTGGGGAAACACTCAATTAATGGCTCCCATACAATAAATGGGAAACATTATGAAATAGCAAACAATTGTATGCAACTGGAAAACATTGTAAGATGAGTGAGTTACAGCCAATTCAAGAGAGGAATAAAGGGTACCGGGTTACATATCTCTGAATATAAGAAATACGTAGTAATTTTGTGACCTTGTTTCTTCCAGATGTGATGCAATATTGCCAAGCCACTGTGGGACAACAGCTGCTGGTACTGTTTAACATGTAAAAATAGCTTTCTTCCTGCCAGTGTTCTTTGACTTGAAATTCCCCTAGTGGCCAATATAGTTTTCAGTCATCAAAATACCTAGTGGTCCCCAGGGGTTAAGATTTCAGTGTACCTACAGTATGTACGTAGCTGCTACTATAAAACAAGCTATACGTTCTGTACAAATGTACATTTGTTGAGTGAAACAAATTAAATGTATGCACTATACAGTTCACTTACAGCTCTTGAGGAGTCACAAGTAGAACTGATGCATGTTCCACTGAATTAGGTAGCAAAGAAACAATTATTGGAGACCTAAGACTATGGAGAAGGCAAAGATATTGATACAATACAATGGTGAATAGATACACTAACTTTCCTAGTGATCCCACTGGAGGTCTTTTTGATTTACTACAATGTCTGTCATAATGGGTAGCTGATTTAGTGGACCTGGTACTTTTTACTGAAGGTCGTCTGCTTTGACCAGGAGTTTTGACACCAAGTAAGTTCAGTTCATCTTCCTCTGTGATAACTAGGTCTCCATTATCAGTGCTACCAGATAACTCTGTGGTCTCATGTTTTGTGATATTGTGTGAGGAGCTGACCATCTCCAGTGATGGACAAACACTCCTGAACGCATCAGTTCGGAATATCCTAATTTGTTTTACAATTGAAGTACATACAATAAATTAGTGAAATAACCTTCCTAATTCATCATGAATCAATTCCCAATGGCGTTTGTGCAAAGTAATCCATGTGACATAAAACACAAACTCATATATAGCCTAAACAAAATTTGATTCACGTACAAAATTAATGTAATAGAAATGTACAGCATACTCACTTCAAATAATTCCAAGTCAAGTTTTGATCTTGACGCTTGTAACCTGTGTAAATCACAATATTAACGAAAAGGGAATTGTTAAATAAGCAGAGAATATGAAGTTATTGTGTAGCAAATGTTCAATCAGAATTTTTATTAGAAAATTTAGCAAGCAAAATATAAATTACAGGTGGAGTACAACTTGTAACAAGCAGTTCTCAGTTACATACCGTCCCTTCATTGAGTGGTGTTGATCATCCAGGCCAATGGCTAGTATTAGTACAGAGTAGGACTGGGCCAGTTTGTTAATGGCTACTGACTGAGATCGTTTTGCCTTCTTTAAACTCTCTCTGACCTTTCGACCAAGATCCCTAAAATACAAAAAAAGATAACATACACAAAAGTCATTGTAGCTTGTAGCATGCTGTCTAAATGCATGCCCTTATCATGAACATGTCCCTAAAAACAGATTTACTTATGTCAGTAATTGCATACAACAATGTGACCCATTTCAACTACAAGTTTACTGACATTCATGACTGCATTATCATACAACGTCGTAACAACATGGGTTCTGTTTATTTCAATTAAATAGATGCCTGAATTAAATAAATAGCTCACATGACTCAGAATACAATACTTCTGCACATTCAGCTACCGATGAAACAAAATGCAATGCGGAAAACAACAATGCAAGCAGGGATACAAAACTATTCATGTGATAACAGTTACATACCCTGGCATTGTCAGGTTCTTATCCATTTCCAGTTCCCTGACAACCAAGTATCTACTGAAGTATACAATAGTGTCCCACAGGTAGGTATCCACCTGCTCAGACCTGCCAGTGTAGTAGCAGAATACATTAACTCAACTGCACACATACTGTACCTGTAGCAAGTGTCAAATAACTGTATTGATTGTTGGGACATTTTTCTGACAACTTTATCTGCAATCATTCCAACTGCAACAGCTATGTATTCAAATATACACAATAAAATGGCATACAAGTAAATATAAACAGTCAATGGTACAGGAAAATCCTCAGGACTAGTAACTTGCAGAAGGCGCCACGTCTTTAGGAGACCCAATCAACCCATTATTTGAGACAAGAAAATCTGGGCATTTGCTACACATGTGTGGATTTTCTCAGTTGCTTCCTTGAGCAAGAAACTTTACTCACATTGCTCGGAATTTGAATGGGACCTAGTGACCTGTTGGCACCTGGGAAAGTATACCCACCCAGCTGTAACATCAATGGGTACCTGGCTCACAGGTGAAGATGAGGACACCTGAAGTCCTTCCTGGACCTTCACCCATTGTATGAGACATGGACAGTTGGCATTTGCTTCCCCAGTTAATACCAGACATGGTACAGCCTCCTGTGGGTCACTAGTCCTGCCCCAAGAGGATTTTCTGTGCTGGCTTACAACACTGGAGTAATGCACAATGTGGTTCACTGGGTAGGCGTGATTGTGCTAGCCTATTCCAGAGCCTCGTGTGTATCAGTTGCAAGCTCACAAGTTGAGTAATAAAACATTGTATACATACATAACAATAGACTTAAAAATTACTAATTACAGTCAGGTGGAAGTGGGATAATGGAAGTGATGGGGAGTGTGTGTGTGTGTGTGTGTGTGTGTGTGTGTGTGTGTGTGTGTGTGTGTGTGTGTGTGTGTGTGTGTGTGTGTGTGTGTGTGTGTGTGTGTGTGTGTGTGTGTGTGTGTGTGTGTGTGTGTGTGTGTGTGTGTGTGTGTGAGAGAGAGAGAAAGAGAGAGTGAGGCATCATAGCCAAATGGCTCAAAGTAGTGGCCTGGTAATTGAAAGGTTCCAGGTTCAAGGTCTATAACATCAATGGGTATCTGGTGTTAACTGAGGAAGCAACTGTGGGTTAATAGTCCTCCCGGGAGAATTTGCCTGCACTGACTCTTAGCATCTAAGTAGTGCACAGGTGTGCCAGTGGTGGTTCACTGGGTCGGTGTAACTGTCTAGCATGGTGGCTGAAGCCTTCATTTTTTGCATGTGTGTGTAGTGTATGTGTGTGTGTGTAGTGAATGTGTGTGTAGTGGATGTGTGTGTAGTGTGTGTTCGCACATGTATGCATGCACGCACGCACACATGCAAAAAAGGCTTCAGCTACTGTGCTAGACGGTTGCACGTACCCAGTGAACCAGCACTGGGACACCTGTGTGCTGCTCAGATGCTAAGAGTCAGCGCAGAGTACTAGTAGTACCCACAGTTGCTTCCCCAGTTAACACCAGGTACCCACTGATGTTATATAACTGGGTGGGCTGCTTCCCCAGTTGACATCAGATCACCATTTAAACAGCTGAGTAGACTGGAGCAATGTGAGTAAAGAAGACAACAACAGTAGACTGGGAATAACGCTACCAGACAGTAGACTGGGAATAATGCTACCAGACATTGAACCTGGAACCTTTCGATTACAAAGCCACTGCTCTAGCCACTTGGCTATGCTGATACACTCACACTCGCAGATACGTGCATGAGAACATGCGCACACACGCACACAAAATACACTACATACATTTAACGTCATCCAGGCTGACTAGCTGCTCTTCAATAGTTTCAGCTTTACTAGTAGTTTTACGTCCACTGCTCATACCAGAATGATCCAGAGCTGCCTGCTTGCTAGATGTTACCCTGTCCACTTCATCATCTGGTACAGAATGATCCTGTACATCACCATTAGACACTGGAGGTGGCAGCCTATCAGTAATAGCAGTGAAATGTCAGTTTTATTACTATTAGAATGTAATCACATACGTATACGCTGTAAAGCTATTCTTCAAACACATATGGGAAAGACATTATATGCTTCTACTAGCTGTACCTTGACACAATTCATTCAACAGATATTTAACTGGCACTTGCATAAAAGAGTTTAAATACTGTAGAATTTGGTGCAAATATTTCCAATCTGTGAGAGCCTGATCTTTGACGGCTTGCAAGCAAAACGAGTATCGGGACATCTAAAGAATTTAAGGAGGAATACTGGCTATCCAACCAAAGTTTCTGATTTTAACCAAGGGACAGTATACAGCAATTCACCAAATATCAATTGGAACCCTCAAACCAGCTGCAATGTACTATGACATTATAAATTTCAGTGTGCTACACCAGCTCTCATTCCTACACACATGATAACTACACGATAACTTACTGTTTGCGTGAAGTGTGTCTTGTGATAGGCTTCTTTCTAATACCTCTGTATGATATGCAGCCACCATCTTTGCTGTACATTGCATACTAAAACTTCAAACATCAAGGTATTGTTTTACCTGACAAAGTGTATATCTTGAGTGACCTCATTCCAAACCCATTCACCTTTATACACACTCTTGATGCCGCTCACTGGCTGCAAGGTACATGTAAAAATAATCTTTCAACAACAATGATTAGTTTTGACACCTTGTTTGGCTTCAGGCATTAACTTTTAATTGTCACTTAAAGGGCCTGCAATTAACGTTGCTAGGCAAATAATTTACTAGCAAACTGAACACATACGTGCTAAACTGCTGGAAATTCTTAAATACATTGAAATGCTTGCTGCTGGGCAATACGAGATTTCTAATAATATCGCATCAGTGCAGGGCGTGGAGGGTGACAATGCAATCGCATTAAGAGAGCGAACACACCTTCATAAGAGCAGGAGATGAAATAGTGAACTGCTGGTTGATTTGCCTCGAGGTTAATGCCATTGAGTATGGTCTTTAATTAGAGTACTATTCCTGGCGTTGCTATGGAAACAGGAAATGTATATTTTCTCGCGCGCTTCTTTTCCGTTTTCTTATACGTCATCAACAATCCCTTCACACACCTTCATTTCGCTGAGGAGTTTGGGACCAAAGATGAACGAGCCTCATACTGAGCAGTTGAAGAAGAGAAGGGTGCTAATGATCAACACTGGAGGGAGTATAGGATCCAGAAAAACTGATAAAGGTAAAAATAACTTTGACTACGGTGATGACAAATGGCGATATATTATTAAGATTCTGTGTCGGCTTAGCCGAATTCTCCCAAAGGTTATTGTGGGAGCGAAGCTTCACTTACAACAATGTAGTAGTATACAAAATAAGTTATTGCGTTAAATTGTTTAAACATTAAAGTACACCGTGTGTACGTGCATGGAAGTGTGTACAGGGTGTGGTTATAACTTTTACAACTTAACCAGTAAAAATGAAGTTCTGTTTACTGTAGGTTACCAGCCAGTTTGTGGGTTTTTTGAAAAGGAAGTTCGTTCACAATCTTCACTCTGTGATAAAGCCTACGAGTTCTCATCAGATGAGTTTCCATTTCCACCAATAGCCTTACCGTAAGTTGCAGGTGTTTGTCACTACATGTGCTTCTTGTGTGTGTAATATAACACAGCTATATAAGGTTTAAAAGATGCACTTCATTTGTAGTAGTGTAGCAGCTGGCTACGAAGCCATCTCCAGCTACATGACAAAGCCATGCTGCAATGTGCTAATGGTTGGTGCTGCTATGGTAGCAGTACATAGAGCTGAAACAAACCTTTGCTTCACCCATATATTCGCTTGATTGTGCTAGTATTCAAATACCTCAATTCAAATGCAACTATGCTTTTACCAATTTGTGACTAGATTTTGTCAAGGATGTAATTAAATATATTATTCTCAAAAGATATTTCTAGTATATTTGAAGTACTATTATGGAATTTTAAATGGAGAATTGCTATTCAATTCTCATAAATTCAAACAAAATGACAGTTGACATTATTCGCTTGTTGTACTGTTGAAACTATTTGATTACTGAATTTGATATTTGTTTCAGCTCTAGTAGTACATTCAACAAAGGGACACATTGTACATGTACTATCATCTGTGACCACAGTTAAAACCTGTCCACTGACTTGCCGTAAATTTAATTTTGCTATTATTTTCATGCACTACTAACTCGCACGGTTTTACCATGCTAGAAAAGCAGCTTGATCATTGTCCGTCATGTACAGTTAAACCATCCTTGTTCATTGCCCTTTTGCCTTGACTGTGGTCGCAGATCATAGTACATTAGTTATTAGAGCAACCCCTCCTCATACCACTTGTTTGTATTTTGAAAACAATCTGTTCCTGCAAATAATTAACTACAGTGAAACCTGTCTAATGTGGTTGCCTAATTTCTGACCTTTTTATGTAAGTGGCTGTACAAAGATCACGGATATGTTACATGTGGCAAGGAACAATGAAGTGATCTAAGGAATAGGGATGCCAGTGGAGTAACTGTAAAGTTCAATATTTCATCTTGTTCATGAACATTCCATGGGTACATACAATGAACGTGATTACATTATGATGGCTAAAGTCACTAGTGATTGCCATACTCTGATATGTATCATCTTTCTGTTGTGGGTACAACAGTGAAATCTGTGTATGCTGTGGACTCCTTGGGACCAACCAATAGTATTGCATTATCAAGATGTCCTCTAAGAAATACACTTGGACCAAGTGTTTAGGTTCTAATTTGAGTCTCTTTGTTTTCATCACTTTTGGACCACAGGATGTAACACAATTAAAACCACTACAATACTGCTTACACTAAATGGTATAAGGAATGCAGTTCACTGACCACTGCTAATTTTGGTGGTTTCAGTTATGCTATGAATGTGTATGTGTATCATAATCCTGCCTTGTATTGTTTCAACATGACTATTATGGTTAAACACACATCACAATTGTTTACAGGCTCACCAGTCACAACTACAGGATATTGTACTGTATCAAGGAGTATGATCCAGTACTAGACTCTTCTAATATTGATATGGCTGACTGGGCCACCATAGCTAATGATATCTCACAATACTATAAACAATTTGATGGGTTTGTGGTACTGCATGGTACAGACACGATGTGCTATACTGCGTCTGCTCTGTCCTACATGTTGGAATGTCTTGGTAAATCAGTTGTGTTCACTGGATCACAAGTAAGTAATGGACCTGTGGGTATTGTTACTTTATAATAATTTTTTACCATTTGTATGCTAGTGAACAAGTACCCATCCTACTACTGCTCCTAGTAATAAAATTGCATGTGTTTATGTTGTTTGTGTTCATTTAGGTTCCATTGGTGGAGTTAAGGAATGACGCCAGGGATAACATGCTTGGTGCATTGTTAGTGGCTGGCCACTATGTGATACCAGAGGTGTGTGTGTTGTGTGCGCACATATGCATGTGTGTATGCGGGTCTGCGTACGTGCATGCTTCGTTGAGACTATGCATATGTGTAGCGTGGACTGAGAGTGCATGCAGGTGTGTGGGTGCATGCTTGAGTGGTGAGTAGTTGTTTTGATGTAGTGTACGTATTGTAGAAACACATACTCCATACAATAATTATCTCAACATAGGTCATGATCTATTTCAACTCAAAGTTGTTTCGAGGTAACAGGTGTATTAAGAACAGCTCCGTGTCTTTGGATGCCTTCTCCTCACCCAACGTATCGCCACTAGGAGTGATGGATGTCCGTATTAAAAGTATGTCTATAATGTTTGCATGCATGCTAGTGTATAATACAGGGATGTCATCACCATCATACCAGGACAGTGTACCTATAGGGATCACTTTAAACAATTATTTTTGAAGTGCTTGAAAGCTTACACCCTGTTTACACTATCCCGCGTTAGCCAGAGTGTTTTCAACTCGGGTTATTGAATTCAGGTTACTAGTGGATGCTCAGGAATATTAACACTCGTTCGAGCATAACTGTCACAAAGTCTACCAGAACTACTGTGTATGTCGTAGCCATTTGAAGAACAGTTTTAGAACATAGAATACACTTGCTGTGTGGCCAATAGAAACAAGTTATATTGTTAGCCTGAGTTGGCCAGCTCAGAATGTGTTCACACTGTATTATATCCTGTGCCAGCCTACCTCTCCTTGTCGTGCTGTGCTAGACCCGGTTCTGCATGGCTCGATTGATTCACACTGCAATTTGTATTGAGCTGTGCCATGCTCTACCCAGGTTAGAAGGTAGTGTGAACAGGGTGTTAGTGCTTCAAATTGACATGCAGTGTAAAGAATATGTTTGTCTATTATCAAAGACTAATGAAATACGACTCTGCTACAAAACTTTAGAACAAGTGTTTACTTCTGCTTAGTGCGTTTTCCAGTTGCAGTAGTTGTTTTAAGTGACTTTCATATTACTGGTCATTATTATGGTGTTGGCTGCTACAGTAGGGCTCATACATGGTTTGTGTGTTTAAGTCTGTAGTTGAGCATTTTCATGAGGTTGACCTATTACCGTAAATGACGAAAGTTTGGAGTAACTAAAGTGAATCCGGTAAATCAAGGAAATTCGCTTGCCAGTCAGCTATTCAGTATATAATTCCATATTAGCTGCATGGTACTGTAAATTTGCCAAACTTTTGTCCACCAACCTGCTTTGCATCCTAATTTACCAAACTTAAGTCTCGCCAATCTTTTGGCATTTACGGTAGTACTTCCTAGTAGGAGAGTTTATTTACTGAATGACTTGTAATGTTTAGAGAAGCACACAGAGCTGTATTCAGTTTAATGTTTTTGATTTTTGATCACTTTAGTTGACTGGGACTCAGTGAGACACTGCAGTGACACACACTCCTTCCACGTCCACACAAATATGGTGAAAGATGTCGGTATACTGCGACTGTTCCCAGGAATAACCAGAGCCACTGTGAGCATTAGCAAAAGTGTTTTAATGCAACCACAAATATATTCACATGCAGATAAGAGCGTTTCTCCAGCCGCCTATGCAAGGAGTTGTATTACAGTCTTATGGTAGTGGCAACATACCTGATTCTAGGGTGGATCTGATTGAAGACTTGAAGGAGGCCACTGATAGAGGAGTACTAGTGGTCAACTGTACACAATGTACCAATGGGCATGTAACACAAGCTTATGCTGCAGGAAGGGTATGTGTGTATACACTGTAGTGGGCACTATCTAGAATAAATTTTACCTATATACTGTGTCTGCAAAAGTCAAATAGATTTGAGTCAAATTTCTGTACACTGTATAGTTAGGTGATCAGTTGATGTGGTAGTTTGTCGGTCTTAATATTATACAGTATTGTTGGATTTACTTTTATGGCCATCTCTAGTGTTTTAGTGCAGCTGATCCTCAGTTGCAACCTTACTGTGAAAGCGAATGTTCAATTAGAGTATTCTATCAATTGTGTATACGTACTTGCAGGTATGTCATACTATAGCAAACTTGCTTCTTTCTCATGCTATGTTTGTAAAAATATCCTGTACAGTGTGCACCTGTGGATTCATGACTTTGTCATTACATATGTATATGAATATTCTGTAGGTGTTGAAAGAAGCTGGAGTACTACAAGGAGCAGATATGACTCCTGAAGCCGCTTTAACCAAATTATCCTATTTGTTAGGTAGGATTGACTACAACATGGAGAAACGGAAATCGGTAATGTTGCTATGTGTGTTGTGTTCTATGTGTGGTTGGTATGTATGTAATTAGTGTGACTAAATGTGTGTACGTAGTGTGTTGTGTATGTTTGCGTGCGTGCGTGTGTGAGGCAACATAGCCAAGTGGTTAGAGTACTGGCCTGGTAATCGCAAGGTTTCAGGTTCGATGCTTTGTGATGTATATAGTTGTGGTTATCACAAGAAACCTTACTCACATTGTTCCAGTCTACCTAGCTATATAATGGGGGACCTGGTGACCTTATGTCAGCTGCAAAGCAAGTGTCAAACTGTCCTTGTATTGGTTAGAGGTGTTGGGATCATTGCAGAACTTTGTGTTCCACAGCCTCTATCTATGGGACTTGGAAAGTCCTCCTGCAGGTTACTAGTCCTGATTCAAGAGGATTTGCCTGCATAGACTCGAATGCCTAAGTCATCACAGGCACCTAAGTGCTGGCTTGTTGGGTGACAATAGCTGTGTTTCACACAGATACCAGAGGCTTTGCTTTGTATGTGTGTGTTGTGTGTGCATATGTGTAGTGTGTGTGCGTTTATGTGTGTGTATACAGCTCAGCCAGATGGGCAGAGTATTGCCTGTACTCTCCCCACCTGGCCGAGCTGTTTACATGCACACGCACACACACACAATGTTCCAGCCTTAGTACCCAGTTGCTACTGTTGCAAGTTATTACTAGACCTGCTCCAGGAGGATTTTCCAGCACCAGTTGAGTGGTGCACTGCTTTGCTTTGTGCAGCTACTGGAAGCCTTGCTTTTGTGTGATTAGTATAGTGTAGGGTTGGGTGATATTTCAATAAATCACCAATATCGTCTAATCAAATTCCTCAATACAATTATTGTATGTATTTAGCCTTCATTACTACATAGGCAATATTTATCATATTTTACAAATCTCATTATCTAATTGTGTCTATTCTATGTATCATATTTGATACACTTCTATTGTTAACCGATTAACTTGTTAGCACAGAAGTTGTGTTAATAAACTAATTCTCAGTGAAAACAAGCATTCTCTTATTGTCATTGCAGACTTTTCAAACTACGTGCTATTGTGTTCAATTTTCACATGCTATATCATTAAATGGTTCATGCAATAATCACATGTCACAAATTAAATATCGCCCAACCCTAGTGTGGTGTGGTCATTTCATTTGCAGTACCTATGTATTTTATACCCTTCACTACAGCTGCAATTAATTGTTAACTTTTAGTTTTGGTTATGTGTGCAGTTATTGTTACAAAACATTCGTGGAGAGCTGACAGTGCTTGATGACACAGAGCCCAACTTTTCAATAAAGGATAGCGAGTTGATCAGAACAATAGCCACAGCCTTACACATCAGTACCAGTAAGGTATGTATGAATTGGTAGTACAGAAATCATCAAGAAAATGTATACCTGTAATGTATTGTGTTGTTTTTTGCCTACCAGGAAATTCATCTTCTTCGTAGACATATGTTTCCTCCTTTGATGTGTATGGCTGCATCAAAAGGAGACAATGATACTCTTAAAGACTTTAGGAAACAGGTAAACATAATGTATGTCATGGATGGTGTATGTACAGGTTTATGTCTCTATGTACCACTCTACGTGGGCAGTTCAAACTGCTGCAGACCACAATGAGTGCATTATAACTTATAATACACTGACCACAGTGCAATATACAGATATTGCACTAGCTGCGGTTTTGTGCAGCATTGCACAAGTACTGGCGGCTGATGCCCCTATGACGCCTCACCTAGTATATGGAAAGATGCTTCACAACTCACTTGAATTCTTTTATAGCCTAACATATAAAAGTCGATTGTGAGGCCATAACATCACCAAACATCACCGGATCAAAGGTCAACCAAGCAGCTAATGGCGATTGAAAAAGCCAACACAGTGCTAGCCCACATATATATAAACATACTGATAGTCTTACTAGTCTGATGCCATCCTAGCCTAAATTATAAACCGTAATTCATCTTCGACAATGAGTCAATAAAACTATTATAGTATTCTAAGTAATCCTCACCATTCGATTGTGGCAGCTAGTTTTTGTCTTGCCACTAGATTCAAGTTTAGATAGTAATAATTAGACTAGTAGTGGTTCACTAGTTAGGTTTTGCTTACTTAGACCATTTTTTAGCTGCTTTTCTTTGAGAGAACAATCACAGGCGTTCGAGTTGATCACATATGATGAGCACTACACGATGATTGAGAGCCGAACAGCATACTAGCTTTAGTCAAATGCAATATCTTAGGTGGCTATGGTACTGTAGAGGGAACGTCACCGCAATGTTAGGCTCGGTCACCCACAATCGATGTTAGAAATGCCTTTATAAGAGTTGCAGCTGTCTTGTGAGACTCTCCCCACCTATTAGGTGAGTGGTACATGACAGTTATACAATGTGCACTCGTGCTCTGCCTGTATAAATGCACTCGCCTTTGTCCCTGTGCATTTATATCAGGCAGAGCACTCGTGCCTGTTGTGTAACTATATAATGTATGTTTGAAATGTGTACACATGTATACATTCATGTGTGTTTGTATGTTAGGGCTGGGAGATTATATTGATTGTGGGATTAATCGTGATTGTCTCTGAACATCGTGATGTTGATGTGTATTATAAATAATCGTGATGTGTGACATCACATGTGTATTAGTTAATTAAAAATGGAGGCACACACTGTTGTGGAAGAATATACACAATCCAGAAAACAAGACTAGACTTCTGAGACAGTTCATTGTGTGAATAAATCTTACTAGGTAGTTTAAAGCTTACAGTATCTGTTAGAAACTGTTGAACTTCTAAGATACTATTATTCATTATGCTGTTTGTATTAAGCCTTGGGCCTTAATTGTGTTGAACAGTTGTACAGTGTATTGTTAAAATAAATATTTCATACAAAGTTGAGCATACACGATGCTATTGATGCATGTGAGTTATAACAGTGATAGTTATAATCGTGATATATATGTTGCATCCTACAATCGTAAAAGTAGTGAAATGCCACAATCGCTCAGCCCTACTGCATGTCAGTAGTTTCTTACCGAGATAATGGTATTTGTGTTTCTATTGAAGGGTGGTGATTTCAGTGTGGCAAATTATGATGGTCGTACACCTCTACATGTGGCGTGTTGTGAGGGTCATCTTGACACAGTGCAATTGCTACTGGAGAATGGTGCCTCGGTACATGTGAGGGACAGGTTTGACCATACCCCTCTAACAGATGCCATCCGATTCAAGTAAGTTCACTCTAAAGTTATAATACTGTACACACAAGAGTACCTCAGTTTACCTGTGATAATAGTATGTGGTCCCAGTGATAATGGGATACAACTAGTAGCAGAGTACTGAAGTACACTTTCTTCGCTGCTCTAGTCTTGGCTTGAAAACAAAAGCTTCAAGAGTATAAATACCAGCTAATGATCCATTAGAATACTTTCTTATAAAAAGGTGTTCAAATGCTGCTTGTTTCAAAGTAAACCCCTGATTCAGCATGTGTACTGTACATACATGTGCATACAGTAATTGTATATTGGCTAGCTACTTGTAAATGCCTGTGAGGAATGTTTATGAGACATGCATCTGTCATAAAGTAGTACAACAAGACTCATGATGTACCCTATTTCTTTCTGAACAGTAAGAATAATGATTGCTTAATTAGAGTATTTTTGGAACTGATATATATATATATAATTTGGGTATGTACTGTTTAACTGTCTATATATCACTTAGCTTATTTGACACTTAGCTCAGCAGATTAGCTCTTTAGCTCATTAACACTTACTGGATTTGGAAATGGAAGTGGTATCATCTTTTGATATGTATACCTCTTACTGTTGTACAAAGCAGAGCAGAGCAGATCTAAAGGATAAATTGGACAGTACCTACTGTATCAGCGTTGAAACCGGATCGGGTCATCCAGGTCAACCAGGTTACAGATTATCCGGGTCTGACCCAGATTGGATCGCGTGAGAAACGAAATCGTTAGTTTGACAATGTGGAAACTTATTGACGCTAGTCACACAGCTCTTTCATGAGCCACGCCCACTTATCACATTACAAGTATATGTTCAACCACGCCCATTTATTAGTAACTGCAGTCTGTAGTACAAAACCATGTCCGTTGCTGTCTGCAAGCTTAAGTAAAGCCATGCCCACTAATCGATTGTTGTTGTTGTACGAGTTGTTTATAGTCTAGTTTTGCAGCAGGATAAGTTCTTTGTGAGCCACACCCACTTTAATATATCGGGATAGTGTAATACTAGGTATACATGAAGCCACACCCAATTGCTGTCTGTAGATATGTGGAACCAAATCCACTAACTGATTTTAAATTATAAACTTACTGGCTTAGTTATCACATAACTACTCGTTTACTCAATACTGTACGTTAATCAAACGTTAAAAACGTAGTCTCGCTCGCTTGAGACTAGCCAAAACATAACTCTTAGTGCATGCCTTGGCTTTAATTAATCTGGGTCAAATCCGGGTCTGACCTGGATTGCTATCCGTCTGACCTGGATTGCTATCCTGGTCAGTGAGTCATCCTAGTAACCCGGTTTTAATGCTGTACTGTATTAGTGGTGGCCAGCAAATAAATAATCACCGGTGAAAAACAATACAAGCCCATGTTTCATCAAGGCCAACCAGCATTTTTGGTTGACATGGTTACAAAACCAAAGTTTACAACCAGCACAGAAATATTTTACCTTAGTATATTGCAGCCAAACTACTCTATTAGGTGTGATACAGCCTTTATACTGAAAGTGAGTTTCCTGTACTAACACAGCAAGGCAAACACAGGTAACATCAAAAAGGCTGAGATGTAACATCGGGGATTTTGTACACAGATAATGGCTTCCATTTCCAATCCTGGTAAGCATTGTATCTGATTTCAGTAATGATTGAACTAGTACATACTTGTTCAGGTAATGGAGGTTCTGCCTTATTTACATGTTATGTACAGTAATTACGTATTATTATGGATACATTTGTTACACTGCACTGTGTTGTGTTTGCAGAAGATTTGATGTGATCAAATTACTCCTACAAACTGGTGCACATTTGGTGGAATCCTCCAGTGATATAGCATCCAGGCTGTGCAAGTATGGGTGTACAGTGTGTGTCATTTTTGTGTGTAATAGAGTTCTTATACAGATATTGTGAACTCTAGAATGGATGTTTGTTATATCAACTACATAAATAATGTAGTTATGTGCTGCTTAAAAACAATAAAATATTTTTAAAAACACAAAGTTTGACAGAAAAAAATATTTTGTTGCTTCAATAACTACAGTTACTGATTTCTGAAGCATTGTCAACTTCAACTGTCATGTCCCATCTAGTAGTAATGATTGCTTGATTAGGATTAGAGTGTTCCGTTGTACTAGTGTCATAATTATGTCATTGTTAACTACAGGGCAGCAGCTGAAGATGATGTTGATGCATTAACTGCATGGCATATGGCTGGAGCTAACTTCTCTATTACTGATCATGAGAACAGGAGCCCAATACAAGTGGTAAGTACTTTATGTATATGTTAAAGCATAGCCTTGCTCGTGCTATATGAAAAATAAAGTACGAGGCGCTTGGCCTCGATGCTAATAAAGCACGAGGCGAAGCCGAGTGCTTTATTAGCATCTCGGCCGCGCGCCTCGTACTTTATTTTTCATATAGCACGAGCAAGGCTATGCTTTAAATGATTTATGGAACTTTCTAGTCGTGTAGCTTCACCATACACTAAGACTCGTAATTAACAAGCATTGCACAAACTATTAGCAGCCTGAACGCACACAAACTAGATTAACAAAGTAACTCACGCGTATTTCACCATAGTTTGGCATAGTAGACGTTCATTGTGTCTTTTGGCAGGTTTTGTTTGCAACCCACAATCGATTCTATTGTGAGTCACATGGTGAAGTATTTCCGTGATATCTCCAGGACTTGTCCGTTTACATTAACAAACGTAATAGCAACGTTACCTTCTCCCGCCCATCATCGAAGCATTTAGGTATGTCTATAAAAGCAATCCAGTGGTGGAACTCGTATTGGCTGGGGTGATTGATCACTCAGCGCGGCGAGGCTATCAGCCTTCACTGGCTTGGATGATTAGTCATACTGGCGCGAGCCCCGTAGGCTATTAGCCTACACTAAGGCATGTGGGAAACTGTGCTTTATTGCCCACAAAGAGTGCTTTATTGCACCACAAAGAGTGCTTTATTGAACGAACAAAGCACTCTTTGCGGTGCAATAAAGCACTCTTTGTGGTCGATGAAGCATTTGGACGGCTGAGAGTGTACTTTATGAAATTTAAAGTACATCTTTTCCTTTGATCTCGCCCACGCAAAGTTCTATAAGTTTGTTTATAGTGTACCCACATATCCATTACTCTGTCATGGAAATCATATTTATCAGAAATATACTATTGTGTGTCAGGTCCCAAGTAATTGTATATTGTATAACTTTTTACTATTGTGTGTAGGCTACTGAAAAGAATTCTAAGCAGGCAATTTCGTTTTTGTTAAAATGTGACAGAAAACTACAAGAAAAGGTATTGTTTATACACAATGTGTGTAAATATGTGCTGTTGTATCATATAATTGAGGTATATTGGCTATAAGTTCTTTCACCACTTTTTTGCTGAGATGGTACATATATATAAGTGATGAATCATCTCTTCATTAATTTTTGTAGTGATGTGCAATACATATCAATATATCGGAATATTGCGATACTCTGAATACAAATACCATGCTTGCATATTGATATTTTGATTGTACAATCACAAAATGTGAAGGTACAATTTAACAGTGTAGCTTGGTTGTTTACCAGTTTCCTAGACTCTTTAAGCTAGTTATATACGCAATAGGGCTGGGACGAAGCTTCGAATATTTTGGTGGTTCGAAGGTTAAGTAAACTTTAAATTTTAAAAGTATCCTTCGAAGCTTCGTAATGCACTCATTGTTTATGAAAGAATTACAAATAAATGTCGTTGTCTTTATTGCAGCTGCTTATTGATCTTGCGCGATCGATGTTCGTCTCTTCGCGAGTGCCACGCCCACTTTTAAACCATCGCAGTTTAGCTTGCTACCATAGTTATAGCCTTGAAACACCTTATGAAGTGATAGATACAGTATTGCAGGAAAATGTCCGTTTAGCCATTAGTTGGTGTTTACCTATGCATGATAGCAGTATAGCGGACATGCCCATTTGCAATCGATCGATCGCATCATTCAGTACTGCTGCTATGCACTTACCAAATGCTTGTAAACTTATTAAATAGGACTAGAAAGGTAAAACTTAAGAAGGATGTTAGTAAGTACAAGAAAACCTGTAACTTGAAAGCTAACATCGAAGCTTCGAATATTCAAACATTTTACAAGCGAATATTCGAAGGTAAATTTCAATATTCCAATACGTAATGGAGTAATAGCTGGTACTAAATAATGGGGAAATATATCAGCCACCCATGTATTTCCATGAAGGTCTGTATTTTTCCAGTATAACAGTGTAGCTGGGTTGATTATCACTTTCCTGGACTCTTTTTAAGCTTGTACTATAACAGGGCAATGGGTGTGAAATACTGTAGGGCTCTCAGTTTTGATTAATTTATTAATTGATTAATCATCGATTATTAAATCGATTAATCTATATGTAGTGAACATCATGCATATAGCATCAGCCACACTTAATCACCACCAGAATAACAGTGTAGGAGAGTTGAAGGAATGGCAGCAGTTGATAGGTAGTTACAATTAGTAGTACTTACAGGCTGCAGTATGGCATCTTTACGAGCTCAGAATCTGTCATGGATGTGGTGAGCCAACTAGAGGTGTACTGTAGCATTGAGAAAAGAGAAGTGATGCAACTTTTGCTATAAAGCACAGCAATACCTAGTATGGTGGTGTGGCCTCTTATTACACAACCCAGACAATTAGGCACCACAAATATTTTAAATACATGCTCCCTTGTCTGGATTGCTCCCTTGTCTGGATTACTCCATGCATGGCTGCTATACTGTACAAAGAATATCATTTCCTGTGATGCAGTTCATTTTCTTCAAGTATAACAGCTACTGTTTTCAGAAGATCTGTGTAAGAATATTTTAGCAGTAGTAGCAGTACTTACATGTGCTGCTGTATGGCTTCTCATAACTATAGCGCTTTGTGGAAGAGTGAAAAGGCCTTTCTATTTGTTGTAGTGAGCAAAGGCGTAGAATTTTTATTGATGACATGTATACTACAGGATTAATCGATTACAAAGTTTTTAAAAAATCGGTTATATTTTGTCATCGAATAATCAATATTATCGATTAATCAAATCATTATTATCGATTAATCGAATCAATATTATCGATTAATCGTGAGAGCCCTAGTGAAATGATGACCCTAAGGGCTCTTGTAGAAAAATATATTATAACGTATCGGTGGCTATACAGCTGTTAGATACACAACTGCAAATACTCTGTTTAAGGCGTATCACACATCACTAACATTTAGTTAGTGTAGGTATTTGCATAGTCTTTAAGAATTTTCAGTAGAGCTGAGTAAGTCTTGGTAGTATTAGGTCGGTTTTTATTGATTCAGGTAGGGCTGGGACAAAGCTTCAAATGTTTCATGGGTTCGAAGGTTAAGTAAACTTCGAATTATAAAAGTATCCTTCGAAGCTTCGTAATGCACTCATAGTCTACGAAAGAATTACAAATAAATGTCGTTATCTTTATTGCAGCTGCTTTTTCCTCTTGTGTGATCAATGTTCGTCTCTTCACGATCAATCTTCATGTGCCACACCCACTTTTAAACCATCACAGTTCAGCGTGCTACCATAGTTGCAGCCTTAAAACACCTTATAAAGTGATAGATAATGCATGGAAAACGTACTTTTAGCCATTACTTGGTGTTTACCTATGCATGCAGTATAGTGAACACGCCCATTCGCAATCAATCAATCACGTTATTCAGTACTGCTGCTATGTAATTTTCAAATGCTTAAAAATTTAATAAATAGGTTTAGAAAGATAAAACTGAAGAAGGATGTGCATAAATACAAGAAAACCGGTAACTTGAAAGCTAACACCGAAGCTTCGAATGTTTAGACATTTTATTAGTGAATGTTCGAAGGTGAATTTAAATATTCATCCCAGCCCTAGATTCAGTACATCCTTGCTAATTCTAATGGCAACTGTGACTGCTCATATAGTGTATGTTGTATTACTAGACTCTGTGTATGAAATGAAATAGTTCACTAATCTGATAAAATTGACTACAGGGCTTACAGCAATGGTCGGCAACAGACTAACAAATTGCCATATTTCTGATCGTAATTGGATTTGGCTGTTTTAAAGTATAAAGGGGAGGGGGGCAACTAAATTTTAGCATAAGTGACCCACTGAGCAAAAACCCGATTTGTTTGCATTTTACTCGAATTTCATTTTATGACATTTTTGTTGTCTAGGGGGAACAACCAATGGACTGTTAAAGTTTCAACCATTTCTGGTAAGTGGTTTTGGAGTTATAGCGATAGATAACAAGAAGAGCGAAACAATCGATTTGTACATGGAAAAAATTTACAGGCACTTGTTTAATCGATCATAACTCTCAAGTGCAGTGGGCTACAGAGATGGGACTTGTGCCATTCTATTCACAATGAACTGGGGCATTCATCAAGGTACAGTTTTAGACTTAAATACACCCATGCTATCAAGCAAGAATGCTGTTAAAGCTTAAAAACGGTGACAATAAAGTTACGTTTTACTGCAACATAAACAAACACACGTAACTCATGTTTGCTCCATGGTACAGAAATGAAAACAAAGATATTCTTACTCTCCATGAAGAGGCAAATCCACTGCTATATTAGGTTATTCGAGTCTTCATTCACTGTTTACTGAAGCGATTAAAACGTTGCATAAAATTATTTATGTAGCACTCATTTTTACCCAATGTATTTCAATAGCTAAAACAGAATTATGCTAACAAGTCGGGTTTTCGCTCAGTGGGTCACACATATTGCACTATCATTATTATATACATTTAGATCTAAAGCTTATTTAAAATCAGCTGCCCATATGATTAGTCAGTAAGCTTGTGAATGGCTTGGATTCCCACTTAAGATGCTGTTTAAGAAACTGGCTTAGCCACTAGTTTTCAAGAAAAAGTAGGTCAAAAATGTGAAATTCTTATTTTGTGGTGCAGTGGATCCCATTCCTTAGAAAAGCTCTGTTCAATTTCTCTAATGGGACATCATTAATTCTAATAGAATGCACACTAACAATGTAATACTCTACAATCACTTTTGATGTTTGGTGTTAGGATAACTGAGTACTATTGTATAAAATGAATAGTGTTAGTGTCTACCTATCATCACTAATATGTATTAGCTGTGAGGTAACAATAGCTAATGTAGCCATGTTGTTACTCATAGAGCAATGCCAGGAGCAATAAAGGAGTTTATGATGACATGTTGGCTAGACTCACTCCAGTCAGCTTGAGGAAATATCAATTCTCTAAGAAACGCAAGAACAGTGCTGCTACTTAATCTCCCTGTATATATTAATGTATGTGGTCACAGTCAATAATTTTTGTATTAATTCTTGATTTATAATATGTTGGTTCATTGTCATTTATATGAATATGTTGGTTCATTGTCAAATTATGTTTATCTCAACTATATGTCCATATAGGAACCTCAGGGACACCCAGTATGAATCTCAAAATTCTTTGAAAGACTGTTCTTGTATGTAGTAAGTTGTTTAGTTGGGCATGGGTCAACCAGTCAGGGTCTTTCCTTCTATTAAAACTAGTGGAGTATTTTGATTTGTACCACTCTTAAGTCTTACTCCTAATTTTGGCCATCTCTCTCATCCAAAGTACCTCCCTAAATCTGTCCTGGTTAACTCAGTGCTATGTGTATCACTTGGTACTTCAAAATTTACTGCTCCAAGACAGAATTGAATCATACCGTATAATGGAAAAGTTTGACAAGTGTGATGAATTGTATTGCAAATTTTTCATCTTGCATTTAGTGTATCATCAGTACAGTAGTACTGTATATTAGGGACCATGCAGTTTTGGGCTTTCTTGCCCAAAAATTTCACCCTAAAACCAGCCTCAAATTTCCTTCATAACAGCTTGGCAATATTGGTTAGGCATAGCCAAGCCCAAAAATGCCTTCAGAATGACCCCAAACCCTTCCAATAAGTTTCTACAAAATTTAAAAAAATTTCTATTTAACAGAATTTTATTCTGACTAACTAACTAACTGATACCTTCAGCCAGGCATAACTCGACAATGGATAAGGCTACGGGCTTGATGTTTAACTGTTCAACGTTGCTTCGTCCCGAGATGTACCTTTTTGCCAACCGCAGTACGTACAATGGACTTACCTTTGTCCTCCTTTATGTTCCGGTTCTTTATGCTGGCAACGCAAGGTGTCAATTTGCGATAGCGCAATACGGCTTCCCTCTGGCTGTGTCATGCTTTTCACCCACATTTTCCGTAACAACTGGATTCATTGCAGAGAAGTTTCTTTTACTGTTCTTCGTTTGTAACACTGTGTAACAAGTGGAACATAGCTACAAATGAAGTGTAATGGCCACCTCACTTTTCAGTGCGTAATTGATTATTGGGGCGCATTCAGGCCCAAAATTATTTTATGGAATGCCTGGCACCATTCTTTCTTTTACTGTGGTACACATGGATTCAGTAGTCATAATTGTGTTATTAAAAAGTAAACAAACAAGTAGAAGGAAAAATTAGGAATTTTAAGCTGGAATAGGGATCAAAGAACAAAAAAGCAGGGAAACAAGGGAACAGCTAAAAAGTTGTGAAACAAGGGAGGTTGCCTATACCTGCAGATATACTAGTGGACATCTAATCCCTATAACCATGACTGAATTAGGGGTCTTCTAGTATATCTGGAGGTATAGGCAACCTCCCTTGTTTCACAACTTTTTAGCTTTTCCCTGCTTTTTTCCTAATCCAGTTTAAAATTCCTAATTTTTTCTTCTACTTGTTCTCTTATAAAGTAGGTGCTAAATTTGACAAAATATCCATAAGTGCCCCAAAAAGTATGCATTTAGATCTATGATTTTTGATTTTTGTCAATAAATTTGTCAATACTGGTGGAGTATGGATTCGTCAAATTTTCCTTTCATCAAAATTTCCTGCTTTGTGGTACATTATTACTTGTCAAAATACTTGATTGTCTTAAATTTCATTTTTCCTTGTCAAATATTTGTGCTATAAAGAACGACTGACATGCACTCCATCAGTTCAAAATGAAAAAAATGTACACATTTGATTCACAAGATGTGGTGAATAGCTATCAGCCCTTTATTTTTGTTGTAGGTGGAATCAAGCACACTGCTTTGTGGCGTGCAATTTCACTCATGTTTTTGCTTCTTTTACCAGTAAACTATATGCATGGTGAAATGGATTTATCTAAGGAAATGGTGTTGTTTACAGTGTAGTGAATTTCATCCAAGGGGGTATGACAGCCCATGTGAACTGCATAAATTATGCTATGCTTGAAAATAGTTATATGTGAGTCTGTAGAAATAATTGATGGAAAATTTGACAGGGTCCTAATGTAAGAATAGATCTACCTGGCACATACTATATTTGTACATGTACATGACATAAAATTTTCGGAGACTATAGGGGAGCAAAAATTATGAATTTGAACAAGAAGAATATAGGGATCATAAATTGTGATCATGAAAAAACTGCGTAAACAAGAAGTATACTAGGGACAGAGAAGGGATCACTGAGGTGGTAATGTGAACTTATTTTGCCATTTCTCTATAGTTCTATACAGTGACTACTGTCCATCAATTCAAAGTTTCACAAATTTGACTTCCAAACTGTAGCTATATATATGATATATGTGGTAAATTTGCTATTTATTTTTTGTTCAGTGTCAGAGATTTAGCAAGTCATAGGAAGAGTTTTGGCTTGCATTAAAAAATATAATATAACATGCACATGTAGGATATGCAACAGAAATTAATCCAGTAATTACACCAACAAAACAATTATATAGCTACCATGACCCGATCCACACAGTGTTAGTCATCTGTCCTTCAGCATTTCGACCTCCCAGTACAATTATTTCATTACTGATGCTAATGGCTGCTGGTCCACCTCGGGCTAGTGGAAGATATCCCACAACATCCCAGCGATGATTGATTTTGTTAAATGCATGAATCTCTTTGGTACGGGTGACTTTATCTTCTCCTACCCATTTAGCTCCTCCAATAATTAACAAATGTCCATTAATGCAAACAGCAGCTGCATGATACCATGGGATGTCTTGGGCTACATTCCAGTCCAGTTGATGTCTTACTAAATCATCCATGCTGGCAGTAAACATTGCAAGAGAACCTTTTGCACTTTGATCAAACCCTCCCAGCAAGTAAAGCTTGTCACCGACTGCAACAAATTGCTGCCAGCAATGTGGTTGTGGTAGGTCTCCGCAAGTGTACCACTGTCCTATGGTACTATCAAACATCTCAGTAGAGGCTAATGTTGTATACTTATTCCTACCACCAGCAACTATAAGCTTTCTCTGACAGGTAGTGGCGCTAGCAAGGTGTCTTGGTGTAGCCATTGTAGTGAAATTCTCTAGTGTGTAACCATCTGTTAATCTATAAATTTTACTAGTGACTTCTCCATGATTGTCCTTTCCTCCTACAGTGATCAAGTGGCCATTAAATGCTGCCAAAGCAAAATGTGAATAAGGACTATCAATTGATGACCATGAATTGTTGAATACATCATAAATGTCTATCCTGCGTAATACATCCAGTGTGTTGTCATAACAACCAGCCACATAAGCTCTACCAGTCAAATATACTGCTGTGTGGAGTACACGACCTACTGGTGCAAGAGATCCCTCCTCCCAGGTTATGTCTGTACATCCAGTGAATGGAGTATTACCAGATGAAATGCTGTGTTGCTATATATAATAAAATACATGGATATATTTGATAATTATTTTAATTACAGAATTACACATGCAGAGAATAATCTATTATTCATGTTGTGTTTGTACCCAACTATCTCTGTTTAATTATGTCCTAGCTCATGATCATTTCGCTGAACAATTGTGCACACATCAGCAATTATCATTTAATTTAGGCTACTAAGAGTTATACAAGCAAATGCAGGAGTGCAAACAATGTCTTGGCTGGGCTATCTGGTTTCACTGGACCAGCTCAAGTTGAGTGGGAAGAAACAGCTTAGTAAAATTTTCAAAGTTGATATCTATATAAAGTTCTCTGTTTATATCACAACAATGTTTTTAATTTCACTAGCCTTTTATTGAATGTTTTTCATCAAATTTTCTGCAAAACATAGTCCACACGTACAGGTTATTACCATTTCCCATTATGGCAATCATCAAGCTGTTCAATTGAAATGTGGTTGATATACGTTTAGGAAATGCAGTAAATGGCATATTTGACTGTAAAGGAATATGTATACTATATTATGTTAAATTCAGAAAAGTTCCATACCCAGATGGTGACATAATCCACAAGTTACCCATACTGGCAACATAGACTCAGTTTTACATTGCATATAAAATTATCTGACATTGTATTTACTTCATATACCAACAATCAGGTTGAGAGATTTCAAATGTATAAGTAGGTCGGATGTGCATTGGTAAGTTCTGCCTAGGAAGGAGTAGAGGAGTGAGTGTGCATCATTATATATTTCATTAGGGACCTGCTGCTGAAATAGCAGGGAGTCAGAAACATGTTAGCTACTAAAACTTAAATGTAAACAATCCCAGACCAGACTTGATCCACAGACAGCTTGCAATTGGTTTTTCCTTCAAAATATATTATAATAATGATTACAGTAGCTAAATGTGCTCAAAGATATCTGAACTATTGTCAGGTGTTTGATACTTGCTTCATTAATTGGGGTATACAGTACTTTGCTCTGTACTTATGAAATTGAACTTGAATACTCTTTTTTATGATTTGTGACTAGCTAAATCACTAAGTTAATTATAACCTGTTGTTGTTGTTGTTGTTGCTGCTGCTGCTGCTGCTGCTGCTGAT
Organism: Dysidea avara; assembly: GCF_963678975.1. Lineage (NCBI taxonomy): Eukaryota > Metazoa > Porifera > Demospongiae > Dictyoceratida > Dysideidae > Dysidea > Dysidea avara. The sequence goes on from NC_089281.1 coordinate 3,976,568, forward strand.
GTGAAGGTTCTGATAATGGCTCCTGTTCAGCAACCCACCATTTCATTGGACTTATCCTGACATAACCACTCTTTTGACTGTTGATCTCTATTGTTCTTTTAACTGTAACTGAGACTTGATGTGCTGAGGGACGATCCTTAGGATTATCATCCAGACAAGAAATTGCTAATAGTTTTATATCCGTGGCATCTTCTGTCATCATATCTAGGTATCTATGCCGTCTTTGTGACTCTGATAGATATATTCTCCCTCCAGTGTCAGGATCAAACTGTACCCAGGATACTGGTTGGGGCCACACTTGGGTTATTGTGTAAAGAATTACTCCACCATAGGAGAATATGTCCAAGGATAAACCATAAATCGGGTTATCAGCTAATGATTCAGGAGGCATGAAATCTGTTGTACCAGGGGCTTTGGTCATTGTCTGGTTATCTCTATTTTGTACTATTTTGGCAACACCTAAGTCAGTAATTTTGGCCTGAAGACAGTGGCTCAACAGTATGTTATTAGGAGTGAGATCACGATGTACAATTGGGGGATTTCTACTATGGAGGTACCTTACACCAAGGCACACTTCATCCAATATAGTTAGCTTTACATTCAGGGGAATTTTCTCATGCATTTCTATCAGATTCCTTAGGCTAAGTTCCATCTTCTCCATCACCATAACAGGTAACCTTGACTCATCCATGGTGGGGTAGTACACTCCTAAATAACACACACTGTAGTTACTAAGTGCACACACATGTGTGCACACATCACGGCATGTACACACAGATGCATACGTATACCAGCACTGCTTGAAGTTTCTTAGTTTACTACAGTGGTATATCCCCAGTATATGGAACAGTTAATTGTTTGTTATTTTAGTAGTTTTTCAGTAAACCCGCATTCACTGATGTTTACTGAGAGTTTAAAACTTAGTAAAACAATTATGTTCCATATGCTTAAAGTTACTGACATTTTACTATCAGTATAACTACAGTACAGCAGCTTAACAAATTAGTAAACTAAGAACCTTCAAGCAGTGCAGTATGTAGCAAAGTAAAAGCAAAGTACTAGTTGTGTGGCATGGCTTTTGCAGCACAGTGTTGTGTACATATTCAGACACTTGAGTCAGCTACAGTACTATACCATGGCCATTTAGCTAATTCTCCTGGGGAAGTACTATATAGTAACCTTCAGTGCCATATGTCATGAACTGTGGTTGAGGAACCTGAAGTCCCACATAATATATAGACCCCAACTCCCAGTAAAATTATATGGCTACATGGGCATATGCTTCCTGCTTCCTCCAGAATACAAAGAGTACAGTATAATATTGACTGGAGCAATGTGAGTAAAGTTTCTTTCTTCAGGAAACAACATCAGTATAAGTATATAGCTGGAAGTCACTGGCATCACCTGGGACTTTGAGATTACCAGGCCACAAATGATTGGTGTTTTGCCAAACTAAAATCCTTTGTCCAGTATTAACTAACAGCAGATTTGCCAAACTTTTTTTCTTGCCAAAATCCTATTGTGACAAATTCGCCAAAGTTTCCTCCCATCAATCTTTCCTGCTATATGATATGCATCAAATATACAAAAATCTTTTAAGAAAAATTAAGGGAAACCACCATGATGATGATACTCTCTCACAGATAGAGGTGTAAACAGCAGGCACATGCTTTCCTCTGATAACAGGCTCTCATTGATGATACAGTTGTGACCTACTGCTGCCTGACACCCATTATATGTATGATATACAATCACTACATCTACACTACACAAAAGCAAAGCATTTTGTTGCTGTACGTTAGGTCTAGCCAGAAAAATTGGATCCTGTGTTTCACCCAGGTACTATATATAAAGGAGTTAGTGTAGGAAATTTTTCTTGGCAAGGGCTATCACCTTGCAGGAGCATTCTTACAGTTGAAGGTGGACTCCTGAAGTCCTATCTGTTATGAGAGACATGGGAAAATGGCATTTCAGTGCTTCTCTATGTATATAGCTCTTGATGATACAGTGGCGTGGATGCTTTCCCTAGTAAATACCTAGGCCACATGGCCATTTACAACTAGAAAAATGATGTGAGTATTCATAAATACACAAACACACACACACACAAAGCCAAAGCAAATTAGTCTCTTGCAGCCATGCGAAGCACAGCTATACCCAAAATCCTACATGGACCTTCTTCACCCATTATGTGAGACATATTGGTTGCTTCCCCAGTTAACACCAGGTAGCCATTGATGTTATGTTGTACAGCTGGGTGGGCTGCTTCCCCAATTCAAAGAAACCAGGTCCCCATTAAGCAAACGGGGACCTGTTGGCCTGACACACACACCTATACACACACACACACACACACACACAACTATACACACACACACAAAGCAAAGCCTTTGACTGCCATTGGCACGGTCTCGCCTACCCAGTGAACCAGCACTGGGCACCTGTGTGCTACTCAGGCGTTAGGAGTCAGCACAGGCAAATCCTCCGTGGGCAGGACCAGTAACCCACAGGAGGCTGTGCCATGTCTCACAGGTGAAGGTGTGGGCACCTGAGCATGAAATCTCACCTGGACCTTCACCTACTATATGAGACATGGACAGTTGGCATTTGCTTCCCCAGTTGGCACCAAGTCTCCGTTTTAACAGCTGGATAGACTAGGAGTAAAGTTTGTTGCTCAAGGAAACAACAACAACACCAAAGTGGGCATAGTAACCGGGAATCAAACCTTGAACATTTCGATTACCAGGGCAATGCTCTAGCCATACACACACACACACACACACACACACACACACACACACACACACACACACACACACACACACACACACACACACACACACTCTGGCAGCGACCATCCCTTCACATAGAGAGGAAGGCTCTCTATGTTGGCAGTCTATGCAGTGTTTTGTAGGTCTGTATAGGCTCTGTGTAACTGTTTTTCTTTGGCTTCAGTTTGTTAAACTTCTAGCTAAGAGACATGAGGGTGGAAGGTCCGGATAACGGTTAGGGTAAGGGTAAGCGTTAGACTGTACGTATGTGTTTTAGCTCTGGTAAGGAAGAACAGCTCATGCCGATGACCAAGAGGAGAATAATAAATCAATCAATCAATCAATCAATCAACAGCAACAAACAAACAAAACAAAACAAAACAAAAAGCTCTCTATGCAAAGAGGCGCTCGCTGCCAGACTACATACACCTAAACAAAAAAACAAAAAAAACATACACCTACCAAGAAACTGGACGATGCATGGATGGCGAAGTGTACTCCAAATTTGACATTCACGTAGAAAATCTTCCGTGATCTTGCTGTGTTCGCCTCCTTGTGCATATTGCAGCAGAATTTCGTGAACCTCCTTTGCAGCACAAACTGTTCCCCCATAATCAACCTCAAAAACTCTCCCGTAAGCACCCCTGCCAATTTCCTCTCCTGTAGGGCGTACTCCATGCAGAGCAAGTTCAGACCAGTTAGTTCCAGCAGTAGTTCTACTAGCCATCTCACATAAATTAAAAGATCCGTTACTGGGGCGTGGCTGCAGTGTATAGGGGCTCGCGTAATACAGTTCACACGTGATCTCAATGTCGTCTCTCACCCTGCTGGTCATGATGTGCAGGTGTCTAATGCAGACCCGAACAAGACGTTGAACAAGCTGAGGGGATCAGATCGCAGTATGGATTGAAAGATGGAAAAGGAGGTTGTAGATGCTGTACTACCACGAGGACACTACCCGGTACGCGGTAGCTAGCTAGCTAATCTATAACTAGTATAAGTTCAGTGTAGCTACGTTGAATCTGCTTTATTGTACTTTGTGCGGGAGGATCAAAGTGCCGCCGCGTGCTGTACTTTCCATATTGTACCAATTGGCATAACTGTACTCAGCAGCTAATTCAGTACAGTTATGCGGATAATTGGGCAAATACAGTACAATTATGCAGAACAGTTATGTAAGGAATGTTACAAAAACAACCCCACTCAGACAGCATGATTGATCACGTGCATGATATTGCTCATATCCTATCACTGATGTATGTACCCTACCATTCAGTGATAGGATATGAGCAATATCATGCACGTGATCAATCATGCTGTCTGAGTGGGGTTGTTAGCATATAGAACAGATATGATGCTATAACTTAGTCTGGAAATGTTAAAGACAAATTATAGCATCATATCTGTTCTATATGCTAACAGATTTCAATATTATTGTTTGAGTCATATATCTGATGGAAATTTACTCAAACCGACCGTATAGAGAAAAACCTTTGGCGAATAGCCAGCTAATGAATTTGGCGAAATAAACTTTGGTGAATTTGATCTCAATCTTTAGCTATGAAGATGCTAATCTCAGGCACTACAAGTAATTGGCGGGTTAAACTTTGGCAAATTTGTAGCTAATTGCCAAATTCGCCCAAAGTTTCCTCTCCCTCTATACGGTATTCCACTAGTGTAGCTGCAGATGCAGGCGATATTCCTTTCATATAATGTCATGATCCTTATATACTTGAATTTAAAATTCCTAATTTTCCTTGTACTAGTTTGTTTACTTTTTTGTAACATAATTAGCTATGTTTGGTAAATTAACAGGTGCATACTGCATTGAATGAAAGAATGGAGCAAGGAATTTCGTGAAACAAATTTCACGTCTGAACGCATGCCTCAATTATCAATGATTAAAACTCTTTCAGCTATGTTTTACTCATTACTGAATTAACACAACAGTACAAGGGGTGCCTCTGCCAAACACTATGGAAATTTGTAGCATTAACTGTAGTCTACACTATTCTCATACCACATCTGTAAAAGTACAGAAATTTTATTGTGAGATAAGATTTTAGATATCAGTATGGTAGTATTGTATAGCACTTACAAAATAAGATCACAAAGTTTCTCCATAAGAACAACAACCAAAAACTAGTCACACATCACTTTAGTATTATAACTATCAGTTAGCTATCTATAGCCCTTCAATAATACAACCAGAAACATTCTTGAAGAATTTCACATTAATTTTGTAATCACTATATATATCAAGACACACGGTAGTGTGTCGTGCGGCCCAAGAAGCCGGCGCGCCACACCGTGAGTATATTGACAGGAAGAACGAAAACGTCATTTTCACACCTTTGTATCTCGGTGATCACTTATCTGATTGGAACCAAATTTGCTACACAGTTGCCCGCCAGCCAAGGGAGTCTACATTCCAAATTTGAAGGAAATCGCTCCAGCCATTTCCGAGATACGAGCTGCCAAAGTTTCGTTTTTTTTTCTTCGTTTTTTTTTTCTTCTTCTTCTTCGTCTTTTCGCACACTTGCAAAAATTGCTATAACAAGCAAACGCGTGCTCCGATCGCCTTGAAATTTGGCACACAGAAAGGGAGTCCAAAGGCGAATCCTAGCATCAAATTTGGTACAAATCCGATGAATGATTCAGGAGTTATGACCGATTATTCGCGTAAAACAAGATCGATTTGTTGTCACGCCTACAGGGTAAACCGCTTCATGGAATGAGTTGAAAATTGCTATGTAGATGGAGTAACCATCGTAGGAGTGCCTTTTGGTGGTTTGAAAGGAATCGAGATAAAGACCACGGAGATATGACACAAAACCCAACCTGTGTCACAATTACGCGATCGATTTTTATGAATAAAAAAAGTATTAGTTTTCACGCCTACTAGGCAAACCGCTTAGAGCAATGAGCTGAAAATCGGTGTATAGCTGGAATAATCTTCATAGAAAGTCCTTGCAGTAGTACAGAAGAATCGGATTACAAACCACTGAGTTATGATTCGAAAGCCAACTCCGTGTAGCAAATGCGAGATCGAGATACTCTAATAGAACAGTCACCCTAATAGAGCATTCGGCTAATTTATTTACTCCTCCATTATAGAATTTTATTACATCACAAGTTATTCTGTAGGGAGTTCAGCTGCAAACAGTTAATCTTATAGACAGTTCAGCAAGAAGACAGTCACCATGTGGAGAGTTAAGCAAATATACCACTATAGAGATTCAGAACATTACAAGTCACACTGAAGAAAGTTCAGCTATAAACAAGTCATGCACTGTGTAGAGAATTCAGCTACAATTAAGTCACTCTCTAGAGAATTCAGTTACACAGAATTCAGCTACACACAAGTCACTGTGGAGAGAGTTCTGCTACAAACAAATTACCCTTTAGAGTGATCAGCTACAAACAAAACACTTTGCAGGGTGTTCAACTGAAACAAATCAATTACCTTTAGAGCGATCAGCAATGAACAAATCAACACAAATCTACCTGTAGAGAGATCAGCTAGAAACAAATCACCCTGAAGAGAGTTCAGCTACAAAAAATCACCCTGTAGAGACATCAGCTAGAAACTAGACACAATGTAAGGAGTTCAGCTACAAGCAATCACCCTGTAGAGAGTTCAGCTAAAACAAATCACCTTATAGAGAGTTCAGCTACAAAGAGATTACCTGTAGAGAGATCGGCTACAAACAAATCAACCTGCAGAGAGATCAGCTATATACACACAAATCAACTTGTAGAGAGATCAGCTACAAACAAATCACCCTGTAGAGAGATCAGCTAGAAACTACACACAATGTAAGGAGTTCAGCTACAAACAAAATTAATCACCTGTAGAGAGATCAGCTACAAACTAGACACAAAGTAAGGAGTTCAGCTACAAGCAAATTACCCTGTAGAGAGTTCATCTACAAACAAATCAACCTGTAGAGCAATCAGCTAGAAACAAATCACCCTGAAGAGAGGTCAGCTACAAAAAATCACCCTGTAGAGAGATCAGCTAGAAACAAATCACCCTGAAGAGAGGTCAGCTACAAAAAAATCACCCTGTAGAGAGATCAGCTACAAACAAATTGCCCTGTAGAGAGATCGGCTACAAACAAACCAACCTGCAGAGAGATCAGCTACACACAAATCAACTTGTAGAGAGTTCAGCTACAAACAAATTACCCTGTAGAGAGATCGGCTACAAACAAATCAGCCTGTAGAGAGTTCAGCTAAAACAAATCAACCTGCAGAGAGATCAACTACAAACAAATCACCTTATGGAGAGTTCAGCTACAAACAAATTACCCTATAGAGAGATCGGCTACAAACAAATCAACCTGCAGAGAGATCAGCTACACACAAATCAACTTGTAGAGAGATCAATTACAAACAAATCACCCTGTAGAGAGATCAGCTAGAAACTACACACAATGTAAGGAGTTCAGCTACAAATAAATCACCTTATAGAGAGTTCAGCTACAAACAAATCACTCTGTAGAGAGATCAGCTAGAAACTGGACACAATGTAAGGAGTTCAGCTACAAGCAAATCACCCTTTAGTGAGTTCAGCTACAAACAAATCAACCTGCAGTGAGATCACCTACAAAAAAGCACCTTGTACAGAGTTCAGCTACAAACAAATTACCCTATAGAGAGATCGGCTACAAACAAATCAACCAGTAGAAAGATCAGCTACACACAAATCAACTTGTAGAGAGATCAGCTACAAACAAATCACCCTGTAGAGAGATCAGCTAGAAACTAGTCACAATGTAAGGAGTTCAGCTACAAGTAAATCACCCTGTAGAGAGTTCAGCTAAAACAAATCAACCTGCAGAGAGATCAGCTACAAATAAATCACTTTATAGACAGTTCAGCTACAAACAAATTACCTTGTAGAGAGATCGGCTGCAAATTAATCAACCTGCAGAGAGATCAACTACACACAAATCAACTTGTAGAGAGATCAGCTACAAACAAATCACCCTGTAGAGAGATCAGCTAGAAACTAGATACAATGCAAGGAGTTCAGCTACAAGCAAATCACACTTTAGTGAGTTCAGCTACAAACAAATCAACCTGCAGTGAGATCACCCACAAAAACGCACTTGTACAGAGTTCAGTTACAAACAAATCACCCTGTAGAGAGATCAGGTAGAAGAATTCACCATGTAGAGAGTTCAGCTGCAAACAAATCACCCAGTAGAAAGATCAGCTAGAAGAAGTTACCTTGTAGAGAGTTCATTTACAAAGAAACCATCATATAGAGAGTTCAGCTACAAAGAAATTACCCCGTAGAGAGTTTAGCTAGAAGAAGTCACCTTGTAAAGAGTTTAGCTACAAAGAAACCATCATGTACAGAGCTCAGCTACAAAGAAACCACCTGTACAGAATTCAACTACAAACAAATCACCCTGTATAGAGATCAGCTAGAAGAAGTTACCTTGTAGATAGTTCAGCTACAACAATTCACCCTGTAGAAAGATCAGCTAGAAGAAGTCACCTTGTAGAGTGTTCAGTTATAAAGAAACCATCATGTAGAGAGTTCAGCTGCAAACAAATCACTCTGTAGAGAGTTCAGCTACAAAGAAACCGCCATGTAGAGAGTTCAGCCTCATACAAACCACCTTGTAGAGAATTCAACTACAACAAATCACCCTGTAGAGAAGAAGTTACTTTGTAGAGAGTTCAGCTACAAAGAAATCCCCATGTAGAGAGTTTAGCTGCAAGCAATTCACCTGTAGAGAGTTCAGCTAGAAACAAATCACCCCGTAGAGAGATCAGCTGGATGAAGTCACCTTGTAGAGAGTTCAGCTACAAAGAAACCATCATGTAGAGAGTTCAGCTGCAAACAAATCACCCTGCAGAGAGTTCAGCTACAAAAAAATCACCCTGTAGAGAGTTCAGCTATACGAAGTCACCTTATAGAGAGTTCAGCTACAAAGAAACCATCATGTAGAGAGTTCGGCTATAAAGACACCACCATGTAGAGAGTTTAGCTGCAAACAAATCACCTGTAGAGAGTTCAGCTACAAAGAAACCATCCTGTATATAGTTCAGCTACATTTCAAGTCACCCAGTAGAGAGATCAGCTGCAAAAAAAATCCTGTGAGGAATAATGAGCATGTAATAAACATATGTATATAATTTGTATAATTACTAATAAAATCAAAAATAATTGAAGCACTAAAATTCTTCTTTAAGTTCTTTTCTTCTTCCTGTGGTAAAAAAAAAACACATGGGTTAAAAAAGCCCCAAAGCCAGCCATAGGCCGGCTTTGCAGTATACAAATACAAAAAGAAGTGATATCTAATCAAAAACAGCCAAGCTGTAAAAAAAGGTGCGGCCCCCATAAAGGCCATGGTGAAAAAAGATGTGAAATCCAAGGTGGCGGCCAAGAAATGGCTGTGATGGTAGGTTAATGGTTACATTTTAATAACGGCAATTCAGGTGAATTTTGTGCCGCTTCGTCTTGGCACCAAATTCACCTGAATTGTTGTTATTAAAATGTAACCATTAACCTACCATCACAGCCATTTCTTGGCCGCCACCTTGGATTTCACATCTTTTTTCACCATGGCCTTTATGGGGGCCGCACCTTTTTTTACAGCTTGGCTGTTTTTGATTAGATATATATATATATATATATATGGGCCAATATGGCTGTGTTAAATTTACTTACGTTCATCACCCAATGTGCAATATAATTCTTTTATTTGTACAAGGCTGCTACCTATGACAGTACAGAAAGTATTTTTTATCCAAACTTGTCTGTTTTTGTCAGCGCAACATCACAAAAAAGACAATCCCTCACTAAAGAAAAAAAAAACAAACTGCACTGATCTGCATGGGATTTGACCCCATACAATGTCATGTTGGTAAGTCAAGGAATTAACCACTTGGTTACAAAGCCACTTGGTGCATTGTAGTGCTTAGTACTTTTCATAGTACCCTTTAAACTACATTCACCAGTAATAATAACATACATGTAATTCTATAAACTTAGTTACCTGCATGCCCATGGGCAATTTTTACAGATAGGTAAATGTAAAGAATTTTGCAGTTAATAAAAACAACAACAACAACTTGGAATCAGATGAGCTGCTGTTTTATTCTCTCTAACAATATTAAATGTTATGAGGAGCACTGTATAGACCCGACCCTCATTTTATAAACTGAAATGGAAATGTTCAATATATGACTGTTCTATTAGAGTATTTCAACAGAGCTCTGTATTCTATAAATAAAATTGACTTCAGTTACCAAACAATGGACTTAATATCTTTTCCTTATTGCCTGATACTGAGGTAACCAAGGGTCCAGTGTATTAAGTGTCAAAAAGGGAGTGCTGCTAATTCTCTAATAGAGCAGTCAACTATGCAACTCACTGTACAAGGGTTACCATTTTGGTGATTTTCTGTTTCTCATAAGCACCCGCATGTATTTTCGCTGCTGCACGTATTTCTCCATTAGTACCATTATTTGTTGAATATTACACACCTGTCAATGTAATGTCCAACCACCTACTAGGGTGGAGCAATACAGGGTATTTGACAACTTCAATCTATATATAGTGTCAAAAAATCCTCAGTACTGAGACAAAGAAGCTTGATAATACTGAATATGTACAGGTCAGTTTTCGTGACAGCCATTCTTGGCCACACTTGTACAGTAGCTACCTCATGTACTGTAGAGTGCCAAGAAATGATTTTATTGATTTGTCATATTCGTGCAGTGAGACCTCCAAGTTAACCAACTATACATAGGTGTGTCAAACAGACATCTTAAGTGTCACTATACTTGGAGTTGACTGCAATAGTTGAAAGTGGGCCAGTATCTTGTGAAAATTGGACATAGTCTAGCTGTTGTGGAATGTAGTGTGATAATGAATAATGGTAAAGATCTACCGTTCACTCGCACTCCACTTTTGGAACCTTTCTGATGAGAAACAAAAAAAATCACCAAATAGTGGCGGTGCATTTAAGTTTATTTACCTCCTAACATGACAGATTTAAATTGACAATGATATGTAGCTAGCTACATATCATTGATTGTCTTGAAGTTTTAAAAAATTCCGTTGCCTATTTGCATGGCCTTAAATACGTAAACCTAAAAATGGTACAAATATGGGAAGAAAACCATCCATTGATGATGAAAATGTATGACATACAGTAGGGCTCTGCAGTATTGCCAAAAACATTTATTTGGTATATTTAAAAAAAAAACCTTGAAACAAGAGTGCAAACTACTTTAGCCAAGCATAGCTTTTATTTCTGCAAGAAACACAGATCTGGAACTCATCAAATCCTTTTTTTGTATGCAACAAGGTAGCTCTAGCAATTCGAAACACTGCCAGTATATACTAACCGTATGTGTGTGTGTACGTTGATGTGGTCTGAATTAACTATTGTATGCATGTATGTTGCATTTGAGGGCACTGCCAAAAAGAAGCATTTTTATACTGAAGCAGTCTTCCTTCATAAAAAACCCATTTGGACCAGGGGTGGTCCATAATTCTGAAAAAGTTCATATCTTTAAAAGAACATTTTTAAAAATATCAGTATTATCAACTACCCTAATGGCAAATAGGGCAGTCATTTCTGGCTAACCGAGAATCCAGATAAGTGGGGTCTGGATAACTGAGGATCACTGTACCAACTCAACAATCACATGATCAAAGTCATACAATGAGTACAATACCAGGATTTTCACAATGTTATTAAAAATGATCAATATTGATACTTACATAGGCGATTATCAGGGGAGGCCCCTCTGCTGAAAAATAACTTTTTTTAAATCTTGGGGAAAAGTTGCAGTATAGATTGGCATTGTTATTTTCATATTCTTAGCATAGATTTTAGGCTGTTTCCAAGTCTTCAAATTGCAAAAATCCTGCAGCTTCAGGGGGTTGCATCCCCCAGACTCCCCCCCCCCAAAAATCTACTTTATAGTATAGCCATACAACAATAGTCATGCTGTTCCCTACTTGCCCCCCCCCCCCCCTTGTAAGTCAGGTCTAGAATCACCACTGACCACCAAGGCCAGGCAAACTTGATTACTTATTTTCTCATCCACAAAATTTGGGATTATCGTGTGGGTGCATGAGATGTCATTTTTCGTTATTAATTATTAAAGGAATGTTTCAAACCACTGGAACTGTAGGCTATCTGTCACTGAAAAGGTTAGCTAATAAAGCCTTCTAAAAGCTAATACTTAGCATTTGCTGAGCTGCAAGATATGTTTCCTGTACTGTGAAATGATAGTTTGCCTTCTCAGCATCAAAATATGTGTGCTTGTGATCAATAACAGAAACAATGAAATGTGAGGTGGTAGGGAAAAAAGTGATGCGAGTGGGGATGAGAAACAAGTAACCAAGTTTGCCTGGCCTAAATAATGACTAATTTAAATATGATAAGTAGCAATTTACACATGTAAAGTAAGGTTGCTATTAATATCATATCAAAGCAATAAACTACCATATAGCCTACCTAAATATTTTGAAGGGAGAAATTTTCACTATAATTTCGAGGTTTCGGCAGTAATAACAGCAAATAATTCATCTATGAAATATTTAGACTTCCATTATTTTCTAATACATTTTGGGATTGTTTGCAAATGCACAAAAAATAACAGTATTCAACCTCTAAAACTTTAGGCTATAGCTATAAGGTATGCATTTATGCATTTCAGATCACATAATAGAAATATTGAATTCTGAAAACACAATGATATCAGCAAAAATCTAATATCAATCAATATATTACCCAAACAAGACATATAATATCAAACAGTACGATAGTACTGTTTAAGTAGGGATTGGGGTGGATTTGGCGCGCGCCTCAAATTTCGATCCCTCAAAAATCATCCTAGAAATATCTCACACAGCAAATAAACCTTTTACTAAAGAGTCTTCAAGTTTCTAACTTTATTTCTAGCATTATATATCAGGAAACGACTAGAAAAGCGCTGGAATTTTATTTCTAAAAAATCGCTAAAACAGAAATTTTCGTCTGCCTGCCTGCCTGCCTGACCACATTCGCAAGGCTACAGGCCAAACGAAGCAGCGAAGGATCGCCATTCTTTGCCACAATATTTAACTCGCTGCTGGGATGTGCCTTTTCGGGTTCCGACGAGTGTCTGCCTTCTGCGCTTTGCCTTTCCTTTTATCTTCAATTACGGATCGTCTTCTTTTCCAGTCACGGAGGCGTTAATAATTCGTATCGACACTTTCCTTAGAGCAGCCGTATTCGGACGCCACAAAACTAATAACGGATTCCGTACTGTAAGGGCAAGTAGATGCCTGTATAGCAACACTTGCAAAGCGATCAAACAGCCTAGTGAAGTAAGAACACACTGCCACGCCCTTATCAATCAGAGCGCGCGCTCGTACTTAACGATCAGTGGACCACGCCCATTATTAATGGTCCAGCTGTAACTAATTGTAGAAAACAGGAGATAGAAACCCTGCATGCCTTTCAATTTAGTAATTGAGCAGCTTGCATAAAGCAAGCAGCAAGATCGAGATACTCTAATAGAGCAGTCAGTGCCAAAGATCAATAATAGCTATATACCTATACCAAAAAAAGTTAACAAACTAGTGAAATTAAAAATTGTTAATTTAGAAATGGAAGTAGGGATCAAGCGATAAAAACTACTGAAACAAGTGATTTGAATGATGGCAACTATTACAACATAGCTTTGTGGGGAAATCCCTACTTTGGCATTGAACATATATGGTGATGTGGTGAGATGCCAATGTAAGGATTTCCCCACAAAGCTATGTTGTAATAGTTGCCATCATTCAAATCACTTGTTTCAGTAGTTTTTATCGCTTGATCCCTACTTCCATTTCTAAATTAACAATTTTTAAATTCACTAGTCCTACTATACTGTTGAGTTAAAAGAAGCATAGGAAGTATATCAAAAAGAAGGGGTAGTTGCATTAATTTTATACACTCTCCAATAACTTTAGTTCTTTCAATGCTAAATCTGATTTACCATGTGGTTGACAAGGGCAGCACATCTAGCCTAGGGGAAAATCTGTGCAAATAATGACTCGTTATTCGAAAACAGTGCCCAAAGAGGTTAGCCATTGTCATTCATCTTGAGCAATTTTTGTGTACTTTATTCCAAGTGACTGGAGGTAATTTTCCAAACACTTTGAAAGAGACAAGTCTGGACTAAGGAGAAACAATACTCTAGATGTATGCGGGATAATATTCCTCCTGGTAGTGACAACAACATGTAAGAGCCTTCATTTGTGAGCAAATAGAGAAAGAGTCTTCTAAAGATGGCAAGGACCCTAGGTGAAGATAAATCTGAAGCCTGGTATCACAGGAAATGTGCAGGACTCTCAAGGTACATCTATGACAGTACAAGTGAGTCTGATAACCCATTTTATTGTTTTTGACGAGTGCTCTAAAGGTACTAAGAAGATGGCATCTAGATCCTGCCACAATTGGGTACTCTTCCTGTATAGCATCGTAGGATAAATTAATAATTATGGGTATTGGTTTTATGAATGGGTTGGAATGTATAGCTACTAGGAAGATATATTTTGATACTAAGCAGAGTTAAGCTATGTCTGTCAACTTTTAATATTCTGTAGGAAACATCGTAGTGAGTATACCTGGTTCAGATTTTATCACGTTACGTGGTTTCTGCTCCAATCTTTTTTCTATCTTACAGGTTTTTGCAATTGAATTCGTCGCCTTTGCAATTGAATTCGTCCCGTTTGCAATTGAATTCGTCGGTATTGCAACTGAATTCGTCCCGTTTGCTATTGAATTCATCGGTTTTGCAATTGAATTCGTCGGTTTTGCAGTTGAATTAGTCGGTTTTGCAATAGAATCCGTCCCGTTTGCTATTGAATTCGTCGGTTTTGCTATTGAATTCGTCGGTTTTGCAGTTGAATTAGTCGGTTTTGCAATAGAATTCGTCGCGTTGCATTACAATTCGCCATAAACAAAATGGCTCCAAGAAACCAACCCGTTCATTAAGAAATGAACTATTTATGCCTTGGAGAGTTACACTTGAGACACTAGAAGGTAATTGAAGTTGGTAGTACGCGAAGCTGATAGCTGTCTGACAAGTTACAGGTTTTTGCAACTCATTGAATTCGTCGCCTTTGCGATTGAATTCGTCTCGTTTGCAATTGAATTCATCCCGTTTGCAATTGAATTCGTCGGTTTTGCTATTGAATTCGTCGGTTTTGCAATTGAATTAGTCGGTGTTGCAATAGAATTCGTCGCGTTTGCATTACAATTCGTCATAAACAAAACGGCTCCGAGATGAACTATTTATGCCTTGGAGAGTTACACTTAAGACACTAGAAAATAATTGGAGCTGGTATATAGTACGCGAAGTTGATAGCTGTCTGACAAGTTAATTAACTTGCTCGCGAGTGACCACACCCATCGCGAATGGCACAGTAGAGTTTGGAATGTTGCTGGATAGGCTGTAGAGGAAGAATTATTGCCTTATAAAGAGTTGTTTACTACTGTTGTACTTGAACAGTTTCTTGTAGCAGCTGTTACATCATGTTTTCGTGTTTCCTCCAGCTGCCATTCTTGTTACGGACGAATTTAACTGCAAAACCAACGAATTCAATTGCAAAACCGACGCAAACGGGACGAATTCAATTGCAAAGTCGCCGAATTCAATTGCAAAAACCTGTATAATATGCTCACTGTCTCATAATAATGCACCCTGACAATATAAAGAAAACTTACAAGTTTTCATGATCAAATTGTTCTGTATGGCTGAATATAACAGAGTATTGATAAGCCTGTGGTTTAAAATTCAGACCTAAACAACACAACTGAGGTCCTCACTAACCTAAACAATTCTATTCAGCCTCACTCAATCAGAGATACAGCGGCATGTCCAAGGTGGTTTCCAGATTTGCTAGTGAGTAATAGACACTGGTGTCTAGCCAGAATTTGAACATCAAATGTTTTACTATAGAAATAATATTATTTTCATGTTGTAAGCTATTTTTAATTTAGCTACTTTTATGTGCTAAATGTCAACTATATGGTTTTATGGCTGATCAGGTATTTAGTGATCATAATATGCTCTCCAATTGAAATGAAAAAACCAGCTACTACATACCTAAATCATTGTCACATTATTAATACTCTATCAGAGTAGTTTTGAGTGCTGTATTAGAATTCATCTGACTGCTCCATTAGAGCACCCCGATCTTTAAAAAGTTTTCAATCCAAAACTTTAATCTACTTTTAAGGAATCAAGGTAAGTTTCCTGTTATACTGTAGCTATACTTCCCTGCCCTATTCCTATGTATTATGCATATTTGTGCTGCCCATTAAACTAAGATAGTCTGGTGTTCCTCTGCAAGCCCACAAGTTAAAATTTCTGAGGGAGTTTCCAGAGCCCCAGTAACCCCCTAAATACATCCCTGAGATACCATAAGACCAGGTAGTATAATCCCTCAGGCCTTTACCAGTGACTCTCATTAAGATCATCTGATATAAGTCCCAGGCAAAGTCACCTTATGTGATCAGACCTGATCTTTTATGGGTCACACAGTCTCATCATTGATCCACCAAAGTCTGACATCACAATTTGAGACAACAAAATCTATGTCAAAGGCATACTTCACAGCCAAGCAGACTGTTTGGGATTTAGGCCAAATGTGCCACTCCCTCATAACACTATTGCCACTTCTTTATAATGACTCAGCTCACTAGGGCCCAAGTCTGTATTCAAATTGCAGGAGCTTGGCCTGGTACTAGATCTGCTGTTCTATCCCAATACAGCCCACATCAACCCCACTTTGGACTCAACTGTTCACTTCAACTTTATTGTGATTTCTTCTAATGATAGAGACTGGTACATTATTGATAGAGTTCCACAATCTAGGTAAGTGATAAACTACACTTTCCCTCATTGATAAGTGCTAAACTCATAATGGTGTTGCCCACCATGGATCACTTTAGACTTGCTAGTTCAGGCATATACGTATTGTGTATGTGTCCTGAGTACACTGATTGTTGTTATACCTTCATATTACATAGATATGCATGTACATGCATGAAAGTCTTATGATTATGGTAATCGCTTTCATGTTCTGTATGTCTATATGTATATATGTCATCAGATTGCACAAAAATATCTTTTTGCATATTTTTTGTTTTGTTGTAACACTTACACTTAGATTATTGTACTAATAAATTATCCTATGCCACACTGCTGGCTCTGATTTCTGTGCTCGTGTGCCTTGGATTTTATGATCTACTGCACTCTAGCTTTAATATACTGGATAATCTTAAACTGAGCCTTGCAGCTTCACTAGTCATTGCTTACTCCTTTAAGCAACCCAACCACTATTCCTATTCTACTAACTGTACGATTCATACCAGACTGAAGAACACAACAAAAGTGTTTTAATTTCAGGTATAGTGTCATTGTGTTCTATAATAGAAGCCAATATATATATATTTGTGATGAAACTTTTGTAACCACAGTTTTAGTCACTGGTAAGCTAACTATGATTGATTGTATGTACTTCAAAACATATACAGCATGTTGAATATTGTGCAGTTTGCAAAAGGTCTCAGTGATTGCAAAGTATGTAATGAATGTATGCAGTCTTACTAAACTACGTACTTTGCTGATGTAATTAATCTATTGCTGGTAACTGATGTGCTTATTCAACTTTGAATTGATTACAGTACATGCACTTAATTCTTCTGTGTTTTGTAATAACTATATTAGTGCTGAAACGAATAGCAAATTTTACTATTCAAATAGTTGTGAACAAAGTGACCGATTATTCAATTATTCTTTAAGCATGAATAAAGACCAAAATCTTTGTTGGGAAGTAAGGTAAAGCACACTAGACTATATTGTATCTAAAAGGTACAAGGTGGTTATTGTTCTATTGAGGGTATACATCCCTTATGAATGATTAATGTATCACTACATGTTGATGTAATCACATTTAAGTGTGATGTAAGATTTAGTTTAAATAGTGTTGTTAACAGTCATTCTGACCAAACTGCATCATGATTTAAGCTGCTGATTTCTGCATGTTTATTGGACTTGGACCTTATAGAACAACAAAGAAGCCTGTATATCAGTTTGAAAAACCGTTAGCTATTTGGCAAGAAGAATGGAAAGATGAATGTGGTATATAACAAAGTGGTTGTTTTCATACAAGTTCTGATAATCGTTTCTTTATTTTTTCTGCTAACTTCTGCAGCAAAGCAAAAGGTTAATGTTTGCCATTTAAAATCATATTGTACTCAAGGTCGTAAAGCCTCATGCTGTTATGAATGGCCTGTACACAATTTTAGCAAGTTGGCCACTTCAAACATGGTACTACATGTTTCTCCTGGCAAGTATAATTTGAATAGCAATATACAAATTACAGCTGTTAAAAATTTTATTATCAATGGTAATGATGCTAAATTCATTTGTAATAACAGCAAATCAGGATTTTATTTCAGTGTGATTAATAGCAGTTCTATACATATTGTGAATGTGAAGTTCATCGGTTGTGGTCAGATCATAGAACACTCCACTAATTCAACTAAGAGTGCAGCTGTCTATTTGCTTGATACATCCTCAGTGAATATGACCAATGTTGTGTTTCAAAATAACTGTGGTTATGGAATTATTGGAATAAATGTTGTAGGTGAGACAGTATTTAAAAATGTAAATATTAGTCAAAGAAACACAAACGCCTATTGCCATTATCAGAAACAAATTCAAAATGGAGGGATTATGTGGTCATACAACAGGAGTGTTACACAAAACACTGCCATTTTTTCTATCAATGGTCTTAACATCCATGGTATCACTAACAATGGTAATGTTTCATCTTCTAATTCACCAGTTGTTAGTTTGATTCTTCATAATCAAAAATCTATTGTTAATATACACCACGTCATTATAGCCAATGTTACATCAACAAATGTGCCACTAGTTTTCATTTCAATATTGTCCATTAACACAACAGTTGTTAATGTGTCTTACAATTCTTATCAGAATAACAATGTGTCTTCTGTGCTCAATGTGATCAATAGTGACAATTCTTCAGTATTTGTTATAAATTTGAGTAACAATTCATTTTACAATAACACTATTCGTGAATACTTAGTTTCATTTTCTAATGTAACCCCCTTGTTTGATGGGTTTACACTGTTTGAAAGTAACAAAGCAAATGTCATAATGGGATTTAACAAGTATATGACACTCAATCAGAAGGCAGTGGTTAGCTTTTCTTACAATAGACCCAGCCCATTGAAACAAACTTTTCATCGATTTATTATTGAAAGGTGGGATGAGGCTTCAAAAGAGTGTCCTTTGCAAGTGAACAGTAATAGAAATTTAATGTACACTTCCATTAAATTTTGTGATAATAAGGGATACTTCAGAGAAGTGTATGTTCATTCATTTCTCCACAACTGTATTTGGAACTCAAAGAACATAACTGGTGAGTATTCACCAGTTCTTGAGACTTTGTACAAATACATAATCCGTACATGTGAAAATACAACAAGAACAATAAAATTTGGTAAGGAAAATGACATCTGCCAGTGTGATTCAAACAATAGCTGTTTGGTTTACAAGCCACCTAAACCAGTATACCCAGGACAAAGTGTTGCTATTAATTTACATTACTTCAGGTCTAGTCATAATCTTCTGGTAGACACTAAGAATGATAACAACCCATTTGAAGATATTGCTCCCACATGTGATGTGTTGCCTAAATGTGACACACTATATTACCGATGTACTAAACTTTCATATTCAGTCGAGTTAAATGCAACTTCAAGTGGTAAATGCTTAATTCTACTAAGTACAACAAAACATTTGGTTTATGTGCTTCACATAACTACAAGTAACTGCCCAACTGGATTTTCATTAGACTCCGATGGCAAATGTGATTGCAATCCCAAACTGCAAAATAGGCTAGAAGGAATAACATGTAACATTTCAGATGAAACATTCAAATTACCACCAAATTCTTGGATTTCCACCACCAACTCTAATGAAATCATCTATGCGACATATTGTAAGTATGGGTACTGCCTACAGACACCTACTCGTATTTCACTGCACACTCCAGATGATCAGTGTTTGGCCAGCAGAAGTGGCATAAGTTGTGGTCAATGCAAAAATGGTTTAAGTACTATGTTGGGATCTAGGGCATGCAGGAGGTGTTCCAATAATGGTCTGTTCTTTATCATTTTATTTGCTGTTGCAGGGATACTGCTAGTTCTCTCATTATTTGTACTAAATCTTACAGTAGCTAATGGTGACATTTATGGCTTTATTTTCTTTGTTAATGTTCTTAGTGTAAACAGCTCAGAAACATTTGCTACAAATTATGTCTTAGTAGCTCTTAGTAATTTGGATTGGGGTATTGAAACTTGTTTTTATGATGGCATGACAGCTTATGTAGCTACTTGGCTACAGTTTATCTTCCCTGTGTACGTAGTGTTGATTGTAGCAGGACTAGTTATTGCCAGTCGATACTCT
Organism: Dysidea avara; assembly: GCF_963678975.1. NCBI lineage: Eukaryota > Metazoa > Porifera > Demospongiae > Dictyoceratida > Dysideidae > Dysidea > Dysidea avara. Next base: position 3,996,859 of record NC_089281.1, read on the forward strand.
ACAAAAATTGAGAAGTTGACTCGAACAAAAGTAATCCCAGTAATAGCTACCTTGTTGTTACTACCATACAATAAAGTAATGATCATCACTTTCAGTGGGTTGTTTTCTTACACAACCATTCATCACTTGAACAGTAGGAAAACTGAAGTATATTGGGCTATTGACACAAACATCCCGTTGTTTGGAACAAAACACCTTTTTCTGTTTATATTTTGTGCATTAATCCTTCTGTTTGTAATCATCCCTATCAATGTTTTGCTGTTGTTTACAAAGTCATTTTATCAGTTTAAATTTGTTTCAAAATATTTGAAGCCATTTTTAGATGCATATCAAGCTCCATTCAAAGATGAGTGTCGTTATCTGTTAGGATTAGAGTTGTTGCTGCGAGTTGTGGTATATATGGTGTACCACTTTTTTGGGAGACAAGCTGCAGCAATATATATCACCATCATCCTGATATATACTGCGTATATATGCTGGCTTAAGCCATTTAAAAGTCTTTTGAAATTGTTCATTTATTTACTCTACATAATTTACTTGGGGATGCTGACAATACTGTTCTTGCATTATTCAATTATCAATATGAAACCAAATGAAAAGTTCAAGGTTATTTTTAGAATAGTTGTTGGTGTAGGATTTGTTGAGTTTATGATAATTGTAGGTTATCATGTGTGGAAGGATGTTTTGTGCCACTTTAAATGCTTTGAAAAGTGCTATCAGCATTTTAAACTAAATTATCTTGCATTTATTTCACATACTACCAACCAAGACACAGCCACAGAAAGTCAAGAATCATTTAACTGCTCAAGAAATTATCAAGAGTACAGAGATTTTTTTGAATTCAAGGTAAATGTGTAACTTTACTGTTTATACTTTATCATTTCTTTAATGCTGTAGTAAGCCATTTATGCACCTACAGGTACATAGTTTAATATGTATGTATATACGTACATACATGTAGATATGCCTTTTTTGCTGTTTATTGCTGTAAAATGTATAACAGTGCTAGCACTGGTTACTGTAAAGCTTTAATAATAATATCAACTTAATATGGTACACCTCCCTCAGCTTTCTTAGCACAAACAAGCAATTGTAGATTTTAAGAAATCCGGTGTAATGAAAACCTGCTTATTTGGACATGCCCACAATTAGAGGAGTCTTTGTGTTTTCCTGAACTTCTGCAAAAGTGAACACAAAATAATTAGCAGATTAAAATTGTCCTAATCTGTGTGCAGTGTGACTGGACTCCTTGTTAATGCAACAGTCAAAAGTCCACTGTGACTGAGCTAGGCTCAGTTGAGTACATTATGCTTTAAAAAATACTCTGACAATTCTTTTAAGATTATTCCCAGATACGTATCTATTTCCTGTATATAGTGATTAGATTCTAAAAATTACATCCATTTTTTATTAGCTAATACTTGCAATCATAAAACATACTTGAAAAAGATCTAGACATGGTCACATAACATCTAGACATATAGACACAGTCATTTGGGAGACTGTTTTATAGGATAAGTGACTTGACTGCTCAATTAGATCTTTTTATGATTCCTTAGGACCATCCTATTATTCCAGAATTATTCTTACCACTGATTATTCCCGAATTGTGAAAATAAATGTAAATTCTAACCTTTATATTTTCTCGCAACTTAGTCCCAGATATACAATTGGAAGAGATGCCAAGTGATTTCATTATCTTTATTATCCTTGATACTATGAAGACCTAAAACACCCAGGAGGAACCCAGCAAGAAGACTGGGCATTACTCATAACCCCTACTTTGGCATATGATTGTCAATAGTATCCCATAGTTAGTTATTTCCCCACACACTAATTACAGTATTCATTGGAACCTCAATGGGCATTGCAAAACATGAGACACAATGGTACACACACATGGCTAGCTATATAGATACAACAAAGCAAATTTCAAAGGAAGAAATTTTCACTGTGAGTCACACATTAATTTTCATGATTGACAGAAGTTTCATGAAAATGTAACCATAAATATGTTACTTTCACATGTTGCTAGATGCTTACTACATACTACAGCCATGTACACTTGAACATGATTGCATCAGCTGGCTCAACTGTACTTGTAGTGCAATGAAGAAGAGCAGTAATGAGCTGATAGGCAGGCAGTAAGGCATGCAGTATTTGGGTGCCATACCAATACAATAAACATTTAATGATCTTAAAGCATAGAAATAGTTATGACTCTTTTCTAAAGTATCTCACTGTAAATGTAGGCAGTGTATTATACTAACAGTCCAGTCACAATTACCAACTACAAATCATGATCATGCAGCCTGTTTCTGTACCATCTATATTTTTGATAGACATAGTCATTACAGTGTAATAAATGGTCATGGCCATTCACTACAAACAGTTGTAAGCTATTTAAATACTCGAATGCCCTTCAAACTTGGAAGCAGTTTATTGACTATTGTCATAGCCTTGAGTGAACATAATACTTCCCTAATTAATTTATTACACGTACAAATTACTCCAAGCCCACTGATTTAATTAAGAAGTATTCAGTAAAATTGAATGACTTTATTTAAATATCAAAACCTTTTAGTGAAAACAATCGATTCCCACTATTACCCACTTTCCTGCATTCATGAGCTGAAAAAATAAAGATAAATTGTAGTGAGGATTAAAAACTGGTGCTACAAGGAAATTACTACTCAATCATACTGGGTTTTGTTTAAGGTGTGCACCTTTACTTTCTTGGACCTGCAACTCACTACTTTGAGTCTTGTTGATAAGTAAATAAAAAAGATTCTTCTGTTAAAATACTTTTCATAACTCTATGATGCATATCATGAACCACGATAGTGGGTTCAAAATAGGGATCGCAGTGGAACTTTTGAAAATCCTAATAGAGCAGTCACCTAAAACCAGCCTTAGAAAGCAGACTCAAGCATAAAACAACCCTCAAACACTGAACTCAGAAAAATTGTGATATAGCAGTAAAAATGGTCTAGAAGAAATTTGGAAACATTCAAAAATTGCGAATTTTACGCGAATTGTTCATATTATTATTGTTGTGACCCATATGCGTATTTGTCCCGTACGCGTATGGGATATGCGTATACCTATATGGGCTTCCTATAAGCGTATGGGGCATCCCGTACGCGTATGAGATACCCATACGAGTATGGGGCGCCCATACGCGTATGGGTCACCAACTTAAATCGATATATTAGCTAAATCCTTCATCCAAGGAGATGATTTTAAACCTTCTGGTTAACCAACTAGCTATTCTTCTTCTTCTTATTATTATTATTATTATTATTATTATTTTGTTTCACTCGTGTACAGCCTAAGGCTTCCATTTTTCGCAATAAAAACTACACAGCCTTACTCACTGAGTCCTTCCGCGTGTCCATGACCCATTAATTAACCCGTACTCCACAGATCGCTAACGGCCTCCACCTCGATAAATTTCTAAGTTCTTCTTAGCCATTGCCTGTTGTTCCGTATACGGAAGCCGTAGAAGAACAAAATTAAGGGATCTTGTGTGCACAGGGATGCGTGTTGTTCGACTATAGTATTTATAACGTTAATAGATGGCAGATTGAAGTTGTGCAGCACTCTTTTACCTTACAAGATCGCCATAATAGGGTCTCTAGTAAGCTTCCCGTGTTCGCTACGAGAAGCCGTTCAAGCGCGCATGCAAGGCATCCGTTTATTCTTCTTCCTAGCCATCACAGTGAGTGCTTTGTTTGTCCATTATAGGTGGAAGATAAATGGTAGCGCTGATATCATGGCTGCTTTTCACAACAAAAAAAAATTTGGGTGGGGTGTTTATTACAACCCTATCATTTAAAAATATTTTGTGGTCTAACCACATGTCATCAACAACCCTCCCATAAGGTATCCATGTCATAAACAACTTAAGGGTGTGAAGCCTGACAGTCTTATATGGGAGGATTGTGTGCTACTGTGCTTATGTCACTATAACTAGCTACTGTGTACTTTAGCACATTCTCTGATCAGCTAGTGACATTAACAGTTGCAAGCATTTATGAACACATGCTAACCAGACTTAAATTTGCTAACTATACCTATGGTGTTCCACTTTATGACCCACTGCTGCTAGCCGGCTACACCTAGGCTTTCCAGGGCTAGAGCCCAGTCTAAGTCCTGGCAATTGGAACTCAATATGCCAGTTTAAAGTAGTCTTGCATGGGTATCACTGCCAAATCCCTGGTAATCGTGTAAGACTGGCTACGCCCTGCACTGGCCACTAGTGTAGTGACATTGTGATTTGTACATGCAGACACTGGCATAGGAAGACTTCGGCCAAGCCTAGCCATCTCCTCTTATTTAGCTTGATTAACACAGGGGCGGATCTAGGTGGTGGGCTTTGGGGGCTGAAGTCCCCCCCCCCCCCCCCCCCCCCCTTCACTTTTAGGTTTTACTTGATCAATATGCTGAGGGTTATAATGAAATTTTGTCTTAGCATAATTATATGATCACTAATAATACAAATACTCATAAACCCACCTTATAAACATCTTTCCAAGGCATTATCAGTGGATTTATGCTATAGGTTATGCAACAAGGACCCGGATCAGCTTTGGAGGTGTACAAGATCGAGATACTCTAATAGAGCAGTCACCTAACTACTCTAATAGAACATTCAGTGGAAGCATAAAGTTGATTTTGTTATGGAATTTTTCCAAATCTGCCTGCGCCTATAGATACAATGAAGTGCATTGGTCTGATTAAAAGGCTTATTCATTTACTTGTGTAGTATTACCGGTATTGGTATACTTAATTCAGGTACACAATTTCCATTGAAAATGCTCACAGATTCAATCTCGTACCATTCAAATTTCAAAATTTTCCAGTTTCAACATTATTATTCTATCATGCACATAATTGTGAGAGGGTGCATCATGTACTTGATTGTCTGAACCTATACCCAAACCTTTCCATTAGCAAATGCTGCAGAGAGCCATATGTGACCGGATCTTGGAAAACCTACCTTTTGGGCACAAGCTAACTTTTTGGGAAAACTCAAATGAAAATATCAACAATATTTTTTAAATTAATTTTTTTACACATTTGGATAAAGCAACTATGAAACCTTCTTGCTGTGAAGTTTCATACCCATAGCTTCTTTTTCCTAGGAGATATGGATGATTATATCAGACCATGTAGTAATTTCACATGCGTGGGACAACTAGTAACTTACAAATTGGGTGATTTGTTCAGGTGTTGGAATAGCTAAACCTTAGTCTTAGACAATGATACATGCCATTTAATTGCAGAAAAATACCAAGAATACTTCATTAAACTATCAGAAATGTCTTTTAAAGTATTTTAGATGGTAAGAATGGAATTATTAGTAAACAAAGTGATTTGTCACCTATTGTCACCCTTAATCACTCACAGAACTCAATACATTACCATAAAAGTTAGTTTATAATGTACAGGACAGAAAATTGGCCATATCTCAGGAATGCTTAAAGATATTAAGCTGAAATTTTAACACAAGATAAATGAGCACCTAGTACCTAATTTAAGCTATATAGAAGAAAATTGACCAATGTGCCAAAAAGGTAGGTTTTCCAAGATCAGGTCACATATTATCTAAAGGCAGTATATAAAATATATCTACAGGCAGAAATATGCATTTTATGTGGAAATGTCTCCAAATTGCAGTATTTAGCATCTATTTTTCAAAAATTTCCTGGGGGGGAGGGAGGGCATCCCCCAGACCCCCCTAGTTCCAGCATGCTTTGCACACCTCCACCCAAGAGATTAGTGCCTTGAGTTAGCCCCCCCCTTTTATAAATCCTAGATCCGCCCCTGTAACACCAACTCACACGGTTGCTGCTGCATGCAGCCTTGCATGTTCATATGGGCAACTCGTACATTTATACAAAGGTGTTGTAAGCATCATCACTACAATAATAGCACTACAGCTACAATGTATAGCTATCTCTTCACTGCCTATTCTGCTAGACAACTCTACACCTGTAATGCACATGCTTGATGTATGCATCGTTCTTCACTTTTTTTAAAAATGGACTCTACAGGAATTATAACACTAACAGTTTGTAATACCATTCTTATAACTTGTATCATAGAGTTTCATTCTTTTCCTTCTTTTAGAATAAACACCTAAGACATCTTGTTCTTCTTCAAGTCTCCTGTGCTGTCATCAACACTGTCTCCTGTATGATAGGTGCACAATCAGTAATTCTTCTGACAGGTAGCTAGCTCGTATAGCAGTGTGTTTTCAGCAATGGCAAAAAGTGTGATGATGGTGGCTGAAACATTGAGTAGACTAGGAAATAATATATCCTACCTTATTATTTTGTGCGTGTACAAATCAGAATGAAAATACAGTCTTTATCATAGGTTACAAATAAATGTTGCATTAAGATATCTAGTTAATGAGTTAACCTTTTAAACTGAGGAATCTCTGTTAGCTTAAGCTACACTATAAATTATAATGTGCCAATTAACTTATAGTCCACAAATGGATTTGGAAAAAAGTACACAAACTAGACATATTAAAAATTTAAAATAAGAAATAGGGATCGCTAAAAAAAGCCACAGAACAAGAAGGGATCGCTGGGGTGGTAATGTAAACCACAAATCCCTATTTTGACTACCCGGCTATAAATGCTCCATTTGAGTATAAAGAGTCAAAATAGGGATTTGTGGTTTACATTATCACTACAGCGATCCCTTCTTGTTTTGTGGCTTTTTTTAGCGATTCCTATTTCTTATTTTAAATTTTTAATATGTCTAGTAATTTTGTGGATGTCAGTTTGTTTTGAAAGACTCCCTAATATATAGTATGATTTGATTTGATTTATATATTTGACCTCCAGGCAATTGGCTGCAGCCATTCTTCCTTGTCCAGAGGAATGCATTACATACACATAAGTAAACATAACAGTACAAAATGACCAAAAATATAGCTAGCTACAACACAACTACAAAACAAAACAAAAAGACTACACACACACACACAATTATTAATAAAGTGAATCACAATACTGTTTAAGAGCGTCCACATAATATTCATTGAAGGAAGAATTATTGATGTAAAAACACTGGGTATAACTTTAACAGAATTTAGGGATTATATGCAAAATATACAGGTGTTCTTGTACAATGTGCATGTGAGGAGGCTCTACCAAAAACAATAGTAGCTCAAGTGGAATGCATTTATACTGACGGTATTGATGGCACATTGAACATAGTGATTTGTATTGCAATTTCTGATAGAATGTGGACACATGATCATATTTCCACAAACCACAACACAGCCTTACAGCATGATTCTGCATTCTCTAAAGTCTTTGTAATAAATTTCTTCCAATTGATGGTCCCCAAACTGTAACATAGTATGATAATAGTGATAGCACTATAGGGATTCCAATAGTGTTTTCATCAAGCTGTTGTCAATAACATGTCGGTGGTAGACATTTTACGACCCACATTAGCAACATGATGAGACCATTGCAGACTACAACTAAAGATAAGCTTCTGTTTCTCAGTCACCTGTAACACAACATCATTAATAAAATATGAGGATATGGAAACTTCGTAAGGCCTTAAAGCACATCACAGAAAACTTTTTAAAATTGATTTTCACTTTACCCTGTGAAATACATGTTGTATTGTTGAGAGTTGAGTACACATAATTAATAGATTGTACAGCAGCTGGGGTGGCACCAGTACAAATAATGATCATGTAATCTGCATACTGTAAAAGTAATCCGTTAGTTAATTGTGATGGAAGAGAGTGTATGTAAATTAAACACAGTTTATGCTGGCATAATGCTTGATGCTTTTGCTAGCATATTATGCTCGAAATTATGCCGGCATAATTGGCGTAAGCCTAACTCTGATATCTGTGTAGCACTTTTCAAAATGGCTACCCCAAAAATCATATTAAAATGAGTGCCATCCTGAACATTAACTGTTATTATATTGAAAGCTCTCATCCTTCAGTGGCTGCAAATGAGGTCCAACCTCTACATCATGGCACACCTCAGTTAGATCCCTTACTATGCATCATTAAGGAAGTGTAACTCAAGCAAACTACTTTAAATTATGCACAGAAGTATCTTCCTAACTGTTTTATAGTTTGTCTATCGTATTTTCATACCACACAAAGCCTCATGGCTACTTTTAATTTCATTTCTGTACAAAGGGGATAGCTTACAAGGCCTGTTACACTGTTTTTCAGTAATTATATGCCTGTTACAGTATGTAGGCCAGCCCCTACTGAACTGTTTTACATCATTTTAGTTACCACCCACGCACCTTTCAAGTAAACACGACAAAAACAGAAATTTAAGCTTTAATACAGTACGTAAATAGCCTTTATTCATGAAATGTTCTGTAGCTCAAAGTCTGTTCACTCATGTGGGTGCTAAACAGACATGCCAACACGCAGACATGCAGACACACGGTTTTGCTAAACTAATTTCAGGAAACCAGGTGTGTGCTCACAAGGCTGACTGTGAGAACATGCCTGGTTTAAAAAATTAGACTGATCATGCATACACATTCAAGTTATTCCCATATGCGGTTTGCCCTGCAGGTGTGAAAAATTGGTATTTGTAATGAAACTAATTGTCCATAACTCAATGAGTATTTAGCACCAAACATCATATTATACTATGTGAATTCACCTCAATTAATGTATGCTAAATTTCCCAGAAATTGGGTTGCACATTTGCATTTTATACTGGTTTTTTGTAAAGTGTGTGAAGACAAAGAAAAATTAGGCTCCAAAATAAGAAAAAATGAAAAAGTTAAACCTAACTTTGGGGGCTTGTGTTTCATGAATGCATAAGTTGATCTATTTTAACTTTAAATCTGAGGTGCCAAAAGTGGAGGGCAGCTGTAAAGCAATAATTGTGTGCTTTTGAGAAGGTATCATAGAGTATATACATGCATGAAAACGCATTTTCTTTCTTCTTTTCAATTTACGTACCCATAGTATGGCTTTACAGCACAAGTGCTAAAGTTCTACAGGACACTTGGTCCTACAGCCTGTTTAAAGATATTATATTTAGTATGTTTGAAAAGTGACCCATAATATATTATGTAATTGCATGAATGACATACATATTTAAATCTTGAAAATTTAATTATTGTATAACTATCTGTAACAATGTGTATTGTGAAATACAGTACCACAAATGTCTATAGCAGCTAAAATCATCATTCATACATAGTCCAAAAATTATTATGTGGTATTATTTGGATATAATGGTAGAACACTACAGGTGTACCCAATCACTTGAACTCCTTCTAATATAATAGATGATTCTATGCTGTCTTCAACTTCATTGACATTATGACTGCTGGCGGGTCTATGATCATCAAGAGGACCAAATTCAGAATCAAATGCATCAAGCTGAAATATAAATACACATGTATAAAAGTAAACACCTCTGTAGTATATGCTGGATCCTGAAAAACAGCTAAAAATGAAAGGTAGATTTTTCTCAAGAGAATTAGTATTTCAGCCAACCAGGTGACAGTAATGGTGTTGACAACAGATACACGTGGTTTGGCTCCGTTAAAAGTTTAGGAAAGGGTTGTAATAAATACTACACTTTTATGGCTTCCCCATAGGAAATGTATGGTGAAAATTTAGAAGGGACAAGTGGGTTGAAGACTCTGATATCTGTGTAACACTTTTTAAAATGGCCACCCCAAAACCATTCATTAAAATATTCAAATGAGGAAAAATATATAATACTCAATTGCAAACTGAAATACTGTGTCAGAAATTTGAACAAAAAGACTTTGAAATATTTTAGCAGGTAAAATGCTACAAATGAGCCAAAATTTCAGGATCATGTCAAATAGCATCCATGAGTTATTAAATGCTTTTGAGGATCCAGCTCAACACGTACATACTATACATTTACTAATGACCTTCACTAGTTGGTTTTTACTGTGTACCGGATGATCATATGTGTCAGGTTCATATGCCTCCTTACTGAATTTTACACTAGTGACTGTAATGTCCTTAGCCACAATCATCTGGGTGCTGAGCATTGGAAATAATCCCTGGTTATTGCAGTTAAGTTCCCCAGTGGACCAACTACCAGGATCAAATCCTGGGATTGTGTATGGTTTAATTTTCAAAGCTGCAAGGTCAAGCCAAGGTCGGTTAATTTTAACAGGACACACTTTAACTGATATTTTTGTGATTTTGCTATCAGTTGAAATTGTTTCCTCAGTTTTACCATCACTCATATGAAAAAAGGGAAATAGCATGCCTTCTGAGCCTCCATGTTTTTTATAGTTATCGTACTGACTTTGATCTTCACTGCCTTCTCCCACAGTAATCTATAACAATAAATTTATAATAAGTACGTAACAATCAGTGTATATACCATAGGTAGGAAATTTTTTGTTGTATATAATAATTTTGTGGTTGGTCTATGACCACGAAAATATTTTTACCATGAATTTTTGTCACCTTGTAATACAGTTACAATCCAGCTGCAAAAGTTAATTATTGCATGTTTTTAAAAGTGATTTCAATTAGTATTAGTGTATACTTAAAGGTATAGCTAGCATGCATCGCTAATCTGCTCACTGGCTGGTGCCATCACTAGTGTCTAATTAGCTGGTCTCCAGTGCTTCATTCCATTCTTGATAACCTTAAACCCTGAGTTTCGCCTCTTCTCACCTGAGTCACCTCCAGTCCCTTGGTTAATTAACCCTTTTGCCACACCCTGTTGTTCAAGCTGCTAGCTACACCAGCATCTGTGACACAACAAAGAAAAGGGCTAGTAATACATACCTGCAAAGCATAAAACAAAAGAAAGAATAATTAAGAAAGCTGTTGCAGTTAGTTTATCACGAAAATTTCTCAACCTATGGTACATATACTGTCATTATGTATTAATGTACTTCAAACCATGAACCATCTGTGGGCTGTTGTGGATCAAACCATTGGTACCAATTGGCTGGTGTCATTGAAGTGTAGTAGTACTCCACTGCCTGACCATTTATTATCACTTTTCTTTTGTGACTATTAAAAGCTGTGTAAAAATGCAAGATCACATAAACTTAATTATTGGTTTCTCACCCTCTAATACCCAAAACAAGTGTGGGAGACTGAGCTGATTTTATTCTGTTTTTAATAACTCGATAGCTGAATTAATTAGCTTAAATGATGCAGAATGTGATTTTCTTAGACTGCTGACCAACTTTAAAAGTTGTTGGATAGCTACACTCAGCTACCAATAGCACAAAAATTCTTCATGCGGTAAGGGAGGGGATGAGAAACTGATAATTAAGTTTATGTGGCCTAATGCATGCATGCATAATGAAGATTACAATAGTTCAACAAAACAATCACCCCGAAACTAGCTACTCATTGCCATAACCAAGTGTATTGATTGGGTAAACTTAATTCCAAAGCAATCTGATTATGAGAAATACAGGGGTATATATATATACCACTTTCACACCTCACTTCAAAAGGGAAGGGAAGGTGTATAAGTGGTATAATAGCACTGCTATCAGTGCTCAGGAATGCATTAATGAGAAATGGAAGTAGTATATACAAGTAATATCCAGGGGCGTAGCCAGGGGGGGTTCAAAGGGTTCGGACGAACCCCCTTTTCAGAGTTAAGTTTTTAAATCGTGATACTGGTTAACTAGAACTGAATTAACTTACACAAATCCACTGAAATGGGTAGCTACAGGTCTTCAGGCAGAGGAATTCAAGTACCTCTACTCGCTATTGCGAATGAATTTATAAGAATACACATGTTTACACGTGTACACGTGTACACGTGTACACGGCCCCAGACCCCCCGCTGTGGAGATTCTATACTTAGGGCAGAACCCCCCTTTTGGAAATCCTGCCTACGCCCCTGATATCCCTCCTATATAGGAGGGATATTACTTGTCACTATATACTACTTCCTGCATGTTTTCATTAATGCAATCCAAGCATTCTCAGAAATTAGATTTCTTTGATGAAATTGTATGATCTCGTCTGCTTTAATATAGTGATGGATAGTGGGTTTTAGTTTTGTAAAGTGAGCCAAAGCATAGATAAGTACAGTGGACTTTGAGAAGAAGATAGTTCATTGTGTTACTGAATTAAAAATCGGCTGTACTGAGCAAGGTCAACACCAGCATGTGTATTTTGATAGAGTTGTATTTTATTTGCTTTCAGAAATAAGGTATCAGCATAGCCCAGGTGAATCCTTCATACGAAGAGTGGTTGCCGCTGGAAGTTTCAGCTGTCCCTGTAGAGTTACCTAGGAGTGAAATGTGTCTTACACATTGAAGACTACAATAGCAACTAAATGATCTTGTCCCCACGATTCGTTGCCTGGTATCTTCCTCACTCACAAAGGTGTCATCCTGCAGGGTGCAGAGTGTGTCATTTATAACCATCCCCCTAGACCACGTCAACAGGAATCACATGAGCAGCTTTGCTGGTATCACGAATGCTTTGGAGATGCTGCTCGTAAGTGCAAAGAACCCTGTTCCAAGTCGGGAAATGGCAAGGCCAACCACTAGCGGCAACGAGTGGGTCTGGCCAGAATCTTTGTCGCCCATATTTTATATAACAGATCGTTTCACTGGTTTTCGCTTCCTGGAGCACAAGTTAGTACAATCCCACCAACTCCAGCTGAACGCAAGCACCCCCAAGAGGGATTACACTTACAAGTAGGGACCCGCCGATTATGCTGGCATAATTTTGAGCATAATAGGTACCTAAAAGCATTGAGCATAATGCCAGCATAATAGGTTAAATATTTGTACCATAGTATAAATTCTTGCTGGAAAAATGACAATTGCAAAATAAGATCGATATACTCTAATAGAGCAATCAGTAACTCTAATAGAACAATCATCAAACTGACTGTTCTATTAGAGTATATCGATCTTTTCTCTTACATGCAGCAAGAATTTATTATTTGTGTTCCAGCACTCATTTTTTTCTTTCTATACAGTGTTAAATTAATAGCAAAGCATATGAACTAAGACATGAACATTGAGCATAATCGAGCATAATAGGTAAATATTGAGCATTAATTTAACCATACTTAATAGGTGAATTTTTGAGCAGTGCAACATAGCATAATAGGTAAAATTATGAACATAATTGGCGGGTCCCTACTTACAAGCTGTCAACAACTCAACCATTACAACTTACGGAAATCAGTTACTGACTGGATTTGGGTTTGCGTAAATCGTTTAGTTGGATCTTTGTGATAGCAGATGTTCAGACTCCTATTTTAGGAGCAGATTTCTTACAGCATTTCGGATTACTTGTAGATGTGCGACATACATGTCTCTCTGATGAAGTAACACAGTTAAAAGTCCAAGGAAATATCTCTGCAGTGTTGTCACCCAGTCCGTCCTTATTGCCAAGGCAACCTCAAGATGAATTTCATGTTCTTCTATCAGAATTCCCAGAACTCTTTCAACCCCAATGTGGTGAGCAACCAGTAAAGCATGACATCACACATCATATTGTCACTACAAGTCCACCTATCAAAGCACGAACTCGCTGCCTCTCTCCAGAGTGATTGAAGATTTCCCATCAAGAATTTGAGCATATGTTATCATTCGCCCATCTTCAAGCAGCTGGTCCTCCCCTCTGCACATGGTACCTAAGAAGACGCCTGGAGATTGGCATCCATGTGGAGACTACTGTGGTTTGAATAGAGTTACAACCCCAGACAACTATCCTGTGCCACACATCCACCATTTTACAACCACACTGCATGGAGCTATCAATTTTTCCCTTGTCCGGGCCTACAATCAGATTCTATGGAGCCAACTGACATTCATAAAACAGCTATCACAACGCCATTCGGACTCTATGAATTTGTGCGGATGCCATTTGGGTTGCAAAATGCTTCCCAAACTTTTCAGCGGTTTATTGATCAAGTGCTCCATGGGTTACCTTTTTGTTTTGCCTACCTCGATGATTTACTCATTGCAAGTGCCACAATGGACGAACACAAGGAACACTTACACCAGACATTCCACCGCTTAAAAGAGTACAGCATCCTCATTAACCCATCCAAGTGTTAATTTGGAGTCACTACCTTACATTTTTTAGGACACCAAGTTGACAGTAGTGGAATACGTCCACTACATGATAAAGTGTTAGTTATACAGGACTTTGCACAACCGGACGCTCGTCGTGGTCTTAGAAAATTCCTCGGCATAATCAATTTCTACCATCGCTTCATTTAAAGTGTACTAAACTGTTACAACCATTTACGCATTACTCTAATCTAAATCTGAACAACCAATTCAATGGACAGATGTGATGACCAAGGCTTTTGCTGATATCAAACATGCTTTAGCACAAGCCACCTTATTATTTCATCCCAAGCCTGATGCACCAACTTGCATAATGACTGACGCATCTAATGTGGCAATTGGAGCAGTCCTGCAACAGCTTATTGATGGGCAGTGGTGCCCTGTTTCATTTTTCTCTACAAAACTCAGGCCAGCTGAAACTCGTTACAGCACCTATGACCACGAGTTGTTAGCAATTTATCTTTCTATTAAACATTTCCGACACTTCGTGGAAGGACGCAATTTTCACATAATAACAGATCATAAACCATTGACATTTGCCATTTCCTCTCAAGCTAGCCATCATACCCCTTGACAGATTCGACATCTAGACTATATATCTCAATTTACAACTGACATTCGACACATTAAAGGTGAAGATAATCCTGTTGCTGATACGCTGTCACGATTGAGTGCTATTCACTGTGATACTATCACACCTGTAAGTTTCCAAGACATTGCCAAGGCACAAAGTGATGACAGTGAACTTTCACAGCTACAAACATCGAATACATCACTTAAACTGCAAGCCACCCCAATACCGACATCTGAAGAAACCATTATTTGTGACATCTCTACAGGGGTACCTCGTCCATTTATTCCAACCAAATTCCGCCATAATATATTCAATTCATTACATTCTTTGTCTCATCCTAGCAATAGAGCCACTCAACGCCTAATCATTGCTCGTTATGTTTGGCCTACCATCAATTCAGACGTTCGTAAGTGGGCTCAATCCTGTACTGTGTGTCAACAATCCCAAGTCCAACGACACACTAAAGCTCCACCAGCCTCCTTTTTATTACCAGATGCACGCTTCAATCAAGTGCACATTGATATAGTGGGTCCACTTCCACCATCACATGGATTCACATATTTGCTCACCTGCATTGATCGTTTTACAAGGTGGCCAGAAACTATCCCGGTAATGGATATTACAGCAGAAACAATTGCATGTGCATTTATTCAGGGCTGGATTTCTCGTTTTGGCATCCCATCAACTGTCACAACAGACAGAGGTCGTCAATTCGAATCGTCATTGTGGAACAATCTTATGCAACTGCTTGAGTGCAACGCATCCGTACTACTTCATATCATCCTATTGCCAACGGACTGATTGAGCGTTTCCATCAACAATTAAAAACTTCACTTAAAACACATCCTCAACCAGCCAGCTGGACAGACTCACTCCCAATCGTGTTGCTTGGTATTCGTACTCAGTTGAAGGATGACTCACAATGTACAACAGCAGAGTTAGCGTATGGAACCACTTTACGCCTACCAGGCGAATTTTTTGATGACAGTAAAGTTGAGCCACTTCTGGATCCAATTAGCTATGCTGCCAAATCGAAGAGTGTGGTGACACAACTACAACCAACTCCAGTACGCCAGCAGCAAAAAGGCAACAGTTATGTGAGTCCACATTTGAAATCATGTACGCATGTCTTTGTTCGTCATGATGCGGTCAAGAAACCTTTGCAGAAACCTTATGATGACCCATTTAAAGTCATCAAACGTTCCACCAAGCTTTGGAGATGAATGGCCGCAATGATGTTGCATCTCAAACCAGCCTTTTATGAACTATCACCTGAATCAACCCAACCAACTCTTACTGACTCTACATCACAGCAACAGACAGCTCTCCCTACCAAACTTACTAGAGTGACCCGGTCTGGTCAACACGTCCGTTGGCCCAAGCATCTATGCTCACTATTCTCTAATAATTTGGAGGGGGAGTACTGTAGCGGGTCACGTGACTAGCCCGCCTTACAGAGACTGGACCTTATTTAGAGTAGCTTGTTTTACTGTACACGTGTTTGTACTGACTTTCTATTGTATGTTGTTTATCAATTGATTGCTGGAATCAACAGCAACAACCTCTTATAGTATGTTCACGTTGAGCTGAACCCTCAAAAACATTTAATAACTCACAGATGCAATTACACACGATCTTGAAATTTGGCTCATTTGTAGTACTGCTTGACCCGCTAAAAATATTTCAAAATCTTTTTGTTCAAATGTTTGACATAATATTTACGGCCAATCAAAATCTTCACAATGCATTTCCTATGGGAAGCCATATAAATACAGTGTCCATTACAGCCCTTTCCCGAACTTGTAGTGGAGCCAAACCATACGTGTCTGTTGTTGTCACCTTTGCTGTTACCAATAATCATCTGGTTGGCTGAAATGTTAACTCTGTTGAGAAAAAATCCACTTTTAATTTTTAGCTGTTTTTCAGGATTCAGCTCAACGTGAACATACTATAGTAGTGTCTCACTGTTGATTTTGCCATTTTGATCTTTTCAGGTGGTTGTTAAGTCTTAAAAGCTGTTTAAAGGCTCTGAATGTCTTAAACAACAGCAACACGGTAATTATTTTAGAGGCGCTTAGTACGCACGAAGGTGCTAGGTGACAATTTCAGAGCTATTATGGCTTTGGTTCGCTTTGGTTTCAAATAAATACTACTAAAATGCATATTTTTATGAGTTTATAAACTGATCTTGGACTGACAAAGTTTAGTAGCTAGCTATTTTAATCAGAAGTATGGTTGACTAGAGGTCACAACAAAAGATTTGTTACAATATCTTCGACAGTTAAATAATATGTATTCGGCGTATGTATTACATAGGTTTTTGGTTGTGCAATAATACATAATTAATTTATTGTAATTCTCGTATTTCGTAATTCACGAAATTTTCAATTACGTTGCTATGCGCTGCTAAGGAAGCGATTGTTAAACAAACCTCCTTTATCAACACATTACGCACAGAAGTATTTTCTAAATTTTACTATCGTGCTTTTTTCCACAAATTCTCTCGACAAAGCCTCAAAGCTGCTCTTCATTTTCGTTCGCGTACGTACGGGATACGCCCCCTTTCCAACTCGAAGGGATAGGCTATTCCTGGTAGTCTACGAGGCCTGCACAGTTTTTTCAGTTGTTAAACGCCTGTAAAACCCGAAGGGAAGGTAATTCACGAAGTCGGAGGAGAGTCGCCACACCCGTACTTCAGACCGCCGAAAAGAAACCACCTCAGAGCAAAGTTGGAAGTTTACTGAATACAGACTTCATTTAACTTTTACTTCTTACGTAAAAGCTGCTTTTCCATTTAACGATTTTGCTCACGTGGGTGCGTACGGACAAACATAGGTAGAAATGTAGGTAGGTAGGTACACACACACACACTTTTACGAAAACAATTTCAGTAAACCAGGCGTGCGCCCACCGAAGGCCTTTAAAAAGGTAACTAAACAAGTACAAGGATAATTAAGTTCGATTAGGGATCATACAAAAAGTAGTGAAACAAGGGAGGTTGCCTACATCTGAAGATATTCTGGTGGACATTTAATCCCTAATTCAGTAATGGGTGTAGGGATTAAATGTCCATCAGTATATCTTCAGGTACAGGTAGGCGACCTCCCTTGTTTTACTACGTACTTTTTATTTCTTTGATCCCTAATCAAACTTAAAATTCCTAATTTTTCCTTGAACTACATGACATTTAACTTACTGACAGTGTTTGGGGTAACGCGTTACTTACATACCTTCCTCTAAGTGAGCTATGGTGGCATCAAGTGGTCCTTTTTCCCATTCTCTTATTGCTTGTAAATGAGGTGCTATCCTATCTTCAATGGCTTTAAACTGAATATATTCCATTGTTTCTTTAAGTTCTTCATCAAAAGAAACTTCCCAATCATCACCATGGTCTTGCTTCATTGTGTCCTTTAGTTTCTTCCTTGTTTCTATCAACTCTTGTTGCTTTGTGTCATACTCAATATAAAATTTGGATTTTTCATCTGGATACTTTTTAAATAGATGTTTTCTAGCCTTTTCAAATGCCTCTTTATGTTCTGGGCCAGGTGAAGGCCCCTTTCCATGAAATATATGTTCCCACATGGTAGATATGTTACTTCCATTTGGAGTGTATATGAGTGAACAGGCTAATGTCTCATTCACCAGTTGAAAAGTATTGTAAGCAGCTATGTCCACATCACAACTAACATCATAGTCAGAGTAAAGCAGCTGTTGGCCAGGTCTCATTACAAACATTGTATTAACACCATCTCCAAAATTCTTGTTTAGTTCTTGCCACAGTAAGTAGTGATAGTCAGCACTCATGATGCAAGCTTTAACAGACTGGCACAATGGCACTATATGTTGAAGTGTGAAGTAGAAATGTAGTATATATACTATAACTAAAGTCAAACCCATACAATGCAATTTCCTGTGCATCTATGGATTCAAGTTTAAGTTGTTCACAGTGCATATATGTGTCATGCAACTATAGCTAATACTGTGTTTGTGGCAACACATACATGCATACATACATACATACGTACGTACGTACGTACGTACGTACGTACATACATACATACATACATACATACATACATACATACATACATACATACATACATACATACATACATACATACACACACACACACATACATACATCCATGCTAGAGATGCAACAATATATTGATATATCGCTTATCATATCGTTTTAAGACAATATTGCTGTATTGATACAAAGTCAAACCGTATCGATATATTGCGTATCGTGATATATCGACATATCGTGGCTTGTTAACATGGCTGACAATCAAATTATTGTACATTGTGGTTAAACTGAGTAGTATGTAATGCTTCTCAAAGAAAAATTAGCTCACTTGTTTCTCTTAAAAAACAAAAAAAAACATTAAAAAACAACATAGACCATTGCTTAGACTCCACTTTGTATCGTATAATATATCGCTATATCGTGATACACCAGAGGCAATATATTGATATGTCTACACACTGTATCGTTGCATCTCTAATACATGCATACAGACATACATACATACATACATACATACATACATACATACATACATACATACATACATACATACAGACATACAGACAGACAGACATACAGACAGACAGACAGACAGACAGACAGACAGACAGACAGACACATACATACATACATCAGGAGTACATACATACATCTTGAATTTCTTATTTACATGGGAACATAATATAAAGTGCATAAACAGTAAAATTCAAACATATTAGGACATTATGAGGTGGTGTATACTCGAGTATGTCACATTACCAGGACAATGAAGTGAAGGTAATGCAACAATGCTGAATGCACCATGGAAGAATGATAGCACAGGAATAGCAGGACAGCCTTTCTACATTTGCTAGTGACACAAAATTACTCTGTTGACTATTCCCTTTGACTTGATGACCTTCCTATTGGAGCAACTTTGCTGCTCTGAAACAAGATGATGGAGTAACCGGTGGCCCATTTTGTCAATTCCTTGTTGTGTGTAGGAATAAATGATATACATCACTAACCATAAGGTGCTATGTTTGAATTTTGCTTGTAATGCTGGTATTGTACGAAGTTGCATGCTCCCTTTCCCAAATTCGATACACACATACACACGCGCGCAAGCACACACACAAACACACGTACATGCACGCATGCATACACATGCACATGCACATGCACAGACACATGCACACGACTACATATATGCACATATAGTTTGAAACACTACACTGACTGAATTATAGAGACTCACGCATTGAGGCTGACTGTGATCAGCTGTAATTTCATATGCACTGCTGCTTGAACAACCAATTTCAAGTTTTGTATGCCTGTGTGGGTACTGTATATACTTGCTATGTGTATAACTGAGCTTTAATTTCAAAGCACAATGAAAGCAAGGAAACATTAATCAAATAAGACAATGAATGTGTAAGTTTATGGAAACTTATTTACTGTATTACACATGAACCCATGGTTTTAAGCAGACAAAGTAAATGATTAACTAGATCAAATTGTATTGGCTTCCCTGAAAACGTATCTTGGAAATCTCAATATCAAACTTAGAGGGTACTTGGCTATGAGTGTTTCCCTTTTGTGTTTGCACTCAGATAGATGCATGTACGTGTAAGCCGGACTCCAACTAAAGCGTATAATTCTTCTAATACATATACTTCCATGCATACTTCAAGTTTCAAAGTCTTATTATGGAAAGTGTTCAGTAATGCATTTTGCAGAGAATGCACGCTGCAAAGAGCACAGCTCATACCAGTATGTGAGTTCCACTAACTAGCTAGTTTATATGCATGTACACACAACTCTCCCTCCTTGTATGCTACAGTGACCACACAAACCACAATCTACTGACCCTGCTCTGATAATTATATGTACATACAGGTGTGCCTCCTACCATTTCAATCAATTTACCAATTTACTGTATATAAACATGTAAGTACAACAAGGTACTGTATTCAAGAGGCTTTGCTACTAACATAACACACTCCAATATTGTGTAGAATGAATGTGGATTTTAAGGAATAGTGGCAAACAATAAGTTAACCTATTGTCTTTTTCATTGTAAAGGAGATAATTTAGTTATGGTAACCATAACTAAATTATCTCCTTTACAATGAAAAAGACAAGCAAACTTTGTTGCGATAAGATGCTGTGGTGAAACAGAGTGAGGTTTCTAGAAATCTGTATTTAAAAGTTCAAAGCACTGACAATAAGTACATAAAATAAACAATGTTTCCATGTTGTGTGTGCAATTTTATGTAGTGCATGTGGCAAGAAAACAGTGATTATGATTGGTAGGTACTGAATAGTTTTATTAAATCAGAAACTTTAGTACTACCTTTCACAAGAAATGATAATCAACTTAATTATGTAACCATGATCAAGGAAATGTTTTTGTTATGCATGTATCTCTAGATGTAGTTACCATGCTGATAATTCGAATATTTGGTGGAAAACTCCTTCACAATGGAACGGGTTATAAGTGCTATCCAGTGAATAAGGTCTATAGAGAAGAAATAGGTACCTACATGTACTATCATTAATATAAAACTGATTGAGCTATGCAATGTAAAAAGGTCAATTAAGGCTAACTAAAGACATACTGAACTGTAATATTTTGCAATAGTTTTCCTTCAGTAGCTTTTATTCCTAAAGCTAGAGGCACTATATAGTCATTATGTGCATGACATTCTTTCTTATATACATACATTGAAAAACAGTATAGTTGTCAGGCTATAAAGAGTCTAAAGCAAGAGTTCATAATGTTTGTATATATGGGAGTAATTGGTCTAATCTATTTTTACTAAATGGTGAATGGCATAATCGATCACTGTGAAATTTCTGTCACACGTAGTTATCTGGTAGCTGGATATCCCAGAATAAGTCTCCAGGAAGTGAAAGATTAGTATACATGGACTGTTTGAAGATTGGATGATATATACTGTAGTGGTGTTTGATAATTGGTGAGCCATATAGGTTGCACAATTTTACTCTAACATGACATTAACTGCTGTATTTTAATGACAACTTGGTACCCAATAGATTGATTTGTTGCATGGTTCAAACTAGAAGTCCATGTGTTGCTGTGGTAAACATGTACCCGAGAACTCCTAACTTTGACTTTCTTTAATCAATGTGATTCTTACTTGTTCTTAGTAGGGTATAGCTAATTAAGTAATTACTTTAATATATGTAACAACTGGCTACTGGTACAAGTTACCAGTGGACCATCAGTGCTGCTCCAGCAGCACTGTAAAATTTTTAAATAAAAATAATAGCTAAATAAAATATAAAAATTGTAGGTTTGCTTTAGTGGATTTTTTGCTGCAGCAAATAGAACTCTTATAAGGCCTCATCTAAAGCAGGACACAGAGATCTTTTTCATCTAGTAACACTAACAGATATATTGGTACATTAAGTACATTTGATATCACAGTTGAAGTTTGATAGGAAGTGATAAGTATATAGATTGTAAGAACATTAGATCAAAATCAATGACAGGGAGGTGATTCCAAATTCTTAGCAGTCTGTTGAAATAGAAATTTTTAGTGATGTTATAATTATGGAGATACAACTCACTATAGTGTTCAAGTAAAGGAAGAACAAATAATTAGAACTAGCACAATTAAATATTATTAACTGTTTTCAAGAAATCGCACTTAATACATGGCTATTTTACTTTTGCCAATCAACATATATGCCAGAAATTTCAGGCCTGAAAATCAAGCCAACTTGCTCTGCACTATTACTGAATGCCCTCTTCCTTTGTGATAGGAATACATAGGTGTAGGAAGTGGGGGGGGGGGGGAGCTATAGCCGCCTCCCCCCAATAATTTGGCTAGCCATTTCAAGTTATCTCTAAAGTACTCAACAATCTACCTACCACCAACAATTTAATCACCTTTCTAACCAATCAGCAATCCATAAAGTAGTTATGAAACTATCTACCTGCAGACCCAACTCCTCAGCAACACTTCAGAGTGATGATTACTTAGTGCTGTTAGTTTGTACGAAAGTAATATTACTGTATATATGTGTGTGTGTTTATATGTATGTTGTGTGTAGCTGAAGAACAGCTTTGGATGATGCTGTCCCCTGTTAAAATAATAATAGGAAGAAAAAACCGATCATCATAAGCGCCTCTAAAATTAATTTTCATGTTGTTTGTATTGGACGTTGATCCAACCAGTTCCCCTCTTCTTAATGATTCCTTTGAGCTTACTCCTACACTTGTATTCAACAAGTTTACAGCTCTACAAAACAAAAAATCTCCTGGACCTGACAGGTGGCCTATATCTGTTATTAAATATGTGAGTGAATTTATTTCTGTGCCACTATCTATTTTGTTCAATAAGTCACTAAACAGTGGCATTTTGCCACTAGATTGGAAGTGTGCCAATGCAACACCCATTCACAAAAAAGGTGCATGGAATCTAGCCTGTAATTATTGACTGGTTAGTCTTACTTCTATTTTCAGCAAGTTAATGGAATCTATAGTCAAGGATCATATCCTAAATCATTTATCTACTACTGTCCCCTTACTAATTTGACTTTATACCAGGGAGATCATGCTCCACGCAATTTCTTCTGTTATTGGACTATCTTACTCATCATTTAGATAATGGATATTCTATTGATGTAATCTATTTGCCGGGACTTTCAAAAAGCCTTGACACTATTCCGCACCAACGTTTATTGCAAAAATTAACATCATTTGGTATTCATGGTAATATCTTGTCTAGTACAAAGCAACAAGTTGTACTAAATGATCATCAGTCTTGTTCCATACCAATTACTAGTGGTGATGTCACAAAAATGTTTTGTGTCATTAGAAATAAGGATGACTACACCATGTAACAGAATGACTTGAATCTACTTAACAGATGGTTACAACAGTGGCAATTGAAATTTGTGATGGGATTTTGAAAAATCACCGTTATGAGCACATTGTTGATTCAGAGAAAAATGTATTTTAATGATTTAAAGCTTTGTTACTCACCAGCCTTGGCAGCTACACGTATGAATTTTTAGCAAAGATGGAGCAATTCACAACCTTTAAGAGCAGCTAGTGGCCAAGGTAATCCCTGTAGAATTTCAGATAGGTTTTTCACCAGTGTTGCTGTATCACAAGTCCTCTAAAAGGGGTGGGGGTGATGGGGTGGGCAAGAGATAGACTACAAAATGGACGAGAATGGTAATTGAAGGCACCAGACCACCAAACAGCCCATCAGAGGCAGGAAATAGACTGACATCTCACATAACAGACATAACATCACACATTCAGCTCCCTGTTCGTCTGTCCAGCCCCCCAAAGCACTTCTCTGTTGTTCACAGACCTGTACAGACGTCTGGTGTGGTTATACAGGCCGCCAGAGAACATTCCACTTAAAGCAGACCCGACAAGTTGAAGGCAAGTTTGATATGGAAATTGTTAGCCTGATAGTGCAGCAACTTCATGCTGGTGTTATCTCACTTTTGGCTTTTGCGCCCATATGGTTGATTTTGCTAAATCCAGTCACATTTAATGTTTCCAAATGCAAGCATCTTCACTTTGGCCCAGCTCACCACCATGATCTTCACTATCTCAATGGAACACTAATTGAACTCGATACATCCCACAGCCACCTTGGTATTCTGTTTGACAGCCAACTTAAATTTCATGATGACTACACTACTCAAGTTACCACCAAAGCTAACTGAGTACTTGGATTGATTAAAAAATCTTTTGATTATCTTGACCCTATCATGCTAGCACAATTGTTCAGTACGTTAGTTCAACCCATCTTAGAATATAGTAATGCTATTTGGGGACCTCAATACGCTCTTGATCAGAGAAAGATGGAGAAGGTGTAACGAAGAACTACCCATCTTCTCCCACAACTACAGGATAAATCCTATGCTGAGAGGTTGACACTATTATCATTACCATCACTCCAACACAGACGTCTGAGAGGTGACTTAATTTTCCTATATAAAATTCTTAATAATCACTTCAACATGATTTATATACTTTCTCAACTAGGGGGTATCAGTTCAAGTTGTTTAAGGAACGGTCAAGATTATTGTGTAGATCAAATTACTTTATTAATAGGATTGGAATAGCTTACCTACTTATGTTGTAAAATTAATAGTACCTCAATTAATACTTTTAAATCGTTGTTAAACAGTTATTGACATACTACGTTCTGGATAAGACATTGCATTGATTGGGTATACATGCTGTGTTTTTACCCGTATTTAATCATAATCATTTATTTATTAAAAGCGATCCAAATCGCACATTAGATAATTTAAGTCAACATAACTTGCTAAGGACGCAAGCACACGTATGAAATTTACACACTGGAGATTCATCAATCTATTAGCTACCTTTCAGACCACTTCCAGTACTTGTAGCTGCTTGTAGAGTTTCTCGCAAATGATGATAAACGTCTTATTGAATATTAAGACAATATATAGTATACAAACTGGGGCCTAGACTCAGGGTTACCGCACACTGATAACCACAGTGATCAGTACAGGAGCCCAGGCAAGACTTACATTACTTAACTTACAGTACAAAATTATAACTACAAGAGGTCCAATAGATCCCACTCCAGATAGAAAATCTGAGCATAGGTAGAGTGGGAGAAGCCATTTAGTGTTGTGATGGGTTTGGTTCGAGCACGTTTGACTTTTGTCATACTTCGTGCCGACAACAATGGTTTGTGTGAGAGGTTCCCGTCAGAAGTGGAGATCATTGGAGATCATGGATGGAGCACCGTTGTTTGAAACAATTTTTCATAATTGGTTACAAAGTGAACTGTCATGTTAGCTAGTGAGCTATTTTGTTGTTATTATACACAATTATTTCTTTAATAGAACAGTCATCGCTTGCAACAGAGAGAGAATGAGAACCATTCAAGTGTTTATCCTCAGGAGGCTAATATGTGTCTTCCATTCAGTTGGAATTATACTGGTGTTTAAGCTGGTGGTAAATATTATTATTCTTTAACTTGTACTCTTTATAGCTACCCCTTGTAATTATTATTTGTAGTTATATAGCTTATTGTAATTTGTAAGTAATTAATTATGGCTACCAGTGCAAGACACTAGTAGACCTTCAGTTCTGTAATTTAATTGTTATAAGCTCTTAAATATTGTTTAATTTTGTTTATTGATCTGTACAGTTCTGTAAAGTATTAATTATACAACCAAGTACTAAGAATAATACGAAACGCGGTTAAAATTACGTCATAAATAAATAAATAATTAATAATTAATGTTTGAGAAAACTACGAGGCCTAGAGACATGAACTAACCGGGGATAGATTCTCCTGTGAATGAAGGCACAAACGTATAATCGTCGCTCCTGTTTGTGCTGATGACTTGACCATACGTATAATTCTATATAACGCCCAGTACCACACCCTTGCTTAATTACTTACATATTGCGCGAAGAACAAAGAAGATTAGTGATGCCCGTGCAGGAGAGCCAGAAGCCACTTGTGTAAACAAGAAGATTACAAGTAAGTTTTTATGTTTGTAACATCTCAAGTCTCCATGCCAGCTGCCAGTGGATTCATTCACGTAAATAAACAATACAAGAAAACATTAAACTGACATATGCCACGCTCTTTACAATAAGCTTACAGTTATATATAAAATACAAGTAAACAATTTTGTCTTGTGCAGCTGGCATGGCGAACTTTCTTTGTGTTGGTGTCAGGCAATTCAATACGTGCTTAATCTATTTTGCCTTCACCTGGCGTAGCTACTAGGCTCTAGTGGCTTGGCTGTCTTCCTTTATCTGGTTCATCTGGCTTGCATACGCCTACAGCATTGTGTAGCTATCTCCTGAAAGTTGTGTATGCATAACTATAGTGTGTCACCCATCACTGTGCCATTGCTACATCACTGATGAACCTTACTTAGCTCTAGTTGATGTTGATATGCATTGCTGTATATTGGCTAATAATTTTTATCTGCATGGTGATGTTGCCTATAATGTATTGCTGCATACAATACTGCAATAATGTATAGTTCTCTCCTGTATGTTTTGTATACATATACTGTGTACACATCACTGTGCCATTACCACACCAATGATGTACTGGCACTTAGCTACTGGTGGCCTTTAGTTACGATGCCACTATTGTGTTATATCTGTCACTACTGTGACATATTGAGTTGATTTGGGGATAATGCATTCACCATCTAATAGCCTCACTGGGGGGCTGTCACGTTGGTGTATGTACTTGGTTGTGTGTGACGCGGTCCTAGTAATAATAATAATAATAATATGTTCTTGGCATGGTGCTGCATAGTCTTGCGCCCAGCTGGGCTCGCGCTAATGCGCAAACACCGTTTGGTGACAATGCTCGAGTTTCTTGGGCCAGGAAGTGCGATCCGGTGTCACAGTGATATATGTTTCCCCGGGTAACGTGTTTCCCGCACACATATCTCTAGGGATCCGTGAGAAAATGTGACCCGGATGACCCGACCCGGTTTCAACGCTGGTATGTACTGAGCTATCCACTGGTGGTGTTAGCTAGTTTAATTTGATTTTGCCTGATGTGCGATTTGGACCAGTTTTGTAAAATCTGGTCACATATATGTGCGTGTGGGTGGGTGTTGTTTCCTTGAGCAAGAAACTTTACTCACATTGCTCCAGTCTACCCAGCTGTTTAATTGGGGTCTTGGTGTCAACTGAGGAAGCTGCCTACCCAGCTGTAACATCAATGGATAGCTGGGAAGCAAATGCCAACTGTATGTCTCACACAGCAGGTGAAGATCCAGGTGGACTTCAGGTGCCCAAGCACACCTTCACCTGTGGGACATGGTACAGCCTCCTGTGGGTTACTAATTCTGCCCCAGGAAGATTTGCCTGTACTGACTCCTAGCACCTGAGTAGTGCATGCACAGGTGTCCCAGTGTTGGGACCATGCTAACTATAGGCTAGCTATAGCACAGCAGCTGAAGGCTTTGCTTTGTGTGTTGTGTGTGTGTGTGAGTGAGGTTACATACATGTATGTAGTGTAGTGTGTGTGTGCGTGTGGCTGTAGTGTAATGTGTGTATGTACGTACATGTGTGTATGTGCACACTGTACATAATATTTATATAGGTAGTTGTATTAGTTAGGATGCATTGTTAGTTCATGCACATTTGCACATTCTGGCTATAGATGCAATTTTAAATGTATTAAATATATATTTTATAAACATTGCAGTGCATTTAAAAATAATTAAATGTAAATACTTAACCTAATGCATCTACAATGACTAAAGCTAATCCAATTTCATAGCCAAAATCCAGTTCATAGTCCAGAGAGGAACCATTGGCAGTTTATTTTGGATACTTTGGCAGTACACTGCAGGTGTATCCAATTACTTGAGTTCCTTCTAATGTAATGGATGACCCTGCACCAGTTTCAGCAAAACTGTAATTTGTGTTGCTGTATTCACCACTGGGGCCAACTCCAAAACTGAAAAGACCAAACTGAAATATATATATTAAATAAAATCAAAGGTGTTCAATCAGCTTACCAGAAGGCCAACTTTAGCAGATGCATCAAACGACTTCATAGTGTCAGATACCTCCCTGTTGAACTTGTCAGCAGTGACTTTGATGTCCTTAGCCACAATCAACTGGGTGCTGAGCAATGGAAATGACCCGTTGTTGCTGCTGTTAAGCTCTCCAGTAGACCAACTACCAGGTCCAAAGCCAGGAATTGTATACTTCTCAATTTTCAAAGTTGCTTGGTCAAGCCAAGGTCGATTGATTTGTACAGAACGCACTTTAAATGAAATTTTCATATTCCTGCCTGCATCAGTGGAAATGGATTTTTCAGTCTTACCACTGCCCTTTGCATTAATGCCAATGAAGCCATATGAAAAGCCTACAGAGCCACCCAACTTTTTCAAATTATCATGCTGGGTTCTATTCTCACTGTTTTCTCCCACAGTAATCTACAGAAAAATTTTTGAGTCAGTATTATACAATAGCTAGTATGTATATACCTCTATCCATGGACCATCAGTGGGCTGTTGTGGATCAAACCATTGGTACCAATTTGCTGGTATCATTGAAGTGTAGTAGTACTCCATCTTCTTCTTATTTATTGTTACTGTTCTTTTGTGACTATTGAAAGCTGGTGTAAATAACATTTTGGATTAAATAAATGTTTATGTGAATGTGCACTATACCTTCCTCTAATGGAGCTATGGTGTTAGCAAGTGGCCCTTTTTCCCATTCCCTGATTGCTTTCACATGAGGTCCAACTCTCTTTTCGATATCCTGAAATGCCCTGTATTCTTTTGTTTCTTCAAGCTGTTCATCAAAATTAACTTCCCAATCATCACCATATTCATCTTTCATTTCCTTCTTGAGATCTTTCTTTTTATCCAACAGTTCTCCTAGCTTTGTATCATACTCAGTGTAAAATGTTGTCTTTTCAGATGGATAGCTTTTGTACAGAATCTTTCTAGCCTTATCAAACGCTGCCTGTTGCTGTGGACCGGCATTAGGACCTCTTCCACCAATCAGCAGTTGGCTCCACATAGTAGAGATGTTACTTCCATTTGGCGTGTAGATGGGGGCACAGCTCAATGTCTCATTCACCAGTTGAAAAGTATTGTAGGCAGCTACGTCCATATCACCACTAACATCATAGTCAGAGTAAAGAAGTTGTTGACCAGTTCGCATCACAAATGTTGTGGAAACACCATCCCCAAAATTCTTGTTCAGCTCTTGCCACAGTAAGCTTTCATAGTTAACACTCATGATGAACTTGCTAAAGGAAACTGGGAGCTATACACTCAAGCACTTGCAGCTGATTGACGTTCAGCAAGCTCATCTTTTTATAGGCTAAGTTCGTACCTTACAAAGTAACGTTTCCTGGTATACTTTGATCCCTAAATAGATCCACAAACTTATTTATCACATTAAGAGTGGTAAAGGTTGATAATAAATTTAAATTCCTATGGCCTCTCTATAGGGTTGTTGTTAGAATAAAGGTGAAAAACAAGTTTGAATAAGTTGTCTAAGTTATGCTGCATTTGACAAGTTTGGTGTCAAGACTCCTGGCTTGCTTTTACAGTGTTTAGCATTCTCTCTATTGGGGTGGCACTCCATGTGTAGTCCGACTACTATCTCACCTCCTTTTTGTGACATGACATTATTGGTTGGTAAAATAGGGTCTGGTGAATTACCATTGACAAAATTGAAAATTTTCACCAAACCTTTTGGTTTCATTGGCTATCTACACATTGGCATGGCAGAGCATAAACTTAACTACAAAACTTTGAATAGGGCTGATACTATTGCTACATAGCTTTTTTCCAGCAAGACCAGCAAGAAA
The DNA here is from genome assembly GCF_963678975.1 of Dysidea avara. NCBI lineage: Eukaryota > Metazoa > Porifera > Demospongiae > Dictyoceratida > Dysideidae > Dysidea > Dysidea avara. Next base: position 4,026,893 of record NC_089281.1, read on the forward strand.
CTGCTGGCCTGAAAATGCAACTTTGTCAATGGTAATTCACCAGACCCTATCTGGTCAACAAATGATGTAAAGAAAAGAGGAGCAGTCTGGCTACAGGGAATGAGCCAGAGTTAGGTTAAGATTCACAACTGTTTGTATTTATTTGTTAAGCCATATACTTGGCTGTAAATACAATATTTCTGCATATACATACGTATACATGCCCTAATATGCCTAGCTATGTACATAACCAATACTGTGGCTAGATATATTTACAATAGTGGTTGAGCACTGTATACACATGGATACATGTACTCGGGTAAGTAGAATTCTAGGAAAACGGGAACGGAAACGGAAAGCGGGAACGGAAACGACCAACGGAAAATGCCTGATGAAGGTTATCATCTCAATATACGGGTTAGATTTTACAGCATGATGCTTCTTTGTAACATTGTTGGACCCTCCGTACTGTTCCGCTAAAATGATCGAAACTCTCTAATAGAGCAGTCACTGTCCATTAAAATACTCTAATAGAGCAGTCATGGGCACAGAATGTTTTGCAAACCATGTATCTCACCAGGGGCCTTTTAGTATTGAAAGCTTGTGAATCATTGCACTATAGCTGGCAACCCTCAGCCTCTTCATTGGAGTCACCTCAGCCTGACACATACTGTATCTACCACCTACCTAACTTTTATCTTGACAAGGAACATCTTTATGTAAACACTGTCAATTGAAATCACTTCATTCTTAATTGTTGAATCTTTTGTATGGTTTCAAGGAGTATAGTTATTTCAGGTTTTTTTTTCTCCTTTCTGCAACTTTTCAAACACATCTTAAGTAGCTAATGTCTTAGTATCTAATGTCTTTGAGCAGGCTGTAGGACCAGGTGTCTTACAGACCTTCAGCACTTGTGCTGTAAAGCTTTAATGAAAAAAAAATTAAATAGAGTGTTGATGATATAGCTAGTGTGTGTCATATGAGACCAGCCATGCACGTCTTGGAGCTGACAAGCAAGCTAACAGCATACTTTATCATACATAACTCTTATCAGGAAGTTGCATGTAAGTGCATAGCCTATATAGACACTGTCTTCAGTCTATATAATTAGAATACTTCACAAACTTCTTCTAGCATGTTTCAGTGTTGAATCTTTTTAAATGTTTATAGTTTTAAAGGAACAGTTAACAGTCAGTGTTGATGACTTAGCTAGTCTACAGTCTACATACCTAATCTTTGCCAGCCATATCATTCACAGGTTTAAAGCAGGTCCGCATAGTTTACAAAAACATTCTTGACTGTTCTAGTCAATAGAGTATTTTAATGCATGGTGACTGCTCTATTAGAGAGTTTCGATCGCTTTAGCGGAACAGTACGAAAGGGTCCAACAATGTTACAAAGAAGCATCATGCTGTAAAATCTAACCCGTATATTGACATGATAACCTTCATCAGGCATTTTCCGTTGGTCGTTTCCGTTCCCGCTTTCCGTTTCCGTTCCGTTCCCGTTTTCCTAGAATTCTACTTACCCCATGTACTCAGTATGAATCCTTGAAAATAAACTAGTTGTGGTTAAAGTTAATTATATTTTATGCATGCACTCTGAACCTTTCCTGTTTTGCTTTCATCAGTGCAACACAACATAGGCTTCTTTCACAAGAAATCAATTGTCAAATAGTTGAGTTACTTATACAGCATCTCATCAACTGCAGAAGAATCTCCATCTTGCACTTTGTTTAGAGAGATACATTCAGTATGCAATTGCAACTTGGTGATTTAAACTATTCACATACATGTGCATAATAAGGTGAGGATTTGAGTTAGCAGCACAAAACTAGCCAATAAATAGAATTTCCAGCACCAATGAAAGTTTGGACATGCATGTGTGCAGTCAAAATATGCATGCACCTGTAATAATTATGAACCACTACTAATTATGAGCCACGGTAGTGGTTCATAATAGAGGTTGTCCAAAATCCTAATAGAATACTAAACCAAACACCACCTTAGAAATTTCTTCCAACCTCAAAAGAAGCCTTAGAAGTTAATACAGAAGAAGTTTGGTCCACTAACAAAAATGAAGTCAAAAAGTACTTTTTTAAAGAACTGAAATCTTCCGGGCTAGAGCAAAATGTGAGCACTTTTTGGGGATATTAACTTTCCTTCTCATGTCTTTCTTCATGTCAATAACAGAGTTGGGGGTAACGCATTACAAATGTAACGCGTTATGTAATAATATTACTTTTACAGTAACGAGTAATATAACGCGTTATGAGTAATATGTAACGGATATTACATCCGGAAATTGTAACAAATGTAACGTGTTACTTCCTTTTAAGGCACATTGTATCCAGGCACGTGATTGATTGCACCAGACAAGACTGGAGATAGCATTGTAGGCATGGACAAAGAATGATAGTGTGTGGGGAGTGCCCTTGAGGCCAAGATACAACAACAAAGTATGTATTTGTGGCTGAACTACACCAGAGAAACACATGTCTAGCTCGTGTCACTTGTAGTTGTAGGCTGGTAACTTGTATTTAGTAGATTGGACTTACTTTATAGTTTGTAACGAACAAATGTAATATGTAATGTTATTACTAGTTACAGCCCTCAGAGTAGCGAGTAATATGTAACTCGTTACTTTTTCAGTAAGTATAACTGTAGCACGCTACATCGCGTAAAAGTAACGAGTAATATGTAACTAGTAACTTTTTAGTGTAACGACCCCAACTCTGGTCAATAACCTATTTGGAAATGCATATTGCAATGTTAACATCCACTTTCAAGCAAATTTGCTTCTTGTAGGTTCACTTTGCCATTGATCTTGTGACTTAGTCTCTGCAACAGAAACCAATGTGTTAATATGTATCCAATCTATCCACATTAACATGTTCATTTGGAAACTGTATACCAGAGCAACAATGTTGTTGTGTATCACTGTATACTTGACTTATTGTGATCACCTAGCTGCCCAATATCAAAAGCCATACTACTACTGACCACAGCACGCTATACGTTGCCCATAATTGGATATATCAAAGCTGTATAGCACAAAGTACATTCAATAGTAAGGCAATGGTGTTTGTTAACACTGATAGTATTAGCAAACTACTTAACATCTAATGTACATGATGACTGACTTGATATACATGTTTAGTACTGTGTAATATCAAACACCACCAGCACCTCTTGTCATCATGTTTAGGGCTCAAACAAATAGTGGTTTTTACTATTCGAATATTCTTTATTCACAACTACCGAATATTCGAATATTCTTTTTCAACATTGATATGGATGAGATATCAATAATCCTGCAGCTGTACAAGATGTCTCTTTAATACAATTCAGAATCAACATGATTTGATCACTTATGTCATAGATATGCTTATGTAGGATCAAGAATTTCCATGTACTCTACCACTGATGTTATATATTTCCTTTGAAACGAATATTCGAATACCAGAAATGGTATTCGAATATTCGTTTGAGCCCAAATCATGTTACATGTAGCTATCCATAAATAGACCTATAAACAGTAAACAAACTAGTGTAAAAATAATTTTAAAAATTAAAGCATGGAAATAGAGATCGCTGAAAAAAGTAAAAGAAAGAAACAAGAGTTAAACAAGCTAGCATGTTGAATGCACAGAGATCTCTACTTGGACTCAATAAAAACAGTAGTTTCCATAAATCAGGACCAGCTAAGTACTGAAAATGCTTCTGTATTTGAGTCCAAATAGAGATCTCTGTGTGTTTAACATGCTAACTTGTTTGACTCTTGCTTTTTTCAGCATTCTCTATTCCCATGTTTTAACTTTTTAGAATATTTTTACACAAGCAGCCACACTAGTACTTCTGAATGGATGTTCCATTCAGCAAAATACAGTGCAAGTATTTATTGCATACTGCTTATTCTAGACAACGCTTAAAGTTACTATCCATAAAATGAAATTTACTTTAATTTCAGCAATTTAATTACTGTATATAGATAGTGTGAATTCTGAATGTTAAGATTCTAATTCCTTGCATTCACAGGTTTTATCGGTCCTTAGTGAGATAGGAATTCTAATCCAATAGTGTGCATTTTACCATATTACACCTCGTGACAAGGAAACGTTGATCATTAAACAAGTAAAAGTTTACAGAAACCCACCATGTATTTTGTGGGACTATTACATTTCACCACAGCATCCTTTGGCTGCAAATACAGGATTTATTTAATGTATAATTAAATCTTTACAATTGTATAATCATCAAGGAAACGTAACAGTATCTGATCTGCTAAAATATCATCACATGATTGACATTACTTAGCGTCAGAATTGGTAGACAAACAACCCGGTCATTGAGTACTGAACTGCTACACACAATGGTTTGATAATGAAAAAACATAATATTGATTTCAACTCTACAAATCAATACTGTAGATTTCCTCCAGACAATCACCACGGTTGTGAAATGAAATGCTTTGACATCAGACAGAGATCTTTTGAATAATAAGGACAAGACACACCTGCATGAAATGCTAATGCTTGTGAGCAGGTCTGAATTTCAAACAAGACTCTGAAAATCAAATATTTTCAAAGAAATTATTATATTTCAGAAGGCCCAGTCTCACATATGAATGGTGTTCGGCCTAATTCCAAACATCTACAACTTAAATTCTGTGATGTTGTACATGACATATCATAAGGGCACTTTGAAGGTGTCAAAATTACAGAAAACCTTCGTTCAACTCTGATACAATACAAAATTTAAGCTGAAATCCAAAAACAATTAAGGAAATGTTAAAGTACACATACAAGCTTGTAGAAACCTTTGTCTGCTACGATAAAATTTTATCACTAGCATGTCTTATGCTTTATGAAGTGCAAGCTCAGGTGACAAAATTAATAATTTTGATAGGAAAATGAATATTACCTCAACATACCTCAGTTTCAAGTTATCCAAGGTATATTATGTCCTTCGCACCTATTAGGGATCATGGCTTTTCTGGCCAAAAATATCACCCAAACCCATATATACCTTCATGGCATCTTGGCAGTACTGGTTTAGGTATAACTTCTCCCAGCCCTAACCAAAGCCCAACAGTGCCTTCAGTACAACTGAAACACTTCCAAAGAGTTGCTACAAAATATTAATTGTTTTTCATTTAGTGAAATTTTCTACTGACTGACTGACTGCCTGATTGACTGATGCCTTCACACAAGCGTAACTCGATAACAGCCAAGGCTACAGGCTTAATTTTTCACTGTTCCACATTGCTTCAGCCCAATTGGTGCATGCCTTTTGGCATACCGCAGTACGTATAATGCATGCTTCATGGACTTACCTGTGTCTTCCTTTTTGTCCAATTGTCTTTGCTGACAGTGCAAGGTGTTGATTCATGGTAGTGCCACATGATGGCTACCCTATACCTTTGTCCAAACTTTTTATTGTGACTGACTGCAGAGGTCCTTCTCCTTCATTCATAATGGGCTGAATATAGCTGAAAACAAAGCATAATGGCCACTTCGTTATTTCAGTAATTGCAGAGCCTGAAATTATGGTCAGACATCTGCCGGCATTTTCTGATCATTTCTGGCTAATGTCTGCACACTTTTAGAGAATTTATGTACAGTACTATTGAGTACAGCTGACCACATAACAGGATTTGTCAGATCATTTCCAAAACATAATTTCAGGCCCTGTAATTGATATTTGGGGTACACGTTCAGGCTAAAATAATAAGCCTGGCACCATTCTTTCCACGTATGCATGGGCTCGCCAGTCATAATGATGTTACAAAAATAATAAACAAACAAGTATGAGAAAAATTAAGAATTTTAATTCGAATAGGGATAATAGAAATAAAATGTAGTAAAACAAGGGAGGTCACCAACACCTGAAGTACATTCAGTTGCATATTATATATTTAGACTGAAGTAGGTCCACTAGCATATTTTCATGTGTAGGTGACCTCCCTTGTTTCACTACTTTTTATTTCTATGATCCCTAATCAAATTAAAATTCTTTATTTTTCCGTATACTTGTATTGTGACTCTATACACTCTGTGGCTACTGTGACAAATTAGTCTGTTAGTTGTTGGCATTCAATGAATTCTGATATCGAATTTACAATAGTTATAGATGCTAATATGAGCCATATACATATTACAACAGCAAATTAATCCACAACATTAATGTCTCTTGAAAATTTGTATGTATGTGGTATGAGTACTCAAGCTAGTATGATGAAATCAGGATCAAAAGTCCTTTTGTTAAATTGCCTCATTGACACTTAGATAATTCTAACATTTTGATATTTTCATCCACTCTAACTGGTATGAAACTCAGGTAAAATAATAATTCACAATATTTATTCACAAATTGTTCATATGTTAATATACATACAATAATGACTTCATTATATATATTTATATATAGCACTTTAGTGTGGGTGTTCAAGGTGCCGCTCGGGGATTAACTCACACATTGCCCAGGAAATATCATGGGAATGCAGTTGTCATGACTTTAATTCCCAACTTGTTCGAAGATACGATACACTTTGATTCATTATATTGAGCAACATGGAGTGCGGTTTAATTGTAGGGTTTGGTTTACAAGTTAAGCTAAACTCAGTGTGCACCACGTGCCAGCCATTGAGCAGACCACGGAAAAACACAAAGAGGACAACTAGGTGAGTAACTTACAGTCCTACTTACATACTTAACTTAATGTATTTAACTTGCTTACTGCAAAGTTACTAGGCTTAATGTACTACAAAAAAATTTTAAAAACTAGATCCCACATTCACAATTTTTCTGGCATTGTGTGTAAAGCATAATGATGTATGAATAACATTCTGAGGGCTATTAGCCCATGTTATTGAAACCACTATCAATCAAGAGATACTGAAGTATAAAAGAAACAGAAGTGCTCTTTAGTTCTTTCACTTATCAGGTAGAGTGATATATATCACTTATACCACAACTGCATTGGGTTTTGTTAATTTGTTATTATTACTAGGACTGAGTCACATACAATCAAGTACACTATACACCAATGTGACAAACTACCCATAGAACATCTATAAACAGTGCCATAAACAGCACTCATAGCAGTGTGTGTGTGCCGGCAGAAATAATATGCATGTATACACAGACAAACAGTGTTGGGAGTAACGCATTACATAATATTATTACTTGTGTGGTATCTAAGTAATATAACTAAATATGGTATAAAAACAGGTAATATAATGCAAGTTACTTTACTTACAAATGTAATGCGTTACCTAAGTAATATAGTTACTGTAACGAGTCTAATATTATGTAATATTATTACTACAAGTAACAAAGTTACTAATCTCGTTAGTGATCCACTGAGTAATGCCTAGCCACAATGAAGTAATGAAGCCTACTGAATGAAGCTTATTCACCAGCTTCTTACTTATAACCAAGATTTGCACATTTCCCAACAACGAAATCATGTCACGTGATAAGGTGGTAGTTTCACACGTGACAGCTTAAGGCTGTGGACACAAAGTAATATAATATGTCATATTACTATAGTTACTTTATTTTTTGGGCAATATGTAACTTTAACAAAGTAATACAATATGTAATATTACTATAGTTACTTTATTTTTGGGTAATATGTAACTGTAACTAAATAGTTCTGTAGCAAGTAATATGTAATATGTAACTAGTTACTTTTAAAAAGTAACTGTCCCAACACTGCAGACAAGGGAGTTTAACTGGCAACAGAAAATCACTACTAAAACAATTAAAATGCAACTTACACAAAAAGCAAGTGAGCTATAGTGGTATCAATTGATTCGTTTATATTGTTATTGTGAGATGTCTCTGAAGGTGAAAAATGAGGCTATACATGAGAAGGTGGTGAAGGCCAGCTGCACAATCAGCATATGATCCCAAATCAATGCAATATGGCACAGACTAAAGGTAAATGGTAGCTAGGTGCCGGTACATTAGTGGTGTGGTAGTGTCACATTGATGTCTACACACTATGTGCCTACACAACATACTGAGCCACAGATGACATACTGGAGAAACACATTAAAGCAGTAGTGTATGCAGCAATGTATTATTGGGAACATGCACTGATGGTGGAAAATCATTCCATTAGCAAGACAGGTGAAGGATAAAGCTGTCGTGCAGCAACTTGGGACTCACTATGCTACCTGGGAACATGTCTAAATACTAGAGACACCCGCCACAAACCATTTATAATCAAGCCAATGTGGCATAATAGCCTCTGTTGTAACTAGAGATCACTGGTATGTGCCAGTACACCAGCAGTGTGGCATTGGCACAGCGATCAGTCTATAATATGCATACGCAACATAGAGGAGTTAGTTGTATATGCAGCAATGCATCAGTTATTGATTGTAGGATCTACGATTGCAGATTATCGGCACAACAGTAGTAAAGGTGAAAATCAGTAATTCCAGCTAGCAATCCAGGTGAGATGAAGTATAGAAATGTACAATAGCGAAACATAATTATACTCTTTACCTTGAGCGCATCAGCTGGCATCAGCTGGCATCAGCCGGTTGCCCACACCAGGAGCACATATATACATACCGGATGGAAATAAACAGTTACAAACAATACTGTACTGACATTTAACATACTTGTAATCTTGTTGTTTACGTGTACGGTGGCCGCTGCTCTCCTGCAGTCACTCCATGGATGGTGGTTAACCTTCTCCTTCGCGATCTAGTATGGGTATGGTCCCTTAATTACCTGGGAATGATTACAATTATTTGCTTTACAGCATACATAAGATATGTACAATATGATCACAAGTAGTCGTTAAGATCTAAGTATGCTGAAGGTTCACTGGAATCCAGTGCTAGTGGCCAGGAGTAAGTAGTTATATTAGTTATAGTTACTTATATCAGATTTAGATCAGGAATGTAGAATTACACATCTGTTAAAGTCATCTGCACAAACAGGCATAATTATTACACGTTTGTGCCTTCATTCACAGCCAAATCTATTCCCAGTTAGTGCATGTCTGTAGGCCTCATAGTTTTTGAGAACATTGTATATTATTTATCATTAATTTTATTCATTATTTATGTATTAATTATTCATTATTAATTTATGACATAATTTTAACCGAATTTCTTATATTCTTAGTACTTGGTTGTATAATTATTATCATTATCATATATACACTCTTATCCCTCGGGCTTTCAGTGTATAGCTATATCAGCAAAATCCTTCATAGCCATGGTACAACTATTACGTGCACAGCAAAAAAAATTGAATTTTCCTTTTATGTGCTACCTTATCACAGGTGAAGCACATATAGTCATCTTTTTTGCTATACATTTGTATGTGCTACTGGAGGAAATGTGTTGAAATACCATTTTCATCATATGTGGTTATGATTTGCGTAGTCACAAATGTGACTGGATTTTGGAAAAACGATCCAAATCGCACATTAGAAGTTCCGAGATAAACGGTTTTAAAGAATTCAAGCCAGCATAACTCTCCAAGGATAGCAAGCACGCGTATGAAATTTACACAAAAGATGCATCAATCTGTTACCTTTCAAGCCACTTCCAGTACTTGTAGCTGCTTGTACAGTTTCCCGCCAAATAAGATAGAAAATCTGAGCAGTTGGACGAGCGAAGTAGTATCACGAGTGCTCACAAAGGGGTGGAGGTTGGGGGGTGGAGGGGAGGGCAAAAGTTAGACCTCAAAATGGAGGCAGACCACGATTGGAGTCCAGACACCAGATTACAGGGCTGTGCTGGCTCCTTAGTGGCTGATATGTAGCAAAATCAGCAGAGAACACGTCTGGCCAACATTATAAGGCTGTCCACCAGTAAACCACTGACTCTTGCCAAGCCAGGTCCTTCACAAGGCCTGAAACCGCCATTTGAGCACTCCACACCACCCAGAAAAGACGTGTGTAAAAACCAGCCTCGTGTAGTTTGAGTAGTGCTGAGGATCAAAACTTGTAGTACGATAGTGCAGCTATCCACTGGTGGTGTTAGTTTGATTTTGCCTGATGTGCGATTTGGATCGGTTCTGTAAAATCTGGTCACAAATTTGACCTATTCTACACATTTCTGCAAACACATAATTATGTTGCAAATTTGACCTATTTTACATGTGTGCTTAATATGCCATTGGGTGTGTAAATCCAAGTTTTTTTGCAGTGATGTAACACTTTCACACCTCAGATCAAAGGAGCCACCCAGGCTGCATTTCATATGTAGCCCAGCTAGCCAGGATGCAGTAGCCTGGGCTACATCTGGGCAGTGAGTATATAGACATTAAGGCTAAAAATTGAGTGTGGGATTGATTAATACCCATGTGATAAGTATGCTCTAGCATTCTTATGATATAACTTAATACCATACTCACGTCACATCAAATAACATTGCTATGAGACATCTGTGTGTCCCATAATAGAATCTAATCCAAAACAGCCAAGCTGTAAAAAAAGTGTGCGGCCCTCAGAAAGGCTATGGTGAAAAAAGATGTGAAATCCAAGGTGGCGGCCAAGAAATGGCTGTGATGGTAGGTTAATGGTAAAAATTTTAATAATGACAATTCAGGTAAATTTTGTGAAGTGGCACAAAAATTCACCTGAATTGTCGTTATTAAAATTTTTACCATTAACCTACCATCACAGCCATTTCTTGGCCGCCACCTTGGATTTCACATCTTTTTTCACCATAGCCTTTCTGAGGGCCGCACACTTTTTTTACAACTTGGCTGTTTTGGATTAGATTTCATTTCTTTTTGTATTTGTATACCCCAAAGCCGGCCTATGGCCAGCTTTGGGACTTTTTTAATCTATGTTTTTTTTCTTTACTACAGGAAGAAGTAAAGATGAAGTAGATATACTTTAAATATTTTATCAGTAAATGTACAAATTATATATATAATACATCTGTGACCGGATTTGCAAAAAGGGGCCTTCCACACACATCCAATTTGCCAACTTTGACAATTGATAACTTCAGATTGGAAAGAGCTATTGCCTTGAAATTTGGGCAGTAGTGATTTCTTTGCAGCTGAACTCTCGACATGATGGTTTCTTTGTAGCTGAACTCTCTACAAGGCAATTTCTTCTAGCTGATCTCTCTACAGGGAGATTTGTTTGTAGCTGAACTATCTACAAGGTAATTTCTTCTAGCTGATCTCTCTACAGGGTGATTTGTTTGTAGCTGAAATCTGTACAGGTGATTTGTTTGCAGCTGAGCTCTTTACAGAATGGTTTGTTTGTAGCTGAACTCTCTACAAGGTAACTTTTCTAGCTGATGTCTCTACAAGGTGGCTAGTTTGTAGCTGAACTCTCTACATGGTGGTTTCTTTGTAACTGAACTTTCTACAAGGTGACTTCTTCTAGCTGATCTTTCAATAGGGTGATTTGTTTGTAGCTTCACTCTCTACAAGGTAACTTCTTCTAGCTGATCTCTCTACAGGGAGATTTGTTTGTAACTGAACTCTCTACAGGTGATTTGTTTGAAGCTGAACTTTCTAAATGATGGTTTCTTTGTAGCTGAACTCTCTACAAGTTAACTTCTTCTAGCTGATCTCTCTACAGGGAGATTTGTTTGTAACTGAACTCTCTACAGGTGATTTGTTTGAAGCTGAACTTTCTAAATGATGGTTTCTTTGTAGCTGAACTCTCTACAAGTTAACTTCTTCTAGCTGATCTCTCTACAGGGTGATTTGTTTGTAGCTGAATTCTGTACGGGTGATTTGTTTGCAGCTGAGCTCTAGAATGGTTTCTTTGTAGCTGAACTCTCTAAAAGGTAACTTCTTCTAACTGATCTTTCTACAGGCAATTTGTTTCTGGCAGAATTTTCTACAGGGTGATTTCTTTGCAGCTGAACTCTCTACATGGTGGTTTCTTTGTAGCTGAACTCTCTACAAGGTAATTTCTTCTAGCTCATCTCTCTACAGGGAGATTTGTTTGTAGCTGAACTATCTACAAGGTAACTTCTTCTAGCTGATCTCTCTACAGGGTGATTTGTTCGTAGCTGAATTCTGTACAGGTGATTTGTTTGCAGCTGAGCTCTTTACAAAATGGTTTCTTTGTAGCTGAACTCTCTACAAGGTAGCTTCTTCTAACTGATCTTTCTACAGGGCAATTTGTTTGTGGCAGAATTTTATACAGGGTGATTTCTTTGCAGCTGAACTCTCTACATGGTGGTTTCTTTGTAGCTGAACTCTCTACAAGGTAACTTCTTCTAGCTGATCTCTCTACAGGGTGATTTGTTTGTAGCTGAACGATCTACAAGGTAACTTCTTCTAGCTGATCTCTCTACAGGGTGGTTTCTTTGTAGCTGAACTCTCTAAAAGGTAACTTCTTCTAACTGATCTTTCTACAGGGCAATTTGTTTCTGGCAGAATTTTATACAGGGTGATTTGTTTGCAGCTGAACTCTCTACATGGTGGTTTCTTTGTAGCTGAACTCTCTACAAAGTAATTTCTTCTAGCTGATCTCTCTACAGGGAGATTTGTTTGTAGCTGAACTATCTACAAGGTAACTTCTTCTAGCTGATCTCTCTACAGGGTGATTGTTCGTAGCTGAATTCTGTACAGGTGATTTGTTTGCAGCTGAGCTCTTTACAAAATGGTTTCTTTGTAGCTGAACTCTCTACATGGTAACTTCTTCTAACTGATCTTTCTACAGGGCAATTTGTTTGTGGCAGAATTTTATACAGGGTGATTTCTTTGCAGCTGAACTCTCTACATGGTGGTTTCTTTGTAGCTGAACTCTCTACAAGGTAACTTCTTCTAGCTGATCTCTCTACAGGGTGATTTGTTTGTAGCTGAACGATCTACAAGGTAACTTCTTCTAGTTGATCTCTATACAGGGTGGTTTCTTTGTAGCTGAACTCTCTAAAAGGTAACTTCTTCTAACTGATCTTTCTACAGGGCAATTTGTTTGTGGCTGTATTTTCTACAGGGTGATTTGTTTGCAGCTGAACTCTCTACATGGTGGTTTCTTTGTAGCTGAACTCTCTACAAAGTAATTTCTTCTAGCTGATCTCTCTACAGGGTGATTTGTTTGTAGCTGAATTCTGTACAGGTGATTTGTTTGCAGCTGAGCTCTTTACAGAATGGTTTCTTTGTAGCTGAACTCTCTACAAAGTAATTTCTTCTAGCTGATCTCTCTACAGGGTGATTTATTTGTAGCTGAATTCTTTACATGTGATTTGTTTGCAGCTGAGCTCTTTAAAGAATGGTTTCTTTGTAGCTGAACTCTCTACAAGGTAACTTCTTCTAGCTGATGTCTCTACAAGGTCACTAGTTTGTAGCTGAGCTCTCTACATGGTGTTTTTTTTTGTAACTGAACTCTCTACAAGGTGACCTCTTCTAGCTGATCTTTCTACAGTGTGATTTGTTTGAAGCCGAACTCTCTACAAGGTAACTTCTTCTAGCTGATCTCTCTACATAATCTCTCTACAGGGAGATTTGTTTGTAGCTGAACTCTCTACATGGTGGTTTCTTTGTAGCTGAACTCTCTACAAAGTAATTTCTTCTAGCTGATCTCTCTACAGGGTGATTTGTTTGTAGCTGAATTCTGTACAGGTGATTTGTTTGCAGCTGAGCTCTTTACAGAATGGTTTCTTTGTAGCTGAACTCTCTACAAAGTAATTTCTTCTAGCTGATCTCTCTACAGGGTGATTTATTTGTAGCTGAATTCTTTACAGGTGATTTGTTTGCAGCTGAGCTCTTTAAAGAATGGTTTCTTTGTAGCTGAACTCTCTACAAGGTAACTTCTTCTAGCTGATGTCTCTACAAGGTCACTAGTTTGTAGCTGAGCTCTCTACATGGTGTTTTTTTTTGTAACTGAACTCTCTACAAGGTGACCTCTTCTAGCTGATCTTTCTACAGTGTGATTTGTTTGAAGCCGAACTCTCTACAAGGTAACTTCTTCTAGCTGATCTCTCTACATAATCTCTCTACAGGGAGATTTGTTTGTAGCTGAACTCTCTACATGATGGTTTCTTTGTAGCTGAACTATCTGCAAGGTAACTTCTTCTAGCTAATCTCTCTACATAATCTCTCTACAGGGAGATTTGTTTGTAGCTGAACTCTCTACATGATGGTTTCTTTGTAGCTGAACTCTTTGCAAGGTAACTTCTTCTATTGATCTCTCCACAGGGCGATTTGTTTGTAGCTGAACTCTCTACATGGTGGTTTCTTTGTAGCTGAACTCTACAAGGTGATTTTTTCTAGCTGAACTATCTCTTTCCATAGTTGCATGAACTCCCTACAAGGTAACTTCTTCTAGCTGATCTCTCTACAGGGTGACTTGTGTGTAGCTGATCTCTATACAGGTTTCTTATTTCTAGCCGATCTCTTGAACTCTCTTCAGGGTGACTGCTCTATTAGGATGACTGCTCTATTAGAGTATCTCGATCTCGTACTTGCCGCACCAAGTTGGATTTCGTGTTATAACTCCGTGGCTTTATGTCTGATTCTTCTACACCATTGATGAGCCTTTCTAAGATGATTACTCCATCTGTACAACGATTTTCAAAGCATTACCCTAAGCGGTTTATCTGGTAGGCGTGGCAAGCAGTCGTTTTTTTATTAGTTGATCTCGATTGCGTAATTGTTACACACTGTTGGTTTTTTCGTTGTATCTTCCTGGTTTTTAGCTCGATTTCTTTCAAACCACAAAAGGTTTGAGGTTCAATAGTTAACCTATTCACCCACCGATTTTCAGCTTCTTCCCATACGCAGTTTACCCTGTAGGCGTGACAACATATTGGTGTTATTTTTCGTGAATAATCGCTCATAGCTCTTTGCCTGTTTATCGTATTCCAGCCAAAGTTGGTACCGAGATGCGCCTTTATATCCCCCTTATGTGTGCCAAATTTCAAGTTAATCGGATGTGGCGTTCGCGTTTTATAGCAGTTTTTGTATGTGTGCGACAAGAAAAGAAAAATAATAAGAAAAAAACGAAGAAACTGAGCCAATTTTTGAAGTCGCATATCTCGGTAACGCGTGAAGCGATTTCGCTCAAATTTGGAATGTGGAGTGCTGCTGTTGAAGGGCATGTCCACAGCAAAAATCGTCTTGTTTCATCAAGGATGCACAGAGCTACGGAGGTGCGAAAATTGCGTTTTCTTTCTTCCTGTCAATATACTCACGGGTGTTACGCGCCGGCTTCTTGGGCCGCATGACACACTACCGTGTGTCTTGATATGCCTCCACCATATAGGCTCCCCATACTAACCAACATGTTCAAAAAACTTGAAATGCTTCAGAGAAGAGCTGCAACGTTCGTGGATAACAAGTATCAGAACAACATCAGTGTTACTAGCTTGCTGAACTCTCTTGGCTGGCCAACCCTTGAAACTAGCTTAAAACTAAATTTAACTTACAAAATTTTAAAGAATTTGATTTTTATATCCCCTGACAATTTTATATAGATCTGTTACTTGTATCACCCATGGGCACCAACACCATCTACAACACTTACAATGTACTTGTGATTCTTATACTGACATTCATTTTTCTCTCAGCCTTAGATTGTGAAAATCCTTACCTTTAGATATAGCTACATGTGATGATTATGGTCAATTTACACAGAAACTGCAGAATTACTTAAGTATTGATTAATTAATTTTATAATCTGTAATTAATATATGCATTACACTCTGTATTGAGGTTTGTATATTATCCAGTGGTTGCACTTGTACTAGCTTGGGTGATTGATCGCTCTATGAAGGCTATCAGCCTGATATGGATGGGAAGTGTTACTTATTAGCTGTAACACGACTTTGCCTGATATGTATGCCCTCCACCCTTGGGATTGTGGCCCTCGGGAAGTCAGGTGTACATATTAGGCAAAGCCCTCATGCTCATGTTGCAACTATTACATATCACTCTAGGCACATTCACCTGATATGTGAAGGAAATAATAAGCACTCAACTTATTTCTTTTATACTTCAGTATCTGATGATTGATAGTGGTTTCAATGGCATTGGGAAATATCCTTCAGAATATTATTCACATGTATTATGCTTCACACGTATTATACTTTACACACAATGCCAGAAAAATTTTGATTGTGGGATCTAGTTTTTTTATTTTACCTAAATACTTAGAACTATAAATTATCCACCTATAGTTGTCCACTTTGCATTGTTCCATGGTCTGCTCAATAGCTGACACGTGGACATGGTGGGTAGAAATAAGCATCCACACATTACCCAAATGATTATTTTACTGATCATTCGTAGTTTACTAACTATTTACTCAGCAAAACTTAGCAACTATACAGAGCCTAGCCCAGCTGGTAAACCAAAACCCACAATTAAACACTCCATGTAACTCAATATAAGGAGTCAAGGCATACATATTTTTGACCAAGTTGGGCATCAAAGCCATGAGCAAATCATGTTCCAACGATATTTCCTGGGCAACATCAAGATATTGCCCGGATCTTGCTATGCATTTCCTCAACGGTAGTTCACCAGATCCTATCTGGCCGACTAATGATGTCACAAAGAAAAAGAGGAGCAATCTGGCCACACAAGACTACTCCAAGTGCCCAGGATTGAGCCAGAATTAGGTTAAGAATCACAATTGTGTGTATCTATTTAAGCCATATACTTGGCTATAAATACAGTATTTGAAAGGTTCTGCAATACATACGTATAGCACATACATATGTATACATGCCCTGGTATGCCAAACTATCTACAAAACCAATACTGTGACTACAATAGTGGTTGGGTACTGTATACACATGCACTCAGTATGAATCCTTGAAAATAAACTAATTGTGGTAAAAGCATAATGTTATGCATGCACTCTGAACCTTTCCTGTTTTGCTTTCATCAGTGCAACATAACATAGGCTTCTTTCACAAGAAATCAATCATCAAATAGTTGAGTTACTTATACAACATCTCATCAACTACATAAGAATCTCCATCTTGCACTTTGTTTAGAGAGATACAATTGTAACTTGGTGATTTAAACTATTCACATACATGTGCATAATAAGATGAGGATTCGAGTTAGCAACAGAAACGTTGCCAATAAACAAAATTCCCAGCACCAAAGAAAGTTTGGACATGCATGTGTGCAGTCAAAATATACATGCACCTGTAATAATTATGGACCACTACTAATATGAACCACGGTAGTGGTTCATAATAGAGGTTTCCCAAACTCCTAATAGAACACTCAACTAAACACCACCTCAGAAATCTCTTCCAACCTCAAAAGAAGCCTTAGAAATTAATATGAAAGGAATTAGGTCCACTAGCAAAAGATGAAGTCAAAGGACCTGGTGAAAGTACTTGTTAAAGAACTGAAATCTGCCTGCGGCATTTTGAGCCATTTTATTCATCTTATTATCCGCAGGGCTAGAGCAAAATGTGAGTACTTTTTGGGAATAACTTCCCTTCCTATGCTTTCTTCATGTCCATGATCTATTTTAATGCATATTGCAATGTTAACATCCACTTTCAAGCAAATTGCTTCTTGTAGGTTCACTTTGTCATTAATTTTCTGACTTAGTATCTGCAACAGAAACTGATGTGTTAATAAGTATCCAACCTATTCACATTAACATGTTCATTAAAAACCTTATACCAGAGCAGCAATGTTGTTGTTTACCACTGCACACTTGACTTATTCTGATCACCTAGCTGCCCAATATCAGAAGCCTTACTACTGCTGACCACAGCATGCTATATGTTGGATATATCAAAGTTGTATAGTACAAAGTACATTCAATAATAAGGAAACAATGCATTGGGTGTTTGCTAACACTGATACTATTAGCTAATTTCTAATGTACATGATGACTCGCTGAAAAAAGTAAAAGAAACAAGAGAAAAACAAGCTAGCATGTTGAACACACAGAGATCTCTATTCAGACTCAATGGATAGGGTAGAGACTAAGGAAAAACAGTAGTTTTCATAAATCAGGGGTAGGTAAGTACGTATACTGAAAAATGCTTCTGTATTTGAGTCCAAATAGAGATCTCTGTGTGTTTAACATGCTAGCTTGTTTGACTCTTGTTTATTTACTTTTTTCAGCATCCTCTATTCCCATGTATTAATTTTTTAGAATATTTTTACACTAGTAAAAATTGGATCTGGCAAGGTATCTTGGTACACTATATGTGACTGGCTCCTTAGTGGCTCATATGCAGCAATATTAAAGTATTTAGTTCTACACATGTAGTTGATTTCAGGTCATCATTGTAAAGGATGTTCTCAGTCCTATACATTGTCAATAGTTCCACGAAAAGACAAATAGTACATGTATTGTATAGGCACCAATATGAGACTACTGCACGTGCTGCAGGTTGACAGCAGCATCCACACTAGTACTTCTGAATGGATGTTCCATTCAGCAAAATACAGTGCAAAAATTTATTGCATGCTGCTTATTCTAGACAACGTTCAAAGTTACTATCCATAAAATGAAATTTTACTTTGATCCCAGAAATTTAACAGTGTGAATTCTGAATGTTAAGATTCTAATTCCTTGCATTCACAGGTTTTATCGGTCCTTAGTGAGATAGGAATTTTAATCCAACAGTGTGCATTTTACCATAGTACACCTCGTGACAAGAAAACGTTGATCATTAAACTTGAATAAACAAGTAAAAGTTCACAGAAACCCACCATGTATTTTGTGGGACTATTACATTTCACCGCAGCATCCTTTGGCTGCAAATAAGGTTTTATTTAATGTATAATTAAATCTTTACAATTGTACAATCATTGAGGAAATGTAACAGTATCTGATCTGCTAAAATATCGTCACATGATTGACATTACTTAGCTTCAGAATTGGTAGACAAACAATCCGGTCATTGAGTACTGAACTGCTACACACAATTAACTTGTGGGGTAAGTGGTTTCAGTCTTCAATTGTCATAGGGAAATAGCTAAATTTATATTATGTATTAGTGTTGAGAAATGTAAGGGATAATGAGATCTAGTTGATGATCACATGCACACTTATTTTGATGCTAAGATGGATGGCTATTATTTTGCAGCACAGCAAATGTCATGATCACTTGTACTTCAGAAACGGTGGTAAAACGTAAGTATTAATTCTTAAAAGGCTTTAGCTAACCTTTATAATAACAGTGGAGTATTTTCTGTAATGAAAAATGACCTCCTTCCCACATGGAAATCCAACTTTTTGTGGATGAGAACTAAGTAATCAAGTTTTCCTGGCCTAATGAGGAGTTCAGCTTGCTATAGATATAATTATTATGGACCCATGTGCATTTCATGTGGCAAAATATTCTTAGCAGGTTAGCTAAGAGTGCATGGAATAGTGCTTCAGATGCTAGTTTTCATATTCAGCAACTATGGATGATTCTCTCAATACTGTTATATGTTGTTATTGTTCTATTAGAGTATTTGACTGACTGCTCTATTAGAGTATCTCGATCTTGTGGGGAAGCAATGGCGGATCCAGTTGTCCGTTTCGCGTCTGCAAATCAGTATTTCACCAAGAATAGCAGACCATATTTCTTTGTACACATCATAGGCTTAGCTAGCACCTCGTGGTTGGGGGGCTACGCAATGGTAAAGATATTAAGCATGTGATAAAGCCTGCTAAGCTAGGGGGTCTGGGAGCATGCCCCCCCCCCCCCAGAAAAAAACTAATGCTCTGAAATTGAATTTCAGTGTACTTTTAGCGGTAAAAATCATGCCAGTAGCGCATACTTACTTGTGTAGATCATCTTCACTGCTGAACACCAAAATTAGAGGCGCTTATTACGATCGTCACTCTTAAGTGTTGCTGAGGACTTGGGTCTGCAGGCAGATAGTTTCATAACTACTTTATGGATTGCCGATTGATTGGAAAGGTGATTATATAGTAATCTGAATTGTTGGTAGTAGGTAGATTGTTGAGTACTTAAGAGATAACCTGAACTTGAAATGGCTAGCCAAATTATTGGGGGGGGGGGGGGCTATAGCCCCTACAGCAGCCCCGCTTCCTACACCTATGCTAGGCATTCCAGTATCCGAGATTTTTTAATAAAAGATTTCTCCGTATATTCCCCAATAAAGAACCCTGGCACAAAACAACAACTCGCGTTTAACTTGGGATTGTTCTGTAGTCCGAGCTCCAATGAGAATGAAAATCGCTATGGGGTTTGTCCACACGCTGATCATCATGAAAATCTTAGTTTTGTCGTGTGCGTACCATATAAGTGAGTTTTGTGTTGTTTCGTAATCTTTTCAAGTCTTGTAATGTATGTAGAATACTTTAAAACTTTTAAAAACGTAGTATCGGTGGTAGTCACTGGTGCTTACTTTAAAGTGCATAGTTACTTCGCTCGGGTTAGCGATTTTCAGCTCCAGAGCAACTTTCTGATGGCAGCTCAAAAATACAAACCACTTCAAAGTCAGCATAACAATGCCGTAATTGAAACCACAACTCCACCCTTAGGTATTGTTGCATCATTGTGGCACCTCCATTTTAGTTGTTTACCTCTATAAGTTGTTAACTTGATGTTTTTACTTACTTGAGATAGCAACTTACCTATGGATATACACCATTGAGAAGTGTGCAGTAAGTAAAACTTATTTGCTCACCACAAAACATACAAAGATCGCTGAGATCCAATAACATCTGAAGTTACTCTCATTACATGTACAAACTTGCAGCTAGAAGCAACTGCAGTTTCAAGATAGTCCAGATTGCTAGATGGCTTCCTGATTCAATTGTGCCATTTTTCCCTTTAAAATGTATGGGGAGCCCTGGAGAAAAAATATACCTTTTTTATAGTTTTAAAGCACTGTGCATGCCAAAGTAACTAATTCCAACCCAACAAACTATATATTTCTGAGATCGGCAATCAATACTCTATCTATTGAGCATATAAAAAGTCCATTTTTCCAAAATTTAAAAATTGGGCTGGAATGCCTACCTATGCACATGGTAACCTTGTATAACTGTTTGGACTTATAGAACGCATCATTGCCATGTTCCTGTTTTAGATGAGACGTCTTAGAAGCTACCACGAAATCGATTATGTAAGCATCACGTGTGATGTGTCAGTGTGTGGGCAGCTGAGGATGTGACTTGTACGAAAACATCTGAAATTGGGTTTCCAACTCAAAATAGGATGGTGCTTCCTTTGTTGTTTCTAGTGATTTTCACACAGACTGAACTTTAATATAAAACAAACAAGTGTTAATTTATTATTGGATTGCTAGTAGTATTGTCAACATAAGTTTAACACACAAAAACATACAAAAAGTGGTCACATGACCAAAAATATCATAATGGTTAAATTTGGCAGCTTATTAGAAAATCACTGTATTTTAGGGTGACCAAAGTCATAATTAGCTAGTGTATTTTCTTGTCTACATCTTGTAGTGCTTTAGCACATCCACTTTTTGGGTATTTACAGTTAAAACTGCACTGATATTGAAAGTAATAGACAGTTTAATAAATAAATATTTCTTTATTAAATTTTATTATTTATTATTACCGAGCAGCCAGAACTGCTGATGCGCTCAGGAAAAAATATATATATATCAAGACACACGGTAGTGTGTCTTGCGGCCCAAGAAGCCGGCGCGTAACACCCGTGAGTATATTGACAGGAAGAAAGAAAACGCAATTTTCGCACCTCCGTAGCTCTGTGCTTCCTTGATGAAACAAGACGATTTTTGCTGTGGACATGCCCTCCAACAGCAGCACTCCACATTCAAAATTTGAGCGAAATCGCTTCACGCGTTACCGAGATATGCGACTTCAAAAATTGGCTCAGTTTCTTCGTTTTTTTCTTATTATTTTTCTTTTCTTGTCGCACACATACAAAAACTGCTATAAAACGCGAACGCCACATCCGATTACCTTGTAATTTGGCACACAGAAGGGGGATATAAAAGCGTATCTCGGTACCAACTTTGGCTGGAATACGATAAACAGGCAAAGCGTTATGAGCGATTATTCAAGAAAAATAACACCAATATGTTGTCACGCCTACAGGGTAAACCGCGTATGGGAAGAAGCTGAAAATCGGTGGGTGAATAGGTTAACTATTGAACCTCAAACCTTTTGTGGTTTGAAAGAAATCGAGCTAAACACCAGGAAGATACAACGAAAAAACCAACAGTGTGTAACAATTACGCAATCGAGATTAGCTAATAAAAAAACGACTGCTTGCCACGCCTACCAGATAAACCGCTTAGGGTAATGCTTTGAAAATCGTTGTACAGATGGAGTAATCATCTTAGAAAGGCTCATCAATGGTGTAGAAGAATCAGACTTAAAGCCATGGAGTTATAACACGAAATCCAACTTGGTGCGGCGAGTGCGAGATCGAGATACTCTAATAGAGCAGTCATCCTAATAGAGCAGTCACCCTGAAGAGAATTCAAGAGATCAGCTAGAAACAAGAAACCTGTATAGAGATCAGCTACACACAAGTCACCCTGTAGAGAGATCAGCTAGAAGAAGTTACCTTGTAGGGAGTTCATGCAACTATGGAAAGAGATAGTTCAGCTAGAAGAAATCACCTTGTAGAGTTCAGCTACAAAGAAACCACCACGTAGAGAGTTCAGCTACAAACAAATCGCCCTGTGGAGAGATCAATAGAAGAAGTCACCTTGCAGAGAGTTCAGCTACAAAGAAACCATCATGTAGAGAGTTCAGCTACAAACAAATCTCCCTGTAGAGAGATTAGCTAGAAGAAGTTACCTTGTAGAGAGTTCAGCTACAAAGAAACCATCATGTAGAGAGTTCAGCTACAAACAAATCTCCCTATAGAGAGATCTGCTAGAAGAAGTTACCTTGTAGAGAGTTCAGCTTCAAACTAATCACCCTGTAGAAAAATCAGCTAGAAGAAGTCACCTTGTAGAGAGTTCAGTTACAAAGAAACCACCATGTAGAGAGCTCAGCTACAAACTAGTGACCTTGTAGAGACATCAGCTAGAAGAAGATACCTTGTAGAGAGTTCAGCTACAAAGAAACCATCATGTAGAGAGTTCAGCTACAAATAAATCTCCCTGTAGAGAGATTAGCTAGAAGAAGTTACCTTGTAGAGAGTTCAGCTTCAAACAAATCACCCTGTAGAAAGATCAGCTAGAAGAGGTCACCTTGTAGAGAGTTCAGTTACAAGAAACCACCATGTAGAGAGCTCAGCTACAAACTAGTGATCTTGTAGAGACATCAGCTAGAAGAAGTTACCTTGTAGAGAGTTCAGCTACAAAGAAACCATTCTTTAAAGAGCTCAGCTGCAAACAAATCACCTGTACAGAATTCAGCTACAAACAAATCACCCTGTAGAAAGATCAGCTAGAAAAAATTACCTTGTAGAGAGTTCAGTTACAAAGAAACCACCATGTAGAGAATTCAGCTACAAACTAGTGACCCTGTAAAGACATCAGCTAGAAGAAGTTACCTTGTAGAGAGTTCAGCTACAAACAAACCACCCTGTAGAGAGATCAGCTAGAAGAAGTTACCTTGTAGAGAGTTCAGCTACAAAGAAACCACCATGTAGAGAGTTCAGCTGCAAAGAAATCACCCTGTAGAAAATTCTGCCACAAACAAATTGTCCTGTAGAAAGATCAGTTAGAAGAAGTTACTTAGTAGAGAGTTCAGCTACAAAGAAACCATTCTGTAAAGAGCTCAGCTGCAAACAAATCGCCTGTACAGAATTCAGCTACAAACAAATCACCCTGTAGAGAGATCAGCTAGAAGAAGTTATCTTGTAGATCGTTCAGCTACAAATAATTCATCCTGTAGAGAGAGCATCTAGAAGAAGTCACCTTGTAGGGTGTTCAGTTACAAAGAAACCACCATGGAGATTTCTGTAATCAATATAATTATGTATTATATATATAATTTGTACATTTACTGATAAAATATTTAAAGTACATCTACTTCATCTTTTCTTCTTCCTGTGGTAAAAAAAAAGATAGGTTAAAAAAGCCCCAAAGGTGGCTATAGGCCGGCTTTAGGGTATACAAATGCAAAAAGAAATGAAATCTAATCCAAAACAGCCAAGCTGTAAAAAAAGTGTGCGGCCCTCAAAAAGGCTATGGTGAAAAAAGATGTGAAATCCAAGGTGGCGGCCAAGAAATGGCTGTGATGGTAGGTTAATGGTAAAAATTTTAATAACGACAATTCAGGTGAATTTTTGTGCCGCTTGGTCTTGGCACAAAATTCACCTGAATTGTCATTATTAAAATTTTTACCATTAACCTACCATCACAGCCATTTCTTGGCCGCCACCTTGGATTTCACATCTTTTTTCACCATAGCCTTTTTGAGGGCCGCACACTTTTTTTACAGCTTGGCTGTTTTGGATTAGATATATATTAGCTAGCACTTGTTTGGTTTATCTTTAGGTCAGCCTGTGCAAAATTATCAGAAACAATGAAAAAGGCTGAGGAATTGTTTATTAATTTTGCCATGGAAATCCTATTTGAATTGACTTTTGGCCACATGACCACTTTTTGGATAATTACATATTATGAAATTGTGCTGGTAGTGACTGCTGCAAACATTCCAATAACAAATTAGCACTTTTTGCTTTATCTTAAAGGTAAATCTGTGCAAAAATCTCCAAAAACAACAAAACAAAGCACCTCCCTATTTTGAGTGGAAACCCTAGCTGTTTAGTGGCTATGCTTTAAAAAATTCCTTCTTCGAAAATAACCCATTTTATAGAACTTTGCATGGGCGAGATCAAAGGAAAAGTGTACTTTAAGTAAATTTTATGAAGTACACTTAACTCTGACAAACAGTGACCAGTAAGCAGGGGCGGATCCAGACTTTTAAAAAGGGGGGTTCCACTTTGGAATTGCAACTTCAGCCTAACTGTAAGTTGAAGACCAAAAAAAAAAAGGTGATTACCTGCTGACAATAGCTGCCCATCACCATAGATGCCCTCACCAACTAAATTTCCTTATTTATTACTGTATACATAGCTTGCTACACCGCTCCTCAAAAGACTACTGTGACTGCTCTATTAGAGTATCTCGATTTGACTGCCCTATTAGAGTATCTCGAGTAAGAGAGGCTTTTTCAAAAGGGGGGTTCCATGGAACCCTTTGAACCCCCCTGGATCCGCTCCTACTAAGAGTGCTTATGTATATGTTAAAGCATAGCCACGAGTGCTATATGAAAAATCAGTAAAGTACGAGGCGCGCGGACGAGATGCTAATAAAGCACGAGGCGAAGCCGAAGCCGAGTGCTTTATTAGCATCTCGTCCGCGCGCCTCGTACTTTATTTTTCATATAGCACGAGGTTTAAATGATTTATGGAACTTTCTACTCGTGTAGCTTCACCATACACTAAGACTCGTAATTAACACGCGTTGCACGAACTATTAGCAGCCTGAACGCACACGAACTAGTTTAACAAAGTAACTCACACGTATTTCACCATAGTTTGGCATGGTAGACGTTCATCGCGTATTTTGGCAGGTTTTGCTTGCAACCCACAATCGATTCTATTGTGAGTCACAGTAAAATAATTCCGTGATATCTCCAGGACTTGTCCGTTTACATTAACAAACGTAACAGCAACGTTACCTTCTCCCACCCATCATCGAAGCATTTAGGTATGTCTATAAAAGCAATCCAGTGGTAAAAGTAGTATTTGCTGGGGTGATTGATCACTCAGCGTGGCGAGGCTATCAGTCTTCACCGGCGTGGGTGATTAGTCGTACTAGCGCGAGCCCCTTAGGCTATTAGCCTGCACTAAGGCACGTGGGCAACTGTGCTTTATTGCCCACAAAGAGTGCTTCATTTGTTCAATAAAGCACTCTTTGTGGTCATGAAGCACTGTTGGCCGGCTGAGAGTGTACT
This sequence comes from Dysidea avara, assembly GCF_963678975.1. Lineage (NCBI taxonomy): Eukaryota > Metazoa > Porifera > Demospongiae > Dictyoceratida > Dysideidae > Dysidea > Dysidea avara. The sequence continues at coordinate 4,052,686 of NC_089281.1, forward strand.
TTATGAAAAGCTGCTGCCCTACGAACTTCAAGTGCTGCCGGACCTTCTGGAATTGATGCTCACAGTTGGTGAAGACTGTGTTCCTCCTTCCGCTGTGCTTCGGATGAACTTTGTTCTTCCATCGCTTTATTAGCCCGTCATTTGTGTACCATGTTTGTTGATCCTGTTATGATTTCCCCCCTGATGGCTTGTCGGCTGATAGCTTTAGACAAGAGACCAGGTGTCCGACCTATTGGCATTGGTGAAATAGTTAGACGTATTATTGCTAAAGCTGTTTTGTGTGTGATTGGTGAAGATGTTCAGTTTGCTGCGGGCTCTTTGCAACTGTGTGCAGGACAACCATCAGAAGGGGAAGCCGCTGTTCATGCTATGAGGGAAGCTTTTAATGATGATGATACTGAGGGTATGCTACTAATTTACGCTACTAATGCTTTCAACTCTCTTAATAGAGCCGTGGCTTTGTACAACATCCAGCATCTCTGTCCATCATTTTCCACCATTCTAATAAATACTTACCGACACCCTGCTTACCTCTTTGTTGATGGTGATGTTCTCTACTCTGAGGAAGGGACAACTCAAGGTGACCCACTTGCAATGCCATTTTATGTTCTAGCCACTGTACCTTTAATTCAGAAACTCACTGTACCTGTCACTCAGGTGTGGTATGCAGATGATGCTGCTGCCTGTGGTAAAATTTCTGCTCTTCGTATGTGGTGGGACCAAGTTTCCTCACTGGGCCCTAGCTTTGGTTACTTCCCTAATGCAAAGAAGACATGGCTTGTTACTAAGACTCAGTTTTGCTCTGTTGGTAAGGAATTGTTTCATGACACAGCTGTAAATGTTACATCTGATGGCAGGCCTCACCTTGGTGCCCCAGTTGGCACCTCTGAGTATGTGGAAAGATTTACTTTTGATAAGATTAGCCAGTGGGTTTCTGAAGTTAATACACTCTCCTCCATCGTTATCTCCCAACCTCATGCTGCTTATACATGTTTTACTCATGGACTATTTAGCCGTTGGCTGTATGTAACACGTATAGTCCCTGATACATCTTCTGGTTTCCAGTCACTCGAGAAAGCCTTATTGACAAAGTTTATTCCAGCCTTGACTGCCCTTGACCCTCCTGGTGCTCTTTAACGTTCACTCTTTGCCCTTCCAACTAGATTTGGTGGTCTAGGCATTGTTGCACCTGATTCTTTATCATCTATTGAGTTTTCTGCTTCAATGTATGTCACAGCACCCTTACAATCACTCATTTTATCACAGAAGTTTGGCTATACTGCCGATACTCGTTGTAGTCTGCCCTCCCGTAAGCTTGACATTAAACAATCCAAGACTATCAATTTGTCCACTCCTTCTAAGGAACTTTTCTCTAAGCTTACTCCCACTCTTCAGAGGGCTGTTACTTTAGCACAGGAAAAGGGTGCTTCTAGCTGGCTTACTGCCCTACCTGTGCAGGAACATGGTTTCTCCCTACACAAGACTGCCTTTCAAGATGCCCTTGCTTTGGGGTATGGCTGGATGCCCTCTCGTACACCTTCCCACTGTGCGTGTGGTACCAACTTTTCTGTTGATCATGCCCTATCTTGTCCAAAGGGTGGATTCCCTTCAATACGCCACAACGAAGTGAGGGATATCACAGCTGAATTGTTATCTGAAGTGTGCCATGATGTGGAGGTTGAGCCCCATCTGCAGCCTCTAAGTGATGAAAGATTTCAACAGAAGACAGCCAACACTCAGGATGGCGCACGCTTGGACATTGCCATGAATGGATTTTGGGGTGGTCGTTATGAAAAATGTTATACGGACGTCAGAGTTTTTAACCCACTTGCACCATCCAACAGTGGAACCACCCTTCAGTCATGTTACAGGAAACACAAAATAACAAAGAAGAGAGCTTATGAGTTGCGAATCCGTGAAGTGGAACACAGTTCTTTTACCCCTCTAGTGTTCTCTGCTTCCGGGGGAATGGGCCATGAAGCCAGTGTTTTTCTACAAGCGATTGGCGAGTTTATTGTCTGACAAATGGAATGACCCTTATGCCACAGTACTAGGATGGATTAGATGTAGATTGTCATTTTGTTTACTGCGTTCAGCAATCCAATGCATTAGAGGAGCATGATCTTCACAAGGTCGTTACATCAAAAGTGCTCCTGTGGCCTTGGTGCAATCAGAGACTCAGTTTTTGATTTAATTGTTTAACTGTTATTTGTATGTTCTAATCTTATTTTCTTTATATCTTCAAAAAAAAAAAAAAAAACTTTATGAAATTTAAAGTACACTTTCCCTTTGATCTCGCCCACGCAAAGTTCTATAAGTATATGTTAAAGCATAGCCACGAGTGCTATATGAAAAATAAAGTACGAGGTGCGTGGCCGAGATGCGAAACGGGATTGACTAAGTTCACCCAATCCCATGTCACTCACGTGACTAGTATTATGTACCACACTACTTGCGGTGACTCACGACGTGACGTAAGTTATAGTTATATCCCGGTACGAGGGTGATATTATTGTTATTACACGGGGTCTATTCGTCGGAGATCTGATGCAATCACGTGAGATAACGTGACCATTGCGCGAATCATAACACGTGGATGTCAATGGGTTTATTTGGTTTTGTCAATAAGGGAAACATGTTTCCTTAACTGTATACTGCAGTGTTTGATAAAGATTCCGAAGTTGTGCAGCCTGTGGGTTTCGCATGGAGATCGTGATCACGATGCCTACACTAGTGGTACGACATAATTAGCTAATTTAATTAACTATTATACTTACCTATATACAAGCTGGCAGAGTGCGTTTACAACTTGTCATTCCAGGTGATTTAGTTTGTGAGCTAAAGAGATTGTGTAATCACGTTTTGCATAAAAGCAGTTTGGAACAGGTTTATCCTAAAAACATTGTGAAGTTTGTACCTAGTAAGTTCCTGCATATATTGTAATTAGCTGTATACCAGTTACCACGCTTGCTTCAAAACAGAGAATTCCAAGTTTGACTAATCATAACTCTTCATGTCTTTAACTTATCACCTTCATATTACATGCTACATTAAGGGAATAATTTCAAGCTGGTAACTATAATACTAATAATAATAATTGAAGTTATAGATCATGCAATTGAAAGGCTATATAAGACACCTTCCACTATCACAATATACTGTGGTATAGGAATCATTGATAGTTGGAAGCCCGGAATGCAAGCTGATTCACATGAGTTGCTAATGGGAATACTAAACAGTGGACCAGCCATTGCTGCAAATGTTAACAGCTTGATCCAATATGATGTGCTTACAAAAGGTAGGTATGTGTTTGTGGGGCTATTTAGTTATACCACTGAGCACACCATGCACACCATTATGGGGAGTTACACACCATAAATCCTGAATGTTCATGTGAATTAAAGCTTTGCTCATGAGTTGATCATGATAGCTAGTAATTGCTGTATTTCAAACTGGTGACAAAAGAATCTTCTGTTTTTTCAAAAGGTACTTACTGTACTTCTGTTTCTTTAAAAGGTATTAACTTTACTAAGTGCTTTTAAAAATGATTTGTTGCTTAAGTTCCCAGACAAAACGATCCTGCAAGAACTTTAAGCAAGATCTTGCAAGAGAATTCAGTCATTTCTTGCAGGATTTTGCAGGAATCCTGCAAAATCCTACAAGAGCGTTCCAGGATCTTGCAAGAGAATTATCTTGCAAGAGAATCTGGTCATTTCTTGCAGGAACTTGCAGGACTCCTGCAGGATCTTGCAGGATCGTTTTTGCTGGGTTCCCTCATGATTTATGGTATCTTTGAATTGACAACCTTTACATGATACTATATACTTTTATTTACAAGTTGCATTGTATTATAATTGTTTAATGTTATGGTATGATGTATTTAACTAGTTACGTGTGACAGCTGCTGTTACATTTCCACAACCACTACCAAATACAGTCATCTGAGCATACCGATTTTTTCCAATTCCAGTAAGCATACGCATAAACATGTACCACATGATAAGATTCCAGTAGTGTTTGAAATCATGGTCAGACATCTAACACCACAAAATTGGTGATAATGCAAACATACTCAGATATATCATATGATCAGCCATAATGCACTCATTGTTGTAAGACAAACTGCTTATTAGACTTGACAATGTTTCAAGGCAAATACATACATTAATGCTTGTACAAGTATAGCTGATAAAAATTAATATCACGTGTCCTAGCCGTGATCCTAGCATTTTGTCAGCCTCATTGTTCACAAGTATTTATTGTTTAATAAATAATATTATGCTTATTTGCAGATGTATAATTCAACTTTTGCAAAAGCCATTCAGGCTGAAATGCACAAAACTGAACAGCTTATTGGCAAAAACAAATATTATTGTGAAAGGTATTGGTGTAAGTAATGCACTATACTACACGAATTTAGAACTGACTATCACAGGTGTCAGAAACATACCAACGCTGAGATTGATCACTGTGTTAGAACACTGCCAACAATTTTGATAATTCACATCAAACGGTACACGATATGACTTCAAGTGTATGCACTACCAAATGCAGTCTTTCTGTTTTAGATTTGAAGGGACAAGTAAAGGTATCAAAAAACTTTGCTCACCAATGGATGTTCTTTGTCAAGTATTCATTCATCACAATGATGTATGCAGAAATAGAATGCAATGATATGTTGTAATGCATAATGTATGTATAATAGGATGATTGTGTCACCACGTTTAGCTACAGCTTGCAAGCTTCAGTTGTACATAGTGGAACAGATGCAGCAAGTGGTCATTATGTTGCTTAAATACTCATCAATGATAAATGGTTTCTATTTGACGACACAAATATTATCCAAGTTTGTGAAGCTCATGTATTAAACAACAATCATACTTACTGATTTATCAGAGAACTAATAAATTTGAAGAGGTGCGTAAGTACATTCTTAGGGTACGGTGAGTGGATTGTATTGCTATCTGCTAGCTCGGTAAGACCAGCCTAACTAATGAAACCATGGCAAACAGAATGAAAGGAAACAAGTAAGAAGCTATTAACATGCAAATTAATGGTCAAGTTTTGCATATACCATTAATATAATGACAATAAATATTCATTAAAATTTGCATGTTTGCTTTTTCTTACAATCATAGTTGTAAGTCAGATATTCTAAAGTATAAACAAGCAAGTAGTGGTGGTCAGACATGTCCAGTAAGCGGTTCATTTAAAACAAATCCACTAAATCAGGTATGCACACTGATGCTGAATAATATGTGGGATTCTCTGTTTTACATCAGCCACACCTTGGAGTATCATCTCAGCCATTGTCAGCAACATCACATAAATCAGTGCCAGTATCATCATGTCAGTCAGTGCCAGTGTCGATACATCAGTCAGTGCCAGTATTGCCATGTAAGTCAGTTCCGGCATCATCACGTCAGTCAGTGCCAGTATTGTCACATAAGTCAGTTCCACCATCGTTATACCAGTCAGTGCCAGTGTCATCACCTCAGTCAGTGCTAGTGTCATCAAGTCAGTCAGTGCCAGTGTTGTCACATCAGTCAATATCAGAATCATTGTGTCAGTCATTGCCAGAATTGTCACCTCAGACAGTGCCAGTGTCATCACATCAGTCATTGCCAGTGCCAACACCTCAGTCTGTGCCAGTGTCATCACCTCAGTCTGTGCCAGTGTCACCACATCAGTCATTGCCAGTGTCAACACCTCAGTCTGTGCCAATGTCATCACCTCAGTCAGTGCCAGTATCATCACTTCAGTCAATGCCACCGTCCTCACTTCAGTCAGTGCTAGTGTCATCACATCAGTCATTGCCAGTGTCAACACCTCAGTCTGTGCCAGTGTCATCACCTCAGTCAGTGTCAGTATCATCACTTCAGTCAGTGTCACTGTCATCAAGTCAGTCAGTGCCAGTGTCATCACCGCCAGTGTTGTCAGGTCAGTCAATGCCAGCATCTTCGTATCAGTTAGCAGCAGTGTTGCTAAATAAATCAGTGCCATTGTCATCACATTGGTCAGTGCCAGTATATTTGTGTCAGTGTCAAGTCTGTCGACACCTCAATCAGTGCCACTGTCATTGTGCCACTGTCATTGTGCCATTCAGTGCCGACGTCATCACCTCAGTCAGTGGCAGTATCATTACCTTAGTCAGCACCAGTGTGGTCATATCAGCCAGTGTCAATGTCTTCACATCAGTCTGGTGTGCAGTCCCAAAATGAACATCTGCAAGATAGCAAAGTTAGCTCCACATTTAGCTATATAATACACATAAGTGTACTTTTCCCCACAGTCAAACACAGTTGTTGATTATACTGAGGGAAGCTCTGTTACCGATGTCCATAAAGAGAAACAAGTACATATTAATTGTGTACTCCACAGTATTACTTAAGTATAATGTACATAGAAATGTAATGGGAAAACTAAGGAAACATCACGAATTCAAGAAAGAAATAACACAGGTATTATAGTTGACTTACATTATGTATGTATGTACTACGTACCTTGTTTATGGTCACTACCAATCTGTTAAATTAGAGATGCCACAGTGGACTAGTTTTATTCAAGATGCTCATGTAGATCATGGTTTTATACATGGTGTAGTCAAAAATGAAACTGAACTTGAGAGGTTATTAGAGCTTCACAGTCGTGCCACTTTATCTGACTACATTAGCAGGTATATTGCAAAAACATAATAAGACATGTGCATAATGCATGTAACAGCACAGCATATAAAACAAACATATACTGTACTGTGTTTCATACTAACATTAATATACCAATGTAGTCATAGAGATGACTATGCCAAATGCCATTTAATGAGAAAGGAGTCTCCATGAATTTTATGGAAATATGGAGTAATTGCAAGTGACAACATTCCATTTTTGATTGTCAAATCAAGTGAGTTTCAGTGCCAATATGGACACCCAAAAAAGAATAGTTCAACTAAAACACAGGTACAGTATACATGAATAGTAATTAAGCATTGCCATGAAACTAACCGTGATGACCACAGATATTCTAAGAAACAGAAACACCGATTTCACATCCAGAAAAACTGAAAAATTGGATGCTCAGCAACTATTATTGTAAAGGAATTACTGAAGTAGGTTATGCTGATTTTCAATTGTGACTAATTGTGTTATGTTACAGATTTCCAACTCGTGCTGCACCACCAAATGCTACAAGAACACAAAGAGAAAATCTAGTGCATGACTTAAGAAACAAATTATCTAAAGGAATATCAAGGGGAATCAGTAGTTTTTATGTGACTCTGCCATTCATGGAAACACATAGTCATCCACTTCTTGGTGCCGCTAGAAGAATGCATCCTACCATTCGCAGTAAAATATTTGAGTTGGTGGAAGATGGCATCACCAATTCAAAAGTTATCAAGAAGCTACTTAGAAAGTTTGTTAAAGAGATAAGTAAAAAAGACTCTGTATCACCTAATCCTACCGACCGTGCCTTTTACCCACTTGAAAAGGATATAATTAATGCTGTGCATGCAGCTGTATCATTTGGCAAGTACTCTGTTTTAGACCAAATTCATCTAGATACGCTAGTGCAACAATGGATTGAAGATAATAAAGGAAAATCTAACTTTGAACAAAAGCATATATATTTTAGGAAATGCTCAACGGAAGAGGGAGATGATGTTAAAATAGAAATACCAAAAACTACCAGTGATCCATTTGTTGATGATTTCGATGAGAGTGAAGATGAACAACCAGAAGTTGATGACAGTGAAGATACATCAATAGGATCAGCATTTTTGTTTGTGCATCAGGAAGGATGGCAACAGCAACTGTTAATTAAATACAGCAACACAATGACTCTATTAGATGCCACATATAAGACCACCAAGTATACTTTACCTCTGTTTTTGTTATGTGTAAGAACAAACAACGGTTATATTCCAGTAGCAGAATTTATTGTTGACCGAGAAACTGGAACATCAATTGCAGAAGCCCTTCACATCATTGCTGGTTGGAACAATGAGTGGAAGCCTCCTTGTTTTATGGTTGACTACAGTGAAGCAGAGCTCAATGCAATTCTTGCAGTATTTCCAAGTGCTGATGTTTACTTGTGTGAATTTCATAGGGAGCAAGCATGGACTAGATGGATACGAAATGGTACATATTATGCACACCTAGACATGCCAATTTTCAAAGGATGTATATTTTGTAGATACCACAGCAACTTAATTGTCTTCAAAACTTTCATCCTAAAACAATTACTTTTAAGATTTAGTCTATGCTATACAGTATAAAAGCTGAGTGATATCTGAAAATAAAACCATGAAAATCCTGAAGTTGGTTTATCTGTGAAATTATATACACTGCATAATTATGTGGTATATCAATATACGTACAAACTTACACATACACTGTAGCCTTAAATACATTATAGACACAGGTTCGTAGCTTTATATCAGACAACAGGTAGTATGAAAACGAAATAAGCATTGTCAAAATAAAGTACACATTGTCAACTCTGGAAACGTGTAGACAATATAATTCAAGTTAGTGTGAATTATAAAATAGCATTTCATAGATTTTGTCTAGTAAAGTGGGTGTTTTTACTTTTTTATTATTTGTTTACTGTACAGAAACCTCCATATGGAGTATATAGTACAACAGATTAAATTAAGTAGTGATTGTACTTAGCTATAATTAATACATTGTTTAAATGTGCTTAAGGTAGGTGATTCCACAGTACTGCTGGATAGGTTATTCCATAATTTAATTGTAGAGGGGTAATAAGAGTAAAGGTAAGAATCAATTCTGGAGTGTGGCTGCAAAAATCGTTGATCGTGACCTCGTGTTTGGCTTGCTGTTGGGATTAAATAGGTTCCATTATCGATGTGAACTTGTCTATGCACCATTTTATACATCATAACTAGCTTCAAATTGTTCCGTCGCTGTTCAAGAGTTGGTAGATTCAGGTGATCTAGTATCTCAGTTACACTAGCCCAGGGTGAATAATTGTTTGTAATAAACCTTGCAGCTCTTCGTTGGACCATTTCTAACTTGTAGATGCTACTGTTAGTGTATGGAGACCAGACAGTTGATGCATACTCTAAGATAGGACGTACCATTGCTAGATAACACAGCTTCTTAGTTTGTTGAGTGCAAGAGCTAATATTATGTCGCAAAAAGGCATTGGTGAGTTTGCTTTACAGGTAACATGTTGGATATGGTTTGTCCATTTCAGGTGTTCATCTATTGTTACTCCCAGGTAAGTAGCACTGGTAGATCTACAAATTTGATGTTGTTTCAGAAAATATGTTGAGTTAGTTGTTAATATCCTGTTAGTGATCTTGAGGTGTACACATTTGCTAAGGTTGAAAAACATTTGCCAGTCTTCACTCCACCTCACTATGGCATCAAGGTCTCTCTGCAATACTAAAGTGTCTTCATTTGAATAAATCAGTCTAAAAATAAGTATATCATCAGCGTAGAGTCGTATCTGAGAGTTCAAAGTGTGTCTCTAAAATATTTAGATGTACATAGCACAACTTCAGTATCTTATGAGCCATATAAGCTAGTTTTGCACTGTAAATACTATGGTTCATGTGAAATTCCACAGATTGATTTGCAATTTTCAGTAGGCCTAAAAGGGTTTCAAACTCCCATTGGTTGTTGACTTTAAACTTATATTTAATTGCTACCTGTGTATGCGTATGTTTATATAAATTGGTTCATGAGAAACTGAATATGTCTCATTATTGTATATTATACTATAAGTAAAAATGAATTGACTGAAGATCAACGGAGTCAGCTCCTTACTCTACTCCGTGAATTGGCTTTTTCTGAAAACATGACACTATATCATCGTAGACTGAAGGCTCTGTACAAAAGTGATGCTTATAAGAAGAATGTACGTGTGCAAACATACCTCCAGAGAAATTGGCTAGGATGTGTTAAGGTAAGAGCGAAGATCTATGTATAGTAACAAACATATAACGAGGGAGCATAAAACAATTGTGTTGCTATTAATTCTTATTTTTAAAGGTTGAGCCTGAAATAATGGTATTGTGATAATAAAAGTTTTACCACAACAGTAATGATGCCAAAATATATGTGGACCGCTGAGGAAAAACCTGACTTGTTTGCATAATTCTGTTTGAGATGAATGCCATTGAAATACATTATGTAAAAAACGTGTGCTATATAAATAATTTTATGTAATGTTCTAATATTGCTCAGTAAACAGTGAAGGAAGACTCAAATTTAAATACTGTACGGAAGGAAACTTTGGAGGAGGAAAAATTTGGTGAATCAAGCAAAATATCACTGTTGACGAAATAACATTTGGTGAACTGTTAGCAAAAGCAAAGCACACACCCTATTTAATTAATTAAATTACTAATTGCTGTGCCTGAAGTGAGTGCATGCCTCTTCGGTGGTTGGAGTTAGCAATCAACTAAAAGGTAATATAGAGAGTAGATTTACACCCTCTGGAATAGTGAATATCATACGTGATGTGGTAGCACTCACTACTTGTCACACCCATTTTGAGGTGAGGATCACGGATACCACATGTACAGTAGCTAGCTACCTAGTGGGGTAGTCGAGGCAGGCTTGCTTGATGCCTGGCCAAGTAGTCCTTGGTCGAGTAGAAAATTGTTTAGTTCTAGACTTGGTTTGCTGTTTTCTTTACTAACAAAATATTTGGATGGGGAAAATTTGGCAAATTCATGGTCATTTTCCAAATTTGCCAAATTTTAGTGGCACCAAAGTTTCCCTCCATATGATATCTAATATAAGTACCAGTGGATTTGCCTCATCATAGAGAGTAAAGATATCTTTGTTTGCTTTCTTACCATGAAGCAAACATGAGTTATGTGTGTTTGTTTACGTTGTGGTAAAATGTCACTTTATCAGCCCTGTATTTGAGCTCAACCAACCTTTTTGCTAGATAGCATGGTTGTATTTAGGCTAAAAACTATACAAGGTATGCACCAGTTCATGGTGAATAGAATCACATGAGTCCCAACTATATAGCCCATTGCACTTGAGACTTCTAATCGATTGAATGAACGCCTGTAAATTTCACTGCTTGAAGGTTCTTAGTTTACTAATTTGTTAAGATGCCTTACTGTAGTTATACTGATAGTAAACTATCAGTAAACTTAAGTATATGGAACATAATTATTTTACTAAGTTTTAAACTCTCAGTAAAACATCAGTGAATGCGGGTTTACTGAAAAACTACTAAAATAACAAACAATTAACTGTTCCATATACTGGGGATATACCACTGTAGTAAACTAAGATACTTCAAGCAGTGTTTTTCATATAGGCACTGTACAAATCAGTAGTTTCACTCTTCTTGTCTACTGCTATAACTCCAAAAGTACTTACCAGACAAAGCTGAAACTTTACCAGTCTATTGGTTTTTCTTCTGGATAACTAAAAAGTCAGCTGAGGAAAACACAAATAAGTCAGGTTTTCGCTCAGTGGGTCACATATCCTAGCAACAATACATGCACTAACTACTTTATAATAGCTAGTTTTCCTCAATATCTCAAGTAGAAAAATATAGTGCACAGCTTTGATAAACCTGTAGATGTTCATTATAAGCCTGTGCATGTACCCTTACAGAGCTTATGATAACGTCCGGACACCGGACAAAATCCGGTCAAATTGCATAGATGTCTGACCATAATGCAATTTGTCCGGACACAGTGTCCCATCAAAGCATAAAGAAGGAGCCTAAGGGCTGAGCTGGCATGCTATCAACAATAACATTCACTTGGTTGCCAGGAGATAGTATACATTCTTACAACCCAAGGGAGTGACCATAAATGTACCATTGCCAACCCACTGGTGTACTTTAACCACATAACAGCTGCAGTAATGCATGTGATGTCTTACCACTATAATGTTCATTTGCTATGCTACAGTAGACATGTTGGGCATTCATCTCATGTCCAGTCAATTTTGGCAATTGTCCGGCCGATTTTGGTTTGTCAGGACATTGTGGCAGGACAACAGAGAATTCTTATCATAAGCTCTGCCCTTACACACTGTATATTGGCAAATTAGTTTGTTTACTCTTAGACTATGTGTTTGAGTAATGCATGAGTATGTAATTTTTCTGTATACTTATAGCGTTGGTTTCGTAAGCCTGGCCTTCATGCGAGTATCAAGACCAACGATGGAGTTGAGGCCCTCAACAAGTTATTCAAAGCGTATTATAACAATCTTCGTACAGACAAAACACTCAGTGGGTTATGCGAATTGATAATAAATAGTTTTCTACCAGACTTACTCCAGAAGTACACTACTGCAAACACTAAATTTTTATCTGAATTTAAACTTTACGATCCAAGTATTCCTGCCTACTTACATAACCGACCCCATTATTTCATTAAACACTGTATGCAGCGCATACACTCAGCTAAGTCAGATTTTCATTCAGGAGATGTTGCTCAACAAGGATCAACAACATTTTTAGTAAAATCGAAAGGGGCTGTAGACATCATTGATGTTGCAAAGAAATGGTGGTACAATGTTGAACTGGGCAGTGATTCAGTTTTCCCTAGCTGTGAATGTGCAGACTTCCAACGGAACTATCTTCCATGCAAACACTTCTTTGCCATTTTTCATCTAATGCCAGGGTATTCATGGGAATCCTTACCACAATATTTCCGAAACAACACTTTTGTAACAATAGATGATTCATTTATCTTGCACTGCACTGACAAGAAATACTCTAGCACTTCTTACCACAACACAACTGAAGATACGTCTGAAATTCTTTGTAGTAATGATGCTCTGGATACAGACTCTACATCTAGCAATGAAACAATTACCGACACCTTTAACGAACCACATGGTATAGTGAATAGTGTTGATGCTTATGACAATGGGTCCAATGCTAGCTTAGATCTGTCACCATCACCACAAAATGAGCAAAGGCCTTCACAGTCAGTAAAGATCATGTCTGAAAAGCTACATTCCAACTTGACACTGTTAGTTGATTTTTCATATACCAGTAAAGATTATGAAAGTATTAAAAATATCAACAATCAAATTATTAAAGTACTTCGTAATGCTATGATTACCTTGCCAACTAAAGAAAACCTACCTCTACGATGTTCACCTAAGAAAAAGAAACATACCTCTATTATAACTAAAAAGTATTCCAATCTACGTAGTTTACCAATGAAAAAGCGTAATAAAAAACTAACTTTGTATGAGAAGTATAAGAATCGTGTAGGAGTGTTTGCTGACAAAGTAAAACAAGCATCACATGTTCACATCGATGGAGAAAACCAAATATTAGTAGCTCTGAAGATTTTCAGTCAAAGTCAACCAAGTCTAGATCTGCTAATGAAGGTAGAGTTTAATGATAAAGTATATCATACATATAGCTCCATATGTATTTTTCAGCCAGTGTGTATATGTGACCATCTCAGCAAAAACCCCACACAACTTTCGAATTTCTTTTTATTTTCTCAACAATATCTGCTTTGTCTAAGGAATGGTTCGCCAAAGTTATGGTCAATTATGGTGAGTAGTTTTGGAAATACAGCACTAGAAAGTAGGGAGAACAAGGAAATCAAATTGTACAGTGACTATACTAAAAATATACTACAGGTGCTTACATTTGCAGCCATAACTTCCGTTTGGATTAGTCTACAGAGTTGAACCAACTCCCCTTGAGTAGGTGAATAAGATGGTATATTGGTTTAATCAATTTAAGACTTCCTTTCTTGAGTAATGGCTCAACTATAACTTGCACAAATATTCTTTGTAACACATGTAATTTCACAATTGTTTTTAAAAAAATCATTTTTCTTAATATGCATGCTAGATGGGTTTTCACTGAGATGGTCACAGATAGTGCAACTTGTGAACTTTGATATGTATAAAAACATAGGACACTTACTTTAGTACTATTAGTTTAAGTATAGACAACACATAAACTGGAAACAGAGTACCATGATGGCCTAAATCAGTATATAGTTATTGTCATTATTGGTCATGCAAGTATCACTTTTTGTTTAGGTTTCACTTGTTTAAACAGTGTGGCCACTGTACTACACATGTAGCCAAAAAAAATCCAAAGCAAAGTAAAGCCTTTGACAGCCGTGCAAATCACAGCTATTGCTGCCCAGCGAACTAACACTAGGATGCCTGTACGCCACTCGGGCACTTTATTCTTGTGCAGGCAATCCTCCTGGAATGCATAGGAGGTCTCATCACCAGACCACCAGGTCCCCATTATACAGCTGGGTAGACTGGAGCAATGTGAGTAAAGTTTCTTGCTCAAGGAAACAACAACACCAAAATTAATTGGCATAACTGGGAATTATTCCTGATTAGCAGGCCAACACTTGTCTATGCTGCCTCACACACCACACGCACACACAAACATGTACACACTATTTATTCATACATACACATATACACATACACACTCATTTGCAACTTTAGGTCCTATGAGAAAACGAAGGTGTGGTTTGTGCTCAGGATGTTGCCTCGCAGACTGTGGACAATGTCTAAATTGTAAGGACATGATCAAGTTTGGAGGGCCAGGGAAAAAGAAGAGATGCTGTATTAAGAGGATTTGTGTGCAGCTACAACCAACCACACACTGTCAGAATGTAGAAAAGGTTAGTAAATGATATCCTTGTAATGATAATGTATTACTGCAATGTACTGCATGTTTTCCTGCAGAAGAATGGAACTGGCTGTACAAATGTAAACAGCGTGGATGACAATAAGGTCAGTAGCACTAAAATGAAATTACCTAGTACTATTACTTTTGAATAGGTTACAGAAAACGCAAAAAATTCAACCTTCAATACTTCTTATAGTCATGTTTTCTTTCAAGCAAAAAAAGCATATTATTGGAGATGGCAATTGTTTGTTTCGCTGTTTATCACAACATCTTTTCAACAACCAAGATCAACATCTAATTTTGCGCCAGCTAATATGTGGTTTTGAAATGCTAAATGCAACCACATTTAAAGTATATCTCACACCTAACCAAAGTCAATCTATCCACGACCATGTAAAATTACTGTCAAATAACAACTCTTGGGGAACACAGGTGGAGCTAATTGCTGCAGCAACTTACTTTCAAGTCCCAATTTTTGTTTACGAATATTCATCTAGAAGCAGAACAGGAAAATGGACATGTGTTAAGCCTCTCAATAATAGGAAACATTTACGTTTTAATGTTTCCAACAATTCTCCTGAACAATTTAATGTGCCCAGTCATTTTGAACTATACCACACAGAGGATCTTCACTATGACTGCATTGTGTCTAAGGATACTGGATTTGTTCCTACCATACCTAACATAACAGAATCTTGGCTGGATATATAAGTGCTCTGACTAGAGTTATATAGGCTAAGTTGTTATACGTGTCATACTTGTAAATTTGGTACTTCATGGTTTGTTAATGTATATGGTAAAAATTATCGTCATTACAGAATCCATATGATATGAGATTTAGTAGTCTGATGGCCCTGTGCTACATATGGCACTGAAGCAGATGCTACTACACAGCTTGAGGGTTACAATTTAGTTGTGACATGACTATAAGAAGTAATTACAATCACCCGTTACCTTAAGGGACTAAATTTAGTGATACACAAAATTTAACAATTATGTACATTGGCAAAATTAGTGCATACAAAATTTAGCAATTTTATGAAGTAGTGAATTGATGTAATTAATTCACCATACACAATTAGGAGGTTTAGCGTGTACTAAATTTAGTGAAAAAACCAAATTGCTAAAATCGTTAACATGGCTAATTTAGTCACCTTAAGGTTATTCAGATATAATATTAGCACTCCATCTTCACAAGCCAATGATACAGGTAAGTATGTAATTTTCATGTTTTGTTACATGTAAGAAACAAATATATATTATAAAGTACACAGCACTGCATAGTAGGATTATAAACCCAAAATGTGATTCTGATACCATGTGTAGACCTACCACTGACAGTGGCTGACTTTCTGTGTTTATTACGTGAATGCTATCCCACTAGGGACCTGTGAGACTGAGGCAAAGCCTGTGAATACAGGGAGTCAGAAACGTAACTAAAACATAAAGAATGCAGGAACCAGACTTGATCAATGCATACACTTGCGGTATTGGGACAATTACTTTTTAAAAGTAACTGATTACATATCACATGTTACTTGCAACTGAACTATTTAGTTACAAGTACATATTATATTACCCACATAATAAAATAACTATAATAATATATGTGACCGTCTCAGCAAAAAGCCAACTTGTTCGCACAAGCATGCATATTGAGAAAATTGAAATTTAAAAACAATTTGTAAAATTTTGCATGCTGCAAAAAAAGCTACGCAATTTTTTTATCGGGCCAGTACTCAAAGACGCAAGACTCAAATCGATTAAAACTATACACCATCTTATTCGCTTGTTCATGGAGAGTTCGAAAATCTTTGTTTCATTTCTCTAGCTCCAACAGTATGCGTGTCACATGCATTTGTTTACGATGCGGTAAACGTAAGCAATATTGTCATCGTTTCTTCTACCAAACCGCCTTCATATCCATATGTGCAAGTATATACAGGGCTAATACTATACTTTGGCTGATGTGCTAATCCACGGTGTACATTTTAAGCCAAATTGCAACATTGTAGACTAATCCAAACAGAAGTTATGGCTGCGAATGTAAGCACCTGTAGTTATTTTCAGTATAGTAGCTTTACAAATCGATTATCTTGCTCTTCCTACTGTCTAGCACTATAATTTCAAAACTACATATACACTGTGGCCCATTCCTTGGACACTGCAGATATTGCTGAGTGATTTTTGAGTGAAATAAAAGGGAGGAAGCCTACTCTTACAGCTATATATATATATATATATATATATATATATATATATTGCATGAGTGTCAGTCTAACTTGTCAATAACATATGAGTGAAATGGTCTTCTGTAGCATGGAAATCATGCTCTACAATTCCACTACTCCACATGAAGGATTTGCAAAATGTTTGGACTCCAAATATTGGTACATGTGGTGACTGCAAATCACACCACTCCAAGCTAGTTAACATGAACACTCACAATGCGGTTTTCTTATTAGGCGCATGCACTTAAAAACATACATTAATAATAAAAAGTAATTTGGCTAGTTCTGTTAAGTGTTTATTATAAGCATATGCCAAACTCTACAGTATCACCGGTTTAGCTATTTATTGTGCACAGGATACGTGCAATGGCTATAGCCTTCCCATAAGCTCATTGTGTATGCAGTATACATTAATTTCGCAAATAGAATTGCACATATCAAAACATTTGTCAACTTTTACCGTACATTAAAAAATCCGTAACATACAATAGACGCAAAAATGACACCGTTCTATTAAACATGGCGCCATACCTTCCGCATACTTAAATTTTCAGAGGTCTGGTATGGCTCATCAGAATCCTTGATCAATGGCGAATCGAGTGATATATAGGAGTTTGTGAAGTGACTAAGAGAAAAGGCAGGATAGAGCCTTGTGTCGCCAAATTACGCATTCAGATACGTAATAAAAGAGCAGGAAAAACCTGTTTTCTTTCGTATGTTTTACAATGTAACCCAGTACAATAGTTGGTTAGGCACTTACTTCAGGCAGATTCTTAATCAGCACGTAGAATGATACCAAATTTGGTTGAGGGTAACAGGTTACTTTTAGGGGATTGTCCCATCAGAGTAATTAAATTGTCCAATATAAATTGCATGGGGGCGCATATTTTGTTGTAATCAATAGTAAATAAATGTTACCAATGGTAATGCTAGAGCATTACTTCGGGCGGAATTGTGTAGGGGCTTTAAATTTTTTCTATAATGTCCTGTAGAGATTATGGGTGCTAATGCTTGCATTTTTGTATTTAGTACAAAATGCATGTATTTTACAAAGGGCAAAAAATGATGGATGTCGACAAGGTTTTCAACCAACTGGTTTGACTAAGCTAAGACTACCAAAATGACATGGAGTTGATTTTTAGTTATGATACATAATTCATAAGAACTAATAGCAAACCTTGATGTTATGTAAAATTTTATTTTGACTAGTTCGGTTTACAATCCCCAATAGCAAGTTTCGATATGAGTTTTTCACTGATACAAAGGATATCAAGGATTAACTAGTTAAACTGACAGGACAAACCGTGTATTAGCACTAGGTGACCCAATGTCTAGCCACGGGTAAACACACTATTAACACGTGTATGTAACAATATCTTGTACAAAGTAAACAGAGCTAAAAGTGCATCTAACCATAGATTATAATCTACGATCTAACCGAAAGTCAAACTGAGGGATCCTGACTACAAGGGTAGGCCCAGACTTGACGCATACAAGACTAGGTACATAGTTAGTATATAACATGCCCTCGAACATGCCACACTTACACATATTGGCTTCATTGTTCATTCCTTGGGAGGTAACGCAGATGACACGGGTAGTACTTTCGATTGTGGTATGCAGCTACTTTTGTCGTCTCCTTGAAAGTAAGCTGCCAAGAAGATATTCCTGAAGAAAAGTTGTGCTTTCCTTCCCCTTCGTGAACAGAAATGTCGTTGAACGCAATTTCAACTCCCAGTCCAGGTTTACTGCCGTTGAAACGACCAAGATCTAAAGACAGCTCAAACCAGCGCGAGAAGAAATCCAAAAGAAACAGTACTTGCCCAATATGCGATGAAGTAATTAAAGAAGCTACAAAGCACAGGAAAGGTGATGATGCAATCTATTGTGAAGGCTACTGTGACGCGTGGGTACATCGTAGATGCACTGGGTTATCAGCAACGAACTTCGCGACATTAAGAGATGCTGGCGAAGAACACACGTTCTTTTGTCTATACTGTGAGATCCAAGCGCAGAAGGCAGAAATAGACAGCTTAATGTCGACCATTACTACACTTCAAACTTCTCTAAATGATCTTAAACGCAAACTAGACCTTGTTAATCAACCACAGCAGACTTCTACTCAAACTGTTCGTGCTCCAGTTGTTGACAAAGTTTCAAATGCTGTCTATCAAAATGCCACCAACATTGATAGGAAATTCAACATCGTTGTGTATGGTGTAGCAGAAAATCCCCAAAATACCAACAGACAACTCCGAATGAAAAAGGACATGGAAAACGTGATGGAGGCTCTGTCTGCAACTGATATTGACATTGAACCTAGTGATATAAAAGATTTGTATCGTCTCGGCAAGTATGACCAAAAGAGTGAGCGTCCCAGACCCCTTCTGGTGAAGTTCCTTCGTTCAAACACAGCAATTGACATCCTAAGTCTAAGCTTGAAGCTCCAATCTACATAAAACCTGATCTAACTCCCCAGGAGCGTCAAAAGGAACGCTTATTATTGAAGGAAAGGAGATCCCTAATTGACAATGGTACCGAACGGAGATACATCAAAATAAGAAATGATTCCTTATACCTCAACAACAAGCTTCACTGCAAAGTGAGTACAGATGGTAACAAATTAGAGTATGTAACTGTATCAGCACAGCCACTTAATAATACCTCTGCCACAAGCATGGAGTCATCCTGACTCCCTGTTTCCACTATAACTAACTCAAATCCTGACTCAAATTCACAGGTATTTAATAACTCTACTAATAACCCAAACTCAAATAATGTATTAAGTGATTTGAAACTGTCTATTGTAAATTTCTGTAGTGTTACTAACAAACGAACCCAACTTGAGTTTTTCTGGTTACCTATGCAATTGACATCATTATAGGGACAGAATCACATTTGAATGAATCTATTCTAAACTCTGAGGTTTTCCCAAATAATTATCAAACATACAGAAAAGACAGAAACACTTCTGGTGGTGGTGTGTTTATTTCCATAAAGAGCTCTATACCATGTACACAAATTAATGACAATTCAACTATTGAAATAGTGTGGGCTCACGTTCATCTTGACAAGAACAATGACTTTATCGTTGGCTCCTTTTACTGTCCTCCTCACTCAAGTGATACAATACTTGACAACTTGCAGTCTTCCATAGACACGATTAAGCAAAAGTATCCCCACACTCAAATCATTCTTGGAGGTGACTTTAATTGTCCAGGTATTGACTGGGAAAACAGTACACTAATAAATTCCTATGTATCATGTCACTTTCGTGAAAAACTTATTGACTTATCACACAACTACCAACTGTCTCAGTTAGTCACCTTCCCTACAAGAGCTCAAAATGTTTTAGACTTATGCTTTACTACTAATCCTAATTCTGTGATATAATGTGAACCACTTCCAGGCTTGAGTGACCACGACGCTGTTTTAGTATCCATCAAGATTCCTAAACGTGTAATTAAACAACATCCCAGAACTGTTTACCTTTACAAGCTAGCTGACTGGGAAAAAATAAGCGAGGAATTATCAGACTTGTCACATGATTACTTTGAAATAAATCAAGCATCACCCCAAAGCTTAGATGAAAATTGGTCCTTCTTCTTACAAAATTTACAAGAAATAATAAACACTCATACTCCTACCAAGAAATTAAGTACAAGAATTCACCTTCCCTGGCTGTCTCCTGCTTTAAAACGACTCATACGTAAAAAGCAAAGAGTTTATAGAAGAGCAAAGCGTTATTGTCGAGATAGTGACTGGAATGAATATAAATCATTACAAAAAAGAGATAGATCATAAACTAAAGTACCAACACAAATCCTACCTGACAAACCTAACTTCATCACCAGACAGTAACAAAAAGTCTTTATGGCACTACATCAAGTCACGAAAACAAGAAAACAATGGTATTAGTACATTAATAAATCCTATAAATGGTCATATCATAACCAATCCTGTGGAAAAAGCAGACACCCTCAATCAACACTTTCAGTCTGTCTTTACATCTGAAGATAATAGTAACATTCCTGACAAAGGTCCATCCTTATTTCCATCTTTACCTACATTTGAGATTACCGAACAAGGAGTCTACAACTTGTTAAGTACCTGTGACACATCCAAATCCCCAGGACCTGACTCCTTGCATCCGTATGTACTGAAGGCCACAGCTGCCGAATTATCTCCCATTCTAACTCATATTTTCAAACAATCACTAGAATCTGGTGAAGTCCCATTACAATGGAAGCATGCCTATGTCACCCCAATATTTAAAAAAGGTTCCAAAGCTCACCCAGGCAACTACCGTCCTATCTCACTCACCTCAGTAGTTTGTAAAACAATGGAGCATATCATCGTGAGTCAAATTATGAAGCATTTGGAGGACCACAATATTCTTTCAGACTACCAATTTGGATTTAGATCAAAACATTCCTGTGAGACTCAACTACTCATTACTGTTAATGACATTGCAAAAAGATATCGACAGGAACCTGCAAGTTGATGCTGCTATATTAGACTTTTCTAAAGCGTTCGACAGAGTAGCTCATTCTAGACTTCTCTACAAATTAAATTACTATGGTATAAGAGGAACTGTCTTACAGTGGCTAGAGTCCTTCCTTCATGGTCGTACCCAACAGGTTGTAGTAGAAGGCTCTAGATCTTCTACATGTCAAGTTACATCTGGTGTTCCACAAGGTTTCGTACTTGGTCCTGTGTTGTTCCTAATTTACATTAACGATATTGTAACAAACATCAAGAGTGAAATTAGATTATTTGCTGACGACATTCTACTCTTTAAAACTATAGCTACGCCCAACGATCACAGAATACTGCAAAATGACTTAGATTCCTTAACACAATGGGCTAGCAACTGGCTGATGGAATTTAACATTCCCAAATGCAATATTTTACAATTTACAACCCACCACAGTAAAAGCACTTTTACGTATAAAATGTCTAATATTCCATTGAATATTGTATCAGAGCACACCTATCTTGGTATCCGCCTCCATCATACACTATCATGGGAACCTCATGTTAACTATATTTGTGGAAAGGCAAACCGTCTTCTTGGATTTCTGAAAAGGAATTTATATAATGCCCCAATACAAATCAAAGAACACTTATACAAACAATTATTGTTACCTTCTATTGAATACTGCTCAGCCATCTGGGATCCTTATCACCAAACAACAGTTAGCAAATTAGAAATGATCCAACACCGAGCTGCAAGATTTGTTCTTAATAAACCATGGCACAGATCCAGTCAACAACACAGTATTACAGATATGCTTAATTACCTTCAATGGTCAAGTTTAAAAAGTAGGAGAAGGAATGCTAGACTTATATTATTATTCAAGATTGTAAGAAACTTACTGGTGCTACCAAATCATTGTTTACCCCAGCCAACCCCTGTATCATATACTCGTGCCAATAATCCCCTCAAATTTGCACAGCTGCAATCCAGAATTGATTTATATAAGTATTCTTTTCTGCCAAGAACAATTATTGATTGGAATAACTTGAAAATTGACAACATTGACACAATTAACCTTGACACTTTTAAGAACATTATAGATAAGCTAAACAATTTGTGATTTGTAATGCACATTAGCGTGTTGCCCCTGGTGGGCTTTGCTAATTAATAATAATAATAATGGCCAGGTCATCTTCTTGGTAATCTTAATGTTTCGCGCAACAAGTCACAACTTATATAATTATACAATATTTACTATACACAAGACCATATATACACATTGATAAATTATTAAACAGTTACTAGTCCAGCTACGCTGTGCTTGAATTGGTCAATCTCTGTTAAATCAATCACGTGTTGGGGTAAGGAATTCCAAATATTGATTGCAGAGGGGAAAAAAGAAAATTTATAACAGTCAATTCTAGTCATTGGGGTTAAAAATCTCTTATCATGGCCTCTGGTGTGATGTAGGTTAGGATTAGGAAAAAGGAAATCATCAGCATTAATATCGATTTGGTGAGATATAATTTTAAATAACATTGTAGCCTTCTGTTCATTCCTGCATTTGGCTAAGGTGGGCCAGTTAAGGTTTGTGATAGGAACAACACCGAGCTAGCCAACAGTAGCAGTCTCCTCAACAGCTTCACCAGGGATACAGCAGCAATCATTCATTCAAATGAAATAAGAGAAGGCAAATAAATACTGTACAACACAGCTCTATTTATACAAAATTCTCAGAATGTTCTAGAATAGTCAAGATTGTTATATCATGATACAAATAACAATGTTCAGTCCCTATATGGCTGCTGGGCCTGTTGAATCTGGCCTGATCTCTCACACCCCTTCCCCCTTATCTTGATGGCAACCGGGATCCGTGAGAGGGCATCAGCATTAGCATTCTCTGTTCCTCTTCGATGGAGCACTTTAAACTTGTAGGATTGTAAAGCTATGCTCCACCGTGTCAATCGGCTGTTCAAATTTTGACACTTTGAGAGCCACTGCAGTGCCCGATGGTCCGTCTGGATTGTAAATTCTCTCCCCATCAAGTAGACAGAAAACTTCTCTATTCCCAGTTTGATGGCCAAACACTCCTTTTCAACGGTAGCATATTTCTGTTCCCTGGGCAATAGTTTCCTGCTGAAGTATGCAACTGGGTGGTCCATGCCCTCCTCATCAATCTGACTTAAAACTGCTCCCACCCCATCATCAGAAGCATCTACCTGTAAGGTAAAGGGAAGGGAGAAATTAACATTTGATAAGACAACAACCTCCCCTTCAACTCACAAAACGCCCTATTACAACCTTCTGACCAACTAATTCTCTCCGGCTCATACTTCCTGATTAATTCAGTCAATGGAGCAGCAATGGTTGCATAGTCAGGAATAAAACAGCGATAATAGCCAGCTAGCCCCAAAAACGATCTGACCTGCTTCTTTGTGGTTGGCAAAGGAAACTGCTCTATAGTTTGTAACTTAGTTGCCTCTGGCTTCACCACTCCATTGCCAACCACATACCCCAGATATGTACATTCTGCCATAGCAAACTGACATTTAGAGGGCTTGGTTGTTAGCCCCACCTCTCCCAATCTGTTCAACATTACTCTTAGATGTGTAAGATGATCCTCCCAATTATAACTAAACACAATGAGATCATCCAGGTAGGCGCTAGCAAACTTGTCCATTCCCCGGATAACCTCGTCCATCATTCTTTGGAATGTGGCGGGTGCTCCACAGAGCCCAAATGGCATCATCTTAAATTGGTATAGCCCTTTAGTGGTGATGAATGCTGTTTTGTGATGGTCCTCCTCTGCCACAGGAACTTGCCAATACCCTTTCGCAAGATCCAATGTGGTGATATACTTAGCTTGGCCTAACTGATCTAAGATGTCTTCGACCCTTGGCATAGGGTATGCATCCAGCTGTGTTCCAGCATTCAGTCTCCTGTAATCTACGCACAGTCGAATGGTATCATCCTTCTTTTTGACGATCACCATTGGAGATGCCCATTCACTGACACATGGCTCAATCACACCCTCTTCCAACATCATCTCTAACTCTTTCTCAACTGCCTCTCTGTAAATGTGTGGCATCCGATATGGCCGCTGTCGTACCGGTAGTCCTTCCACGGTTCTTATACGATGCTGACAAATGGAGGTTCTCCCACACTTCCCACTCATTACTGTCTTGAACTCAGTCAGTAGCTCCAATAACTGTCCCTTCTGCTGCTCAGTCAACTGACTACCTACAGAGGGAGACTTACCACTCTCCCCTCTCCATGAAGGTGTGTCTTCTTCTTCTTCAGAATCAACACTAGCTGCCCACAAGCATGTATCTTCTGCCTGGTGCCATTTCTTTAACATGTTCACATGAAATATGGCCTTCCTCCTCCTCTTGTCTGGCATGGACAACTCATAGTTTACTTCCCCTACCCTGCGTATCACACGATAGGGTCCCTGCCACTTAGCCAACAATTTGTTGCTTGAAGTTGGCAACAACACTAATACCTCCTCTCCAGGCTCTAACACTCTTTCTCTAGTATTCTGATCATACCATAACTTCTGACACCTTTGTGCCTCTCTCACATTCTGACTTACCAACTCTGACATCTCTTCTAACCTCTCTCTCACTTGCAGGATGTGGGACAATACACTCTCGTCACTCTTCTTACTCGCCTCCCACTCTTCTCTCAGCACATCTAATGGACCCCTCACTTCTCTACCGTACAACAATTCAAATGGCGAGAACCCTGTGGTAGATTGAGGTACCTCACGGTACGCAAACAACACATATGGTAACAAACTATCCCAATTCTTACCCTCCTTACTTACTAACTTCCTCAACATTGATTTAAGGGTCTTGTTGAATCTTTCCACCAAGCCGTCCGTTTGTGGATGGTATGGTGAAGTACGGATTTGGGTGATATTCAACAAGTTGTACAACTCCTTTAACAACTGCGACATAAAGTTAGTACCCTGATCAGACAGAATCTCCCTGGGAATGCCAACTCTAGAGAACAATTGTATGAGGTGTTCTGCCACTGTCCCAGCATCAATGGAACGTAAAGGAATAGCCTCCGGGTACCTCGTTGCATAATCACATACAACTAAAATGTATTGATTACCTCTCCTGCTACGTGGTAATGGACCCACAATGTCCATGGCTATCCTCTCGAACGGTTCCTTCATCACTGGTAAGGGAACAAGTGGTACTCTGAGTTGACTCCCTCTAGCAGTTGTCTGACACTGTGGACATCTCCTGCAGTATTCTGCTACATCTCGGAATACTGTGGGCCAATAAAACCGCTGTGTAATTCTACAGACTGTCTTATCCCGGCCAAGGTGTCCTGCAATTGGAATAGAATGAGCTAACTTACAAACAATATGATGGTATGGTTTGGGTAAAAGCAACTGCTTCACCGTCTGCCCAGGTGGCTGCCTCTTTACCCATAAATGGTACCACAAGCCATCTTGCTCCACTACTTGGTCCGGTTTCAATTCCCTCAGATCCTGAATCATCAAATCAGCATCTTGAAGCTTCCGTAACTCCTCCTTTGAAATAGCTGGGTTAAGATCCCCAACACATGCCCTCTGAGCTCTGGCGTGCTCATAACGCATCTTCCTTCTCTCAGACCTAGGCTTTCTTGGGCCCTTGTCCTTCTCACCACCTACAAACATATCATCACTCAAATTCAACTCACTTGCCAGCACATCCCCATCAACAGGCAGATTTGACTCCTCTTCAAGCTCCTGTAAGGGCAATCCTACACTCATATTACCCTCTTCTACCTCTGCTCTGAACTCCTTGTTGCCTGGCTCCTCTGCTACCTCTCCGCTAACTGAAGTAGTCTCTACCAATTCTCCGCTATCCAACACTTCTCCACTATCGGACAAAACTACATCATGCTCCCCCCTATCTTGCCCAGGCTGACTCCTGCTCCGCCTGCCAGCTTGGCTCCGGGTCACCACCATAAGAGCCTGGTCCTCACTCTTCAACCAGCCCACCAATTCTGGAACATCAGTACCTAACAATACTGAGTGTGGCAACTTGTCTGACACGGCTGCCTCCACTATAACCACTCTCCCCTGCCCACTAATCTCTACAGTTGCCACAGGGTACTCAACAGCATCTCCATGTGCACATTGCACCGTAACCGACTTCTCCAAATTCAACTTATCCTCTCTTACAAGTTCTCTCCTCACCAAAGTTCTAGAGCAACCAGTATCTAATACCATTTCATCAACATACTGACCTTCTACAAACCCCTTACAGCGAAATGACTGTCTTACCAGTGGCTTCTTCCCACGATGGTCTCTCAATCTCTTTGCACCACAGAAGAACGCATCACTGGGGCACTGCCTTGAAGTATGTCCACGTCCCCCACAATTGTAACATAGGAAAGGCTTCTCATCCTTCTTCAGCCTCTTCTCCACCTTCAGCACATCCTCACCCTTGGAAGTGGATGGGCTCACCTTCTTACCACTACTGCTACAGTCCTTAGCCATGTGTCCCAGCTGTCCACAAGAATAGCAACCCCTCTGACCAGGTGTTCCTTTCTTAACACCAGTCTTCTGAGCAGGTGCCCACAGCTCTACCTTCCTGGCTTGACGGTAGTCTTCTGCCAGTCTACCAGCCTCCTGTGTATTTCTAGGCTTCCTCTCCTTCACCCAGACCCTTACCTCCTCTGGTAGTACTTCCACAAACTGCTCCTTCACCATTACATCTACCACAGCCTCCCTGTCTCGACAGTCCCTTAGCCATTTCTCTGCCAGGTCCTTCACTCGAATTGCCAACTCCACCGGCGTCTCGTTCTCCAAGGGCTTGATAGAACGGAAGCGTCGTCGGTAAGTCTCCTCATTAATATCGTAACGCTGGAAAATGGCTGCCTTCACTCTGTCGTAGTCTCTAGCATCGGCGTCAGTCATCGCGGCGTAGGCCAGACGAGCTTTCCCCGTCAACTGAGGTGCCAGGATAGCAGCACGCTTATCTCTGTCCACCCCATGAGCCTCCACTGCTCTCTTGAAAGTTGTTAAGAAAGCCTCAATGTCGTCACTCTCCGTAAGTTTTGTCAACTTCAGTGATTCTGGCCCTACTTCCACGCGACGCGGCCTTCTCTCTGCCGTTAGACCTTCAATAAGTCTCTCAAAACGTTCTTGCTGCTGTTCTAGGCGTCCCTCGTACCGCCTCTTCTCTTCCTCTCGCTCTGCTCGTTGCTCTTCCTTCTCCTTCTCTCGCTCCTCCTTCCAGGCCTTCAATAGCTCAGTGACCTCGCTCATCTCTGGCTGATAACGTTTCCCAGAATGGAGCATACACGGGTAGGTCTCCTCTGACATCTGCACGGAGGACAATCCCACTCCTGTCACCAAATGTGATAGGAACAACACCGAGATAGCCAACAGTAGCAGTCTCCTCAACAGCTTCACCAGGGATACAGCAGCAATCATTCATTCAAATGAAATAAGAGAAGGCAAATATACTGTACAACACAGCTCTATTTATACAAAATTCTCAGAATGTTCTAGAATAGTCAAGATTGTTATATCATGATACAAATAACAATGTTCAGTCCCTATATGGCTGCTGGGCCTGTTGAATCTGGCCTGATCTCTCACAAGGTTAGATAACATTTCAGTGACGCTGGAATATCTAGAATAGTTGTTAAATGTAAACCGTGCTGCTCGTCTTTGGACATTTTCTATGACCAGACTGTGGCTGCATATTCTAAGATAGGTTTAATCAGGGCTTTGTAGCAGTTACTTTTGACTTGGAGAGGACACTTGCTCAAGTTACGTTGCAAGAAGCATTTGGTATTATTGGCCTTTTTAGTAATTTGTTTAATGTGCTCTGACCAGGATAAGTTTTTGTCGATAGTTACACCTAGATACTTAGCATGTGTTACCTCTTTTATAGTTTTACTTTGCAGTGTGTATTGAGCTAGTATTGGGTGCTTCTTGTTAGTGATTCTAAGAAATTCACATTTTTGTAAGTTGAATGACATTTTCCAGTCAGCTGCCCATTGTTCTAAAGTGTTAAGATCCTGTTGTAATCTGTGACAGTCATCTTGGGAATGAATCGTAGTATACAATAGCACGTCATCAGCATAAAGTTTTATCTTAGATGTAATTCTGTTAGGCAGGTCATTAATGAAGCAAAGGAACAATAGGGGAGTGAGGACTGTCCCCTGAGGAACACCAGATGATACCCCAGTCAGGTCACTTTGTTGACCGTCAACTACTACACATTGAGATCTGTTTAACATAAAGTTCTTTATCCAATCTAGTATATCTCCTCGAATGCCATAATGATGGAGCTTGTGAAATAGATGGTAATGGGACACTTTGTCAAATGCTTTTGAAAAATCTAAAAATATTACATCAGACTGCTCTCCATTGTTCAAGGTTTCAGCAAAATCATTTACAGTTAATATCAGTTGGGACTCGCATGATCTTAAGCAACGAAAGCCATGTTGTTGGTCACATAAAATGTTATGGTGAGATAAATGAGCAAATACATGTGAATAAACTATGTGTTCTAGAATTTTTGAACAAATGCAAGTCAAGGAAATGGGTCTGTAGTTATTAGGGATAGCACGGTTACCCTTCTTAAAAATGGGTACAATATATGCCCTTTTCCAATCAGACGGTAAAGAACACTGGTTTAACGATGCTTGGAAAACAACAGTAAGTGAGGGAGCAAGAAGTTCACTAAATTCCTTCAAAAATTGTGCTGGTATTTCATCAGGTCCAGCAGCTTTGTGAGTCTCTAAAGAATTTAATAGCTCAACAATGCCATTAATGTCAACCTGAATAGGATCAATATCTGCTGTCGGTGGCTCATTCATCAGTGGGGGTGTATCCATTGTGATTAGTGTAAACACTGTGAAATAATGATTAAGGATCTTAGCCTTATCTAGACTGTCATTGTAGACAACTCCATCCACTTTCAAAGGTGCTACACCACAATGATCCTTTCTTTGGTTCTTTATATAAGACCACAGTTTCTTTGTAACAGAACCTTTCTCATCAATTAACCCTCCAATGTAGTTGTTATATGCTTTGCGGCATTCTCCTTGAACTTTTCTTTTAAAGGTTCGATAAACTTCCCAGTTATGCCTACTGTTAGAAAATTTGGCCAAGTTATAGAGGCGTTGTTTCTTACGTGATAGTCGCCTTATGTAAGCATTTATCCAAGGTTGCTTTGATCTATTAGAACGAAGTTTGGTGGGAACAAGACCTAAACAATCGAAACACATCATCTTAAACTCTTCCCACAAGGTGTCAACTGGAGTAGAAGGTGAGAACTTATTTAAAAAGGAACTAGTAAATTGGGTTATAATTTCATTAATAGAAGATGTATCTGCCTTGTGCCAAAGATATAATTTTCTCTCAGTGCATTGTTGTTATGAAAGTGTGATAGAGGATTCAATACAGACAACTTCGTGGTCACTGATACCTGCTATGGAACTACATGAATGGATGAGCGATGGTCTATTAGTGATAAATACATCCAAGGTATTGTTTGCTCTGGTAGGAAAGTTCACTACTTGAGTGAAACCATATTCTTGTAAAAAATCAAAAACTGTATCACATAGAGCAAGGGGATATGCAGAGCCTTGTGTACAACTATTCTCCCAGTCAATATTGGACAAATTTAGGTCACCAGCCAGCCAGATGGGTATGTTAGGGTAAGTTGTTGTAATACTTGTAAATAGATCACACAGGTCTTTTACATTTTGAACCTCTTTGTTTGGGGGTCTGTAGAAGGAACATATTATTACGGATTGGTGACAGTTTAGAGTGACCCGACAGACTACACTTTCAGAGTTAGTGTCAAATGTTAATTCCTGACAGTTGATTGAGTTCCGGCATGCTAAAAGTACCCCACCATAGCCATCAGCTCTATCTCTTCTGAAAACATGATACCCATCAGGGAAGAATTCGCTATTGGAAATGTTTGGTGTTAACCATGTTTCACATACTGCCACAATGTCAGGGTCACATTCATCTAGTAATGCAGCAAGGGAGGCCCGTTTCGATACAATACTTTGACTATTTAGAGAAATAAATTTGAGAGCATGAATAGAATTGGAATTTCGATTAGGGTTGAGGTTGTTTTGGGGAATTTGGCACAAATCAGACAATGTAGAGTTACTTATATTACAAACTGAAGGGTTATCAGGAATGCTGATTAGAGGTACTGGGGTTGCTAGGGACAGAGGATTGATGACGACGAATTATGGAAACAATAACACCATTGCGAATAACCAGATTCTGTTCCCCACTAGATCTCCTATGTTTTAATTCATCTACTAATTTTCTATGTTTCTCTCATTCCATTTTGGTTCTGTCTGGTGCTATATACACATTCTTGTGTTGGTCAAAATTGCGGAGTTTTCCGGATTGAAACAAGATTGAGCCTCTAGCAAGTACATCCTCAAGAGATATTAGTAAAGGTCTTGGTTTGGACTCATTTCTGCGGCCAAGGCGTGCTACATTAGTTAGGTTGACATCAAGATCAAAGACAGACTTGATTAGGTCCTTAATCTCTGGTGTGTCAGACTTGGAGTCGGATGCCTCTCTAAAATTGTAAACTATCAGGTTCTTGCTTCTTCGCTCCCTGTCTGCCAGTTCATCTAGAATAGTCAATGTGGTTGCAGCAGAGGTCGGCTTTTCATTTGGTTGAGTGTGGGT
Organism: Dysidea avara; assembly: GCF_963678975.1. NCBI lineage: Eukaryota > Metazoa > Porifera > Demospongiae > Dictyoceratida > Dysideidae > Dysidea > Dysidea avara. The sequence continues at coordinate 4,083,719 of NC_089281.1, forward strand.
GGTAGTTGATTCTGAAACAGAGTCAATCTCCATCTGGAGATTACTATTTCTGGAGAAGAGGCTTTCGATTTTAGAGGAGAGATCTTTAACTGACTGTGCTAAGGAATCGTATTTTGATACAAGTGAGTGTACTGACTTATCAGTCTTATTGTCTTCAATGAACTCTAGTGCTTCATCTAAATTTGGCGCACAAGTAGTGCAGAAAAACACAAAGTTAATGCTGGGCTTACGTAGAATAGCACACTCTTCATCCTTCAGATTGGCGCACTTACTGTGCACCCATAATTGGCACCACTGACACTGAATACTACATTCTTCCCCATCATTAATAATAATCTTACAATTAACACATGTATCACCTTCCTGATTATGCTTCTTTGATCGATTAGCTTCTGGTGAGACTGAACTAGCCAGCTCTTTTCGTTTTATAGGTCCTTTAGACATCTCATTCCAAATAGCACGCACCGGCTGTTTCAATAAAACACAAAGACGACAATTCAACGAAATTTAGGTTCAAACCTTCGAGGGTACCATTAGTAGAACTAAACGCCACGGTACCACAGCTGAAAAGTTTCGCCGAAGTGAGTTGCTGAGGATGGGTCTAATAGACGATATGCACACTTTATTACTCGAACGAAAAATGATCAATTAAGCGTAGACGGCGCAAAACTCAACGGTACCTTAAAAGCGGAAGTCCCATACAAAAGTATGGGAAGCAAATGCGGCTCGAGCAATAACTCACCACTCGAGCTAAGGACAGGCCATCTCGCCTGCCATACACTTCTTTCCGTGCAAAAGAAGTGTATGGCAAGCGAGATTGCCTGTCCTTAGCTCGAGTGGTGAGTTATTGCTCGAGCCGCATTTGCTTCCCATACTTTTGTATGGGACTTCCGCTTTTAAGGTACCGTTGAGTTTTGCGCCGTCTACGCTTAATTGATCATTTTTCGTTCGAGTAATAAAGTGTGCATATCGTCTATTTCGCCACTCTTTGGGTCACGTGATATATATATATTTTTTCCGGGATATAACTGTTTTATATCCCAGTGCGCGGGAGTGCGCAGAAGTTTACGGATAGTAAATTAAGTTCCGGTTTGAGTTCCTGTCACTGTGCTCAAGATTTCGTCCGAATTGTGTGGAGATTCTACTTCGTAGCCACAAGAGAGACCTTACATACTGCCTACAAACTGTAGCGAAGGGCGGTGTTATGAAGCAGCGGTTCCAGGTACGATTTGCCTTCGTCAGAAATTGGTATAGTGGTGTCGCGTGGTGTGCAAGAGAAAAACAAAGACCAACGAGTGGCTACCATAGTACAAGATAGAACGATGAAGCTAGAGGAAGTTAGTTCTTCACCATATTGACCGTTGGGAGTGATTGCTGGAGCGAAAATCGTCACGTACTATTCTTGACATTTGCGAGGGGTCCGCCACGATTCGGAATCACGTCGAAGACCTCAGGAATCACTGGAATCAATCAAGGAATCATGGAATTATGGGAATCTGAAGCGGAATCAACTTTGTAATTAGAAATATTTTGAAATAAATGTTATGAAAATTATATCGTAAATTACCGTTTAACACAGTATAACACACTCATAAGCTAAAGACGCTAACTCTCACCTGTTTTGCACCTGGTTTTACACTTTGTATATACGCCTATGTGTATTACAGTGAGTGTTCCTGTGCGTTTCTAGTGAGGTTTAAGTCTTCGTGAGTGAGTGCGAGCCATCGCAGAAGCAGCTAACTACAGCCACTATATATACCAGCTAATTCATTCTCCGTCGGCTGGCTGTTGGATCGAGGTTTCCCGGATTCCAGAACATCCACTTTTATTCAGTAAGAAATAAGAATTATAAATGATTGGAATGGACTCCCATATGACTCAGTTAATGTTCATTCAACCAATTTGTTTAAGACACACCTAGATAGATTTTATTATGATTACCAGTATGATATTGTATAGTTATTTTTGTAGTAGTTTGATTGTTTAGATCAGGTTTTTACAGGCTTTGCCTCCTTACCTGTACCCCCAATAATAATAATAATAATAATCCTGTAATCTAACAATTTTCAATAACAGCTCCTACAAGTTCTCAGTGGTACGTTGATTTGTTTGAATAGTAGTATTTGGACATCCTTTACTAGCTATATAGCGGCTATATAGAGTTATAGTAACTAAATGTGTGCATGTTAAAGAATGTCTTGGTAACTACTAAATGCTATAGCTGGTCAATTTTATTCTCACTTGCTCAGTGCTGACAACTGATCTTAGAGTTAATTTCGTCAGCCATTTAGCCTACATATAGCTTTGCATGGTTGCAAAAATTATACTAAAGCAAAGTAGAAGCTTTATGCTGTACCTTCATGAAGGGTGACAAATTTGTTGCAATGCTATTGTTCTTCTGAATTGAAGCTAGCTAGCTAGTACTGCATGGTCGCTACTATTAGGGACAGCAGTGTTGGTGCATTAATGGTAGCGGCAAGCTATGTGGGCTTTTAATATGCATGGTTCAGGTACTCAGGTTGGTGTAAATAAATATGGTGTATGTTGTACTATGGTGTAAATACCCTGGGGTACTACATTTAATAAACAATATTATAAAATTGCAATGTGCTGTTGTCACATATGCTTTTATCTGTAATTGTAGCCACTAGCTATAGACTAGCCTATAGCTGGTATGAGAGCTGGTATGTGACACCTTTTGCAAAACAATACTGTTGTGGCAAACTATATATTATTCCCTAGCTGTTGTCACTTTGAATACATTATAGCTATACCAATGGAACCCAGAACGTTTTTCAGTATGTATGTACAGTATACATGGACCAGTGTATTATCTCGCATAATTGTCCGTACATTTAGGAACATTACTATCAGGATCAGTGCATATAATTTATCACACATCAATTTCTTCAGTTAAGGTGAGGCACCAATATAGATGTTGTAGTGTTGTTATATTGACATCACATAGTTATCTTGATCAAATCTCAAGCAGAGTGGTTGAGGTAAAATTTGGGCAGCGGCAAAACTTTAATTACATCTCTACAGATTGTGAGCAAGGAAAGCTACCTGTAACCTGGCTGTGCATTGTACAAGGTTCCATACTGGAAAGGTTATAGCTGCAGTGTGAACGCATAAAAGAGATAATGAGCAGTCCTGATAAAAGCTCAACAGAGCACATTAGTGCACCAGATGACATATTTAGTAGTCATGCAACAAAATTTCAACTTCCCAGTTATATCAAAAACATGTTTCTAGCTTGCGGCTACGACACATTAGAAGTCATTGCAGACATGGATGTTTGCCCAACAACAAATCCTAATGACATTGACATTATACTTGATTTTGTGAACAAGACATTTCCTCAGGATGCAAGGTGAATATATAGTTCTGTTGACATTGGTTGTTGTTTCATTAAAATATAATTAACAGGTTTATTCGTAACAACTGGGCCAGTTCAAGTGCCAGCATTCCTCCTGGACACAGAATACTGATTTCAAAGTTTGTACAAAGCATCCAAAATGAAAAAAAGGTAGCCAAAGGCAAGTCTTTGCATAAGGTGCATTCTAGAATCCCTAAAACAAGCTCCAATGCTGGTGCTGTTCAGTCTTCTTTACCACCAAAAGATAGTAGTCACGTAAATGCACAAATGGATGTCCATGAATATGAAGCAGAAGATTTGAGTGATATTCACTCGAAAATTCGTGTCCAAATAAAGAATTGGCTTTCTGCTCAAACAAATATTCAGTTAAGAGAAGTAAAGGAGCACACAGATTATAAAATTGAGGTTGAACGGCACTCTAATGGTATCAGTGTTAATGCAGCAATTTTTTGCATGCGATGTCAGAAAAAAAAGCCTATTCATGTCAAAAATGGTAGTGTTAAACTCTCCAATTGGAGTAAACATATAAAGGATCATGTGCAAAATCCGAAGAAAAGCAATGGGAATCAGCTGGCTATAACCAACTTTTTAAAACAGAGTTGTACAAAGCCATCTTCAAAATTAGCTGGTGACAGCAAAATCCTAGATACCACCACTGCCATCTCTTTAAAATCTGAAGTGGTGTCAGGTAGTTCTGATGTATCAAGTGATCCTAACGAATTATCACCAGAACAAACACCAGAGCCTGGCATCACTAGTGAAGTAGCACTACCAGACATCATCAACTCTGAAGCATCCACCACACCAGATGCCAAAACAGGTGTGGTGGCATTATCAAATACTGCACCAGGAAACTTCCAAGTAGCTTCCAAGCAAAATCGCAATTGTGATAGTCAGGTTTTTTAGTTAGCCCCTCCTATGAAAAGGAAGTAGGAGGGGCTGACTTTGATCATGCATTTAAAAAACCTAAGCTTGACTGGTCTTATCCAACTAGAAAGCAAATAGCCTTGTTGAAGTATGATCCTGCACAGACTTTATTAACAGACTACTATGAATTGGCACACCAAATTGAGCAGCTGATAAAATCAGAACCCGCTATTATGAATTCGTTTCAGTATGCACATAAAGGGCTCAACAATAAACAAGTAGACAGTGCACAGCTGCACACTGATACATTGTCATTGTTTCAGCAATTATTGTCAAATGCTGAAAAGAATGCCTCAAAAGTGCCACAAGCAAGAAGGCATAGTTCCATAATTAAAAAATTTTCTACATCTTTGTATTTGTATGGAGGACCAATGGCATATAATCTTATACACCAGAACTAGTGTTGTTTTAGTTCTAAGGGACTAGAACTAAATCTAGTTTTAGTACAGCAATTTAATTCTAGTTCTAGTACACTAGAACTAAACTAAAATTGTGGTCTATTTTAGTTCTAAAACTAAAACTAAACTAAAATTCTTTCAAGTTTTGGTTCAAAAACTAGAACTAAACCAAAACCTTTAAAACTTTTAGTTCAAGAACTAGAATTAACTAAAAGGTTTCTCAAGCAATCCTACATAAAAGGGTGTTGTACACTATAACCACTTAACACTTTACTTTGAAGATGGCGATGCATGCAAATGCCTGCAAATGCTACCATAAACATTGTCAGAGGAGGTTGGACATGCACACATGAGTGCATACATTTTGTATTGAAAGTTTAACCAAGTGTTCACGAAAGTTTTCACAAACACCATTCGAGAGTGCACTTCAAGTTTAGTCTATTCAGCCGGTCAACCCCATTCAACCCCACTACTCCAGGCACGTAAATTGATCTTGAAATCTACAGGATCACGTGTGTAAGCATTCGCTGGGTGGAATCCATGTGTAATACTATAGGAACGCTATATGTACGTGTATTTAAACACAATGATTGTCGAAGAAAGCAATGTGCATGCTAACAAAGCCTCTCAGAGTATTGAAAAAGAAGAGCGGATGCCGCTAGTTTGGCCTTACAGAGAATCAAAAAGAGAATTAGAATCTCACACACCCGCCTTGCAATAAGAATTTGCTGTTCATCTTAAGAAGCACAAGGTAACATGATGTGGATATTGCTAAACATTTCTTCTATCACTTACTCCTTGTCATATATAAGAATTACACAATTAACAGAAATAAATTTCAGAAGTGCTTGTATCGTGTCCAACCTCCTCTGAAACATTGCTATTCAGCATTAATTCTGCCTATTTAGGTTATTTAAGCTCAGTTCTATTAGAGCTTTTGTACATTTGTGCACAATGGTAAGTGGAAATAGTGCTGAACATCAAAACACCAAATCTAAAGTTTCTGTAAGTCTAGGGGGTGCTACCAAGGGTAGTATATGTGAAGATATCTAACACTAACTAAAATGAAACTAATACTAACTAAATTACAGAAATATGGGGTACCAGAACTAATACTAACTAAAACTTTGGTGGAATTGGGGTACTAGAACTAAAACTAACTACAACTTTAGTGGAATTGGGGTACTAGAACTAAAACTAACTAAAATTATGGTAGAATTGGGATACTAGAACTAAAACTAACTAAAACTATGACAGAATTGGAGTACTAGAACTAGAACTAAACCAAAATGAATTTGCTGTACTAAAACAACACTAACCAGAACATGCCAACTGCTTTACCATCACTCCGTACAATACAAAGACAAATTCATTCAGAATATCACCACATTTCTGAGGGTGAACTACAATTTGATGGCTTAGTATCTCACTTGACTAAACACAAAGCTCCATTTGTAGTTTCCATTAGTGAAGATGCTACTCGTATTATATCAAGGGTTGAATACGATCATGAATCAAACAGAATGGTGGGATTCATCTTGCCATGTGATGATGCAGGATTGCCCTTAGCTGATTCATTTTTGGCAACTTCATTTGTAGCTATTGAAGAATGCTTCAAAACGCAGCAGCTGTCTAAACTGGCTTATGTATATGTAGCGCAGTGTGTTTTACCTGGCGTACCTTCATTTTGTTTAGGATGTGTGGGGATTAATAATACATTTACTTTTGCCGATGTTTTAAAGCGATGGGTTCACATCTATTCTCAGTGCCAAGAAAGAAGCATAAGAATTATCAGTTTTGGGGCAGATGGAGACTCACGTCTTCTCAGGGCAATGAAAATTAGTTGCCAGTTCAAAATTTCGCCCTCTGACGTGCCATTGTACAATTCTTCTCCTTCATTCATTGGTGAAGGAATAGTCCTTCCAAAAGAATGGACTTGGTTTTGGTTGCAGAAACCATCATCTGTATTGTACATACAAGATTTTATCCATGTAGCTGTAAAGCTAAAAGCACGACTGCTGAAGCCATCTGTTGTTATACCTATGGGTAAATACCTTGCCAGTTCCCAGCATTTGCATATTGTGGTTGACAATTACTGCAAAGACCAGCATGGAATCAGGCAAAGAGATTTAGATCACAAAGATCGTCAGAATTTTGAAGCAGTCACACATCTTGCTAGTTCCTCTGTGCTATCTCTGCTTGAGCAGATACCTGATGCAAAAGGTACACATCAATACCTCTGCATTTTGAAAAATTTTATAGACTCGTTTTTAAATACACAGTTATCACCATTAGAAAGAATTAAGAAAGTGTGGTATAACATCTTTTTTCTGCGGTACTGGCATCGCTGGTTATCCCTACAGAAGACATGCAGTGTCAAAGAGAATTTTATTACCAGCAATGCTCATACAGGGATTGAGCTTAATGGCCATGCATTGATTTTGCTTTTATTGCTTTTAAGGGACAAGGTTCCAGATGGAAGTAAGCTTTTTAATCCATGGCTGTTAGGGTCACAACCATGCGAGCAAACGTTTAGAGCAGCCAGAAGCATGACAAGCACATTTTCAACTATTGTCAACTTCAGCATGCATGGGTTATTACAGCGGCTGCATCGTTTACATATACAAACAACACTGGAATCGGAGGCAGATGAAACTGGAATTCACTATCCTCGAGTTTTAGCACATGCTACAAAGATTGGATTTTCAGACACAAGCACCACAACAGCTGCTTCAAATCTGAAAGGAATATCAGATAAGGACATAGCCAACACAATAAAACTGGCAAAAGATGAAGCAATCAGTTCTATAAAAGAATTAGGAATGTCAGTAAAAGAAGGAAAATGGGAAGAAGTAGCACTGAAACCAGTTGTACCAAGGGATGGAGAAAATGATGACGACAATGATGATGATGAAGACGATGATACTATCCCTGTTTGTGACAGTAAAGGTGAACCAAAGCCAGTCAGTTTTAGCACTGAGGAGAAAAATTGGAGGGTACTGAAAAACTAGAGGATATCAAAAGTATGAATACAGTAGGATTTGTAGATGAAAAGGCTGTCAAGTCAGTTGAGAGTTTGCAAAGGATGAAACGGATACCCTCAAGTACAATAGCTTTGTATGATGTTGAAAAGATAGTTAGCAAGGAACGTGCATCAAATAATCAGCAAAGGAAGTATTCAGAGTATGTGCAGGTAACTCATAATGGAAGAAATGTTTACATCAGGAAGACCACAGCTGTATGGCTTTTTCAGGAGTATGAGAGAGTATCTGGTGATCGACTCTTTAGGGTTAGAATGGTTCAACTGAATTCATCTGAGTCTCAAGCCAATGTCAGCAAAATGAAAAGCAATGATGATGATTTACCATCTAAACATGAAATTATTCAAGTTGGAGATGTTTGCATTTTCCAAAGGAAAAGTAGTACAGAATGGTCCATGGGCAAAGTATTGCATTTCTTTTACCATAATGGTAAAACTAGTAAAGCACAGCAGTGCAAAGCATCTTCATTGCATGTAGATAGCAACAAAGATAACACATCAGTAGTCTGCTCCCTGTTCAATTGGCATCCACCACTTTCCTTACAAACGTATGCACTGTCTACTGAACATGACATGACTACAGCTACTAGCTTTTGTTTAAATAATTATGCATTTACCCTTTCAGAAAAGTGCTTTGTAATCTTGCAAACAGAAGAAATACCTGTGATTCCAAGTGTAATGATGCAAAATTCTTTGGGGATTGATTTAGCCTGTGCTAAATATGTTACACTATCAGATGAATCTTTGCAATTCTTAGAAAATAAGCTAAGGAATGTAATTACTATACCTGATGAAGACAGCAGCAATGACAATGATACTACAATTACACCTATTTGGAAAAAGTTTGGATGCTATACCCTGACCAGTGTGCACAAAGCTCAACTCTATCGAGGTCACCTGTTGAGTGACATTCATATTTGTGCTGCTCAAGCATTACTGGCAAAGCAGTTTCCAAAGATTGGTGGGTTTAGGAATACATTGTTCCAAATTTCATCTTCACTGAAACCATTTGAATGTAGCAATACTTTACAAGCCATTTATGTAAAGTTAGTAGGAAAAGTAGATCATTGGATAGCAATGTCAACAATTAACTGTGCAGAAGGTGAAGTAGAATTGTATGACTCATTGCAGCTCACGCCATCTTTGGAGCTGCAGATAACAATTGCTAAGTACCTTCGGTCTCACGCTAGATCCATCAAGATAAAAGTAGTGAATGTACCTGTTCAGACAGGCAGCACAGATTGTGGGTTGTATGCTATTGCTATGATGACAAGTATTGCACACTCTGATGATCCTGCAACACTCGTATACAACCAACAAGAGCTTCGAATACATCTGATGCAGTGTTTTGAGAAAGATTTAATGGAAAAGTTTCCAGTTTCAAAAAAAAGGAGAGTAAGGAATAAAAGAATATCAAAGGAGATTTTATGTAATATTTATTGCTCATGCCGGTTGCCTGATTGCGAAGATGGATCAAAGATGATCATGTGTGAGAATTGTAAGGAATGGTACCATGAAGGATGCATAGATAGAGCAGAGGCTGCAATAAACTCTGATAGTGACTGGATGTGCAGCAAATGTTTATAGATGATCACATTACAGTTTTAAGTTATACTGTCAAAGTATTATGATTGCCTAATACGCACTTGAATAACAAGTTACATAGCTAGTTACTAATGAATTTTTGTACATCATACTTCGTGAATGAATAATATATTAATTACGCTGCATGTACTAGCTACTTATAGTACTATATGCAGTTGCTCAACAGTTACATACAATTACGTATACATCAATATGCTAATTTATGTCACATTCCAGGATGAATAATATTATATAGATGTGGGAGTTTAACTAGTCTCATGTGCTAGACTATCTCTGAGTACCACCCACATAAACAGTTTGGCACATGAGAATGTGAAGTTGCAAATTCTATTTAGTTGTAGGTGGGAAAAATAAATGCATGGATAGACTCAGGAAGTGGTTGTGGAACTCATGAGACTACAGATTTCTTATTGACAATAAAATTAGAATGGCCTAGGTTATAGGGCTACTTACTATGCAATGACACCTGTAGAAGCCCTGGCAACACTTCCACAGTAGTATAATGTCAGATATCTACAGATTAATGCAATACCATGAATACTCTGAAGTTCAAAATCCTGTATGAATTAAGTCAGAAATACCTTCAGTCTCTTTAAACAATCAGATAGTTTGCTCGGATTTTATTATTATTATTATGTAGTTTAGTTTAGTAGTTAATCCTAAGGCTGCAGCACATGTTCCTGGCCCTTCAGTGATGGCCACTGTACATGTAGAGCAGTGATCGAAATTTTAATTCAAGTCTTTTAATAGGGTTTGCAAGTATTCGAGCTAACTAGCTATTGGCAGCTGGAGCAAGTGAATTTGGCATAAAGTAGCTCTCAAGTTGCACCCATTTGATGTGGCCGCAGCATTAGTAGTTCAAGCAAACAGACGGAGACCCATTTAGGGGTGTTAAGAATTTTTACTTGGAGTCTAAAGGGGCCCGGATCTGGTGTTCCCAACGAGACTTTTACTAACCCTTAGCTAACTAGCTTGTTAATGAGTTGCAATACATTTTTATTATAATTATTGCAGAACTCATATGGGTGAGTATATTACAATATAGATGTAAAATCATGAGGCTACAAATATAAGCTATAAAAATAAATTACAATGTAATATGTTTCAGAAGTTCCTTAAAAGTATCTATATTGTCACAATTTATATCACTAGGTAGAGTGTTCCACAATCAAATTGAAGCAGGAAAGAAACTGTATTTATAAGAATCAATAGCTGTGTCTGGCTGTATAAATTTAAGTTCACTACTTCTGGTATACCTTGATCTATGAGCTATATAATCAGAAAGTGATACATCCGCAATGCTATGAATAATTTTATGGAACATCTGAAGCTTTAAATGTTTGAAATGAGTTTCAATGGTGCTCGGGTTAAGACGTGATAACATGTTTGATACACTGCTGGTTTGATATTAATCATTCATTACAAAGCGAGCTGCACATCTTTGCACAGACTCAAGTTCGTTTTTTGACCGTCTGCTGTAAGGAGCCCATGCTGCAGCTACATATTCCATTGTGGGTTTGACATAAGTAAGAAACAGGTCGATTCTTTGATTTTACAGGAGCAGTTTGCAAAATTTCTCCTCACAAAACTTAATGAGTTTTCCTTTTTGCACACATTGTCCACATGTTGGTTAAAAGGTAATTTTGAATCAATTGAGACTCCTAGGTACTTGGCACACTGAACCACAGTAAGTTGTTCTCCATGAAGGTGGTAACTGGAGTATATAGGGTTTCGTTTTAGAGTTATAGATACAACCACGCATTTGTCAACATTGAAAGACATTTTCCACTTTTTCTCCCATAGCTCCAATATCTGTAAATCATCTTCCAAATCTTTAACATCTGTTAAACTATCAATTCTCCTATTAGAATGCAGTCATCAGTGTATAAGCGACAAATAGAACTTGATTCATTAGTGATATCATTTATGTATGTAAAAAATAGCAGAGGCCCTAGTACAGAACCTTGTGGGACACCACTCAAAACATCACAGAGGGTGGAAGTGCAACCACCACACACAACACTCTGTGTACGTCCAGTCCGAGGTCCAGTCAGGAAAGATGTGATCCAGTTTAAGGTCTTTCACAGGGTTAGCTAGTGTTATGACGGTGTCCACTGACACTTTTGCCAGACGTAGAAATATAGAGCTGCCTGCCCAGTAATGATAAAATAAATAAATAATAATAGGCTATTGCCAGCGAATTTCTAGCGGCTCGCAGCGGCTCGAGTCCATACCGGGTGGAACTTAACATGACTTCAATACTCACCAGTAGGTTCAGCAGAGGTAGCTAAAGTGATACACTGTGATAGTCACCATTCTGGCTCGCCTATAGTACAGAATCCATTCTAGGGAATCGTGGAATCAACTTGGAATTACAGAATCAGCCTTGGAATCAGCGGAATTATTAGAATCATATGGAATTATAGGAATCCCTTTTGGAATTAGACGGAATAAAGGAATCGCGAGGAATCGCTGGCAGAATCAGAGGATTCAACGTTCGGAATCTAGGAATCAACTGGAATTAAGCGGTGATTCCGAATCACGTCGATCATAATCCTGAGTGGCGGACCCCCCGGATCGCTGTTGCAGTCTGAGCCATCGTAGCTAGCTAATTATGTTCTTGGCAGAGTGGCTACAAGGTGAAGAGTGTATGTTATAGCTAGCTAGCTATTGCGTGAATTGTATGTTACAGCTATTGTGTGAATTGGCTTACTTGAAGAAGTTGACCCGGTCCGGTCCGGTCCGGGTTTTCTAAACCCCCAGTTTTAAGTGCTGTATTGGTGTGTTTTGTATCAATATTTCCTTATTTGGCTCTTTGTTCCATTGGTAAACAATGCCATTCGCGGTTATTATGATGTCACGAAAGAGACTGAGTAGCTCCGCAACAGGGTGATAAGTTAGTTATCACTGGGTGATAACTAATGGGTAACGCTATATTCACCCAACTTGATGTGGCGCCTCAAAATAATAACGCACTTTGTAAGCGCTTAGTCATTAGAGTGCTCCTTTAATACACTACGCTGCAGCGCTGAATGTCAGGGGGGTGTATTATCTATGATGCCTGCATAGGCTACTTCGGACTTCGCTAGAGATGGTAAGCAGGGTATACCAACATATATGACAGTAGTTTCGTGAGTTGCTAGATACACTACACTGTAAACCAGAAAGTAAATTACGAGTGGGAGGGGGGGGAGAAGGAATGCAAGGTGCTGACCCGTAGTAATATGGCAGATCTGTAGCTGCAGTCAAAGGCTAAGCTGCTAAGTTTGTGCTACAGTCAAGGATGAAGTCTGAAACCCACAATTGAAAAGTGCTTACTTGAAGTTCCACATTGGGGAAAATTTTGACTGGACAATAGTCTGATGGCAGTTGCAGATATTCCTGTGTCTATGTGACACCCCTGTTAGGAAATGTTCATAGCTTTATAAAGTGTGTATGCTACAATGCAACCTTGCTTATACAATGGAGCATAACTACTAACTCACTATTACAATGTGGTCTTTGTATGGGAAGCAGTGACCAAACTGAGGCATATACTTCATGACCTCATTAATAAGACCATCACATTGTAGTGATTGCACTGTAGGTCCAGAAGGTAGCTAAGATGCACATTAGCAAGACCACGTAATTGTATCCTGGTGGTTCCCGATACTAGGAACTAGGGCTGAAACGATCATGGATTTTTAGTATTCGAGTACTCTCTAGCATTAATATTCGAGTAATCACGAATACTTACCATACCTATATTGAAGCATATCATATGCAGTTTAAAGCTTTTAAGTAACAGCGATGATAAATACGCTGTATTAAAGTACCCAGTAAATGTTCCTGACAACCAAAATGCTTCAACCAAACTCCACTGCCAGATAACAAATGCATCATGTGAGCTCAATAATATTGGATCACATGATCTCAACGAGTACTCCAATACCAATTTTACTATCCGAATTTCCTTAATTAGTATCCATTTATTTATTTTAGCCATACAATGAACTGTGCAACTACCTTCTTCATACAACATGCATTATATGTGGAGCATTGCAAATGCAAGTAAAGTGTACGTATATAGTACATTACAATTTCCTTACATCAAATTAAGCAAGAGTTCGTAATATAATTATACTGAGGAGAGTATTCTACTCTCGTATACACCTGTAGAAAGACATATCACAATGGTACTGTAATTAATATTGATTGTACGCATGCCAGCAATGTCACTAGCAACTAAACTAACTCAAGCTCCTCAGTGTTTCTCACCAAACTACAAGTGTACCTTCTTTTTTTTATTATTATTATTAGTGCTTTACAGTGACCAGCACTGAAGGTCTAACAGCAACATGTGCTGCAGCCTTAGGATTACCTAACCTACAAGGACTTAGACCTAGTGACTTGACTTAGTGACTTGACTTACTGACTGAATAAGGTGTAACAGAAAAGGGGCCAAAGCAAGGAAAAAAATCCCTCCAACCCCAGGATTTGAACTGCAGGTCACCCAATGTCTAGTCGGGGCCACACTCAGCCTTCCTCCAGGAGAGATGGATTTTCTTCCTTAAACTTAAAGTATTTATTATTAGTGCTTTACAGTGACCAGCACAAATAATAAATACTTTAAGTTTAAGGAAGAAAATCCATTCTTGTGATGGGTTTAGACAATTGCTTATATATAGGCATTTGTTGCTTGACCATTCACAGCTGTCTTGGGCAACACAGTACTTTATGGGTTCTTGTATGTCACAAACCACACTTACTGTAGTCGTTACATCATCACTTTAAAATATGCTCTTCTACAGGGGTATATGAGAGTAGGACACTCCTCAATAATTATGTTATAAACTCTTGCATTACGTAAGTCACTTACCGTATATTAAAAGAAGCAAAGTATGACTATGTGAGGTGGTCTTATTGTGGTCATGAAGTACACCTTAGCTACAGTATGTTTGGAACCAGCATGGTCACTATAATTTGTGAGTGTGTGTGTGTGTGTGTGTGTGTGTGTGTGTGTGTGTGTGTGTGTGTGTGTGTGTGCTTAGCAGTTTTGAGGTCGTTGTGGAATTTTGGATTCCACTACCTCTCTGTGTGAGACCTGGACAGTCCTCCTGTGGGTTACTAGCCCTGTCCCAGGAGGATTTGCCTGCACAAGGCTCAAGTGTCTGAGGTACACAGGCATCCCAGTGCTGGCTCACTAGGCGGCAATAACTGTGTTAGTACGGCTGCCGAAGACTTTGCTTTTTTTGCTTTTTGTGTGTACATCTATGTATATGTACAAATTTATTTTCTTATAGAATAATTTCTTTGGTGACCAAGTTGTCACAGATGGTAACGTACTCAATATGGAGTCCTCACAATTCATCACACTACAATGGACCAGAGATGGGACAGTACTCAGTAAGACTGGAACACTCTAAGGGTCTGTGCTACTGGATCATACTGCTGTGCTGTGAATGGCATCAACGTGCATTATGCTTATATTGATGTGCAAGGTGAGTAGTGTAACTTCACAAGTACCTCAGTAGCAGTGTACATATAAGAGTCTAAAATGCAAATATTTTTCCTGCTCCTAGCTGCCATGCCCATAAAAGTATGCACACAGATGTTTACAGTATTGCCCCCTCCCCAGGGGCAGAGACAGCTATCAAAAAGTATGGGGGGGGGGGGGGCTCCAGAGGCGGATCTATAGGATTTTGCTAGGGGGGGGGGGGGGGGGGCACACTGGTAGAAATGACTTCACAGTGTGCAGAGCACACTTGGCGAAGTGCAAAGCACGAGCTATCTAGGGGATCTGGGGGCATGCCCTCCCAGGAAATTTTGAGAAATTAGTACTCTGAGATTGAATTTGGTGGCAAGTTTTCACTTACTCTAGCTGTCTTTGATATTCCATCTTTTACCCATCCATACTCTGTGAAAGACGTTTGCCTTTTCGCCATGCCGTCTGCATTGGAAACCATGCAGTCACCAAAATCTCTGGAGTCACCCATGTGATTATGTACTATATATTGTGTGTATATGTTGTACAGCTGCTACTTTGAGTGAACAGGAGGCAAAAGGTTGGTACTTGCTGGCCACAGTTTATTTTCCTCTTATGTACCAAAAGGCTTAGCCTGTGCAAGGGTGCTCCCTCAACATATAATACAAAAACAAAAGGCAGACATAGTACAAGGACAAACTACAGTGAAACCTCTCTTATCAGGACCTCTATTATCCGGGCGCCTCCAGACAGCCCAAATTAGTCATGTGCCTTGTAGTTGATTGGCTATGATGAAGTTTGGTTTAGATGAAAGCTCAAGGAGGGAGCCTAAAAGTTGCTGTTTAACTGTTTGGTGGCTTGTTTATTCTACTAAATAATAACTACCACTTGATTACGAGATGATAATGAATTTTTGCAGCCTAGGGGAGTGACCATGATTGCTCTGACTGTAATGATTTCCCCACTGCCCACTAGCACTAACTGATTGCAATAGCAACATTATACTTGTATTTAAGTTAGCATTTTAGCATACCATTCTTAGTTACGGGCATTCCTAAGATATAGACGGTAGTACATACCAGACTGCCTGGTTAAGAGAGGTTCCACTGTACACAAGGTGCAAAACAAAGCATTTATAGATTTGATAGTAATGATACAATTGTTCTGCAAAATATATGTTCTGATACCACAGACCATTTAATCTACCCAGCAATTTTATATGTGAGCAAATGAATGACAATTTACTATGTGTGACGAATATAATTGCAGAGCTGTAGAATACGAATGCTGGCTTATATATATATATATATCAAGAGTCCATAATAAGAGAGAGAGAGAGTGTCTAACTTCAATATGCCTTATCAAAAATGAACCCGTTTAGTGGATCCGTATATTCTAGTGTACTCACGCATAATACCAATGTGTTAAATCAGGCGTATCAACACCTTCCCTACGAAGTCTTTGATAGAGCCACATTGAGTCACGTGCGTTTAACTGGACAGCACTGTTTCGATTGTGGGATTTTTAATTATAACGCGTGGCGTTCGCATGGAATGGATAGTATTATTCAAGATCCTACTTCGACCCCTACCTCCCGACCTGGGAAGCGAACTAACCGAGGAATTCGTTGGTTATTTGACGAATTGTCTGATTACAACACCGTACCCCAGACGTAGTCTCGCGTGGCCAGACCGCTATTTCTCCATCACGGCGCTTATCGATTAGAGATTATAAGCGCCTACTGCGAAATAGGGTCTGGTCCAGAATCAATAGGCAAACTTGTTTTCACACCCCAAGCTAGTGCTCGGGGTGTTTAATTAGTTGTCGTCATGAAACGTATACTTCCTTTTGATACAAGCACAGTGCCACGGTACGCTAGAGTCTGCTTATTTAATAGAGCGGAGATGCAGGTGGCAAGGGACCTAGCCGCGATAGAAGATTCTGTTTCTCGAGCCGCGAAGGATATGGGTTATTTTCCTCTGAAACCGAAACAAATTGAGGCAATTCATTCATTTATGCTGGGGAATGACACATTCGTGTCCTTGCCCACAAGATACGGCAAGTCGGCCATTTACGCTGTTTTGCCAATCGCCTTCGACTATTTTTTGGGTATGTAGCATTGGAACAATAAATTAAACAGTGTGTGAGTGTGTGTGGAGGAAGGTGTATACAAGCACTGAGGTTTTTTTACCAAGTAGTTGGTCAAATTGTTGCCATGCGGTATACATTGAAATGCAAATTATGCATTTGGAACTTGAGTATACTTTAATTCCTGTGCATTATGATGTACAATTAGCATAGCAACTTTGCTGAGCTGATATCATTTGATAATCAATCTGGAGTTCTGTGTGAAAACACTTACCGCTAGCTATTTCACGGAGTTAAAATGAAAGTCTATTGATTTCGTTCATTTACCCTTTTTCTCTCAGCATATAATGTAAACCGTGATGCATGACTGCCATTATTTTAGGTTTACTTGTGGGTAACATGTTTATTTAGACTACTAGTATCAAGGAATGTAATGGCCATTCGATCAAAATTCAGTGTAAGTAGATGTATGCCTCACTTTTCTATCTATTGGTAGCTGATGAATAGCTACAGATGAACCAGTCTGGCACAGCCAAACTACTTTCTTTTGTTTGTGTGTTTGAGGGGAGTGATCTAACTACATGAAACCAGTTCCACTGCATATTTTACATTCCAATGTAACAATAGCTACAACCAGTTGTGATAGGAAGAGAAAAACCTGAGACCACCAGTCCCAGTGCAGTGATTGTATACAACCAAAATTATTCACTGTGTAGTTAATAATGCTTTATCTGCAGGATGTAAAGGCAGTATTGCTGTGGTTGTAAGCCCATTAATATCATTAATGATGGACCAGCGGCAGAAAATTGCACCTAAGGGACTGTCAGTTGAGTTTGTCGGGGAGGCACAGACAGATGATAATGCCATTAGGAGAGTTATAGATGGAGATATACAGCTTGTGTATATTAGCCCAGAAAGTCTGTTGGAAAATAGGTGTTTCTGGACTATGTTTCGGAAGCCAGTTTATCAGGACAAAATGGTTGCCTTTGTAGTTGACGAGGCTCACTGTGTACGAATATGGTAAGCACACAGTAGATAGCTCATTGTTCACTGCTGTTTAATTTGCAGGGGTGATGATTTTCGGAAAGCCTTTTCAAGGCTAGGAAATCTACGCAGTGTACTTCCCAGCTGTATCAATGTGATGGCTTTAACTGCCACAGCAACTAAAGAGACATTGACATCTATAGAAGACAGATTATCCTTTAAAAAATTTATAAAATGATTGGCTTGCATCCCAACCGTGCCAACATAAAATATGTAGTAAAGACAGGTAAAGATTTGTGTTCTAAAATTGCTGGGGAGTTGATAGAACAAAGAATTTCTGTCAAAAAGACAGTGATTTTCTGCAGAACAGTAAATAAGTGTGCTCAAATATTCTCATTATTAATGAAGGCACTGGGCCCCAATATCACTGAGCCGCCACGTTTACCTGTAGATGTCTTAAAATTCAGACTTGTGGATAATTTTACAGCAGGATCTTTGAAAGAGGTGAGGGAAGCAATTGTTCATGAATTTTGCCAGCAGGAGACCAAGCTCCGTGTTATCATAGCAACAAGTGCATTTGGTCTGGGGATTGACTGTCCTGACATTGCGAGGGTGATTAACTGGGAACCACCCAATCTGTTAGAAGATTTGGTACAAGAGAGCGGTCGAGCTGGATGGAATGGTGACCCTGCAGAAGCAATTTTGTACTATAGAAATCCTGGAAAGAATATCACTAAAGAAATGCAACAATATGGATTAAATACCAGAACATGCCGCAGATCTTTACTATTCAAGAATTTTCTGTTTGGGGAAACCCTCTCAACTCCTATAAAAGCTGATCAGTGTTGTGATTTATGTGCTTTAGTTAATTCGCAGTAATTAATGTAACAATAATACTGCTTGATAATTGAGTACTGTTGTAATTTGTTTTGTTTGATATATACACTGTTCAATAAATTATTCACTTAATATAATTCTAAATTAATAATCTTTTCTTTAACATAGCTTTCAATTTTTGTCCAGTTCAGGCTTTGAAAAAGTGGTTCTTTATTAAAGGATGCATAATTTTGAGTACAGTTGTCCGACAACAAGCCTTCAGATTTTAGTATGGAGACAATTGATTGAAATTCTTTTCTAAAAGATGGTGTTGAATGATAGTCCTTGTTAGCCAGCATACCAAGTTCTTTCTCAAACTACTGACATACATGAGATACAGGGCCAATTGATTTTGCCAAACGCTGAATGGTAGATGGCTGAACTATATTTGCTCCAGCACTTTGTATTGCCATTTTAAGTCGCCGGTTGAGATGCTCCATGTGAAGGTCGCATGGTATATTCTGGCCTGGTCTACCATGTGTATTAATGGTTCTGCTCCACTTCAATTCAGCACACTTGCGAGGAGACAAATACAAAGTTTGTGCTAAGAAATTAAACGCTTCTCCAGCATAATTGTAATGATTTGTTTGCTGGAAAATAAATAATAAAAATTTCCAGTACAACATAATTCTATCTCCATCTCCCTCTTTAACAGAGTCATGAAATCCATGCCACAAAAGACCTAATGTAATAAGATCAGTTGCATATGATGTACCAGATGAAATCTCTATGTGATCTCTACTTGGCTGGGATGATAAGGGAATTCCTGACTCTCCTGATGCTCTGGTCTCCTCTGATGCTCTGTTCTCCTCAGGGGAGTGGGACGGTGGGATTAAACACTTTACCCATTTGGACACAACTTTGCTGGCAACATCTAGGCAGGTATATCTATTCTGGGGCTCCAAATTCAGCAACTCTTCAGCAGCAACAACAATATAAGAATGCAAAATCACTAGAAAAAAATCTTCATGTGCTTTCATATTTTTTTCTGGGTCTTTACTGATTGCTGATCGGCTCAAAACATTCCGCAGCTGAAATAGTGAGCCTTTGTCACATGCAGACTTTGTGTCGTACAATCTGTCCCAAATTGCCTGAAATATTATTGCATATACCTAATAATGTGACATCAATTCAATTAATTCACTCACGGTTAAGAAGCACTGCCTTGCATGCCAATCTACAATTGTAGGGACAAACCCTTTAAGTTTGCTTAATGCAGTTGGGTGGAAACATCGCAACAATATAGCACTACGAGCCCTGGCAATGGTCAGTTGATCTCCAAAAAGAAGTAGCTGAAATAATCTGGATTTATCACAACTAAAATCTTCTCCACCAACAGTAAGACTTTCAACTACTTCTTCACAAGGTACATACTTGCTCAGCTCATCAACAATGTGGCACATGTCACTGACCTTGGCTTCATTTTTTAATTGAACTCCAAGTGCGACCTAACAAAAATACATACTTAAAAATACTGTAATAATATGTCATACCACTTCTGATTCAGCTGACATTTCCTTGGAATAACGTGATGGTATGTGCCACTCTACACAATGTTTCTCTTCTCTAAATCTTTCCATGTGCTGGACAAGCATTCTATTGTAAAAAATAAACAGTCCAATTTAGTTTGTATTATACGAACCTTGATACCAAAACTTGAAAGTCCTTAATCAGTGCCTGGAAATCCATAGCAGATGGCAATATTTTATCTGGTGAAATCATATTACTAGATGGAGTATCAGACAATGATGAAATGTCCACACGGTTTTTAACTGCATACGAGTGGAAGTAATGAAGTGACTGTGTCTTACTGTCCTCCCTTTGAAAACTGGGTCTAACATTCTTATCAATGTTGTCGCCAACAATAGCAAACCCATAGCAGCTTCCCTCAATGGGATGACTAGTTGCACTAGCAGTGTTTGTGTGTGTAACATTACCAGAATTCATATCACTACCATTAACACCACTCTCCATGTGGTGACCATGTGCATCACTGCATGCATCCTGAGCTTCGATTTGATCTACATGATGACTCTTCTTCCTTGCTTCCTGACGAGAGTCAGCGATGGTAGCTTCACTAATTTCATCAGCATCCATGTCAATACTTGAAAGATAACAAATATATATGTTATGTAATGTTCAAGAGTTGGGTCAATATCTTTAAGTGTATACCTTGACATTGATCAGCCTCTTCATCAACATCAAAATATGAAACATCACTGAGTGCAACAATACTATCAACTTCATAGATATTATCATCTTCATCACTCTTGTCATGTTCTATGCTTGCAACACTTGCCAGTTCAAAACTGGTCATATCTGATGGCTGTGTCAACTACACTTCAATTAAATCGCCATTAACAAAAGGGAAGTCTTGCTTACTTGAAAATGCTCTTTTAGCTTCTTACTCCAAGCCAATACTTCGTCATCATGACCACGTGAAAGATCATCAATGATAGTGGATGTTGATGAGGCAGACATACAAACCATTAAAGGCTGCAAGTATCTGTATATCTACAAAATGATATTAAATAATTCAAATACATTTGTACGCATAAAATACTAAAATGCACCTGTTTATGAGCTGCATTTCCATAAAGTAGAACTGATACCAAACGCTGCATCAGGCTCATCGTTTCTTCAATAGCAGAGAAATGACAAATCCTAAGAAAGCCTTATCACTTTTAGGCAAGATTGATCTTAGCAACCCAAGTAACACTGGAACCCTATGCTGAAACTCTGACCACAGTGCCTCCCAGCTAAACGACTTGAGCATGCCATTGCTTTGCTGTAGTATAGACTTATTGGAAGTAGAGCAAATATTATTGAATTCTACTCTAATCTGTCTCGAAATAGTTCTTAGGATATATCTGCTTAACCCACTACCAGGATTTAGCATACCACTTGCACTTGTTCGGTAGCATCTGCGAGCATAAGATGAAATTATCCGTGCTCTGAGTGGAGTTTTGATGTTATAATTACGGGTCTTTCCATCTTTCCTTATCTTGACCTACATTGCATCAACAAGAACACAATTATATGCCTGTAGTACATTAGTATATAGATTACTAACAGAAACTTTAGCTTGTGAGTCAGAGACAGAGTTAGCTAGAGTACTTGCAGATGAGGTAGCTGTAGTTGCTATTGGAGTTGATATCATATTAGTTACCATTGGCATTGAGTCATTTGTGCTGCTGATTGTACCTCTAGTCACTGTCTCATAGTGTGTATCATCATCAATTCTAGCAGCTTCACCAGCCTATGTTATAAGGTAAGCCAAACTTATTGAGCTAACTACATTAATATCATGGCATTTGAACGTACTGGTTGATCACAAATTTGAGTATCCAACCTCAATCTCTTTCTAGCAGGTGGTACAGCACTAAGAGTAGCACTGGTACAAGTCAGGTTTAGTTTTCCATTAATATCTGCTATTGCACTATTTAAATCTTCTTCACTCTACAATTGACTGGCATAAACACAAGTTAAGCGAATATAAAAAACTCACTCCTACTGCTTTAAACAAAAGATCTTTACAAGCACCACACAAATAAGCATTGGGGTTCCTAAACTGTGCTAAACGAAAAGGCGTTAATGAACCAGTGCATGCCACTGCTCGGCTTAAAAAGCGGTTTTCACGAGCACAGCAAGGACCATGCAGTTTTCTTCTGTCCCTCTTTTCTCTGGTACTTTCCACAGAGACCAGACAAAGCACACACACAGCAGCCATTCATCTAGTGATTATTAATACTCCCGCCTTCACTGAGCCCTGCCTGTCCGGCAGTGCCGAACTTGATGTGATAATGAACTGTTAATAATTTCGCTCATAGCCACACGTGTCTTATAGTGCAAAAGGAAGTATACGTTTCATGACGACAACTAATTAAACACCCCGAGCACTAGCTTGGGGTGTGAAAACAAGTTTGCCTATTGATTCTGGACCAGACCCTATTTCGCAGTAGGCGCTTATAATCTCTAATCGATAAGCGCCGTGACGGAGAAATAGCGGTCTGGCCACGCGAGACTACCCCAGACGATGTATCACCTTTTCCAACAGCAGACAATGAGCAGGAATCCAATGTGGGATTAATGGAAGGGGAGTCATTCTCGGTACCTATCGAGCCAGAAGTGATTCCATCAAGTATCGTCAGTGGCACTGACAATGAGCAGGAAGGATTAATGGAACAAGTTATTCCATCAAGTATCGTTGCTGCTGAGCGCGACAGTCAACTTCAGGTAGTTACAACACCTGAGCAACCTTCAAGATTTAATTTCGTCAGCGAGCCGCCTACTGTGAGTTCACGTGCGGTTGCTACACCAATGGAGCAGCAAGAATTTTTGCAAAATACTGTTGACAATGTTGCAAGTAAATTTCCAGAACTAGCATTTACACTAAGATACGATGGCTTGGATAGCAGTAACCCCGTGCTAACAATATCACAGAGAACAGTGTTTAATCACCCCCCACATGGATTGACTTCTCGAGTTTGTGTTACCATACAATACAAACACTACAAAGTTCATGTTCTGATGAGACTGTGGAGTGAAGGAGAGATTGAATCAATTGATGATGTAATGGAGCTTTGTGGTATGTTTGGCGAGTTACAAATTCTGTCCTGGAATTGATCCTGTGCATTATGAAGATGATTACCACAAAGCTATTCATTTTCATATTAGAAGTGTTCAGCTGTCTGAGTTTCCATTTTCACGAGTTGATTCTGTGAATTGCAAGCTTTAATATAAGCTTAGCAGAGAAGGCTGCAAGTGAAGTGAAGTGCCCACCTTGCAAGCGCTTGGTGCATGATTTAAACTTACAAAAAAATGCACCCTGGAAGAAAGCCCAAGCAAAAGGATAAAAAGGCAACAGCCCTCTTCTAGAGCACGGCTGCAGCACATGTCACCTGCCAGCCAGCAAGCACGTAAACAGTATGCTCAGTACCAGTGATCTAGCAATATTCGGAAATTGAGTAAGCTGGAGGATAGTGAAGTAGTACTCAGTGATGAACAGAGCGAGGAGATGTGTGAAGTGATGGAAGCTGTGAAAGCCGAGGATTTGGATAAGCTGTACCAAGAAGGAGACCAGCATGGAGTAGGGAGTGTAATGAAGACATTGTGGATGACAGATAAAGATCACCAGAAAAAACAGTTTTTCTTGAATCAGGAGGAGAATTGTGAGTACAAAATTCATATGTTTTGTATTTATCATGTCTATTCTCAGCTGTTGGAGGCCGTGGGAACCGGTGGAACATGATTACCATCCGTATGGGTAAGTGAATGTACACTGTATTAGTAAATTTAGATGTTTCTTTTCTCCTGTAGCTTTAGCAATTTATGCACGCAGCCCTGCAGCTCACAAAGCTCTACAAAGTTTTGAAATCCTAAAATTACCATCCAAGTCCACCATGCAAGCATACACTGGAGCTTTCATGCATGCTCCAGGAGCAAGTAATGTCTGCATTGTTGGGCAAGTATCTCAGTATGTTTTGTTCAAAGAAGAGTGTCGAAAGAATGGACGGTAGGAACCTAAATCTGATGGAGCCTTGATATTTGATGAGGTAAAAGTGGCCTGTCAGTTAATGTGGAACTCCCGGAATCACCAACTGATGGGGTTGGCAATGACATCCAAGGATATGGCATCTTTAAGTGACATCTACCGAATTCTTAAAAATCCTGAAGCTAACCAAACATCTTATATCTTGCAATTTATTTAGAGGGACCTTACCAGCAGCTATGACATGGTGGGTCCATACTATACGTCTGCTGCCTCAGTGGAAGCCAAATTTGTAGTGGCTTGTGTTTTCGAGACCATTAGGCTTTTTCAGCATCATGGTCTGAAAACTAGTGTGTTGGTATGTGATGGTGGATCTTCAAATATTTCTGCAATCAAAGCAAGTCATGACCACCATGGGGCATATTCAATAAAACAAGAAGGAGTTGACAGATACGAAGTGGAGCCTTGGATGGTTAATCCATATAATCCTCCAAACAAGATTTTTTGGTTGATTTGCCCATCCCACCAGGTAACAGTAAAATATTAATTTATTGAGTTGATTTTGTGGGATACTTTTATGTAGCTGAAAAACATGGTTAATGCATTGTTTTCTTCAAAACAAGGAGGGACAAAGCAGTTTAAACAGGGAAAAGGCACAGAGTTTGGGTGGAAAGCCATTACTGACTTGTATAAGAGAGAGCTGGTACGGGTCCACAACAATCAGGCAAGAGTGGTTCCACGATTAAGAGAGGCTCACTGTTTACAAGACTCGTGGACTAAACTTAATGTGCTGCCAGCAACGATCATGCAGGTAAACATTATAAATCTGAGATTTCATGTATATTTTATGACTGCTTGTATTATTTCATGAAATACATGCTTCATGCAAACACACCAAATGTAACTTATTTTTTATATACACAGCAAGAGCAAGTCCTGGGGGAGCTCTTTTGGTATGTGAACCAGTATCCTCCACCAGACGATGCTTCTGAAGTGCAGGAGACTTTGGCTTACTTGGAAGCATGTAGCTTGATTTTTGAAAGGGGGTTCCTGTCCCATGATCGTATCAGAAACTTGGACAGCAAGATACTGCAGAACATTACAAAGGGGTATGACTACTTTTCTGGGTGGCTAACTTCTATACTGAAGGAAGGTACAGTATTGATTCGGTATTTTGCAATTATGATATTGAACTGTTGGTTTTTAGATCCAAAATATCCCCATACATCATCAACCCAATGATCATTCCTCTCTTGGCAAAGTATGTTTACTGTATAGCATCAGAAAAAAAATGCAGCAGTCAACCTAAGTGATTGTGTACTTTTTATTAGCCAGATAATTTTGTGTCAAGGTCGTTTGTCACTTATTCACTGTTTGTATTTTGTTTGTTTAACAGCATGGGACCTACTAAGAATTGATGTGTATGAATTCCGAGCATTCTGCAGGTGGTTTTTAGCAACATACCCCACTTATTTTGTCTCTCCCTTGCGCTTGTCAGGATCAGCAGTGGAAAGTTTATTTAGCCAGTACAAGTTTACGGCTGGTGGGAAACTGGACTCTGTAAATTATACCACTGCTCGTGCTGCTCATCTCATCAAGCAGTGTGCTGTTTCACACCATAGTGGTGTAAGCTACAGGGATGAAAATTTGACTATAGTAGAAACCCCTTTGGAGAGAAAGGCATATAATAAAAAATCTGTATAGTTTTTTAATTACATTGTTTACGTAATAAAGCATTATTACATTACATTATTTGCATAATAGAGTTTTAAAAACTATCAGTTGTTACTTCCTAGCTTAGTTTCTAATTGGATATGATGTGCTAGTAGTTTAGCTCTCAAATTTGCATCAACTGTTAAAGCCAAGCCTTTCTTTGTTGCCAGTTGTTGTTTAGTTGCTGACAAGAATTCTTGTATTACAAATCTTCCTTGTAAATGTGTCGAAAACACTTCTTAATGCATCTTTGGAATACACAGTTGTCACGTTAGGTGATCTGGAGGACAATGCCTCTGTAAAAGCATCAAAAAATTTTGGCTGTCCATGTATTCTTTCATGTGCTACCTATATGGAAATGGTCATTGACAATTATTTACGTCTAATTCCAAACTAACCTTAATTAAATTGTCCCCTTCCTGGTGTAGCCCATCAAGATTTACAATCTCCTTAACTGCAGTATCTAGTTCTCTCAAAAATGGTATCAAAATAGGATCAGGTGAATACATATATCCTTGATCATGATACTTCAGGTAACTTGGTATGTTGACTTTATCCTTGGAATTCATACAGTGTAGAATTGATATTTCCTGGGATAAGATATCCCTTTGACTATCTTTGCAAGTCTTGATATGTTTGTAATGAAGATGCAGCATGTCTGATATAGCAGCACCACGGAAACGAAAATACACATCATCTCCATCAGCTTCCTGTGTTGTAGAACTTGTGGTACTAAAACTGTTACACTGAAAACAGTTAACATGATCAAGTAAACAGTGATACAATGCTGATGATATTGTCATCATTACAGGATTACTTGCTGGGACAGGCACTTCGTTCTCTTCACAGAATCTCAGCCAAATTACTTGAGATTCACCAATCTGATAACCAGCAGAATCATTCAACCCAATTTCTGACATGGCATATTGGCTGCCTAGTAAGAAAGCACTGCAGTACTTTTGCCACTGAAACTGAAACTGCAAGAATGGGTCTGGCCCCTTTTTACATTCTTTATATAAACCAACAAAACACAGTTGGTGGCTCATAATGATGTCCTTAAGGGGTTGCTCTGTATCATGAAGTATACTGGTAAATTCTTTTAGCTTTTCAGGAAAAAATTGTTTATCAAACTTGACACAAACCTCGCTTTGAAACACAGAGAAATCTATAGAATTCAAAGATGCCAATAACTCCTCTCTCTCTGTGTGGTTCATCGCTTTTGATTTTCTCTTCTTTGTTGGAGGTAAGGAACTTTCTGACATCTGGGCTGGCTCATTATCAGCTTGTGCACCTTTTCTTGGACCCTGTGTCTGCTTCTCTGTAGTCTGTTTTGCTACACTTTTCACTGTTCTAAAGGTAGCAATAAAATTCATGTACACGCTTATCATGAAACATTTATACTGTACTTACCCAGTGTTGTTACTTGGATTTTTCGATTGATCCATCGTCCTTTTACGAGTTTTCCTCATTGCTGTAGCAGTTTCTACTAGGCATTCAATGGATCTAGACTGTGACTGCTGCATCGATATTGCCGTTCACCACGCTACATTGAACAGAGTTGTTAAGTGCAAACCAATTTTTTGTTGCAACTAAACTTACTTCTCATTATTACTCGAAGTATTTACCTTATCTGTACCTTTACTTCTCGCTTTACTTCTCGTAATTCTTTTCACACTTTCCAACGACGCCATGCCTTATACTGACACTCTTTAAAACTGATGCAAGTGACAGCGCATACCGCCCTTTCAATTAGCTAGGGCGTGCGCATTGCAGATTAACACCAAGAGGCCATAATCATAGATATTATAGCTTCTTAAGCTATAATATCTACGCATAATAGAAAGGTAATCAACAATTCTTTGAAGGAAGCCAGTTCGCCCTATTATACTTAACGGATTCATTTTTGATAAGGCATATTGAAGTAAGACACTCTCTTATTATGGACTTTTGTATATATGTAATAGCAATTATGGACTCTTGGTAATAGTTATACCATGGGCAAGAGTGCTTTGCCTGATATATACGCACAAGCCCGAGGGCCGCAGGCCTGAGAGCGAGTGCATATATGTGACCTAATTTTAGAAAACCGTCGATATCCACACAATTTTCAAAATACATTTTATTGGTTCTTTGTTTTCTACAGGGACAGAGGAATGGACTAGCCAAGTTTCAGCTTCCTAAATTAAGCAGCGCGGGAGATACAGCACTAGACAGCCGGACAAGCAAATAATTTGATATGTACAGAAGCTATCGAGAAAAGAATCTACGGGCGCTTACATAAACCATCATAACTTACTGATACAATGACGTACAGAATTGAATCTTGGCTCATTGTCTTTGCCATGAATTTGTGCATCCACCAAGGTATAGTGTTGTCCCCAGGCATGCTTCTTTGTTCGAGAAGGAAGGCAAATTCACTAAAAAACGATCGTCGGTAAATTCTTTTGTCACCGCAAAGTAAACAAACGTCTGCAACTTTGGAATCTTTTCATGTATGGAAATGGAACAAAGAGTTTTGTACTTCCTATGGACAGGCGAACACGATGATTCCCAGGATCTATCCATTGGCGGCCTAATTCTCCCACCAGCGAGGCAATAAAAACTTGCGTAATTTTTTTCTAGAGCTTGCATTTTTTACCCATAATTTTTAAATGCGTTTTATTACAAAAGTACTGTTGTGCATATATCGACGGTTTTCCAAAATTCGGTCACATATACAGGCAAAGCACGAGTGCCCATGGTATAACTAATATGTTCTACTTTAGCATGCAGACTCACCTTATTGGCAAAATCTGCAGTTGCTATACCCTTCTCTTATATAGGGAACCAAGTGAGCTGTGATTGTGGGATTGAATTTTGACAGACAAACTGTGATTTTGGGACTCAATGATACATCAAACAGTAGTTTGATTTTATTATTGCTAATATAGCAATTTTAAGATACTAGTGTTAATTATGTTACTTTAATTGCTACATTTACAAAAGTGAAAAAACATAATAGAAAGGTAGTCAGACATTGCATACCTAATAGGTGTGCACACCTATTAGGTATGCAATGTCTCAAGTTAAGGAGATATACACACTGGTGGCAGTGCGTATATCTCTTGAACACTATAAGTCATGGCCTTCCAAGTTCATAGAATTGGATGCGTGTCGAAGATCCCTTTTCGCAAATCCGGTCACATATATGACCGGCTTTCCTTTGATCTGAGGTGTGAAAGTGGTATACATATATATATATATATACCATATATATTTCTGGCATTAAACTGAGTGTTGCATGGTGAGCAAATCTTTCTTCGTAAGCACGTCACAATATACAAATTGGTCATTATTCAAGCTGAAAAATTCTGTCACTACTCTTGGTATAGTTCCAGGTAGCTATACATTGCTTATCTACAGTTTGTGCAGCATGAGACAACTGACATGAAACAGATAAGTAATGATGTGTGCTAATCCACGCATTGGACTTTTTGTGGTTCAAATGATGATGATGATTTTGTCAATTATAATGGTAAGTTGTGAATTAAATATTTGTTGAGTTTGTTGTTTGATAGGCTGCACAGTGGTGATCATTCCTTTAGAACAGATTCTCCTTTACCAGAACTATGTACATGTGTACCTCTTGTACTGTATCAAGACACACGGTAGTGTGTCGTGCGGCCCAAGAAGCCGGCGCGCAACCCCGTGAGTATATTGACAGGAAGAAAGAAAACGCAATTTTCGCACCTCCGTAGCTCTGTGCTGCCTTGATGAAACAAGACAAATTTTGCTGTGTACATTCCCCCCAACTTCAGCACTCCACATTCCAAATTTGAGCGAAATCGCTTCAGGCATTCCTGAGATATGCAACTTCAAAAATTGGCTTAGTTTCTTCGTTTTTTTTCTTCTTCTTATTTTTCTTCCTCTTTTCGCACACTTACACAAACTGCTATAAAACACGAACACGTTATCCGATTGCCTTGAAATTTGGCACACAGAAGGGGGGTATAAAGGCGCATCTCGGTACCAACTTTGGCTGGAATACCATAAACAGGCAAAGAGTTATGAGCGATTATGCACGAAAAATAACACCAATATGTTGTCACGCCTACAGGGTAAACCGCGTATGGGAAGAAGCTGAAAATCGGTGGGTGAATAGGTTAACTATTGAACCTCAAACCTTTTGTGGTTTGAAAGAAATCGAGCTAAAAACCAGGAAGATACAGCGAAAAAATCAACAGTGTGTAACAATTACGCAATCGAGATTAGCTAATTTATTATTATTATTATTATTATTATTATGCTTGCCACGCCTACCAGATAAACCACTTGGGGTAATGCTTTGAAAATCGCTGTACAGATGGAGTTATCATCTTAGAAAGGCTCTTCAATGGTGTAGAAGAATCAGACTTAAAGCCACGGAGTTATAACACGAAATCCAACTTGGTGTAGCAAGTGCGAGATCGAGGTACTCTAATAGAGCAGTCATCCTAATAGAGCAGTCACCCTGAAAAGAGATCAGTTAGAAATAAGTAACCTGTATAGAGATCAGCTACAAACAAATCACCCTGTAGAGAGTTCAGCTACAAACAATTCACCCTGTTCAGACATCAGTTAGAAGAAGTTTTCTTGTAGAGAGTTCAGTTACAAACAAATCACCCTGTTGAAAGATCAGCTAGAAGATGTCACCTTATAGATAGTTCAGTTACAAAGAAACCACCATGTAGAGAATTCAGCTACAAACTATTGACCCTGTAGATACATCAGCTAGAAGAAGTTACCTTGTAGAGAGTTCAGCTACAAAGAAACCATTCTGTAAAGAGCTCAGCTGCAAACAAATCACCTGTACAGAATTCAGCTACAAACAAATCACCCTGTAGAGAGATCAGCTAGAAGAAGTTACCTTGTAGACAGTTCAGCTACAAACAATTCACTCTGTACAGAGATCAGTTAGAAGAAGTTTCCTTGTAGAAAGTTTAGCTACAAACAAATCACCCTGTAGAAAGATCAGCTAGAAGAATTCACCTTGTAGAGATTTCAGCTACAAAGAAACCATTCTGTAAAGAGCTCAGCTGCAAACAAATCACCTATACAGAATTCAGCTACAAACAAATCACCCTGTAGAGAGATCAGCTAGAAGAAGTTACCTTGTAGATAGTTCAGCTACAAACAAATCATCCTGTAGAGAGATCAGCTAGAAGAAGTTACCTTGTAGATAGTTCAGCTACAAACAAATCACCCTGTAGATACATCAGCTAGAAGAAGTTACCTTGTAGAGAGTTCAGCTACAAAGAAACCATTCTGTAAAGAGCTCAGCTGCAAACAAATCACCTATACAGAATTCAGCTACAAACAAATCACCCTGTAGAGAGATCAGCTAGAAGAAGTTACCTTGTAGATAGTTCAGCTACAAACAAATCATCCTGTAGAGAGATCAGCTAGAAGAAGTTACCTTGTAGATAGTTCAGCTACAAACAATTCACCCTGTACAGAGCTCAGTTAAAAGAAGTTTCCTTGTAGAGAGTTCAGCTACAGACAAATCACCCTGTAGAGAGATCAGTTAGAAGAAGTTACCTTGTAGATCGTTCAGCTACAAACAATTCACCCTGTAAAGAGATCAGCTAGAAGAAGTTACCTTGTAGAGAGTTCAGCTACAAAGAAACCATCATGTAGAGAATTCAGCCACAAACAAATCATGTATAGAGAGTTCAGCTACAAACAAATCTCCCTGTAGAGAGATCAGCTAGAAGAAGTTTCCTTGTAGAGAGTTCTGCTACAAACAAATCACCCTGTAGAAAGATCAGCTAGAAGAAATCACCTTGTAGAGAGTTCCGCTTCAAAGAAACAATCATGTGAGAGTTCAGGTACAAACAAATTGTCCTGTAGAGAGATCAGCTAGAAGAAGTTACCTTGTAGAGAGTTCAGCTACAAAGAAACCATCATGTAGATAGTTCAGGTACAAACAAATCACCCTGTAGAAAGATCAGCTATAGAAGAAATCACCTTGTAGAGAGTTCAGCTACAAAGAAACCATCATGTAGAGAGTTCAGCTACAAACAAATCGGCCTGTAGAGAGATAAGCTAGAAGAAATGACCTTGTAGAGAGTTCTGCTACAAAGAAACCATCATGTAGAGAGTTCAGCTACAAACAAATCGGCCTGTAGAGAGATAAGCTAGAAGAAATGACCTTGTAGAGAGTTCAGCTACAAAGAAACCATCATGTAGAGAGTTCAGCTGCAAACAAATCACCTGTAGATAGTTAAGCTACAAACAAATCTCCCTGTAGAGAGATCAGCTAGAAGAAGTCACCTTGCAGGGAGTTCAGTTACAAAGAAATAAACCATGTAGACAGTTCAGCTGCAAACAAATCACCTGTAGAGAGTTCAGCTAGAAACAAGTCACCCTGTAGAGAGATCAGCTAGAAACAAGTCACCTTGTAGAGAGTTCAGCTAGAAGAAGTCACATTGTAGAGTTACAAAGAAACTACCATGTAGAGTTCAGCTGCAAACAAATCACCCTGTAGAGAACTCAGCTACAAACAAATCGCCCTGTAGAAAGATTAGCTAGAAGAAGTTACCTTATAGGGAGTTCAGCTATGAACAGATCACCCTGCAGAGAGTTCAGCTACAAACAAATCACCCTGTAGAGAGTTCAGTTACAAAGAAACCACCATGTAGAGAGTTCAGCTGCAAAGAAAATCAATCACTCTGTTGAGAGTTCAGCTAGAAGAAGTCACCTTGTAGAGAGTTAAGCTTCAAATAAATCACCCTGTAGAGAATTCAGCTAGAAGTTACCTTGTAGAGAGTTCAGCTACAAAGAAACCACCATGTAGAGAGTTCAGCTGCAAACAAATCACCTGTAGAGAGTTCAGCTAGAAACAAGTCACCCTGTAGAGAGATCAGCTAAAAACAAGTCACCCTGTAGAGAGTTCAGCTAGAAGAAGTCACCTTTTAGAGAGTTCAGCTACAAAGCAACCACCATGTAAAGAGTTCAGCTGCAAAAAACTCAATCACCTTGTAGAAAGATCGGCTAGAAGAAGTTACCTTGTAGAGTTCAGCTACAAAGAAACCGCCATGTAGAGAGTTCAGCTGCAAACAAATCACCTACAGAGAGTTCAGCTAGAAACAAGTCACCCTGTAGAGAGTTCAGCTAGAAGAAGTCGCATTGTAGAGAGTTCAGCTACAATGAAACTCCCATGTAGAGAGTTCAGCTGCAAACAAATCACCCTTTAGAGAATTCAGCTACAAACAAATATGCAGTGTAAAAAGATCAGCTAGAAGAAGTTACCTTGTAGAGAGTTCAGCTACAACGAAACCACCATGTAGAGAGTTCAGCTACAAACAAATCACCTGTAGAGAGTTCAGCTAGAAACAAGTCACCCTGTAGAGAGATCAGCTAGAAACAAGTCACCTTGTAGAGAGTTCAGCTAGAAGAAGTCACATTGTAGAGAGTTCAGCTACAAAGAAACCACCATTTAGAGAGTTCAGCTGCAAACAAATCACCCAGTAGAAAGTTCAGCTATGAACAGATCACCCTGTTGAGAGTTCAGTTAGAAACAAGGAATCCTGTAGAGAGATCACCTAGAAGTATCGCCTTGTAGAGAGTTCAGCTACAAACAAATCACCTGTATAAAGTTCAGCTACAAACAAATCACCCTGTAGAGAGATCAGCTAGAAGAAGTCACCTTGTAGAGAGTTCAGCTATAAAGAAACCACCATGTAGAGAATTCAGCTTCAAACAAACACCCTGTAGAGAACTCAGCTACAAACAAATCGCCCTGTAGAAAGATCAGCTAGAAGAAGTTACCTTGTAGGGATTTCAGCTACAAACAAATCACCCTGTAGAGAGTTCAGCTACAAAGAAACCATTCTGTAAAGAGCTCAGCTGCAAACAAATCACTTGTACAGAATTCAGCTACAAACAAATCACCCTGTAGAGAGATCAGCTAGAAGAATTTACCTTGTAGATAGTTCAGCTACAAACAAATCACCCTGTAGAAAGATCAGTTAGAAGAAGTTACCTTGGAGAAAGTTAAGCTACAAAGAAACCATTTTGTAAAGAGCTCAGCTGCAAACAAATCACCTGTACAGAATTCAACTACGAACAAATCACCCTGTAGAGAGATCAGCTATAAGAAGTTACCTTGTAGATAGTTCAGCTACAAACAAATCTCCCCGTAGAGAGATCAGCTAGAAGAAATTACCTTGTAGAGAGTTCGGCTACAAAGAAACCACCATGTAGAAAGTTCAGCTGCAAAGAAATCACCCTGTAGAAAATTCTGCCAGAAACAAATTGCCCTGTAGAAAGATCAGTTCGAAGAAGTTACCTTTTAGAGAGTTCAGCTACAAAGAAACCATTCAGTAAAGAGCTCAGCTGCAAACAAATCACCTATACAGAATTCAGCTACAAACACATCACCCTGTAGAGAGATCAGCTAGGAGAAGTTACCTTGTAGATCGTTCAGCTACAAACAATTCACCCTGTAGAGAGAGCGATTAGAAGAAGTCACCTTGTAGAGTGTTCAGTTACAAAAAACCACCATGGAGATTTCTGTAATCAATATAATATTATGTGACCGGATTTGCGAAAAGGGGTCTTCCACACACATCCAATTCTGTAAACGTTGGAGACCATAACTCAGTGTTCAAGTAACATATTAACCTGAACATTTCACCATGTATTCAGCTATAGTGGTGCTCACCACTGCCCAAAATTCAAGGCAATAGCTCTTTCCAATCTGAAGTTATCAATTGTCAAAGATGGCAAATTGGATGTGTGTGGAAGACCCCATTTCGCAAATCCGGTCACATATGTATTATGCAGTATATATAATTTGTAAATTTACTGATAAACTATTTAAAGTACATCTACTTCATCTTTTCTTCTTCCTGTAGTAAAGAAAAAAACATAGGTTAAAAAAGTCCCAAAGCTGGCCATAGGCTGGCTTTGGGGTATACAAATACAAAAAGAAATGAAATCTAATCCAAAACAGCCAAGCTGTAAAAAAAGGGTGCGGCCCTCAGAAAGGCTATGGTGAAAAAAGATGTGAAATCCAAGGTGGCGGCCAAGAAATGGCTGTGATGGTAGGTTAATGGTAAAAATTTTAATAATGACAATTTAGGTAAATTTTGTGAAGTGGCACAAAAATTCACCTGAATTGTCGTTATTAAAATTTTTACCATTAACCTACCATCACAGCCATTTCTTGGCCGCCACCTTGGATTTCACATCTTTTTTCACCATAGCCTTTCTGAGGGCCACACCCTTTTTTTACAGCTTGGCTGTTTTGGATTAGATTAAATATACAGCAACATTTTGTATTTTTCATAACAGTATGTGTGAAATTCTCATTGTGAGTGATCAATTATTAAAATATTGATGTCCACCATGTAGTGATATGCAGTAGGATTTCTTGTGACAGCAAGGAAGATGATGATAAGCGCTGCTTAAACTACTTTATTTCAGCTCATAAATAGTTTGTGGTTTAATTGGTATAGGTTTTGAACATCAGTAGCAAGTTTTCATCTGTTCAATTGTTTGAGATAATTGTTCACTTCTACTAGTTTGAATGGACACTAGTTGTGTGAATACATTGTTACTGAATTATGCTGTATTCATGAATCAAGAGACAAATTACAATACAAATCTTTTTCATCATAATATTAAAACAGTGTATTGCACTAGCGTGAACTATCAGTAATCAGTTTTGTAATGTACAAGTATCATACATTGCCAAATATCTCTATACTTGTGTCAACATAACATTGGAGTCTGACTGCAAGATACGGGCTATCAGGTATAATAAATTATGCGTATGTTGTTTGTATGTGCAAAGTTTGCAGCATGTGCATGGACTGCCTGTTATATACCGTCATTAACACTTCACAAATCACTGAGCACCAAGTATAGCTGAGAGTAAGTGGTGGTGTGGAACCACTTGAGTATCTACCAGCTATAGAACATTACCTATCAGTTAAATGTTTTCACAAACAGCTTAATCATTCAAGTATGTGTGTGAAAATAAAACAGTTAGGAAAGAATTCCATAGTTCAGAAGTTATATTCTTTCACATTTTGATAGAAATTTACAATGGGGTTCTCAGCTAAGTAGTGTGTGTAGAACTGACTCATACTACCTACACATACTTGGCCTCCACTGGAAATCTTTAACGTTTGATGTTCTTAAGATGCTGAATGAGTCAATGAGTCCTATTTTATCTAGGATTAATTATGCCTTACCTGTGTAGGGTCCTCCTCTTAACCAGTCACAGCACGTCTACAAAGATTGCAGAACAGTGTTACTAAATGTTTAAGGAAATATGATAACGTTTCGAACCATCGTCAACATTTAAACTGGTTGCCTGTATCTGATCAAAATAAGCTTAAATCTACTTGTGCCATGTTTCGTTACTTTCACAGTAATAGCTACTAAGCCATGTTTGGTTCTTGATGCACCAATCCTATTTGGACCACAACATAGTTATAACACACGTTGCAAGGACAGCTTTGCTAATCTGTAAACTTGTAATCTCTCAAGCACCAAAAAAAATATTTCGACCATCTGCCACTTCTTGGTGGAATTCTCTCACCTGCACTGTTAAAATTTAGGTGCTACCATAACACCTATAATTTTCTAAAAATCAAGGGGGGTGTTGTTGCAACACCCTTGAAAATAATAACCACCTTAAGAGGTTTATAGTCACACCCATTGGGTGTTACTATTTTGTAAATTTCCTTAATTGTTCATTGGAATACCCCAAACAGAGGTTTTTCACCTCATGATAGGGTGTAATATTGTGACTGTAATTGCATACAATTACTAACACTCTTAGAAGTGTGGAAAAAAACAATTGAATGCAATTAATTTATGGGCCAAGTGATTTATTTGCCCCCATGGCAACAGCACCTGTCCTGAACTATCATGCAAGATAAACACCTGCAGTTTAAAGTGGACATAATAGTTACAACAGTGTCAGATTTTACAAAACGGTTACAATTTACACATCAGGCAAAATCAAATGTCACGGTAACCACACTACCATAGTGGTGCATGGTTTTGAGCTCAAACTACTTGAGGCTGGTTTTAATGGTGCAGGTGGTGTTAAAAGCTCAATGGAAATTTCTGGCCTTGGTAAGGTTGATTGTCTTGGGTTGACAAGAATTGGTGGATGGCCTATTTGAATATTCTGTGTTGATTTTGTTGCATATATTCTGGGTACTAAGGAGCCAGCACAGCTCTGTAACTTCATGCATGTCTGGATTTCAATCATGGTCTATATTTTTCTCATTCCTCTACATTCCACCTTCCACCTTTTGTGAGGAGCCGTGATACTACCTCTGCTACAATAAAAAGTGTATTTGTGTGTACATGATATGCTCTAAATGTGTTAGCATGCACTCCTGTGGTGTATGTGATGTGTAGGAGATGATAGTTCACATTTGCCTCATTAAATAGCAAATGTGAACTATCATCTCCTACACATTATATACCCCACTCAAGTACATTCTATGCATATCACATTTAAAGCTCATCACATATGCACAAATATGCATTTTATTGTAGTGAGCTAGCTTGCTCATTAAATTCATCATATTTTCTTTCTTATTTGGCAGGAACTCTACAAGTACCTGAAAGGTAATAAATTGATGCATTTCTGGCATAAATTTCATATGCGTGCCTTGGCAAGTTATATCTAAACCATTTATCTCAAAACTTCTAATATGTAATTTGGATTCTATTTTCCAAATAATAGTTGCATAAATGTTTTTCCATTGTGCTAAAGGAAACTTGTTTACTATGCATGAAGTGCTGCACTTCTGCATGTAGGCAGCATTGATAGTACATTTCATTGATGGGATGTAATAGGAACACCCTTTGCACCTACAAGGCCACAAGTAAAAGTTTCTTTGGTAGTTACGTTATAAGTACAAATTGCAACTTACATATAAAGTGTAGAAAGACAAGCAAGTAAGTGTATTTGTAATCCTGTTGAATTACTGTATTTCACAGGTCATAATATGTGTTTCCAGAATAAACCATTAATGAAAATGTAGGGATAAGAGGAGCTCCACCCCCCACGAAAATGTCGGAAATTAAAATGAAGGCAGTATACCCCACCATACACCTTGAATTTACACCTCTTGTAGCACCTTTACATTCTGGTGTTATATTTCTTGCAGCACCGTAGCACTCTTCTTTCACACCCTCCAAGTGTCACTACAGCACCTTTTCCAACACCTGAAGGGAGTTGTTTTTAAACATGCAACTGGACACCCCTAAAGGTGCTTTAGTTACACCTGAATTTTAACAGTGTGTTATTTACAAATATAATGAATTCATATCCTCTGCCAAGGACTTTTACCTATAGCTAACTATTTAGTTTTGTATGTGTTTTGTATTGTGTGTATTGGTGTGCTGCATATTTGTGTGTGCTCTGGTAGGGAAGAACGGCTATTGCCGACTATACCATTACATTAAACCATAGTATCTATGATTAAACTATAAATCAATCACATGATCAGGGTTGGGTTGAAAGCTATATTTGGTTTACAGTACATTCTCTATAGCAGTTAGCTATAGTTGGATACCTTGCATGTATAAAATTCAATTGTATCTAAAAGCTATCTATTTATAGTTGTTTTTTGGTAATAATTTACGACAAACCAGACTGACGGGTTGACTGTTAGCTACTTGCAGTTACTCCATGCTTGGATAGCTAGCTAGCTACCAGTTGCCAGTTAGCTACTGTAGACATTTATTATTTTATGATTCTTGTGTACATTGCGGATTCAAAACATCACTGGATGTTGCTAGGCAACATTAGCATATCTCTTCAGGGGATCCCCCCCCAAAACACACGAGCAGAAAATGGCCGTCATTTCTACCGCTGTCCTCGCGTTCCTGTGTTGTGTTGTGTTACAAGGTAATATATACTGTACGTGTGTTATGATGATAAGTTATTGTGGTGATTAATAAGGTAGCGTTATTACCCCTGACTGTAGGGCACGCAATCTGAAAAATCAACTTCGTTTTACAAATCTATCAAGGGGGTGTCACTCCGATAGGCACTGTACTACGATCTGCGACCGCGGTCAAAACTAAAGGTCAACGAACAAGGCCGATTTTTCACGGAGAACAATGTCAAACTGTTTTTCCAGCACGGTAAAAGCTTCGCGAGTAAGTAATACACGAAAATATAGCGAAAATAAACGGAACCAGGTCAGTAGTCAAGAGAAATTTTCGATGAAAGTCAACGGTCAAAATCGAAAATCGATCTTTACCGGCTGGAGTGACACCCCCTTGATCTATCCCCCGGGCCTAGCGAATTTTATTTGGACGCACTTCTGACTTAGAAAATTTTTCATGTTTTGTGAACTTACCGTTTTTCTTTGTTTTACGGAAAGCAACATTGTTTGCGGAGGAGGAAAAGGTCACACTGAAACTATTAGCCCCTCTGTATTAAGTGTGTTGGTCGTCTTCAAAGATGTTGTGAACAACGGACGAAACCTACCTGGATGGATATTTCTTCCCTACCGCCCGCCTGTCATCTCACAACACTGGCGTGACTCGATCGCTTCAAGTGAAGGCCAAGGTGAAGGCATGAAAGGATAGAAGGACACTTATAAGAAGGTGTCACAAGTAATAAACACAGTTGGAAACTGAATGTGTAGTATGTGACTATTGAGAGCTGTAATAGTAGACTCTGTGTATCTAAATGTTTATGTTCTCTTTAGAACTGAAGATCTGCATGTATGTCACTAATTTTACAATATGTAGTTACTCAGTGGATTTGAAAATATTGTTACTTGTGTACTATAGGAATAGTGTTTTTTTGCTATAACATCTGTGGAGCTCCACTACACGACACATCTGTTATCCAGTAGTCGTAACACTACTGCCTGTTCCATCAGGGGCGGATCCAGGGGGAGGGGGGGGGGGGGGGCTTTGGGGGGCTGAAGCCCCCCCTTCATATTTAGACTTTACTTGATCAATATGCTGAGTATTATCAAGAGTAAATAATGGAAGAGAGAGTATCTAACTGCTGCATAGACCATCAAAAATGAGCGCGTAGAGTTAATCGGATTTGTTAGTAAAATCTCGCAAATTATGGAAGTATTGATTAGAGGCTTATCAACACGTCTGGTACAGAAGACAGCCGCGCCGAGACGAGCCGCACAGCAGTGCGTGGTGCTATGGGGCCTACGTGTGCTGGCAGAGAATGAAGGTCGGAGCGGTGAAATTGCAGACGAAGTGATTCCCAATGGCTCCTCTACATATTCTATGTTTCGGTCTACGCCTCAGACGTAACCTTAGAATTGTCAACCTGAATCTAGTTACAGAGGCTCACTAATGCCTGAGAGTGAAGGACGGAGCGGTGAAGTTTCAGGCGAAGCGATTTCCAACGGTAATGTTGCCGCATCTACGCAGGCTACCTCGCAGTCTACGCCCACTACGAGTGTTGTTGGAACCATCAGCCGTACAGACCATGGCGAGAACCACCAGAGAGACAAAGAGGTGAGCTTGTTACTACTTAAAAAAAGCTTTATTTAGTAAGAAAATATGTTCATTCAGACAGGTTGTGGCGCTCTCTATTTACCCGCACGAAGAGACATTGTGAGGGACGACTCTGGCTCGATTGAAGCCAGTTTTATTGCTGTTCAGCAGCAAGAGAGTGAATGTGAAACAGATGGACAACTGTTTACAACCCCAACCAGCGGGCACGTGGTTACACTGGCGAATGAAGCTAATGATGATGCGAGGAGTGAGCACATAGTGAGTAGTGGCCATCATGATGAAATTCCTTCTGTCTCAGTGGAAGATCAAGAATTATTTTTGACTAAGATTTTTGATGAACTCAGTGGATGCTTTCCTGACCTTGTATTCACTGTTAGCCAGGTACACGATGCCGATAAGTTGGTTCCTGTGTTACTAATCACCCAGCGTCGGCTTTTCAAGCATCCTCCATTTGGAGCTGTGTCTCGTGTTCAGATAGCTGTACACTATAAATCCTATACGGTGCATGTGCTGATGAAGGAGTGGAAACGTTCTAGTTTTGAAAGTGTGGCAGAGATCAGGGAGTTGTGCCAAATTATTGAAGACAAGTCAAATTTCAAATTCTGCCCAGGTATTGAGCCGGATCACTACAACAAGGAATACTATGATGTTATTCGCTTCCATGTCAAATCTGTGCGACTTCATGATTTCCCCTTCCATCGGGTTGATTCTGTAAATTGCAAGATGTTATTTAAGCTGGCACACAATGCCAGAGAAATGGAAAAAGATGCAATAGAAGTGAAGTGTTCTGCATGTAAAAGGCTTATCACAGATTTGGAGCATCAGAAAGAGAGAACAAAGAAAGAGACTCCAACACGGAAAATCAAAAGGCAGAAGCCTTCATCCAGAGCACGGCTATCATACATGAGCCCAGCTAGTCAAGCCAAACGCAGGACACTTGCACAATACGAGCGAACGAATAATATACGAAAGTTGCAGAAGTATGAGGAAAGTGAAGTGACCCTTGATGATGAACAGCACAGTGAAATGTGTCAGATTATGGAGAATATAGGGACACATGATCTAGAGGTGCTTTACAAAGAAGGGGATGAGCATGGTGTCAGAAAAGTTATGCAAGACATCTGGATCACAGATAAGGAACGTCAAAGGAATGAGTTTGCTAGCGACCAAGCTACAAATAGTACGTTGTATAATGAAACTTAAACTCATATGCAAATAACTGTGTTATGTAGGCAGTGGTGGACGAGGAAACCGCTGGAGTATGATAACCATGCGCATGGGTAAGTTGTGTGTTTAATTTCATTGTGTGTTTATATATATATTTTTACTTCAGCGTTAGCCGTCTACATAAGAAGCCCATCTGCTTATGAGGCTTTAAAACAGTTCAGCGTTCTCAAGCTTCCTGCAAAGTCCACACTACAGTCTTATACCGGGACATTTATACATGACCCTGGTGCTAGCACTACTTGCATTGCCGAGCAAGTTACTCGATATTTAGTTTACAAAGAAAAGTGCAGACAACTTGGAAAACAGGAACCTAAAGCTGATGGAGCTGTCATCTTTGACGAAGTGAAAGTTGCATGTCAACTGGTATGGAATTCTCGCAGCCATCAGCTGGTAGGATTGGCAATGACGCCGAAGGACTTGGCATCTCTGAATGATGTATACGCTTTACTGAAAAGTCCTGAAGCCAACAAGCAGACTTCCTACATTTTACAGTTTATTTGGAGAGATCTAACTAGTGAATTTGACATTGTGGGTCCATATTTTACATCACCATCTACTGTGGATTGTCAGTTTGTTGTAGCATGTGTATTTGAGACCATTGAACTGCTCCAGCTGTATGGTCTTAAGACAAGTGTTTTAGTTTGCGATGGTGGATCTGCTAACGTTGCAGCAATAAAGGCTAGTCATGGCTGCCATGGTGCCTACTCGGTGACAGAAGATAGTGAAGATAAATTCAAGGTGACACCTTGGATGATCAATCCTTATAATCCACCCCAGAAGATCTTTTGGCTAATTTGTCCATCACATCAGGTAATTAATATGCTAGTGTTGAATTCAATTTTAATTTTATTTTACAGCTGAAGAACATGGTAAACGCATTGTTTTCGTCCAAATCAAATGGTACGAAACAATTTAGACGTGGCGACAATCTAATGTTTGGATGGCAAACAATTATGGATTTATACCAACGAGAATTGGCCAGAGTTAGTCAAGGTTGCACCAGGATGGTCCCTCGTCTGAAGGAAGCTCACTGCTTACGCGATGCGTGGACAAAGCTGAATGTCCATCCGGCCAAGATCATGCAGGTGAGCTTTAATTTCATTTTTGTTTATGAAATACCCTTTTTTGTATCGTAGCAAGAACAAGTGTTGGGGGAACTTTATTGGTACACCCACCAGGACCCATTACCCGAAGATGTGTTAACCGCTAAGGAGACGTTGTCGTATTTAGAGGCCTGCAATTTACTATTTGAACAAGGATTTCTGAGCCACGACCGAGTTAGAAGTGCTGATGCAAAAGTTCTGAAGAATATTGACAAGGGCTTCAGTTATTTTACCGATTGGCTAGATTCCATTTTGAAAATAGGTATGTATACATGTTTACACTGAAACCTCTCTTAGACACTTCATTGAAGCAAGAGTAAATTCCATCATTTAGCCTTGACTAAAGGCAGGAGTAAGCATCAGGCCTTCCTGTATATCAAAATAGGACCCAAAAGGTATACATTTTTACCTCAGAAAGTAGGTTTCCAAAAATTAATGATCAAAGAGAGGTTCCACAGTGTACTTGAATGTTGTTTACCAAATGTTTCTTGGACAGATCCAAACTTTTCCCACACTTCGACCACGCAGAAGTCTTTTCTGTCATGGCAAAGTAAGTCTCACACCATTGCACATATATACACGCTCTTCCTTTACTAACCCTTGATACTATAAATTGAGCCCTAGTTCATCTTTATTGTGCATGATTTGTGTAACAATTCTTGATGTCATGTTTACATTCTTTATAGCTTGGGACCTCCTTCGGATTGATGTATACAGCTTCAGAGCTCTGTGTCAATGGTTCAGAGAGACATATCCTACATATTTTATATCTCCACTACGTCTCTCCGGGTCAGCAGTCGAGAGCTTATTCAGCCAATATAAGCATAACGCTGGAGGCAAATTAGATTCAGCTAACTTTTCCACTGCCAGAGCTGCACATCTTGTAAAACAATGTGTTACGGACCATCACAGTGGAAAGGGATACAGGGACGACACATTGAGTACAATTGAAATACCCCTATCAAGGAAGAAATATAATAAGAAAGATTCACACAATGATTAACACAACATGATT
Source organism: Dysidea avara (assembly GCF_963678975.1). Lineage (NCBI taxonomy): Eukaryota > Metazoa > Porifera > Demospongiae > Dictyoceratida > Dysideidae > Dysidea > Dysidea avara. The sequence goes on from NC_089281.1 coordinate 4,127,525, forward strand.
GCACAAATTTACATACATACACTGTGTATCATTTTCCTTTGTTATTGACAAATTTACTTTCTAATTTTGTATGTTGAGCTAGTAACATTGGCCTTAAATTAGTATCTACAGTAGACGCTAGTCCTTTTTTGGATGCCATTTGCTGTTTAGTACTTGAAATGAATTCTTGGATCCTTGTGTTGCACAATTTGCGAGTGAAAACAGTGAAAACATTGTCCAGTGCCTCTGTGCTGAATGTATCCATGTTTGGCAGTCGCTTTGACAGAGTAGACAGAAAGCATCCTTCAAGACTTGAGCACGATTTAATCTTTTCGTGTGCCGCCTAAAAAAGACATTCTAGTTTAACAAACACAGTTTTACATATGTGGCCGTACCAGGTGTAAATTCCATTTTTACACTTGGACATATGTACCTTGATTATTTGTCCTCCATCCCCTTCCATTTTTTCCTCACTAACAACCCCTTTCACTACTTCATCTACTTGTCTGATAAAAGGTATGAAGCTGATGTCAGGGAAGTACATGTAACCTCGGTCACGATACTTCAGATATTCGGGTATTTTGGATTTATCTTTTGTATTAATAGATTGCAATATTGTTATCTCTTGTAACAACTTATCTCTCTGAGCATCACTGCAGCCCTTAATCTGTTTATAGTGAAGGTGAAGCATGTCACATAGTGCTGCACCACCAAACCTAAAGTAAACATCATCACCCTCAATTCCGACCACAAGTCTGATGATCCAGGCTCAGAGATCAGACTGGTTTGGTACTCCCTTGCTCGCTCTAGTAGGACTGCATAAATAGCCGATGACATAGATATCATCACAGGGTTACTCTCAACTGGTACATCATTTACCTCACAAAAACTCAACCACTTATTTCGCAATGATACCAGTGAGCTTTCACCGGTTTCGTCAAAATTAATACAATCCAATGTGTACATTCTAGGCAACAAGAAAGCACTGCAGTATCGATGCCACTGAAATTGCAACTGCACAAATGGATCAGACTCTTTCTTACACTCCACATATAACTCAGAAAAACGGCAGTGGTGGTGAGTTGCAATATCCTGGAGGAGCTGCTCATTTTTACACAATGTATCTGCAAAATTCTTCAATTTTGTGCTCAACAACTGAACTTCACTCAGTCTCACGTTAACAGCGTCTGCTAGAGTGACATCGTCAACGCTATTTAAATGGCGCAATAAACTTTCCCTCTCCTTTTTATTCAAAATCTTACGTGTTCTTTTGGCTACTGGCGCGTGGTCTTCTTCGTTGTGGTGTGTTGCTTCCGAGTTGGTGGTAGCCTCGGTGGTAGCGGGTCGTTTCTTTCCTTTGGCGGATCTCGGTGCCGCTGGCTTCTTCGCTTTATCTGTTCCTGTTGATGAAACTATCTGGTCACTCCTTCCTCTTCCACTGCTGGTCCGTTTCGCTTGTTGGCAAGGGTTTTTCTTAGCACTGCACTTCCTTCTCGTTGCTGGCTTCATTGTCAGACAAATCACGTGTGACGTGATTTATAAAATTAATCACACGCGCTTTGCGTATAAATTACGTTTGGGGCGCCTTATGCGTGCTGGTTAATCGTCACCTATCAAGGCGTGGTTAAAGAAGCCTACCGATGCCATCAGGACTTTACGCGCTCATTTTTGATGGTCCATGCGGCAGTTAGATACTCTCTCTTCCATTATTTACTCTTGGTATTATAATGAAATTTTGTCTTAGCATAATTATATGATCACTAATAACACAAATACTCATAAAACCACCTTATAAACATCTTTCCAAGGTATTATTAGTGGATTTATGCTAAAGTTTATGCAACAAGGACCCGGATCAGCATTAGAGGTGTACAAGATCGAGATACTCTAATAGAGCAGTCAGCTAACTACTCTAATAGAACATTCACTGGAAACATGTAGTTGGTTCTGTTATGGAATTTTTCAAAATCTGCCTGCACCTATACATGCAATGAAGTGCATTGGTCTGTTTAAAGCGCTTATATGTATGGCAATACTTAATTCAGGTACACAATTTCCATTGAAAATGCTCTCAGATTCAATCTTGTATTGTTCAAATTTCAAAATTTTCCACTTTCAACATCATTATTCTAACATGCACCTATTCAGTGTTGTGCAATTGTGAGAGGGGTGCATCATGTACTTGGTTGTCTGTACCTACCCAAACTTTTCCATTAGCAAAATGCTTCAGAGAGCCATACCTACAATCTAATGGCAGTATATAAAATATCTACAGGCAGAAAATATTATGAATTTTATGTGGAAATGTCTCCAAATTGCAGTATTTTAGCATCTATTTTTCAAAATTTTCCTGGGGGTATGGCATGCCCCAGACCCCCTAGTTCCAGCATGCTTCACACATCTTTAGCCAAGAGATTAGTATCTTGAATTAGCTCCCCCCCCCCCCCTTTTATAAATCCTAGATCCGCCCCTGTTCCATCAATCATAAAGGATCAGTGTACCCAGGTTTAGAATACAAGAAATAAGGTTAGGTCCAGAGGATTTAGGAAAACCTTAGACCATTCCAAATAAATTCTCTGTTTCCCTTGATTATAATTTTAGTCCAGATTTTACCTTAATAAAATATACTACCTATTGAGCATCAGGTTATAGAGGTTTCACTGTACTTGTGTTAGCATTTATTACACTATTGATGCAACAACTATTCAAACTTGACCACTACTCAGTATAAAACAAGGTTTTTTTATATTATGACACTGCTCAAATTCAGCCATTGTTAAAGGTATGGCTACGTAAAAATGGTACTTGTATTGTGCATAAAGTATATAATTATACTTTAGCTAAGGCGTGGGATCTAATTAACATGGACGTTATATCATGAGGTGATCTTTCAACAAGGTCTTAAAATACACATGAGCTATGTTTGGGACCTACTTGAGTTGGTCACATTAAATGAGATAATCTTATTAATGAGTTTGTCGAGTATACCTTAGCTATCTTTGGGACCTAACTACTTAAAATGGTCACTGTAATGAGGTGGTCTTATTAATGAGGTCATGCAGTACACCTTAGATCATGTTTGGGATGTACTTGACACTATAATGAGGTGGTCTTATTAATTAGCTACGTTTGGGACATACTTGACATTGTCACTATAATGAGGTGGTCTCAATGAGGTTGTCAAGTACACCTTAACTATGTTTGTTACTCAACTGATCGGAGTATTACTATATTAAGCATTATAAGGTATCACTGTGTACGTATGTACTTGTCATGTTCACGTACTGATTTGGCTTCCATGAACACAATCAAATTCATCTTCTGGATTGCTGGCTAAATAGACCACCACATTCATTCTGCTCTTTGTTTTATGGAACTGGAGAGTCTGGTTTCCGCAGCTTTGGCACTTCTATAGCCATGGCTTTATTGGAAATGATGTTTAGTGAGGTGGAAACCATGAAGGGCCAATCGCATATACACAAGAAGTCAGTACAATACTTACGCATTACTGTATATGCATACATGAGACAAACTTGGAGTGTGTGTATGAGGTCTGCAAAATAGTGTACTAGGAAAAGTAAAAGCTATCACATTGTTTTAAAAAGCTGCTAAAGAGTTTACTACATAACTATATAATGATGTACATAATAATCACTGACTCATAGAATATTCTTAACGTCGCTGTAGTAATTAATATATGTGACCGAGCCTGCGAAAACAGGGCATGTTGGCACAAACTACACCCTATCACTCTACAGCTCATATCTCAGTGCTGGAAACATATATTTCCATTCTGTAACTTGCATTATGATGCCATTTAAATACTTACTAAGAGCAGAAAATTGCAATGTCATAGCATAATGGTACAAAATGTTATGTGCGATGAAAGTGTGAAAAAGTAGGTAAAAATCATGTGCCCACATGCCCTATTATCGCAGGCCCGGTCACATATGTGACTAGATTTGTTAGCTCCCGTACGTACGTACGTACATGCTTGTGAAATTTTCAGGTATCACATTAAAGTGTTCAATAATGATATGTCCATCTATATCTTCAAATCAACCAGGCTGCTTGAAGACATCTTACGTTTGACAGCCTTGTACAAAGGCAGCTGAATGTATTGCTAAAGTGGAGCAAGGGAAATTATGTGTGGATCTAGCAATCAAAATGCAGGGTAGTATACCAGAATTGTAGGTTGTGCTAACTAGTTAGATTAAATAAGATAATTATTGCAAATCAATATATGGACATGAAATTTATTATTTTTAAATCTGTAAAAGTAGTGTGGGCCAGTAAGACCTCAAGTAAGTATCAACTTGGTAGATGTGCAGCATGACCTCAATACCTAGCCAATCATTAATGGTCATTACAATGATGTTCATCTTATCTCCAAATGTGTAGCTGAACTCAATGTGTATGCACACGGGGATAATTGACAGATGATTATCCTGGTCATTCCTATAATTACTAGCTAATTTGTGGTCATTCCAATAATTATTCAAAAGCAGATGAGACCCGCTAAACCTGGACAAAATGTAACCCAAATGATGAAGGCACTTACAACGTTGGTAAGAATGACAACATCAGTAACATGAATTCACAAAGCAGTATTCAAGGGTGCAGTGCAACTGTAGAACAAAAACAAAATTCTTCTGAGAGCCAAAGATGTGGTACAACACAATATTTAAAACTCTTACAGTGTGGATCCCATTTGTATTTTGCAGACTTTGAATGAAGCTAGTAAGGCTACTCCAAATAAATTCTCTGTTTCTCTTAGCATGCGGGCAGGTGGTCCATATATTTCTATTATGAAATTGGCAGCTTTTCAAGTTATCATTTGCCTAGGTACAGCCATAACAAACAACGTAATAACATTTTCAGCTTGTACCTTCATCGTTTACATTGCAAGAATAACACAAACATGAACAATGGTAACATTCTTACATGTGAGCTGGCAAACCTTACAAAATCAATTTTATTAAGCCTGTACAGTATGCAGAAAATAATGGAGGAATATGGAATAATGGAACATCTTATAATTAGAACTGGGAATAAAGAGATGCAGGTGGTGGATGTGAAACTGGCAGAATTTATTTGGAGTGTTTTAAAGCGAGTGCTAGCCTTTTCATACCCCGGCAGTTGCAAATCACACAATATTATGGTACATAGCGTAATGAAAATGATGCTAACTTTACATACAACAAACAAACTACTGTGGTCACAACCTGGATACATACATAATGACATTTAATTCAAGTACAAGATAGTAGCTATATAGTTTCACTCTCAGAATGCATACAGCAAACAAGGATATTACAGTCACATACTACACATTCAGTTCTCAACTGTGTTTTTACTTGTGACACCTTCTTATAAGTGTCCTTCTATCCTTTCATGCCTTCACCTTGGCCTTCACTTTAAGTTTTCAGCAATCAAGTCACGCCAGTGTTGTGAGATAACAGGTGGGCGGCAGGGAAGAAATATCCATCCAGGTAGGTCTCGTCCGTTGTTCACAGCATCTTTGAAGACGACCAACACACTTAACACAGAGGGGCTAATAGTTTCAGTGTGACCTTTTCCTCCTCCGCAAACAATGTTGCTTTCCGTAAAACAAAGAAAAACAATAAGTTCACAAAACATGAAAAATTTTCTAAGTCAGAAGTGTGTCCAAAAAAAAAATTCACCCGGGCCTAGTTAGCTATTATACTGGTTGAATGCTTATCATAGTATCCCATAGTGCACCGTGAAACTGGAGGCGCGGTCATTGTCTTCGCAGAATGGCACTTAAGGGGCATCTCCAAACTGATTTTGGTACGCTTAATGTCATAATGATGCTAACTACAGACCCCCCTCCTCCTTCTCCTTAATGTCACACTATGAAAACAATACATTGGCAATAGAAGCACAAAACATTATATTCTTTACCTGAAAACATAGTCTACAAGCAGTATAGCTGCTTAATCACGTCAGTTCCTCTATTCCTAGCTGTTTACACTATAACTGCTTTAATAAAAAATTATAACGTCATGGCCTGAACTCCCTCCCCCTTAACGTCATTATGACATTAAGCATACCGAAATCAGTTTGGAGATTCCCCCTTATTTCTAGTAAAGTTGATAATTAAAATACAAATACTTAAATGATGACAAAGTGATAGTTGTACATGCTACCACTTTGTCATCATTTAATCACTCATAGTATACTTTGAAATTTATTTGTTAATGAGGTATTTAAAATCCAATAGATACCCGCGGGTAGGTATCTAAACTGGTTAGATACCCGTGACAATTTTTTTTGTCACGTAATTTACTGGATTCCAGTCACAATAGCCATCAGAAATTATCACTAGAGTGTAAAGAAAGCATCACTGGAATAAAGATGATCATATTCGTCTAGAAACCCTACCAGTGAGTTATGTTAGCACTAATTCGATCAGGAAACCGCCATTACGCCAGTAACCAGAGCTGTACAAGCCATATATAGTCTAAATCGATTATTTCCCAGATCCACGGTATCTTTGCTATTTTAGAGACCTTCGGAATGGCACAATAATCACTGACTAAAATAGCGAAGATACCTGGATTTGTGCGATAACCTATACGTATTTGTATTTTAATGAAGTATCTTTTTACTGGTGTGTATATTTGTGTTGTGTATTTTTGTATCAAGACTCACGGTAGTGAGTCACGTGGCCAAGGAAAGTAGGGCGCGCGACTACCGTAAGTTATTTACACGAATGACTAACTCTAATAGAACGCACACCTATAAAAATATTCTTTTGTAAAAAAATGTTGCGATACAACGAAACCTTTGGTATATTGTTATATAAGCGTATTACTAAGTAAGTAATTCCCGTTATGTTTTAGTAACACCACATAAAATTTTGCTGAATACATCGTATTCTTCTTCTTCGCATACTCGTTAGTAAGAGCCACTCCTTTTTTTTACTCTTATATCTGAGATTGTGATAGTTCTACAGCCTTGGGTTTGCTATCACAAGTTCTTTGGCTAGTTAAGTTTTCTTCAGTACAAATCTTGGAACTCCACCTCTCTTGCGAGAGCCACCAAAAGCGATTTTCTCAAAGTTTGATTCATTCACTCTTGCACTTCATGAGACAATCTTTGATATGTAATTAAACATATGGAGTAGTTTCGCTCGATTACGACCTGCCATTGTTCTGGGAAGTTGTGAGTTAATTTCCATACGTGCGCTCATAGGATAATAACATTGCCTACGCTAATTGCTGATTTATTTTGCGGTATTTTAGAACCCTATCTTAAATTTAAGACACCCGTAACTACAGTAGCGTTTGTTTACAGTTGGTAGACTCGGTGCTAATTTAGCCATAAGTGTCAACGCTAGGTAAACATGATCACTGTAGTAAGCTCAATGAACTTGCTATCACTCATGCTATTCTCGTAAGTTTTTGTTATTCAGTTGTTATTTAATAATGGGTCTGAAGTAGCTAACGCAGCCCACAATACAGCTTTGTTTGTGCATTTCAGTACAATAAGAAGTTTGGAGCATATTCTCACCTGCAGGGAAATGGTCTTTACTCAATCTGTTCACTGATAGTTTTAATGGTGCCTAGAAGCCATACTCTACTGAGGTTGCAACACAGACAAGTACCTGCCTACTTGTACCAAACTACATTCTTTGGTTTTGCCACTTCATGTCCCAAGCTATGATGTAGTACACACAATAACTGTTGTGGCTTGTATGAAACTAGCTATTAGCTTTATGCAATAGTTATTTTGGTCTTGCTCAGTGACAAAAATGTGTGATATCCTAAAACAAAAACAGCCTTGGGGCTGTAAAAAAGGGTACTGCCAAGCAAAGTAGGATCAGTCAAACAAGCTTATTCAACATGACTGGGGACTGATATCAAGTTGTGGCCAAGTAGATTGGAATATTACCATGATTAATCTGTTAAACAGCTGGTAAGAACAAGGACTGACTTCAAGTTGCGGCCAAGTGAATACAGCATTACCCATTCTCTTTGTATCTAGCTATAGCTATATCAAGACACATGGCAGTATGTCATGCGGCCCAAGAAGCCGACGCACCACACCGTGAGTATATTGACAGGAAGAAAGAAAACGTCATTTTCACACTTTTGTATCTCGGTGATCCCGTATCCGATTAGATCCAAATTTGCTACAGAGTTGCCTGCCAGCCAGGGTACTCTACATACCAAATTTGAAGGAAATCGCTCCAGCCATTTCCGAGATACGAGCTGCCAAAATGTCGATTTTTTTTCTTTGTTTTTTTTCCTTCTTCGTGTTTTCGCACACTTGCAAAAATTGCTATAAAATGCTAACGCGTACTCTGATCGCCTTGAAATTTGGCACACAGAAAGGGAGTCCAACGGCAAATCCTAGCATCACATTTGGTACAAATCCGATGAATGGTACGGGAGTTATGACCGATTATTCGCGTAAAACAAGATTGATTTGTTGTCACACCTACAGGGTAAACCGCTCCATGGAATGAGTTGAAAATTGCTATGTAGATGGAGTAACCATCGTAGGAATTCCATTTAGTGGTTTGAAAGGAATCGAGATATAGACCATAGAGATATGACACAAAATCCAACCTGTGTCACAAATACGCAATCGATTTTTATGAATAAAAAAGTATTAGTTTTTACGCCTACTAGGAAAACCACTTAGAGCAATGAGCTGAAAATCAGTGTATAGCTGGAATAATCTTCATAGAAAGTCCTTGCAGTATTACAGAAGAATTGGATTACAAACCACTGAGTTATGATTGAAAGCCAACTCTGTGTAGCAAATGCGAGATGGAGATACTCTAATAGAACAGTCACCCTAATAGAGCGTTCAGCTATAATTTATTTATTCTATTATAGAACTCTATTACATTACAAATTATTCTGTAGGGAGTTCAGCTGCAAACAGTTAATCTTATAGACAGTTCAGCAAGAAGCAAGTCACCCTATAGAGAGTTCAGCTACAAAATATATTGCTGTAATGACTCAGAACATTACAAGTCACACTGAAGGGAGTTTAGCTATAAACAAGTCATGCACCCTGTAGAGAGTTCAGCTACAAACAATTCACTCTGTAGAAGTTCTGCTACAAACAAGTCTTCATGCAGAGAGTTTAACAACCAAAATCCACCACGTAAAGACTTCAGCTTTACTAACAAGTTACTCTGTAGAGAGATCAGCTAGAAACAAGAGAGAGCTCAGCTAGAAAATGTCACCTTGTAGAGAGTTCAGCTGCAAACAAATCACACTGTAGAGAGATCAGATAGAAGACGCCACCTTGTAGAGGGTTCAGCTATGAATTGATCACCCTGGAGAGAGTTCAGCTAGAAAAAATCACCCTATAGAGAGTTCAGCTACAAAGAAATCATCCTGTAGAGAGATCAGCTAGAAACAAGTCACCTGTAGTGACATCAGCTACAAAGAAACCATCCTGTAGAGGGTTCAGCTACAAACAAATCACCCTGTAGAGAGTTTAGCTACAACCACATCACCCTGCATAGAGTTTGGCTACAAAGAAACCATCATGTAGAGAGTTCAGCTGCAAACAAATCACCCTGTAAAGAATTCAGCTACAAACAAATCACCCTGTAGAGAGATCAGCTAAAAGAAGTCACCTTGTAGAGAGTTCAGCTACAAAAAACCATCCTGTAGAGAGTTCAGCTACAAAGAAACCATGTAGAAAGTTCAACTACAAACAAGTCACCCTGTAGAGAGATCAGCTAGAAGAAGTTACCTTCTAGAGAATTCAACAAGTAACCATCATGTAGAGAGTTCAGCTACAAACAAGTCACCCTGTAGAAAGATCAGCTAGAAGAAGTTACCTTGTAGAGAATTCAGCTACAAAGAAACCGTCAAGTTGAAAGCTCAGCTACAAACAAGTCACCCTGTAGAGAGATCAGCTAGAAGAAGTTACCTTGTGGAGAGTCCGGATACAAAGTAACCATCATGTAGAGAGTTCAGCTACAAACAAATCACCCTGTAAAGAGATCAGCTACAAACAAGTCACCCTATAGAGATATCGGCTATATACAAGTTACCTTATAGGGATCAGCTACAAACAAATCACCCTGTAGAAATATGTGTTGGAAACAAATCACCATGTAGAGAGTTCAGCTAGAAATAAGTTACTCTGAAAAGAGTTCAGCTACAAACAATGGGAGTTTCAGCTACAGTTCAGTTATGTATAAGAAGTCACCTTATTACCTACAGCATGATTATCTTTCATTGTTAAATATACAAATATTTTAATCAGACAAAAACTGTACACAACATTCCTTCCTTTGTTCCATAATTCCTGCAGAAAAGAAAAAAAACAAGTTAGAAAGAAGCCCTAAAGCCAGTCATAGGCCGGCTTTGGGATATACAAATACAAAAAGAAGTGAAATCTAATCCAAAACAGCCAAGCTGTAAGAAAAGAATGCGGCCCTCAAAAAGGGTGTAGTGAAAAAAGATGTGAAATCCAAGTTGGCGGCCAAGAAATGGCTGTGATGGTAGGTTAATGGCAAAAAATTTAATTACGACAATTCAGGTGAATTTGCGTTGCCTCCTCCGAATCCTAGTGGAGGAGGTAACCCAAATTCACCTGAATTGTCGTAATTAAAATTTTTGCCATTAACCTACCATCACAGCCATTTCTTGGCCGCCACCTTGGATTTCACATATTTTTTCACTATAGCCTTTTTGAGGGCCGCATTCTTTTTTTACAGCTTGGCTGTTTTGGATTATAGTATGTTCACGTTGAGCTGAATCCTCAAAAAACATTTAATAACTCATGGATGCAACTACACACGATCTTGAAATTGGCTCATTTGTAGTGCTGCTTGACCCGCTAAAAATATTTCAAAATCTTGTTGTTCAAATGTTTGACATAATATTTACAGCCAATCAAAATTTTCACAATACATTTCCCATGGGGAAGCCATATACGTACGGTGTCCATTACAGCCCTTCCCTGAACTTGTAATGGAGCCAAACCGTACGTGTCTGTTGTTGACACCTTTGCTTTTACCAATAATCATCTGGTTGGCTGAAATGTTAACTCTGTTGAGAAAAAATCCACTTTCAATTTTAGCTGTTTTTCAGGATTCAGCTCAACATGAACGTACTATAGATAATATAACTAGAGCAAATACACATGCAACTGTTATTAATTGTCACTTGGCTCCTTTTTTTTGTAGTGTGTGATTTAAAAAGCGGCCAAATGACAACAGTTGCATGTGTATTTGCTTCAGTTTTATTATATAGCTATAGCTAGATACAAAGAGAATGACATCTATCCTTGTAGTGAACAGCGCAGCAGTGTGTATTGCTGGTGAGTCTTCCTTCTGTAGTCTCTGTCAAGTGGTCTGATAAGAATGATCATCACTTGTAGACTTGCCACACCCACTATGGAACTATCCTTTTATACTGGTGGATGTGTTTGCTGGATGATAGCGTACACATCAGATCACATGATCAAATTCACTGATGTGATTGGTTAAATCATGAGAAAGTGATTGATCCTATCTCATTGTAAGCTTTCAGGTTAAACCATGACGTCATCTGATTTCTATTGGCAATGCGTATATACCAAAATAGAGCTGAGCGATAGTTGAAATCTATCGATTATTGTGATAGTGAGTAATAATCGTGATATGATAGTCTACAATCGTGCTATCGCGATATATTAAACACATCTGTGCTTAGTCAAAAAGCATGATAACAAGCACACATGATAATACTGAAGTTGAGGAAATTGTACAAGTCTAGTTGATCATGCACAGCATATACTGGGCCTTATTCATAAGTCACGAAGCCGTTTAAGGTCAGAGTACACTCGCTACATTAATTGCATTACTTCCGTGTTATGCAGCGCTGTGTGGTATACTTTGTACCGAGGAGTATTGGAAGAGGTTAGTTATCTTCGTTGTGAATATGTTTATGGGTTTATTGAATAGATATGTTTATCTTTGTGAGAAATAATAAGTTCTGGTATGGTTTTGAATAACGTTTAGGTATGGCTGGGTTGTTTTAAGGCAATAGCGCTTTATTTAGAATATATTTGCTATAGTGTTTTCCATCAATAGTTTGTGCCAAGAGAGCCTAGTAACTCTTAGGAAGGCATTCTCTTATGGAAGATGGCACAGGCTAGTAGGAAAGATCCATAGACTATGAAAGTTGCTGAATTGAAATACTGGCTCTCCCAGAACAGTTTGTCTATGAAAGGGAAGAAGGCAGATTTAGTGAAGAGGTACAGCAAGAGTAACACTACGAAATAAAGTAAACTTATATTGGTATTTTTAAGGTTCAGGAGCACTTGGAAACAGGGTCATATCATATGAATGATGATCTAATGGAGTTAACCAGTCCAGTAAATGATTCATTGTGGAGCAAAATTTCTGAAGATCCATTTAAAATATGGACCTTCACAAATGAAAACTTGACAGATTACTTTGTGTTTTCTAATGAAAAGGATGGCCTTGAGAAGCAAGACTGGAAAAGTTTAAACGCTGGTGGATATAAATTTTTTGCTGAGGGTCATGTTCAAGACATATGCGTATGTACCAGAACCGAGGAATGTTTGGTAAAATCACTATGCCTTCCTGAGATGAAGAAAGATATTACCTATAAATTATCAGTTGTTCTTGAGAGATCAGGCAAAGTTAAAGAAGCCAGCTGCAAATGTCCTGCTGGACGTGGACCAAGGGGTAGCTGTAAACACATTGCAGCATTTTGTTATAATCTTGCCGACTTTGTGAAGATAAGGGAGATAGCATTAGAGTTAGGGGAAGATGCGTGTACTTCTATGCTTCAGAAGTGGAATCAGCCATCTAGAAAGAGGAGACTTGACCCTGAAAAGGCAGAAGATATTTCATTTAATTTCCCAGTACCCCCTCACTTGGAGAAGGCAAAGAAGAGACGTGAAAACAAAGGATATGATCCACGGCCATTGACAATGTAGAAAACCACTGCAGGAAATTTAGAGAAATTGTGTACAAACCTTGAACAGTTACCAACAGTAAGTTGCTTTTTGCACTTGTTACGAAAGCCTACTTTAGTGAGAAATGATTCCAATGATGATGCCTTCAATGCCTTGCCTTTAATACCAAAGAGTGTGCAGTGCCGAATCAAAGATAAACTTTTTAAGATGCCATTACCACCGACATTTGCAACACTTTAAGACCTTGGACAAGAGTTTATTGATTTGTTAACACCAACTGAAGAACAAAAAGCTGACGTTGAGAAAAAAACTCTCCTGCAAGCAGAGTGTCAAAGATGGCACGAGGAACGCCACTGTAGGCTAACTACATCAAGGTTTGGCTCTGTCATTAACCGTAGGTCTGCTCATAATGTACTAGCCAAAAATATTGTAGATGGCCAGAAGATACCAAAGACTGTGAGAGCAATTAAATGGGGGCGAGACCATGAAGCTGTTGCTTTTGAACGATACCGTTCACAAATGTCAATCCGTCCCCCTAGCTTATATCTACAAAAGTCTGGATTTGTAATCGGAGAACCATCATTTCTGGGTGCCAGCCCTGATGGAGCCCTTGTAGATGAATCTGGCAAGATCCATGGCATAATCGAGATAAAATGTCCTTACTCAGCAGCTGGATTAACAGTGAAGGAGGCTTGTAAGCAGTGTAAAGGATTTTATTGTTCAGCAAATGACGATGGTTTAGTTACATTAGATTCAGGTCACATGTATTATTATCAAGTACTGGGAACCATGGCTATAACTAAAGCAACTTTCTGTGACTTTATAGTATGGACTTGTAAGAGTATGGAAGTAATTAATGTCAAGTTTGACGAAGGCAAGTGGACATCTACTCTTGCACAACTGACTAGGTTTTATAAACAGTATATGATACCTTGCTAGGGATGCGGGAATTATGCCTGAATAATTTCGGGAATAATGATGGGGTAATAGAAAAAAGCATTATTCCAGCATTTTGATGCAGTTTAGAGCATAATTGGCATAAAAATAAATTAAGATCGAGATACTCTAATAGAGCAGTCACTTACTCTAATAGAACGATCGGTGCGGAATAATTTATTACTCATACTACTAGTAACTAAGCATCTTGCTAGCAAAAAAGCTTTTCTGATGCATTGACACAGCTGAATTTAGTGCTTTTTATTGTTTTAAAGTCTTGCTGTACAATTTAATTGCTAAAATGAAGAAAAAGTTACAAAAATTTGGAATAATTTTGGGAATAATGAGTATTTTGGGGAATAATAAAAAGCATAATGATAAGTTTTTAAAAGAATTTCGGAATAGAATAATGATGAAAATTTTGAGCATAATTCCCACAAGCCTATACCTTGCATATTATATTAACTTTGTACATATATAATGTTTGAACAACTATTGTACAAGGGGTAAATTAAATAGCTATTGTACAAGGGGCGGAAGAAAATTTGTCAACATAGCACATACATAAAAAATTTGGTTAGCACTATTGTGCATGTTGTTTTCCATACGATGAAGTATTTGATAGTTCTTGATACGTTCCATGGCACGCTCGACGTGTATTCTAAGTGATGCTATTCTTCTTGTAGTCATTCTTTCATTTTCAGTGAGTTGTCCAGTTTCATTCATCATGGGAGGGATATTCAGTTCGACACCAGGCAGTAAAATATCTTCTAATGTGAAGCCTCTATCAGCCATTATGCTATCACCAGGTTCTAGCAGCTTTAAAAACCCTGATTTCACTACAATCTTTTTATCTGATATACTTCCCCCATACAGATCAGATATGAAAGAAATTGCTCCAGATGGCGTTATCCCAATGAGTACCTTTAGAGTATTATGGTTTTTGTAACTTGAAAAGGTAAGCTGCTGGGCAGTTGGGTTTGATGGCATTTGGATGAATATTTCGGTGGCATCTATTATACACCTTGTTTTAGGGTACATAGTACAGAAGCAAGCTGGCATGTACTCATCTACAAGTTCCCGGCAAGGCCAAATAGGCACTTCCTTAAATTTCATGTAAAGAAAATTAATCCACGTCACAAGGATCCTCGAAACCGAAGGCTGTGATATTTGGAACCTGACTGCCAAATCCTGCTCAGGAAAACCTTGTCTAAGCCGACATAATGTCAAAAAACACTCATTTATGGGAGATAGAATATGACCACGCCCCTTTCCACATGAGGTAGCAGCATCTTCTATGACTCTGCTAGGGTCGTATGACAAAACAGCTTTTGCAGCTCCAAGAAAGTGATAGCACGTTGATAATTCTAGAAATGTTGAAAATCCTGTATAAAAGTTAATGAGCTTGTTATTGTCCTGGATTTGTTCGATCCTGAACGGAGTAATACTCATGATTGGAGCAGTTTGAGAACTTTTGTGAACGTAAGCAGGTAAATCTGGTGTTGTGGCTTTATTACACATCTTCGCACTACACTGAACTCCAGAGTGTTTTTTGAAAGTAGAACACTGGGTACCACTATCAACCATGATAACAGTATTTTTATTACTATGAGTGGTACCGGTAATCTCTTTAGGATATGTATTGGTTCCTTCAGAGGTCTGTTCAGTATATGTGTTGGTCTGTTCAGGATGATATGTGCTGGTCTCTTCAGGCAGGCTTCGTACTGGTCTGTTCAGGATGATATGTGCTGGTCTGTTCAGGATATGTGCTGGTCTCTTCACGATTCGTACTGGTCTGTTCAGGATATGTGCTGGTCTGTTCAGGATTTGTACTGGTCTGTTCAGGACATGTACTGGTCTCTTCAGGAATATTGGTCTTTTCAGAATGATTACTGGTCTCTGCATGATACGTGCCTCCAGCTTCATGGATGCCTGTGTCTTCATGATGAGTGTCTAAGACTTTATGAAGAGTGTCAGATTTGTGATCATTTCTTCCTGGGTTGTCAACTGCAAAGTAGCCCATCAAATAGTACACAGAAAATGCTCTACTTACCTGTGGGAGACTTTATTTCAGGGTTCCTTCTTTTCTTTGGTGCAGCTCTGGAAGCTTTTTTGGTCCATGCAAATATGCATGGTACATCATTCTTTCCATTCTTTTTTCCACCCTTAAAATGGGCACTACACACTCTGGAATGTCTCGTTAGTGGTGGGTTTTTCTCTCTTAATCTTTATAAGCCAAAGTTTAAGCAGCTTCGGTTTAGCCAATGGCAGTTGGTGGAACGACACTCCGGGAATACCAGAGATATTCTTGCGCTTGGGTACGATGCAGTAGTGCGGCATATATCCCTAAACAAGATAATAAAAAAAAATGTTTACATTTCTAAATAAAGCGCTATTGGCTTAAAATAACCCAGCCATACCTAAACGTTATTCAAAACCATACTAGAACTTAATATTTCCCACAAAGATAAACATATCTATTCAATAAACCCATAAACATATTCACAACGAAGATAACTAATCTCTTCCAATACTCCTCTGTATAAAGTATACCACACAGCACTGCGTAACACAGAAGTTACAGGATTAATGTAGCGAGTGTACTCTGACCTTAAACAGCTTCGTGACTTATGAATAAATCCCAACCAAGTGTTAAAAAGCAGATACATGGTATGTAATGGGATTATTTATGTGCTATTGACATGAGGTTAAGTGTCTTTGATAACTGTAAGCACTATCGTGATACTATCATTATTGTGATATAAAAGTTACTATCAATTGTGATGGTGATAGTTGTACTATCACTCAGCTCTAAGTATGGAATGCCGTATATGCGTATTGTAAACTTATAATGGCCATTGACAGTGATAAGTATCTTGCAACCAAGGTTAGCACATAATGATAGACACAAAAACCACCTTATAACACATTGATTTGGACAGGTAGTTGGTCTAACGAGTTTGAAGCTAATTGGGGGAAAAACTTGGGAGGAGTTTGTGTTTAAAATTGTTATGGCCTCAATTTTTCCGTTTCTCATTCTGTCGTTCACAGGGAAGAGAAACATCTAGTGTAGGCTGTAATGGGGAAGGCTGGTAACACGATAAGGGTCTCCATAAGTTTTGGACGAATTCGTGTCTTCCTCAGGTATTTCCCTTAGTTTAATGAATGGTACCAATCCGATTGGAATCCGACTAAGAACGAAGGGGCAGTGCCAGAAAACAGAATTGTTATAGATAATAATATTGGTAATGCTATCAACATTGATCTGTAGTATTAACTACAGGAAATTTCTAGGCAATACTATTGGTATTCCTCCCACTACTACTTGTAAGCTGGCCTCTGACAATGTCAAACACCAACATATTGACAACTGCTCTATTAGAGGGGAATGTAAAAGTGTGGATCCTAAAAACTTTGTGACATCTGCATTTCACTTTCATATTGCTGTGGAGAGTCTTACAGTGACTGTGGCGGCGGTTGTGATGATATAGTGAAGTATGGTGTACTTGTGGGAAAATGATGTGTGAATCTGCATAGCAGTGCCAGGTTCCTCTCAGGATCAGCAAGCAAGAGAGGGATAAGGATCAGCCACATGCTCACATAGAACCCACAATCAAATCTCTAATGACATGTTATCATGCGTGCAATATTTCAGTGCTATGTATGTAAGGTGCTATGGTATAGGTTCATTGTTCCAGTGCTGTGACATCCTCGGGGGGGGGCAGCAAGAGCTCTTTATCTTCGTAGTAGCTCCATGGGCTGACAATCATTGTGGTCGGGCACTTACTAATGACTCATTACTTGTCGATGACTCAGTAGTGACAATATCAACTCTCTGTGTTACCTCAGTCTCAGTTTGAGTTGTCACATTGAATTCCAATGGATATAGTCTTCAGTTGGTCAGTCCAGTAGCAGTCTGTAGTATTACTGCTCATACTATCTCCTCTTGTGATCAACTCTTCCACTATTCCCATCTTCCAAGTAGCATGAGGTTCATTGTCACGGAGAAGTACCACATCTCCTGTCCTAACTGTTTAACTATTGTTACCAATAGCTCGATGAACTTCTCTTAAGGATGTAAGGTACTCATGACACCAGCATTTCTGGATATTCTGCAGTATGGTTGCAAGTAGCTTGGCATTACCACAAATCTTACCATAGCTAGGATCAACAGTTCATGATCATCTGCTGCTTTATGAGGGAGGCATATTATCCGTCTTCCATGTAGCATGGCCATCTCTATAGTGATTAGTGTGATACGTGTCGTCTCCCAAAAACCTTCTTCGGTGCTGCTTGCTTTGGTAAGTCCCACCATTCGTTCCCAGAAACCGTCCCACCATGGGGCTCTCTTGGGGATACATTTCCAAGTAACTCCTCGCTTACCCAGCTCTCTGTTTACTTCTGGTGACTGCATCAGGGTCCGTAGCTCATCTGCAGCAGAGAGATAGGTGGAAGCATTATCTGAGACCACTATGGTAGGAAGCGATCTTCTTGCAGCAAACTCACGAAATGCAAGTAGGAATTGCTCTGTACTAAGGTCTTGAACCATCTCTAATTGAAGTGCATGCTTAATGACGCACATAAATAAACACAAATAGGCCTTAATTTCTTCTCCTCCATGTCGCACATACAGTGCTCCACTGAAGTCCATTTCTGTATAAGTGAACGGATGAACATCTTGTGTCCATATGGATGGCAGTAGTGCTGGGTGTCTGGTGTAGGATATGAGTTACCTGAGATCTTACGGCAGATAACACAATTACGTAGTATTGACTTAATAGATTGTATAACAGCTGAGATCCAATAGGATTGTCAGAGAGCAGTCAGTGTTGCTCCTGTGCCTGAGTGGCATAGTGTCGTGTGCATGTTCAGATCAGTCAGTGAGGATAGTGGGTGTTTGGAAGGTAGGAGGTCCGGGAACTTGGCTGCTTTATTAAGTGGCGCATTGTGGATGCATCCACCTCATCGTAGATATCCCTGGGAGTCTAGGAATAATTGAAGTTGTCTGACAAGCATAATACGGCTAGTGTTTGGTTGTTTTGCAATCTGATCAAGGTTAGCAGGTTCGCTCCAGTACACAGTTTGTTGGGTATCTTTGATTGATTGTAATCTTGCTAAAGTGAGTTCCTCAGCACTAACAGGTCCAGTCTGGCGTTGTTCTGGGGAAGTTCTCAAATTTAATGCAAAACAAAGAACATATGCAGTCACAGTAAGTAATTTACTAAATGTACTGTGGCAGCTGATTGAGATGACACAATGTAGTCCAACGTCAGGCTGGTTCGGCATTGTAGGGACAAATTCTGTTGCAGTTGGTGCTGCTACAAGTAGTGAAGATAGACATGCTTGTTCACAGGATAGCCATAATGATGGTGTAGTTACCCAGTCTGGCCCACGCTGCCATAGCTTTGAAGACATCAGTGTCTGAGTAGTTGTGCCCCTAGACGTAAGGTCTGCAGGATTCGCTAGTGTGGGGCAGTATCTCCAGTTGGTATTCGGAAGGTTTGTTTGTATTTTTGTGACATGGTTCCATACAAAGGTGGGAAGTTGTTTGGTACTGCTGACCCAGTGCAGCATAATCTGGCTGTCAGACCAAATGAATATTGTTGGGTCTTGTAATGGGAGGTGCGTCATTACAAAATGTATTAGCCTTATGGCAATCAGTGCAGCCATCAGTTCAAGACGTGACAATGTGAGATGCTTCAGTGGTGCAGCACGAGTCTTTGCTAACACAAATAAGATCTGTTACAAGGAAGATGATAGCTCCATAGACCTTCTGGCTTGCATCAGCAAAGCAGTGGATAGTAAGTTGTGTGGGAAGAGCTGGGAAGTAGCATCTCTTGACAGAGAACTCTGAAGATTGTTTCAAATCATTAGCAATTTCTGACCAGTCCTTAGCTAGGTCATCATTTAGTGGTTCATCTCAACCAACCTTGTGTTGCTACAATCTCTGTATGAAAATCTTAGTTTGAACTATAACTGGGGAGATAAAATCCAAAGGATCGATAATCCTTGATGTGACGTGTAGTACTTCTCTCTTGGTGATCAAGTGACTGTTAGGAGAAAGGGCTTTGCTACTAGTGACAGTTAATCAGTGGTTGGGTATCAACGGAGACCTAAAACATTAACAGTGCTGTGAGCACTGGCAGTATTGTCTTGAACAGCATTGGCCTGAAGTCTACTACTGTTGGAGGACCATCTATGGAGGTTGAACATTCCACTAGTCATAATGGCTCGTGCTTCCTTGTAATAGTCTGCAGCCGCATCCTCTGTATCACAGCCAGTAATGATGTTGTCAACATAAAGATTAATTTGCATGTCACGTATTATGCTGCTTGAGATGATGTCGAAGGACTGTATTAAGTATGAAAGGGGAGCTAGCTGCTCCAAACGGTATCACTTTGAAACGATAAATACGAAACTGACTGGATGGATCTGCAGGGTTTGATAGCCAAAAAAAAAACAACAACAGGTGTAATTTCTATCATCTGGGTGTAAGTGTATGTTCAAAAATGCTTTCTCAATATCACCTGAGATCCCAAATTGATGAAGCCTGAAGTGAATGAGGATGGCTCACAAATCATTACTACATGATACACTGATCTCTAAGCAATCATTAAGCTAGCTGACTGTCGGCAGCTACAATCAAAAACAATTCTAGTGGTTGTAGTTGGTAGTCTTTCTCTACTGCTTGGTGTGGAATGTAATGAATCTCAGTATATTTACTTGATGTGTCAACTTGCTCAATGAACCCCCTGGCGTCTTGGTCGGTAATGATCTGGTGGTACAATAGCAATAGCTTAGGTTTAGTAGCTAGTCTCCTTGCTAATTGTCGGTCTATGTTCTGCTACAGTGTAATTACTAGGAAGGGGAGAATGATATGTTCTCCAAGGAAATCTGGCTACATAATGCCCCATCAGTGGCTCTTGTGAAAAAGGAGGTGAGGTAATTCTCTGTCATGTTGACTTCAACATCACCTTGTGACACTCCAATTGAGTCCAAAGTTCAGAAGCCTTCTAAGTCAAAGTCACTTTGTGTTTGGGGTGATAATCATTGAAACATTGGTTGTCATTTATTGAGTGCGCCCTTGTTAGGTTGGGCCTGAGAGGAGGTATCTTAGCTTTGACTCTACTGCGGTTGGTCCACTGCCACGAACAACTTTATCTCCAACTATGTCCCAGTAGTAATCTGCTCCTACTAAAAGTGAAATTACAAACTTGCTGTCTGGACTAAGGGGATGAGCCAGTTGAGGTATGGAAGTTCTGAAAAACCAAGGTTAGTGTAGCTCTGAATGGTGCTGCAATGAATGGCACTGCAAGGACAGATAATTGTAATTCTTATCCACTCCTAGTGAGCAATGTGACCCTTCTAACATTAAGATGGTGACTTGTTGGATGCTTGGTCCCAAATGGTGAAATAGTTATTAATTCCTTAGAGTAAGGTTGGAGATCCAGAATGCTGGCTAGTTCTTCAGTTACGAATGACCTCTGGGACCTTTCATCCAGTAGTATATTGGCTTTTCAACACATCTGCTTTGACTTGTCACTCTTGCTACAGCCATTTTGAGAAGGCAAACATTCTTGTGTTTGGGAGGGGTGTATGTCAGTAGGTTGAACAGCAGGTTGAAGCTGAAGAGTGGGTTGATGTTGAACAGAGTTTGTAGGATGTATTCCAATAGATTGAAAGGTCACGGAAGCAGTTGAACAGGGGATGGAGGGAGAGCTGTGCTATTGCTCTGCTGCTGTACAGTGTTGACTGGGGTGGTAGGTGGGTTGTGGTTGTTCTGGTGTCCAAGAGTACAAAGGCTTGTATGATGTTTATGACTGCAGTGGTGACCGAGTTACAACAGGAAATCTTGTGGTGTCCTAAACTGTTGAAGCACATTCTGTCCTGACGTATAATATCAGTGCGCTGCTTACAATCTGTGACAGTAGTGCATAATGAGGGAGAGTGAGGCCCTTTACAGAAGGGGCACTGTGCTTTCAATTTAACAATCGGCTTGTCAGCTCCAGCAGCAAATGCAGCTGTTGGTGACAGTGTGGTTTCCACTTGGGATCCCATATCAAAGACATATAGCTCATAAGAACAGCAGAATGTAGCTCAGTAACAGTCCACTCTCTGTTGTCATGTGCTCTCGCTAAGTTTTGTTTGATCTTCCCAGGGAGCTTTCCAAGGATGATTGGCACAAGCAAGCTGCCATAGGAGTCTTCTGTCTTCCCGAGTGATGCAAGACTACGAATATGACTTTCTATAGCATTATGGATCACGTAAACTGTAGTATGACTGACTGGGGTGGGAAGATTAAAGAGAGCTTGCATATGTTCATCAATTTGCTTGTACGGCTGTCTGAAGCGTTCTTGTAGTAAAGCTACTGAATGAGTGTAGTTAGCATTGGTCAGCTGAAATCTACATATAGCTGCAGTATAGTATGTCTATACAATTTAGCTAAACAAGGCCACTCCGCTTACCCATTTGACATTTTTGATATTATTAAAGTTAATTTCAGATAGTGAAGATCAGCAATAAGCTGCAACAGTCTGTAAAACCTCGCTACCACATATATGACTGTTCTGTTAGAGTGGTTTATATTTTGAGCACATTTCGCTGGTTAAATTTTACAGGGTTTTGTGTTATGCACTCAAACTATAAACTACTCTAATAGAACAGTCATATATGTGGTAGCGAGGTTTCACACACTGTTGCAGCTTATAGCTGACCTCCGAAATTGATTTCAAAAATGTCAAATGAGTAAGTGGAGTGGCCTTGTTTAGCTAATTTGTATAGATGCGTTTATTGCAGCTATATGACCCAAATATAAAGCAATGGGGCCTGATGGTATCAAAATATTGTGCAGACGTCCTCTGTCAACCCATCAGTTATCTTTTTCAGTTAACCATTGCAAACAGCCATATACCATCTGATTGGCGCACACATTGTGTCATTCCCATCTTCAAGTGTGGGGACTGTGCTACTATATCTAACTATCGTCCCATATCACTATTATGTATCATTTCAAAGGTTTTGGAGAAGATCGTTTTCAATGTATCAATTAACTTCTTGTCTAATTCGTTTACCCCTCATCAGTTTGGTTTTCTACCTGGTAGATCTACACTACAGCAGTTGTTATTATTTATATCAATGAACTATTGGAAGCAAAAGAGCAAACAAAGTATTGGATGTCATTTATCTAGACTTCAAGAAGGCGTTTGACTGTGTTACCCATAACAAGTTGCTACACAAAATAAGATCTTTTGGCATTACTGAAACACTATTTAAATGGTTTGAAGCTCATCTTTTTAATCGCTTTCAATATGTTTGTGTCAACAACAGTTTCTCTTGAGTGACTACCGGTTCTATCTGGAGTTCCTCAAGGAAGTATCTTAGGTCCACTATTTTTTGTTCTATATATAAGGCCACTCCAAGAAAATTCCTTGTTTCCCATTTTATTGACCTGAAAAATACATGCGGACAGGCGGTTCATTATCCATTATTCATTATACATATTTTCGAAATTCATAACTAACGGGTAAGAGATATTAATTTTAAACTAAGAACCTGAACAGCAAAAAGCTAGCTAAATGGGCTTTCTGAATGCTAAACTAGTTATTGCTATGCAATCACAGGATAAATAATGAATAAAATATTCAGTTGACAGCAATAATGAATGACCATGTGGGAAGAGAATCTGCATGCGGGCGGGAAATGGGAAACAATGAATTTTCTTGGAGTGGCCTAAATGATCTACCAAGCTGCCTACTGTTTTCTAATGCTTTTATTTATGCTGACGATACCAAATGTTTGAGACACAGAAGTGGTTCTAATGCAACCGAAATGAATCTCCTGCAAAAAGATCTAGATAATCTCTTCCAATGGGGTTATCATAACATCTGATTTATATTACAGTTTGAGCAAGTTTGCACACTTTCAATTCTGGCTAAAGAACTACACTACTGCTACCTATTTCATTGACAACAAGTCTGTTGCTACTGTTGATAGTATAAAAGATCTTGGAATAATTATAACACAGAACTTAACATGGGAGAGCCACTATAAATTAATATCAGGCAAGGTCTACATAACACTTGGATTAATTCGTAGAAGTTTTTCAGGTAGTGGCTCAGTTGTAACCGGAAGAAAGTTATATATCTCACTTGTTCGCTCGCAAGTCCTCTATTGCTTACAAGTATGGAGACCTTGCCTTATTAAAACATTAATATGTTAGAAAGAATACAGAGGTGGCTACAAAGTGGATTCTGAACAATTACCAATCATCATGCAAGTCTCGTCTGGTAACTTTACATCTGCTACTATTAATGTACGTTTATGAAATGAATGATATTATTTTCTTTATTAAGTTTTACAAGCAACAGTCATCACATTTCAACATTACTGAGTATGTTCAATTAACTATTAATTTTGTGATAATTTTGGCAGCTATATTATGACTTTCATTAAAGCACTAGCTTAAAAGGTTTTTAATGCAGCAATTGGAACACAGGTATAGGGTGTTTTTCGTCAATTCTAGGTGGAAGAAGACAAGCTACATTTTTATTTTATTTATTTGCAAGTGCTGCCAGTGACTCACTACATAAAACAAAATTAATTATATCATAAGTAATTAGTCACAATAGTACTTCATATATTGGTGATGGTGACGCTGTTGAACATTGGCAGCAAGGACAAAGGTAATGTAAACTATGAACATTACTATCATTAAATTGCTGTATGAAATGATCCCACATCAAGGGATAGCCAATGTCTTGGGACTCTCGTACACTATCCGAGAAATCCATTAAATATTTAGAAATCCCAAATCCTGAACCACGTACAAAATATATTATTCTTGTTTTCGCCTGTTCATGAGTTCAATTACGGTCGCTGCTCTATACAGCAGTTCAAATTGACAGTGCAAAGTACTCCTGTGTCTCTTCTGAAGTTCCTCTGATCCCTCTATCAGGTGTTCCTGTACAAAAACTAGAGGTAAAAACATCACGATAAAAATCGAAATTAGAAGTTCATTGTATTTACAGATATATTTTAAATACAGATATATTTTTGAAATACTTAAATATTGGGACTCTTGTACACCATGCTGGGTTTTCGCGTGGGCGCTGGATTTTGGTTATCTGAAAAAATGATCCATCACAGATGTTCCTCCAACATAGCTCGGAACCTTTACTTCCATTGTTTACACGCATATGGACCTCACTACCTAAAATGGATCTGTCTCTATCTACAAACACCATTAAACACAAACTCTACCGGCTATCTACAATACCAGTTAATATAAATTTAATCTGCTTATACCATGGGGTAACTGAAGGTTAGCTTTATCAATCACTACCACACAATAGCTTTTGAAGTTGTATGAGAAGGGTGTAGAGGGTGGCGTCCGAGCGCACATGTTTTTGTTTGAGCATTGATGTTTTTGGACATTGGCTTTCGAAGGTCACTGCAGCCACACGATATAACCAAATCGTTTTATATTTTTATATGGAGGTTATAGTCATAGGTCTTCATAATAGTGTAATAATTGATCGAGTCTTGTTGCCGCGGCTCCTCTAGGAAATATTGCATCCAAAAATACATGGTGGTCGAAAATACATGAGTTGCTCTACAGGGAAAATGATTCTCTATGTCATACTTTCATTTCTGGGAAGACTTGCAGGTGAGTATAGCTATTAGTTTGTATGTCAGTGGTGATGCAATGCTGATGGCCAGCCGGATCAAGTATCTTTGCCTCTACTGATTATCCCTTGGATTATCCGGTCAAATCCTCCGCGCCTCACACTAGTTCGATCCTTATCAGTGGCAGTGTAGAAAATTTAAAGGGGTTTCAAGTGTAGCCATAAGGTTGAGTAGCTAGCTACGTGAGTGTTCGAAACACATTTCTCACCATCATGGCATCACTGAGGCGAACCGGCAGGCCGTGTATGTGTTCTACTATAAGCTAGCTAAGCTTGTGACTTGTAGAGGGAAATCAGCAGTAGCTATATACATTATTTGTAGTGCTGAAATTCCATGCTGTGGCCAATTAAGTTGAATTAACGCGTGCCAATGATTCCCTGTTTTGCTTTTGTCCAAGCTTTTGTTCGAATTGAAATGATTGGAAGTAATCATCTGACTTATAAGCTGCCTAATTGAATTCCTTAAAGTTGTATGATATTTGCGAATTTAGTGTATTAATTAAAGTTTTGGTGGTTTAGTGGTGGCTACACATGAAGTCAAGCCCCACACAACCATGTGTTTATGCTGTGGACAAGACAAACACAATAATTTACCCTTTGAGATATTCAAATCTTACTTTGTGGTACAACTGTCATTTCATTTGTTCCTTCAAAAGATAACTTTCACTACTAGCACAATGTGGGTATAAGTGTAAATCATAGCTTACCCAGGTTTTTAAAAAGTGTACGATATACAAGGTATTTAGTGATACCGAGGTATTTTTCCTAATACTGTACCGTTCTTCAAAAAAGCAATACCGCCCATTCTTATATAGAATAGCTAACTAGCCAAGGTATACGGTGGAACCCCTCTAAGACGGACACCATTGGGAAAATGACATATGTCCTTTATATGGAGTTGTCCTTATTTAAGGGGTTTTCTAATTTTTTTTAATAATCAGTTTTAATGCACAATGAGACCAGACCAAGTGGTGGAACAAAATGGGTTATGGTACCATGTGAACCAGAGTAGCAACAGAAGGGGACATTGGAAACAGTGGAAATTGAAAACTGAAACTGAAAAAACTGAAACTGAAAAACTAAAATTGGTCAAAACTTCATATTAACAGGTACCTCTTAACAAAGGCCACCTGTATAATAAGACCACCTGTATAATAAGACCGCCTCTAAAATAAGACCACCTCATTATAGTAGTTATGTCAAGTAGGCCCAAAAAAAGGCTAAGGTATACTCATAATGTAATAAAGTATCAATCAATCAGACAGTACTTAAAAGTTAAAATGACAGCTGCAGGGTTGTACAAAAGGATACTATCTTACTGTACCAAGACCTAAAGTCCATGGTCATGTCACAAATGAAAATGGAGCAATCACATGCATAATTTACTCCGCTGATACTGGATTTGATAATGGATTTCTCATGAATTGTGCATAATTTAGGAGTTGCATAGTAACATTAATGATCTTGGACTTTGTGTCTTGATTATAGTTAGGCACTCGTTATAAGCATCTTCGAAGATTTAAAAACCTGAGGTGACATCAGTAATTACCAAGGCGCAGGTAATTATTGACATCACCTCAGGTTTTTAAATCCTCGAAGACGCCTATCACGAGTGTCTAACTATTACCAAGACACAAAGTCCAAGATCATTAATTTAACTATGCAACTCTTAAATCATGCACAATTCATGAGAAATCCATTATCAAATCCAGTATAAGCAGAGTAACTTATGCATGTGATTGCTCCATTTTCATTGTGACATGACCTGGACTTTAG
Organism: Dysidea avara; assembly: GCF_963678975.1. Classification (NCBI taxonomy): domain Eukaryota; kingdom Metazoa; phylum Porifera; class Demospongiae; order Dictyoceratida; family Dysideidae; genus Dysidea; species Dysidea avara. Next base: position 4,154,830 of record NC_089281.1, read on the forward strand.
GTCTTGGCATGGTAAGATAGTATATCCTTTTGTACAACCCTGCAGCTGTCATTTTAACTTTTAAAGTAGTCTGGTTGATTGATACTTTATTACATCATGAGTATACCTTAGCCTTTTTGTTGGACCTACTTGACATAACTACTATAATGAGGTGGTCTTATTACAGAGGTGGTCTTTGTTAAGAGTTACCTGTTAATATGAAGTTTTGGCCAATTTTAGTTTTTCAGTTTCAGTTTTCAATTTCCACTGTTTCCGATGTCCCCAACAGAAGTGATATTATTAAGCATGGGTTACCTATGGTGTGTGGCCTCTACTACATTGGCGAGACAATTAGGCACCACAAAAATTTTATACATGCTCCATAAAGACTTGTCCGGATTACTCCGTATTTTGATTAGTTATCAAGATAGTTGGCTATGCAGATTATGTAGCTTAATCCTGTAGTGCAGTTTATTCTTAAAGTGTACCAGCTACTATTTTAAGAAGACCTGGGTAAGAACATTAACAACAGTACTTGTATACATATTTATATGATTTCTCATAACTTCAGCACTTTGTCTCACACTTTTGTTGTAACTGGCAATGAACTTTTGTTACTTATGTCTGCGATTAGTGAGGTGTTGTACTGTAGTGCTTGCCATGTCTGGGAATCGTGCAGTGTCCAGTTTACGGAATAGAGAAGTGTCTGTTATTGAGGGGATATTGATGCACATAGATATTGGAAGTTGCATTTGCGACTTTATTAATTGTCTGTTATAAAGAGGCTGTCTGCCATTTAGGGGTGTCCGTTAAGAGAGGTTCCACTGTACTAGGAGCAGATATAAACTTTTGGTGTGTGGCAAATATCTCCTCAATATAGCTACCAAAGGTTTTAGCACCACATTTGTATAATTTTATAGCCCACTGCAACATCTAGTGGTTGTGTGATAGCTGGAATAATATCTAAACGATTTAGCTAGCTAGCTATAAATGATTCACTCACACTCCAAAGCAGCATTAGACACACTGACTGATTTGTAAACGTGTGCTTGTAAAGCCACACTGTGTAGACTTAATAATTAGTTTCTCATTCTTGCCCATGTCACCATTTTCCTAATGATTGTTTGAACTATTAGTGGCTAGCAACAGGTTTAAAAGTTGCGTTTTTTTGGTAATGGAGGTATGTAATTCAGCTATCTAAACCCAATTGCTATTTTGAGTATCAGTGAATGAGAAATAATTAAGTTTATGTGGCCTAATGGAGGAGTTTAACGTAACGTGTATAAGTGGATACATTGGGAGTTTGTTGAAGGTAAAATAAAAGAAAATTCTGGTGTTAAAGCTGTGTTTGTTTCTAACAACAGGTGCTAGGATTACCCAGATACTATATTTACTGCCTTGCTAGAGGTCATGTTTGCATGCTGCCTGTCAAGTCAATTTGGCACTCAGCTGTGATGTAATTCATGAAAACATAGTCTACGTATTACAGGTAGTTGGAAAAGGTGGATACGGTTGGACGCGGACACGGACGCTGACATGGATGCGGACACGGACATTTTCAAAAAGCATTTTTACATTTATATGACAGTTATTTTTCATACCTAACGCTGTTTTTACAGCAGCATTCGCTTCCAGACCCAGGAGTTGATCTTGTCATAGTGCTTATCCATATATAAGCGTGCATATGCGAAGGATACACTAACACTCTAAAGACCATATAGTGTTGTATACGTGTTCTAGAAATCTAATTCAGAGTCATAGAGATTAATCTAGCATGTCCCAACCTAATCTCGTAGGCCAGGTCCTTGAAACCCTCCACACTTGGTATAAGTGCCTGCACCTTATACTAAAAGGCGTAAGATTGTGGATTTGGCCTGCTAAGCTAAGTTTCATGGGGCATACAAGCTAATCTCTACAACTACATAACTCTGTATTAGACTTTAGAGCATGTGTACAACAACTATATGGTCTTTGGCATGGTGTGAAGTGTTGGTCTAGTCCTTCGCATGTGCGCTTATAAATGGATAAGTGCTATGACAAGATCGACGCCTGGGTCTGGAAGCGAAGACTACTGTAAAAACAGCGTTAAGTATGAAAAATAACTGTTATATAAATGCAAAAATGCTTTTGAAAATGTCCGTGTCCGACTGTATCCGCCTTTTCCAACTACCCGTCTATTACTAAGTGTTGCCAATTAATTCTCAGTAGAAACTCACAAATATCAAACTGTTTAATAAATAATTAACTTTCTGGCTTCATAACGTATGATCCAATTATAAAAGGGGGAAATCAATGTAGTTCCTATCAAAATGGAACACATCAATATGTTCGAATGGAATTTATGGGCATCCACAATATGATTATGCAATATGTGGAGTGTTAGTGCTAATTGTATTCCCAGATATTTATAATCAACTCCTCCATTGCTCAGCTAATGCAATTGCAAAGCCATAGAATGCTGTGTTTACAGGAAATGGACAACTAAAGACACTAAGATATTTGTTACATGAAACCAGGAGCTTATATATATGCGCCTTGCAGGGCTTATGAGCTCCTGAAACTAAAGGAGAAAATATTGGCAATCTTCTAAACAAATCACCTCTATAAATTTCTATTCATTGGCAGTTTTCTTCTGATTGTAAGTTATCAAGACTCATGGTAGTGAGCCACGCAACCAAGAAAGTACGTAGAAAATGCATGCATCACAAAAATAAGCATGAGCCAATACTGTGAGTTACTTACATGTAACAATGGTTTTGCGATCCTCACCACAATTCACATGATGTCGAGCAACAACAACTCAATATCAGACACAAACAGTACTTGTATCAGTTGTATCCATATTCATATACTAAGTATCAGTACTGAGAAAGTTGGCAGTTCTTTGGACGTGCCCAGACGGTTAGCTATCATTGCATTCTTCCCTGAATCTGAATCTGGATTATGGAGCCATATTATCACGTCTTCCATTTATCAGCACAATTATTACTACAATAATTGTTTTATTCACAGTGGAAGATACTAGTACAAGTGGTACCTGGTGTTTTGGCAAATTTTCCATATATATTCAAAGTCCTTCCAAAAACAATAACTTTGAATGAGACTCTTGCAACTTTGTGAAGTAGTCAGATGAAGAGACTTCAATTTGTGTGTAAATTATGTCAATGCAAGCACATATTGGTGAGTAAGCATCGTCAATATCTGACACATAAATAAAGATGTCACGAAAAATATGAACCTGTTTGTTAGTGGTTTTTCTTTTAACGTAGCTCAAGTTTTCCTCTACACCAATACTTTCAGTACTCTGTAGAGAAAGAACAAAAGCATGTAGCAATCTACAACAACAAACCAGATGATGAATTCTTAGTTTTGCCACCAAAGTCTCATGTAGATACATGCTTTGATTGTGGAGTTTGCAGCATGACAAAGAATGGAATGCAGGTAGACAGACAGCTTTTCAGCTTATTATACAGTACAGTAGTACTGATATAAGGGATCATGAAAGTTTGGGCTTTTTGGCCAAAAATATCACCCTAAACCAGCCTCACAATACTTTCATGGCACCTCGGCAGTATTGTTTAGGTATAACCAAGTCAAAATTGCCATCACCTGAAATGCTTCCAAAAGGTGCTATGAAATTTCGAAAAAAAATTTTGTGGAATTTCAGTTCTTCTGCCTGCTGACTGACTGACTGACTGACTGACTGACTGACTGACTGACTGACTGACTGACTGACTGACTGACTGACTGACTGACTGACTGACTGACTGACTGACTGACTGACTGACTGACTGACTGACTGACTGACTGACTGACTGACTGACTGACTGACTGACTGACTGACTGACTGACTGACTAACTGACTAATGCATTCAGACAAGCATAACTTGATAGCAGTTAAGGCTACGGGCTCACTGTTTGACATCGCTTCAGCCTGACTGGTGTTTTTGGCATACCGCAGTACATACAATGCATGCTTCATGGACTTACCTGTTTTGTGTCCCATTTATCTTTGCTGACAGTACAAGGTGTTGATTCATGGTAGCACCATGTGATGGCTTCCCTAAATTTAACAGAAATCGTCCGAGTTTTCTGTTGTGACCTGGATTGATTGCAAAGGTCCTTCTCCTAGCATTCTTCATTTGTAACACTGTGTAATAGGCAAAAAAGTATAATGGCCACTTCACTAATTCATTGATTGATAGTTGGGGCACATGTTCAGATGAAAACAATAAGCCTGGCATAATTCCTTCAGTTCTAATGTGGTATGCATTGGTTCACCAGTCTTAATGTTATAAAAAAAGTATGAACAAACAAGTATAAGGGTATAGACTGAAGTAGGGATTTAATGTCCATTAGTATATCTTCAGGTGTAGGCAACCTCCCTTGTTTCACTACTTTTTTTTTATAATCCCTAATCAAGCTTAAAATTCTTTATTTTTCCTTATACTTGTATAGACAGGTATAAAGTACCAAAATGTGTTATGCTACCCACTAGAATATGCTTTAGTTTTCTTTGTGTTGTAGTTAAAGCAACATAATACATGTGTACTGAAAATACAGCACTCAACTTTGTATTAGCTTCTTGATACCCCTTGTATTTTCCATACACACAAGCATAGGTGGTGCTTTAAGTGTTATATATTGTCTTGCTTGGAGTGTTTATCTTGAGTACCCCAAATTTCAGAAAAATGTGCTCTACAACATATCAATGGTCTTGGTGAGTCTCATGGGGGGGGGTTCTTTTTTGTGACCTTTTATAGCCATTTTTAGCTTTAAAATACAATTTTCAGTTCTATTTCAACTGTGCATTATCCAAGCCACTCTCATTTGGTATTAAATGATTGTTCTTACCATAAGAAACAATGTAATACTTGTTTGGTGTCCATAGCTTAATCTTTTCAAAAGTTATAACCATTTTACTTGTCATTGATTTATTCCCGCCCATGCATATAATTGGATTTTGTTAAAGCAATTTCTTTCTGGATTAATGACACTTTAACCATGGCAGGAGACAGTTTTTCACAACAGAGGGTCATGATGAAACCATGGAAACACATAGTAGGTACTTCGTACAATGATTGTAATAATTATTATTATTATACGCGTACTTCAGATGGTATGTATTACAGAAGATGTACACGACTGAGTTGGTGCAAGTTTAAAGTAGAACTCGCGCTGAATCTTCATCATTATCATCATTTTCAATTACTTCTGAATTAGTATATCCTGACCCTCTGCAGTTGCCACGAGCAACAGAACATTTTACATTGTGCTTCTTGCATGTGCACCTCATACTGCTACAGTCAGCCTGACAGCTACATCTGATTATGCCAGTCTGGGGTCTCATAATCTATTTTTTCTTTCAAAACCAATGAAAAGTGCAAAGAAGTTCAAAGAGTAAGGCTATCAAGGAGCAATTGGGTCCTGAAATATGCAGTAATATCCTTTTTCTGCATGCAGTCCTTGGCTGCAATACTACTTCACACATGTTTGGTATTGGAAAGGGCACATATCTACAAAGAAATTCCAGTCAACTGAACACTTTTGAGAACAAGCCAAACCTGTATTTGCTTAAGAGTTAGCTACCCCCAAAAAATTAAATTCCCTCTGCAGGAGAACAAGCATTAGTTACTTTGTACAATGGGACACCTGGTCCAATGTTGAAACTGGGTCACTACTGCTGACCTGGATGACCCACTGACCCGGATAGCAATGCAGGTCAGACCCGGATGTGACCTGGATTAATTAAAGCTGAGGCGTGCAATAAGAGCTATGTTTCGGCTAGTCTTGAGCAAGCGAGTGAGACTACGTTTTGAGCATTCGATTCGTGTTGAGTAAATAAAATATTGCAACTTCAGCCTAGCTGTAGGTTGAAGACCAAAAAAAAAAAAAAAAAAAGGGTCATCACCTACTGACAATAGCTTCCCTTCACCATAGATACCCTCAGTTTCGTGCTACACACTGCACTTACTAATAAATGGGCGTAGCTGAGCGTATGTTTGTAACATGATAAGTGGGTGTGGCAAAAAGCTAAGCGATAGCATTTATAAGTTTCCATTTCATTTCTCACGTGATCCAATCCAAGTCAGACCTGGATAATTTGTAAACCAGGTCAGACCCGGATGACCCGGAGAAAATGTGACCCAGTTGACCCAGTTGACCCAGATGACCTGACCCGGTTTCAACGCTGACCTGGTCAGTGACTAGACTCTCCGTGCTATAAATATTTTGACAAAAAAATTGCCACAAATGCATCTATTATCCATCCACAAACCTTTAATAATTGCCACCTACTTCAGCTGCAAAATATTACAGCCTTTAATTTTATTTTCAAATATTGGAGTGGAAAGGTAGTAGTGGTGAAATGAATCTCCTATATAGAATGCATGGGGATGGAAGAAGAATATTTTATACCGTTACTTACTGATTTGCCACCAGCACCAAGTGAACTTCTGAGAATAATCAGATGTAACTGTCAGGCTGACTGTAGCAGTATGAGGTGCACATGCAAGAAGCATAATGTAAAATGTTCTGCTGCTCATGGCAACTACAGAGGGTCAGGATGTATTAATTTAGAAGTAATTGAAACTGATGATAATGATGAAGATTCAGCATGAGTTCTACTTTAAACTTGCACCAACTCAGTTGTGCACATCTTTTGTAATACATACCATCTGAAGTACATATTGTTCATATCATATAATAATTATTACAATCATTGTACAAAGTACCTACTATGTGTTTCCATGGTATAAAATACATTTAAGGTTTCATCATGACCCTCTGTTGTAAAAAAATGTTTCCTGCCATGGTTAAAGTGTCATTAATTTAGAAAGAAATTGCTTTAAACAAAATCCAATTATATGCATGGGTAGGACTAAATTAATGACAAGTAAAATGGTTATAACTTTTGAACAGATTATGCTATGGACTCCAAACAAGTATTACATTGTTTCTTATGGTAAGAACAATCATTTAATACCAAATTAGAGTGGCTTGGATAATGCACAGATGAAATAGAACTGAAAATTGCATTTTAAAGCTAAAAATGGCTATAAAAGGTCACAAAAAAAGAACCCCCCCCCGTGAGACTCACCGAGACTATTGATATGTTATAGAGCACATTTTTCTGTACCAGAAAGAGTTGAAACTGTTTTTATTGCAATTAGTTAAAGGTTGACCCATTTTTTTTGGCTAAAATGACTGGACTAAATATTTGGAATTCCAGTACAATAATCATAAATGACTCAGATTTATATTGTTCACCAAAGTGCCCACCATTGTACGTAAGTGCAACAAATTATTGGTTAGATTCAGTGATAGCTTGATATTGAAGCTTTTAACCTTGCTTCATTGTTAGCCACACCTAAGGCCACACTCATGGACAGCAATTAGATACCTGTGCAAACTGTCCATTGCTCAAATAGCTACAAAGCCTTCTTTGTTTGTTTTTCTTGTTCTCTTGTCCCAGCAAATTCTGGAGAGTGTGATAGCCCAGCATTGATCATTATAAATTAAAGTCACTAGTAGGTAGTAGTTTTCTCACCATCATCTTGCCATTCCAGGTTGTGATAAATTCTATTAATCACTTATTTGCTTGATTGTACCTTTGGATTCATACACGAAACCAGTAAACAGTACCATGTATGCTTGTGCTCTACAGTACTTGTGTGTGGTCTTGAGCCAAGTACAACACTCAGATTGATTAATTGATTGATTGAGTTGTTTGTTTATACTCCAAATGCTCGACCATTGGCTTCATGCTATATACCAAGCTCTTGTTCAGTATTGCACTTGCTGCAGTGCATTAACTAGTATTCATTGTACTTTGAGTTAAATGATCAAAGTAAAAGTATACATATTCTTCGAAGCTGAGTATTTCTTTCAACTGTGCCTATAGTTGTACTGTATGTTATATTGTAGTTATATTCCATTGTGAGGGTAATTATTATTGTTTTATGTGAGTCTGAGGCAAAGCCGAGAATGGGTGTAATAACGATGATATCATCAGACTATACAATTTTTAAAATTAATTAATTTTTTATTTATTAAGGCTTTACAGTTTACATCCCTGTGTGCGAGAGTGCATGTCAGTTTATGGATATTACAGTTTGAGTTCCTTTGTAGTGACTAGAGAGGTTTAGTTCCTGTGCTCAAGATTTTAACTTCATCAATTCAGACATGGGTCAAGCACTTAGGTCAATGACTTGAAGCACTTCTCAAGTACCTGTAAAAGTGCTAAGTACAAGCTCAAGCACAAATGCTGCAATTAAGTAAATGCTTCAAGTACAAAGTGAAATACTATAAAAGTGCTTGATATAATAACTTAAAATTAATTTACTGTCTAAAGATGGGATATATGGGACATCTTGACAGATTGTTTGGACAATCCTGTCCCAGCAATCTGGTAAGTCAAACTTATTAAATACAGAAGGTACATAGTTTCTTCTCTGCCATTCTGTCTGTTTTTAGCACAATGGAAAATGGTTGTTGCCCTTAATATTTCATATATAAAGCAAGAAGCCATAGCAATAAAGAATAAAATGCCATGTCTGGTAGGCTGTGTGTGATAGTACCTTTTGCTGTTACATAAGAAGCTCATTGAATCAAAGACTTTTGGTAAGGGCTGGCAGCTTTTGTGCTTTAAAAGTGCTTATAAACTTTTAAATAAAAGTAATTAAGTACCAGCACAAGCACAAATGCTGCACAATAACAAATGCTTGTAAGCACTTCAAAATAAGTGCTTAAAGTCCTTATAAGCACAAGTGCTTAAGGCTTGAGCCATGTCTGTTCATCATATCATACATTACAATAGTACTGTATAGTAAGGACCACAAAGGTTTGGACATGGCACATGAAAACATTACCCAAAAACCATTACGTGGACAACGATGAGGCAGTATTGGTTACGTAAAACTTAATCCAAACAAGCCTTCAGATCAACCAGAAATGTTTTCAACAAGCTGCTATGGAATTTTTAGAAATAAAGTTTTATATTGACTGACTAACTGATGAGTAACTGATGCCTTAAGGGTGCTCTGTACAGTTCGTACAAGGCTTCCCAAGACATAGTCTGTTTTTCACTAAAAGAAATATTATGGTCACTTAATTAGTCTGTGACATGTTGACGACGCATTTTAGTACCTGTAAATTAGGTATCCCATAGCACCAAGCACATGCATCTTGCTATTCTACACCCTCTCACTTAAATTAGAACTACTTCGTCATTTTTAATCCAATAGACATGAAATTTTCACACAAGCTACTTTAGTAATTTTGCCAAAGAAGAGCATTTGCCATTTTGAAATAGCAAGTCCAGATGATGAATAACGTGGAAGTAAAGAAAAGGATTCCTGGGAGTGTCAACCTGAAAGGTAAATACGTGATGATTGAGAAGCTAAAAGACAAAAATAAAAACGCACAATGGTTTGTGCTGTTTAGCATAGTGTATCATAAAAGTATCAAGGCTCTTGTGCGTAAACTGTTGGACTAGTTCTAGTATAAAGAGAAAAACTGTAACTCATGTTCTAAAGCAAATTTAGCAGTTGGGTTTGGACTAAACTGTGTACTAGTGTTAGCTTATATCCAGTAAAAAAGTACAGAACATTTGTTAAAACCATTTGTAAGTTATAGAACAAATTAAATTTCATGGGAAGCCATATAAGCGTACTGTACAGAGCACCCTTAAGACAAGTGTAACTCAATAACAACTAAGGCTACTGGACTGGAAAGTCCATGAAGAATGCATTGTATGTACTGCGGTATGCCAAAAGCATGTGTCCGGCTTAAGCAATGTCAATGTCAAACAGTGAAAAATAAAGCCCTGTCCTCCTTTGTGTCCCATTTATCTTTACTCACAGCAAAAGGTGTCGATTTGGCGGTAGTGCGTGATGGCTTCCCTTCGTAATGGAAATTGTTTGTATTTTCATAGTGGCTATTCTGATTGTAGAAGTGCTTTTCAAATAGTTCTTGATTCATAATGCTGTGTAATGAGTTGAACATTGCTGATAACGGATATTTCACTTTTTAGACGATAGTTGACAGCTGGGGTACGTGACGCCATTTTTTCGTTTTATGCAGTATGCGTGGGTTCACCAGTTATAATAATTTTATTTTACAAAAAAAAGTTAACAAACAAGTACACAATTTTCAACTAGAGTAGGGACCATATATAGTACATCGATAAAAAATACTGAAACAAGCTTATATCACAATAAAACAATAAGAAGTGTTATATCCCTACTGTGCCCAAGGTACCATAATGGAAATGCACAGTAGGGATATAATGTTTCTTATTGTTTTACTGTGATTTAATATTGTGCATTACTACAGCTTGTTTCATACTTTGTAATGATGTGCTATGATCCCTACTCTAGTTGAAAATTCCCAAAATAATTTTTTGTACTTGTAGACACCATATACAGGCTATTGATTTTTTACAAAACACCAGTTTCCATATGTATGATTTTGCACTTTGTCTGGGGTTGGTGGAGTGCAAGGTGGAATAGCATATCATGGTGTACAAGGGTTAAAATGTGACAAGAATTAATCCCAAGATAGAACAATGGAATCAGAGATCTGTCCCTTATTGGAACTCTAGGCTGGAATTTGTGCACTTCAGAGCAAGCTAATCTAAATCTATCAGTCAAAATACATACGGGCATGCAAATGAACAAAAAAGTGATGTTACCAGTATCACTTATTTCTACATTAGTTTGTTTAGTTTTTTTGCATAATTATAGCTATACTATAGCTACATGCGTGACTGTTCTATTAGAATATCAAACATGGCTGTTGTATATTAGGGTGACTGCTTTATTAGAGTATATAGAGACAATTGGCAAATTGTTTTGCAGAGTGATAGTTCTATTTTTATTGTCATAGATGTTGATAGTCAGTTCACAGTCACCATAGCCAGTAATCCAGCTGGTACACCAGTTAGTGGATCTACTAACACATTTGACTATCCCATATTGAGTACTGTCACTCTGACATGTATGGTGACATCAAGTGATGGGTCAACATTTACAGTGACCACCTATCAGTGGGACACTACTGGATGCTATGATAATATTCGTGGTGAAAGAAGATGTTTTCCTACTGGTCAGACAACACAAAGTGTAACTGGTAATAATCTACTTGCAGAGGATGCTGGTACCATCACTTGTACTGTAACCATTGGTGGTGTTAACTACACCAGTGGACCATTAACACTTCGTATATCAGGTATACATTCAATGTGCATGTATGTAGGAAGTGATAATGTGATCCAGTGAATTTGGATATGTAATATCATAGATAATAGACACCCCTACCTGGATTGGAAACTTCTAAGCGCCACCTAATCTATCCGCGCTTCGCGCCCCTTATATATACTATACACAGTACCCGGAGTATATTTTATAAGAACATGTTTTGCTTACTGGTGAGTAGTAAACCTACCGCTATGGAATATAAGGTTTGGCCTATTCATAGTGGGTGTACTGATGTGTATTAGCTAGAAGTTTGACAAGCACGAAAGGTGATACTTGACTAAACTGGAGCGAATATACCATGAAACACACACCAGTACACGTAGCATTAGTTAGTAATAAGCATCAGCCTTAAACTAAACTTGTTCACCCCGCCATTTTCACAAACATGTTCATATACTTTTTATACGGAAAGCGCCTATACCAGTAGTAGGCCAATCGCCACCCAAGAAACAATCTACTAAACTTACTAGTTAAAGCAACCAAGCTGTATCCAGACAGAAAAACAGAATCTTCGAATGAAAAAGAGTGTTTTGAAAACTTCAGGCGCGAAACGCGGATAGAACAGTAGTTTTGTATGGGCACTATACGTGTGCTTCCAATCCAGGTAGGGGTGTCTATTATCTATGGTAATATATATCAGGATACGCTTTTGTATATGTTATGTCACATGTTGTCAGTCAGTCTATAGAAGAATGAATGGAAAAAAGAACATCTGCATTAAGTGTTACCTTGTGTGCATGCCTCAATGAGTCCCTCTGTGTTCAGTGTAATTAACGCTTTGTTTAAATGATGAAGGGTTGTGTCCATGAACTGAGATTCAAAAGGATAGTACGGGCAACTTTTTTCACCCAGGCTTTTGGAGGCCGCACCCTTTTTATACAACTTTGCTGTTTTTGCATTGATACTAATGAGTTCAATACAAATAGTGTCTAGTTATCATTCATTATAATTGATATCACTTGTGTAATTATTAGGGATTGCAATGACTAGAGCATCTGATGTTAGTACAGATTTAGTTAGTAGTAATCAAATTACTGACTACTCATTTGTTACTCAACCTTTTACACTTGATGCACATCAAGCAATTCTTCGTTGTGCTTCTGGACTGGGACCTTCTGGTGGTAATGTTAATACTGTACTGGGTGGATGGTACTTTGATGGAGTTCCAATAGCTATTGGTCAAATTTGTTATGGAATAATTGTTGAAGTACGTGGAGCAAATTCTAGGAACTATCCAGGAGTAATCAACTTATATCTGTGTGGAACATTCACTACTACTGAAGAAGGTGTTTACTCATGTATCATAATGAACAGTTCAATGATAGAACAGACCATGAGGGTGGGTATGTACTTTAGCAGAAGAAGTGAGTCACTTGATATGTACCCCATCACTTCATTGTTAACCATCTTTCATCTCTCTACACAGCTGCTCCAATAATAGACCCTCCATCATCATCTACTGTGACACTTGTTGTTAGTTCTCCCCTCATGTTGTCCTGTACCTCACGAGGTTCTCCCCCAGACACATTCACATGGAGGAAGGATAGTGGTCCAATAATACAGTCCACTAGTATCACTACAGTGACTCATACTAATACTAATGCAGTGTTCCGTGCTGACTACTCCATTAATAGTGTTACTACAAGTGATAGTGGAACATACACATGTAGTGTGACTAATCCTATTGGAAATGATAGTGAGACTATCACCGTTAATGTTATCAGTAAGCTGCTTGCAATCTGCACTTGTGTGAATGTTGTATATTATGTTGAAACCATGCATATAATTATTGGGAAAGTGATTGTAGCATATACCTACAAAAAAAATTGAAGTTTCCCATCCATCAGATGTGCAATATGTAGTTATTTATGCTTAAACCACAATACACCATTTTACACCTCACTTCAAAAGAAGATGTATAAATACCATTTAACACTGCTATCAGTGCTCAGGAATGTATTAACGAAAATGGAAGTACTCATTTTAGGGCTGAGCTATATTATCGTTTTAGCGATATTTTGTATTAACTACATGCCTGTACATTACTGACATTAAAAATTCATTTGTTATGCAGTACTTGGCTAAGAATCCTTGTAAATGATAAAGCCAACCCACATGGTTACCCCTGCAGAAGGTGTGAATACCATAACATTACCTCAAAGCATAACTCTTACAGCGGAAACGAAAACCGTAGACTGTACCCTAAAGTAACCGTAGACTAAACGAAAACTGAACTCTAGAGTAAAACCCTTGTTTAGTGGCCACCTCTTAAATACCACCTTCTTATAAAGATCACCTCCATACAAAGACCACATTGTAATTAGGTCTTATTGATAGCTGACTTTATAAGACCATTTCATGGTCCACTGAAAGACCACCCTCTTTACAAAGACCATTTCTCACATTGTAATAATAGCTAAGATTCCAAGCATCTATTCCATGACTTTATCAAAACAGCTAGGCTCTAGGGTAAAACCTCACTTAGCATCACTTTTAAAGACCACTTCTGTACAAAGACCACTTCTATACAAAGACTACATTGTAATCAGGTTCTAAAGATAGGTAAGGCCGCTCCATGGTCACCTTTTATAAAGACAACCTCTTTACATGATAATATTTGATAAACTTCAAACATGTATTTCATGACTCATAGAAAGAGGTCAATGTCATCTACTATATTTTGGTCCACTCTTCACACTGATCTTTGTGCTGTACCTCTACTTCAATCGCTCTCTTCATAGACAGCTGCTCACCACTGTCGGTTTTTAACTTTACTTGGGACTCCTGTATAGCAGGTGCTTTCCCTTGTGGCCTAAGTCCATTGTATGTGGCTTCACTGATGGCCGATATAGATGCTCCGGTGTCCAGTTCCATCTCAAGTTCCACACTGTTCAGCTTTACTGACACTACTAAGGGCTTTACTGGAGGTCCTGTAAGGTTGTAGATTGAATAATCATCAGTGTCATCAAGCAGTATGTTTGTAGGGCGAGTGGTTGAACATTGCAGTTGGCGTGGTACTTTCCCCATTGAAGGCTTACTCTTGCTCTTACCATAGATACAATAATGCTTACCGGGATTGGAAACAGAAGTGGGTGCATGTGGGATCAATGTTTCGGTTACTTTTGGTACATCTTACTACAAAGCAGAACAGTTTTACTGGATAAAGTAGGCTATGGTAGGCCATTTGTTTCAAAATGATTATTTGATATGTTCAATGAATTATTTGATATGTTCAGTGAATTATTTGGTATGTGCAATGAATTATTTGATATGTTCAATGAATTATTTGGAATATTCAATAAATCATTTGGTATATTCAATGATTTGACTGTTTTATTTTGTTAACTATATTTTTGCGAATTATATATTTTACGTTGGTAAATAATTTGTGTTGGGTATCGTTATCATAATCAGGCGAGTAATCAGATTGTTGTTAGTATCAGTGTAGAGCTTATGCAGGGGGTGTGGTAATTATTTCTAAGCACCTAGCTGTCACAAAATTAATGTAAGACGCGACATTGCCATTTTTAGGGCCGGGTACAGTTTACAACAGCAACAAGGGGTAGTCACTTCCATACCACCAACTGATACGCTTGCGACCGGGATCAAGAAGTTTAGTTACTCGATACCTTGATAAATTGAAGCTGATTTGTTGCGAGGAAGATCCTAATACTGAAATGCTAGCTATTGAGTGCATGGGTATGAATGTCCAGATGTGATGTATGCATGGAGATGTATAAACGACACCCAGTCTTTATACACACGAGCAACTAAAATCTTATAAAGAGTCTAGAGGATTTCAATCAAGTTGTAAACGGATGGGTGAGTGATAGTGTTTGCACTGTCATTAGATTTTTTTTTCCATAATAATTTTTTAATTTTCTTGTTTTAATATATAGCACTTGTAACACATTAAAGTCTTTCCTTACCCTGAAGGTATGGGGTTTCAGTTAAAGCCATCATTATTAAATTCCTTGTTTCCTGTCACTGCCTGCATCAATTTTTAGGCAGCCGCACCAAATTTTATTTATTTGATTATGGATCAAGTGAATGTACTATTTCACGATAGAAGGAGGCACAGAGTGACCAGGCTTTAAGGTAAATGCATTAGCTGTGCATATAAACATAGCAGAAGGGTGGAAGACTCTCCACTCTTGTTCAGCTAGGTGCATGGATGTGCAGTCCTGCATGTAACATGGCAGCCTTCAAGATTGAGATACTCTAATAGAGCAGTCAGAGACTGAAATAACAAGAGTCCAGTGTATAATCAATAATCACTTCCCACCCCCATCAGTTTTTGTTCCATAGGGTGACGGGAAACAAGCAATATAATAATGATGGCCTACACATGCAGAGTGGCACTTTTCAAAGTGTCCCCTTTTCTGAAATCAGCAAAATAAATTTCACCACACCTGAACATAAGTGCAAACAAGCTGTCACTGAAGGTTGCCACTATACAAAAATAAGAGGTTTAATTTTCTATCTAATCAAAAACAGCCAAGCTGTAAAAAAAGGTGCGGCCCCCAAAAAGGCCATGGTGAAAAAAGATGTGAAATCCAAGGTGGCGGCCAAGAAATGGCTGTGATGGTAGGTTAATGGTTACATTTTAATGACAACAATTCAGGTGAATTTGGTGCCAAGACCAAGCGGCACAAAATTCACCTGAATTGTCGTTATTAAAATGTAACCATTAACCTACCATCACAGCCATTTCTTGGCCGCCACCTTGGATTTCACATCTTTTTTCACCATGGCCTTTTTTGGGGGCCGCACCTTTTTTTACAGCTTGGCTGTTTTTGATTAGATATCACTTCTTTTTGTATTTGTATACTGCAAAGCCGGCCTATGGCTGGCTTTGGGGCTTTTTTAACCCAGGTGTTTTTTTCTTTACTACAGTAAGAAGAAAAGAACTTAAAGAAGAATTTTAGTACTTCAATTATTTTTGATTTTATTAGTAATTATACAAATTATATACATATATTTATTACATGCCCATTATGCCCCAAAAGGATATTTTTTTTGCAGCTGATCTCTCTACTGGGTGACTTGAAATGTAGCTGAACTATATACAGGATGGTTTCTTTGTAGCTGAACTCTCTACAAGGTAACCTCTTCTAGCTGGTCTCTCTACAGGGTATTTTGTTTTTAGCTGAACTCTCTACAGGTGATTTGTTTGCAGCTAAACTCTCTACATGGTGGTGTCTTTGTAGCCGAACTCTCTACATGATGGTTTCCTTGTAGCTGAACTCTCTATAAGGTGACTTCGTCAGCTGAACTCTCTACAGGGTGATTTTTTTGTAGCTGAACTCTCTGCAGGGTGATTTGTTTGCAGCTGAACTGTCTACATGATGGTTTCTTTGTACCTGAACTCTCTACAAGGTGACTTCGTCCAGCTGATCTCTCTACGGGGTGATTTGTTTCTAGCTGAACTCTCTGCAGGTGATTTGTTTGCAGCTAAACTCTCTACATGGTGGTTTCTTTGTAGCTGAACTCCCTACATGATGGTTTCTTTGTATATAGCTGAACTCTCTACAAGGTAACTTCTTCTCTACAGGGTGATTTGTTGTAGCTGAACTCTCTATAAGGTGACTTCGTCTAGCTGAACTCTCTACAGGGTGATTTTTTGTAGCTGAACTCTCTGCAGGGTGATTTGTTTGCAGCTGAACTGTCTACATGATGGTTTCTTTGTAGCTGAACTCTCTACAAGGTGACTTCGTCCAGCTGATCTCTCTACGGGGTGATTTGTTTCTAGCTGAACTCTCTACAGGTGATTTGTTTGCAGCTAAACTCTCTACATGGTGGTTTCTTTGTAGCTGAACTCTCTACATGGCAGTTTCTTTGTAGCTGAACTCTCTACAGAGTGATTTGTTTGCAGCTGAACTCTCTACATGATGGTTTCTTTGTAACTGAACACTCTACAAGGTGACTTCTTCTAGCTGATCTTTCTACAGGGTGAATTGTTGTAGCTGAACTATCTACAAGGTGACTTCTTCTAGCTGATCTCTATACAGGGTGATTTGTTTGTAGTTGAATTCTGTACAGGTGGTTTCTTTGTAGCTGAACTCTTTACAAGGTGACTTCTTCTAGCTGAACTCTCTACGGGGTAATTTCTTTGTAGCTGAACTCTCTATATGATGGTTTCTTTGTAACTGAACTCTCTACAAGGTAACTTCTTCTAGCTGATCTTTCTACTGGGTGATTTGTTTGCAGCTGAACTCTCTACATGGTGGTTTCTTTGTTGCTGAACTCTCTACAAGGTGAATTCTTCTACCTGATCTCTCTAAAGGGTAATTTGTTTGTAACTGAACTCTGTACAAGTGCGTTTTTGTGGGTGATCTCACTGCAGGTTGATTTGTTTGTAGCTGAACTCACTAAAGGGTGATTTTGCTTGTAGCTGAACTCCTTGCATTGTATCTAGTTTCTAGCTGATCTCTCTACAGGGTGATTTGTTTGTAGCTGATCTCTCTACAAGTTGATTTGTGTGTAGCTGATCTCTCTGCAGGTTGATTAATTTGCAGCCGATCTCTCTACAAGGTATTTTGTTTGTAGTTGAACTGTCTATAAAGTGATTTATTTGTAGCTGATCTCTCTGCAGGTTGATTTGTTTTAGCTGAACTCTCTACAGGGTGATTTACTTGTAGCTGAACTCCTTACATTGTGTCTAGTTTCTAGCTGATCTCTCTACAGGATGATTTGTTTGTAGCTGATCTCTCTACAAGTTGATTTGTGTGTAGCTGATCTTTCTACAGGTTGATTTGTTTGTAGCCGATCTCTCTACAGGGTAATTTGTTTGTAGCTGAACTCTGTACAAGCTGCTTTTTTGTAGGTGATCTCACTGCAGGTTGATTTGTTTGTAGCTGAACTCACTAAAGGGTGATTTGCTTATAGCTGAACTCCTTACATTGTGTCTAGTTTCTAGCTGATCTCTCTACAGGGTGATTTGTTTGTAGCTGAACTCTCTATAAGGTGATTTGTCTGCAGCTGAACTCTCTACATGGTGGTTTCTTTGTTGCTGAACTCTCTACAGGGTGTTTTGCTTGTAGCTGAACTCTCTACAGGGTGATTTGTTTCTAGCTTATCTCTCTACAGGTTGATTTGTGTGTAACTGATCTCTCTACAAGCTGATTTGTTTGTAGCTGAATTCTCTGAAAAGTGTTTTGTTTGTAGCTGACCTCTCTTCAGTGTGATTTGTTTCTAGCTGATCTCTCTACAGGGTGATTTTTTTTGTAGCTTACCTCTCTTCAGGGTGATTTGTTTCTAGCTGATCTCTCTACAGGGTGATTTTTTGTAGCTGAACTCCTTACATTGTGTGTAGTTTCTAGCTGAACTCTCTACAGGGTGATTTGTTTGTAGCTGATCTCTATACAAGTTGATTTGTGTGTAGCTGATCTCTCTGCAGGGTGATTTGTACGTAGCCGATCTCTCTACAAGGTAATTTGTTTGTAGCTGAACTATCTATAGGTGATTTGTATGTAGCTAATCTCTCTGCAGATTGATTTGTTTTAGCTGAACTCTGATTTGTTTTTAGCTTATCTCTGTACAGGTTGATTTGTGTGTAACTGATCTCTCTACAAGCTGATTTGTTTGTAGCCGATCACTCTGCAGGTTGATTTGTTTCTAGATGATCTCTCTATAGGTTGATTTTGTTTGTTGCTGATCGCTCTAAAGGTTGATTTGTTTGTAGCTGAACTCTCTGCAAAGTGTTTTGTTTGTAGTTGATCTCTCTACAAGGTGATTTTTTGTAGCTGACCTCTCTTCAGGGTGATTTGTTTCTAGCTGATATCTCTACAGGGTGATTTTTTGTAGTTGACCTCTCTTCAGGATGATTTGTTTTTAGCTGATCGCTCTACAGGTTGGTTTGTTTGTAGCTGAGCTCTCTGCACGGTGATTTGCTTGTAGCTGAACTCCTTACATTGTGTCTAGTTTCTAGCTGATCTCTCTACAGGGTGATTTGTTTGTAGCTGATCTGTCTACAAGTTGAATTGTGTGTAGCTGATCTCTCTGCAGGTTGATTTGTTTGTAGCCGATCTCTCTACAAGGTAATTTGTTTGTAGCTGAACTGTCTAAAAGGTGATTTGTTTGTAGCTGATCTCTCTACAGGTTGATTTGTTTTAGCTGAACTCTCTACAGGGTGATTTATTTGTAGCTGAACTCCTTACATTGTGTGTAGTTTCTAGCTGATCTCTCTACAGGGTGATTTGTTAGTAGCTGATCTCTCTAAAAGATGATTTGTGTGTAGCTGATTTCTCTGCAGGTTGATTTGTTTGTAGCCGATCTCTCTATAGGGTAATTTGTTTGTAGCTGAACTCTCTATAAGGTGATTTGTTTGTAGTTGATCTCTCTGCAGGTTGATTTGTTTTAGCTGAACTCTCTACAGGCTGATTTGTTTGTAGCCGATCTCTCTACAGGGTAATTTGTTTGTAGCTGAACTCTCTACAAGTTGATTTGTGTGTAGCTGATCTCTCTGCAGGTTGATTTGTTTGTAGCCGATCTCTCTACAGGGAAATTTGTTTGTAGCTGATCTCTCTACAGGGTGATTTTTTTGTAGCTTACCTCTCTTCAGGGTGATTTATTTCTAGCTGATTGCTCTACAGGTTGATTTGTTTGTAGATGAACTCTCTACAGGGTAATTTGCTTGTAGCTGAACTCCTTACTTTGTGTCTAGTTTGTAGCTGATCTCTCTACAGGGTGATTTGTTTGTAGCTGATCTCTATACAAGTTGATATGTGTGTAGCTGATCTCTCTACAGGGTGATTTGTTTGTAGCCGATCTCTCTACAAGGTAATTTGTTTGTAGCTGAACTATCTATAAGGTGATTTGTATGTAGCTGATCTCTCTGCAGATTGATTTGTTTTAGCTGAACTCTCTACAGGGTGATTTGTTTCTAGCTTATATCTCTACAGGTTGATTTGTTTGTTGCTGATCGCTCTAAAGGTTGATTTGTTTGTAGCTGAACTCTCTGCAAAGTGTTTTGTTTGTAGTTGATTTCTCTACAAGGTGAATTTTTGTAGCTGACCTCTCTTCAGGGTGATTTGTTTCTAGCTGATATCTCTACAGGGTAATTTTTTGTAGCTGACCTCTCTTCAGGGTAATTTGTTTCTAGCTGATCGCTCTACAGGTTGGTTTGTTTGTAGCTGAACTCTCTACACGGTGATTTGCTTGTAGCTGAACTCCTTACATTGTGTCTAGTTTCTAGCTGATCTCTCTACAGGGTGATTTTTTTGTAGCTGATCTCTCTACAAGTTGAATTGTGTGTAGCTGATCTCTCTGCAGGTTGATTAGTTTGTAGCCGATCTCTCTACAAGGTAATTTGTTTGTAGCTGAACTCCTTACATTGTGTCTAGTTTCTAGCTGATCTCTCTACAGGGTGATTTTTTTGTAGCTGATCTCTCTACAAGTTGAATTGTGTGTACCTGATCTCTCTGCAGGTTGATTAGTTTGTAGCCGATCTCTCTACAAGGTAATTTGTTTGTAGCTGAACTCCTTACATTGTGTCTAGTTTCTAGCTGATCTCTCTACAGGGTGATTTGTTTGTAGCTGATCTCTCTACAAGTTGAATTGTGTGTAGCTGATCTCTCTGCAGGTTAATTTGTTTGTAGCCGATCTCTCTACAGGTAATCTGTTTGTAGCTGAATTCTCTATAAGGTGATTTGTTTGTAGCTGATCTCTCTGCAGGTTGATTTGTTTTAGCTGAACTCTCTACAGGGTGATTGCTTGTAGCTGAACTCCTTACATTGTGTCTAGTTTCTAGCTGATGTCTCTACAGTGTGATTTTTTTGTAGCTGAACTCTCTACAGGGTGATTTGTTTCTAGCTTATCTCTCTACAGGTAGATTTGTGTTGATTTGTTCATTGCTGATCGCTCTAAAGGTTGATTTGTTGCAGCTGAACACCCTGCAAAGTGTTTTGTTTGTAGCTGATCACTCTAAAGGTTAATTTGTTTGTAGCTGAACTCTCTCCACAGTGACTTGTGTGTAGCTGAATTCTGTGTAACTGAATTCTCTAGAGAGTGACTTAATTGTAGCTGAATTCTCTACACAGTGCAAGACTTGTTTATAGCTGAACTTTCTTCAGTGTGACTTGTAATGTTCTGAATCTCTATAGTGATATATTTGCTTAACTCTCCACATGGTGACTGTCTTCTTGCTGAACTGTCTATAAGATTAACTGTTTGCAGCTGAACTCCCTACAGAATAACTTGTGATGTAATAAAATTCTATAATGGAATAAATAAATTAGCCGAATGCTCTATTAGGGTGACTGTTCTATTAGAGTATCTCGATCTCGCATTTGCTACACGGTGTTGGCTTTCGAATCATAACTCAGTGGTTTGTAATCCGATTCTTCTGTACTACTGCAAGGACTTTCTATGAAGATTATTCCAGCTATACACCGATTTTCAGCTCATTGCTCTAAGCGGTTTGCCTAGGAGGCGTGAAAACTAATACTTTTTTATTCATAAAAATCGATCGCGTAATTGTGACACAGGTTGGGTTTTGTGTCATATCTCCGTGGTCTTTATCTCGATTCCTTTCAAACCACCAAAAGGCACTCCTACGATGGTTACTCCATCTACATAACAATTTTCAACTCATTCCATGAAGCGGTTTACCCTGTAGGCGTGACAACAAATCGATCTTGTTTACGCGAATAATCGGTCATAACTCCTGAACCATTCATCGGATTTGTACCAAAGTTGATGCTAGGATTCGCCGTTGGACTCCCTTTCTGTGTGCCAAATTTCAAGGCGATCGGAGTACGCGTTTGCAAGTTATAGCAATTTTTGCAAGTGTGCGAAAAGACGAAGAAGAAGAAGAAAAAAAAAACGAAACTTTGGCAGCTCGTATCTCGGAAATGGCTGGAGCGATTTCTTTCAAATTTGGAATGTAGACTCCCTTGGCTGGCGGGCAACTGTGTAGCAAATTTGGTGCCAATCAGATAAGTGATCACCGAGATACAAAGGTGTGAAAATGACGTTTTCGTTCTTCCTGTCAATATACTCACGGTGTGGCGCGCCGGCTTCTTGGGCCGCACGACACACTACCGTGTGTCTTGATTCCCAAGTCTACTGATTCTGATTTAGCTACTTTTCATAATGAAATGTCTCCAGGGCTGGGAAAAACAGTTGTGCTGTGGTTGATGGCAGAGTATAGTGACTCGTATGTCCCACAAACAGAATAATTTTATGGGGTTTTATCTAAACCTTTAACAGACCTGCATGATCCAAGAGCAATGGAACTGACATTGAATGACCTTTTTACCAAATATAAGCATATCTATGGGTCTGTATCTTTCACCTTAACCAAGCAGTCATGGTGGAGGAGCATACAAGAGATCAGAGTAAATGTCATGCTTGGTTTGACCAATGTGCGGGCAGGATAACAGCACCCAAGTTGCATGAAGCCTTGCACACTAGCAACCATCTGTTTCTCTGATCAAAGTTACATGCTATCCTGAGAGCTTACATCCTCAGCATGCCAGTATGAGTGCAAGCATGAAGATATTACCAGGGTAGCATATACAGAAAAAATGTAAGCTTTTCATGAAAAATTTATGGTGATACAATGTGGTCTTATTTTGGATCCAGAATTTCCATTCAAGTGCCTCAGTCTATTGTGTCATGTTTTAGAAATCAAGTGTCCTTTCTCTTGCAAAAATAAGGCATTCACTGTTAAAATGAAGTGCTATGGTAGCACTTCTAGGTGCTATTTTCTGACTGGAGCAGTCAAAATATAGCATTTTTAGGTGCTATTATAGCATTTCATTTTTAACAGTGTTCTCTGAGGCCATTCTTGATAATTCTTCCTTTTCCTTGGAACATGACATTATCACTTTAAGAAGATTACATGCATGTACTATTATCAAGTTCAACTGCAAATGAAACCATGCCATGTACAACACTGCGATTGTGTAGCTTGGAGGGAAGATTAAATAATTTTACCAGGAGGTAGAGCTGGATTCTGACTCTGCTATACGTGATGTCGAGCCATTTATTAAATTAGCCATTATTGCCTCAATTAGTGGGAAAGTGGTTTAGAAAGGAATAAATAATGCCACTACAGTCATCAGGCAGTACAGCTATTAGTGATGCAGATGGTATAAGCTTAATCGTTGTTGTATAAGCGAAGTAGAGTCTATACTGATTCTCAGGTTGGTCGGTGAGGTGGATGCCACTGCTAGCTTTAGGAACAATGATGTCCATGCTTCTTCAAGTTCTTCTAATGACCAGCAAGGGTATACTGTTATTACGGTAAAGGGAAAGACTATGATGACATGATTTGCTGTGATAGCAGGGACTGTGTGATAAAATGGTTTCATTTTCATACTTACAAATAACTGGAAAAGATGTCCAAAAGGAAAATATTATTGTCCACACTGCCACAAGCTAAGGAGCTCAAGGAAATCAAAGAAGACAAAAATATCACTAATTAATATATTTTACATGTACATTTCAATAACATAAATATCAAAAAAGCACATTATTTCACATACTAAATATAAATATTAACAGTGTACATTATATAAAAAATAGTTAAAATGGTACTACCAATCACAACAATTACATAGTGCACCTATATTTTATCAATAGGAGATATACTCTCCTTCATCACCTTTAAGCATATTAATGGAAGAGTCAATCGCAATATCAAAAACATTTGCCTCACCAGCCTAATGACTCTTTCTACATCCTAACTTGAGGCAGCTGGTATATAAGCAGTG
The DNA here is from genome assembly GCF_963678975.1 of Dysidea avara. Classification (NCBI taxonomy): domain Eukaryota; kingdom Metazoa; phylum Porifera; class Demospongiae; order Dictyoceratida; family Dysideidae; genus Dysidea; species Dysidea avara. The sequence continues at coordinate 4,178,786 of NC_089281.1, forward strand.
TCAATTTACCGATGTATCTTGACTTCTGCACAGTGTAGCCTGATCAATTGTGAAGCCATAATCCGCTAAGATGACATCTCCAGGCAACAGTGTTGAAAGCAGAGCACAGTTTTCAGTCAAATGCAGTCTTTTGAGTGATGCCTATTAAAAGTATGCATGTGTTATGCTTCTTATAAGTTTGAGCTCTTGTCATGCCAAATCTTGATGTGGAACATTTAAGCATTATACTTCATCAAAGTAATTAAGAGCTGATCAAACATGGCACAGCAAGAAAAATGGCATTCAGGTATATAGCTAGCAAAACTGCAAAAGACGGCAGCCAGGTATAAAACTTCACCTGCTTATTGTTGTCTTCTAAACTCTGTCTGTCGGCTGATTGTAACCAATTGACCTTAATGTTCAGTTTGGCTTCTCTTGTTCTCAGGAGTTCAAGCCCTTCCACGGCCTCATACTTCTGGAGTAGTTCTTCATTGTTTCTTGTGTGGTTCATCATAGTCTATTTCTAAGCTCATTGTAAGTCTGTTCAGTTCATCCCGGCCAACCTCAACATTTTTCTTACTCTAGCTCGTTCACCTTCTCTTGTTTCTTCTTCTATTAACTGTGACAATCTCATCTTCTTCACATCTCTTCAGTCCTCTCCTCTTCTAATCTTTGCCGGCTGTTCTTTCTTCTTCCAGTTTTCTCTCTCCTTCTGCTAGACTCTGCATTCCTTTGCTTTTACCTTTTGCTATTCAGTTATCAGAGAGTTGTCGGTCTGTTCCGTATCCCGGGAAACTGTTCTTTGAAAATCTGCCACTAGCCGGCAAGCTTCCATTTTTGTTTCATCGGACTGTCAACACGTTTGAAGATAGAAGGGACGTACTTCGATGTAAACTAGTTGTTAGCCACTCTTTTTCTCCATTAAAGACTGCATGTTTACTGGCTATATGACTGTATCAGCTTCACTGGTTAGCTAGCTAGATTCTTTCTGTTGATATGTAGCTATAACACTGCAATCCATTTTATTTCTTCGATCCGGATCTTTTGGAAAGTATAAAAACTCAATCCACTTCCTTTCTCACATAGATTAGAACAATTCACAGCACAACACTCGCCGCCCCACGTCCGGCCTAGCTAGTTTGGCATCTTTCATTCCCTATATAATGGAAAATGGCGGAGCAGCCCTAACGTGTGTCTTAAATTAGTAGGAGCTAGGCACTTAGGAATAATTACCATGCCCTCTGACAAGCTCTGTAGCGATACTAACAACAACCCGATTATGATAACGATACTTAACACAAATTATTTACCAACGCAAAATATATAATTCGCAAAAAAAACATAGTCCACAAAATAAAACACTAAAATCATTGAATATACCAAATAATTCATTGAACATAGCAAATAATCATTTTGAAACAAATGGCCCACCATAGTAGGCACTACTTATTAGTTATGGCCATGAGACATGCACTCGGCGTACAAATTAGTTTAAATACTTACTGGTGAAAAAGATACAAGCAAACATTTCGTCGAGTCCGACCTGCACTTTAAACTGACACAGTTTAAAAACGAAATTTACAACCAGCAGAAACGTTTTACCTCAGTATATTGCAGTCTAATGGCTCCATTAGTGTGTAATACAACCTTGTAGTGAAGTAGTTGAGGTGAAATTCGTACAGAAAGTGAGTTATCTGTACCAATGCAATAAGGCAAAACACAGACAACATCAAAGGCTGTGACGTAACATTGCGGATTTTGTACACAAATGATGATGTAGAATACTTCCGTTTCCAATCTCAGTAAGTGTTATTCTATCTATGCTCATACACACGCGAGCTAAGTGTCCAACTTTACCACAGTTGTGGCACTCTGCAGCTTTGTGATGACAGTCTCCTGACTTGTGTTTTCCTCCACAGTGATAGCAGGGCGGTGACTGCTTTACTTGGAGCTTATGGACAGGATCCTGAGGAACTTTTGCAGCCGGTTGCAAGTCCTTGGCATTCTTATCTGCAGATTCAGATGCTAGGGCAAGTTCAAAAGCTGCTTTTGTCAAACGTGAGCTCTGGTTCTGCTAATAGTCTTTACTGAACCTTTTGATCCTCAATTCCACATACTATCCGGTCTCATTTAATGAAGTTCCAAAGTTACAGTGTTCAGACAGATGGCGAAGCTCCGCTATTATATGTTGAGATTGACTCTCCACCACAGCAGTTCCTTGTGTTGAAACGATACCTCGGGACAATCACAGATGGCTTGGGATCATGATGCTTCGTGACAAGGTCTACAATGTCCTGGAATTTCAGCTCTGTCGGCTTACACCAAATTGTGGATAAGCCTGTAAGTTGCTGGGTTGCAGACACTGAGTAGTATTGCTCTCTGCTGGTCTGCATCTTCAACTTTGTTTGCTGCCAGATACTGCTCAAGGCGCTCAATATAAGAAGTCCAAGTCTTTTGAGCACTGGAGAACTCCAATGTAGTGCCATGAGCTGCCATTTAGATCCTCGTCACCACTGTATTGGCAGCGATATAACTGACCTAAACGTTGTCATCCACAGTTCAAAACATTGTCTATGTGCCTTTGCCAAGTAAAAGAAGAGTCAAAAGTAAATCCAAAGACTTTGACTGAATTGACTTCTGGAATTTGAATGTTATTCAGTATCGTGAGTTAGTAGCTTTAGTATCGATCGTGATACTAAAATGGCGGTATCGCTCAGCCCTACTCCATTTCTGGTTAATACATTCCAGGCATTCTCATAGATCAAATTTCTTTGATGAAACTGCAGTATTTCCTCTGTTCTATAGTGACACTTTACAGGATCAATTCTGGGTTTGTAGTTTTATAAAGGCAAGCCAGAGTTAACCTGGAGAAGAAGATAGTTCATTGCTTTACAATGAAGAAGGTCACACATTGGTGTTTTGATTGATTATGGCATAATGTCACATATAGCACTGGGCATGGCACTTAATACTGTGCAGTTAATAGACATCATCAGCTCTAGACTTTAACATACCAGAACAATTCTTCATCACGTTTGCAAAATTTTAATATTGGTATTTATAAATACATATACCACTTTCACACCTCACTTCAAAGGGAAGGTATATAAGTGGTATAATAGCACTGGTATCAGTGCTCAGGAATGCATTAACGAGAAACAGAAGTAGTATATCCAAGTTATATCCCTCCTAGGAGGGATATAACTTACCTCCTATGCTCATTGATTAATACATTCCAAGCATTTTCAGAAATCATCCGATTTCTTTGATGAAACTCTGTGGTCTCCTTTACTTTAATATAGTGATACTTCACAGGATCAATAGATTTGAAAAGAGAGCCGAAACATAGATCATTGACTTGGGGAAGAAGATAGTTCGTTGTTTTACTGAATGAAGAAGGTCACAGGTTGGTTTATATTGCTGTTTTGATTGCATTCTAGTCACATGGCGATATCCAGGCACTAGGCGTAGCGCTAAATTGATTTGGCCATTAGTGTTAACATATTCATTACTTTAGTTTATTCATGTAAAGTAAGTATTTTAGTGCTCTTGAATCATCTTTATATTGCTGTTTTGACACCTGGCACAATGCACACACAAGTAGTGACTGGGCGTGGCACTTAATTGACTAGGCCATTATAGTGCTGTAAACATATTCACTGCTTTAGTTTATTCATGGCTAGTATAGTAAGTACTTTATAGTGCATTTATGCTTCATTATGAGCTGTTCAGCTCATATTTGGGCTTCATGTGTTTAATTTTGTACCCACAATTGAAGCGATCTGCATGCTCGTGTCAATACACTTACATTTGGCCTCTCAGCAGCACCTTGTTGTTGCTCTTATGACGTTATCCACAATCGAAATTCACATGGTCCCATATAAATACACTCGCAAAGCATCCTTGCAGTTTCCCACACTTGCAGGTGAGTCACCCAAGTGGAATATAGTAGTTGTAACATGGGAAAGAGTGATTTGCCTGAAATATAGAGCATGAGGGCGCAAACTACTACTTAACACTGCATGTTGCAGAAAGTTGATATCATATTGACTAGATTATGTTACAATCTGTATCAATATGTTACACATGATCACTATACAAAGGCTCAACACTGTGTGTCTCATTGCTTTCTTATTAAGTGAGCAAAAGCCAGTGGCGTATCTAGACTCTCAGGTTTGGTAGATCCAAGACTGCATGTCTTACCTATATTTCACAAAATGTAACAATAAACAATTCATTAGTACAAATGTAGAAATATGCTGCCTGGTTGCCACCATTGAGTACACTGCAGTTTCCACCATTAAGTTCGTAAAGTCAAGCCTGTGAGAGTTTGGCCACTGCCCAGAATATTCACAAAGTAAGTACCCTTGTAGAGTGGATCTAGCATTGTAAAATATAAATTTTATTTTAAGCAATAATAGAACAGTCATGTCATGATGTCAGACAGAGTAAGGGTGTTTGCTAGGTGATGGTATCCATGTATCAAGATTAAAAGCCAGGCCTGTATGAGATACGTATTAGTTTGGTGGTAAATAGTTCCATGGTCAACTTTACTACAAACAAGTTGATGTTGTGCTACTTCTAAAAACCAGGTGCCATGCAGCTAGCTAACTCATCTGGAATTAACCAATAGGTTTTTGGTTGTGCAATAATACATGATTAATTTATTTTTTACCTAAATGGTTACATACATTCATATCATAACATCATTATGTCCTACAGTAATAGCATCATCTTCTAGTGGTTTTTACTTTTATTCCTGGCAGAATGTCTATTTATTCTTAGACCCTTTTATGGTGGATTTGGTGGATTTTGGAGGTGTCTAAGTTACTTAGATCCTTTTCATGTTTACTTAGACCCTTTTCATGTTTATTACGTGCACCTGCACTGGTAGCGTTGGCAACACATCGCCACTTAAACTTCAGACCACAGGGGTCTAAGTAATTTAGTAACCCTCAGGCCCTGTAGTAGTGCCTTCGCTTCGCTCAGGCGCCACGACACAGGGCCATTGAGTTACTAAATTACTTAGTCCCCTATGGTCTGAAGTCTAACTATTACATACATTATGATTATCAACACAACTTGTTTGTAATTTTAAAATATTATTTACCTCTGCTAATACATATTCTTCGCTCATAGTCTCTTGCACAATAAAAGGACATAGTAGAGTAGCTTAGTATCAAATTTTGAGGAAATCGTTATGAAGCGGATAAAAGCACCAATTTTGTTCTGAAGATTTGTTGAAGCATTTAGACCATTTTTAGAAGGGGTGCCATGCCTCCATTATTATTGGTCACTGCTTGTTGCAAAAAATCTAAATACTCTAATAGAGATGTGTAATTGTACAAAAAGACAACACCTTACACCTTCAATTATGCGTGCACTTTCAATTTGATACGATGTTTTAACAGTGTAAAATAATGCCTCAGAGAGATAAAGACAAGTGATTAATTTTCAATGAAAAAATGGCTGTAGAGGTCCCCAAAGTACGTTTGATCTAAATCAGTACACAAAGAAAAGTACCTTGCTGTCAGAAATAAATCAAATAAAAGTTTAATCCAGTGAAAGGAAACAATTATTCAATTGTGCTACAACAGCTACAGGAACTGTCACAGGATCCATCAAAAGACTTTAGAGATGGTTTTGATGACATCACTGTAATTATATCAGATGCTAAAAATGTACAGGGTAATGATAAAGAACAATTGTGACTGTCTCTGGGAAAACCGGTCTTATCGCCCATTTAAAAGTATCGAGAAACGTCAGTTCTAACTATTCAGAGTGTTGTAGCTGGCCAGTGGTGGTAGCTACGCATACCAACTTTTCACATGTTTTACAACAATTTCTTACCTTCCAGATCATCCACTGAAGAAGTAGTCAACAGCTAAGTTTCCCACCATTTTAGATAGTTTTTAAACCGAGGTTGACTGAACTCCAAACAGGGTGGGAGGCAGGGGCCCTGGAAGGTGGACAAGATGGTGTTCAAAAATTGAAAAGGAACATGTTGGGATAAATTAGGGCCATTCAGGGCCCAGAACTGGCTAAAATGAAAAGAAATTTACAGCACAGGCCATTGTCCAACACCACGGAGCTGTATAACCGCACACAGCCATCTCCTGGTTGGCCTGGGCTCCATTAAGACCCCAGACCACCCGTACAGCTTGCCAATGTGCTTTTAAAAAACAGCCAGCAAAAGCAGACCACTTTACTCTGGTCAACTGTGACAGTGAAATATGGAAGTACATTCATTAAGCTTTGTTTTTGTGTGAAAAAAATCTAACTTCCTGTCTTGGTCGATAAGACCGGTTTTCACAGATCCAGTCACAATTACCAAAGAAACTGGATAGTATTACTAACTATGAGCTGTATGCTGTTGGAATTGCTCTTAAAAATCATTTACCTGTTCAGTAACTTAAAGACTTAGCACTCTTAACTGGTGTCACCATCTATAGTGCAACCAGGTATAAACTTCCGAAAGTTTATTACTCATCCACCCATGCATGTATTCTATATCCCACTAGATACATTCTACAATGTTTATTATGTTTTCATGCCTTGCTCTGCTCATTGGTATTTCATAACTTACTGGTTATAAATGTTTGCAGTGTCGCAAAGCACACTTGTATATATATTGGTTTTTCACTGAAAAATCCATAATTTGAGTTTGCAATGTCGTAAAACAAAATTAAACAAAACTTCACAAACCCCCTCCTACAAATTTTAGGCAGGTTTATCTTCCAGAAAATAATGAGTCAATGTATAAATTATGAAGTATGTAAAACTATATACATATTTACAAAACCCTATGGAGATCACAAAAATGGCTTTAACTCACTGTTAAAACAATTTTTTAAAAACCTCTGGTCCTATGAAATGTCAGGCCTAACGAGAGCTTTCATCAGTTACAAAACTATTTCCAAACTTAAAAGTATATAGAACTAGATACGAATGAACTAAAACTCATAAATATACAAATCACAGCATAATTGTGGTTGTAGCCATGGTAACCTGTGTACAAATAGGTACAGATACGTGAAGGTAACAATGTACAAAAAACAGAATTAAGATATTTGGTGTAAATCTGAAGTTATATGATCAAAAAAGATGCAATTTAACTTTTTGGAAGTTTATGCCCTGTTGCATTACTGAATATTAATATTATTAATTTTAATAATGGAGTAGGGATCCAAGCAATAAAAAGTAGCGAAACAAGAGATTGCTTAGCATAAGCCACTCATTCATTGTGCCTCCAGCCACACAAGGGGTATCAATGAGTTCTATCAGGAACTTTATTTTAAATTTAATAAACAATCTGAAGCAAACAACCATTAAAATTAGTATTTATAGTTTAAGTAATATGCTTTGAAGAGGTTTGCATAATGGTTTAAACAGTGGACCCTGGGACTCATGTGGTCTATATATATTTAACCTGTGCCAAAAACAGCCCAGCTGTAAAGAAAGGTGAGGCCAAGAATGCACAAGTACATGTTCATGGAGTAACTACAACCAAAAGACATGATATCAAAATCTGGGCAAGAAAGCATTTACAGTATAGGCACTTTATGCATTCATTTTCTATATGCTTCACATTATCACATCCAGCTAGCTGTACATGTGTGCTTGCAATATAAACAATACTACTGAGATGATAAAAGATGATCTAATCAAAATCAGCCAAGCTGTAAAAAAAGGAGTGCGGCCCTTGAAAAGGCTATGATGAAAAAAGATGTGAAATCCAAGGTGGCGGCCAAGAAATGGCTGTGATGGTAGGTTAATGGTAAAAATTTTAATAACAACAATTCAGGTGAATTTTGTGCCAAGACCAAGCGGCACCAAATTCACCTGAATTGTTGTTATTAAAATTTTTACCATTAACCTACCATCACAGCCATTTCTTGGCTGCCACCTTGGATTTCCCATCTTTTTTCATCATAGCCTTTTCAAGGGCCGCACTCCTTTTTTTACAGCTTGGCTGTTTTTGATCAGATTTCACTTCTTTTTGTATTTGTATACCCCAAAGCCGGCCTATGGCCAGCTTTGGGGCTTTTAAACCTATATATACCACAGGAAAAAGAAAAAGATGAAGCAGATTTTATAAATACTTTAACTCATTCTGATTTCATCAGTAAATGTACAAATTATATATATAATGCATATATCAAGAGTTCATTATATTATGAACTCTTGCATATATTTATTACATGTCAATTAATCCCCACAGGATAATTTACAGCTGATCTCTCTACTGGGTGACTTGAAATGTAGCTGAACTCTCTACAGGGTGATCTGCTTGTACGTAGATGAACTATTTACAGGATTCTCTCTACAGGGTGACTTGACTCTAGCTGAACTCTCTGCAGGGTTATCTGTTTGTAGTTGAATTCTCTACAGGGTGATTTGTTTGCAGCTGAACTCTCTACAAGGTAACTTCTTCTAGCTGATCTGTCTATAGGGTGACTTGTTTCTAGCTGGTCTCTCTACAGGGAGATTTGTTTGTAGCTGAATTCTCTACAGGGTGATTTATTTGCAGCTGAACTCTCTACATGGTGGTTGCTTTGTAGCTGAACTCTCTAAAAGGTGACTTCTTATAGCTGCACTCTCTACAGGGTGATCTTTTCATAGTTGAACTCTCTACAGGATGATTTGTTTGCAGCTGAACTCTCTACATGATGATTTCTTTGTAGCTGAACTCTCTACAGGGTGATTTATTTGCAGCTGAAATCCCTACAGGTAATTTGTTTGTAGTTGAACTCTCTACAAGGTGATACTTCTAGGTGATCTCTCTACAGGATGACTTGTTTCTAACTGAACTCTCAACGGGGTGATCTGTTCATAGCTGAACTTTCTACTGGGTGATTGTTTGCAGCTGAACTCTCTACATGGTGGTTTCTTTGTAGCTGAACTCTCTACAAGGTAACTTCTTCTAGCTGAACTCTCTACAGGGTGACTTGTTTCTAGCTGATCTCTCTACAGGGTGATCTGTTCATAGTACAGGGTGATTTGTTTGCAGCTGAACTCTCTGCATGGTAGTTTCTTTGTAGCTGAACTCTCTATAATGTGACTTTTCTAGCTGAACTCTCTACAGGGTGACTTGTTTCTAGCTGATCTCTCTACAGGTGATCTGTTTGCAGCTGAACTCTCTACATGGTGGTTTCTTTGTAGCTGAACTCTCTACAAGGCAACTTCTTCTAGCTGATATTTTTACAGGGCATATTTGTTTGTAGCTGAGTTCTCTACAGGGTGATTTGTTTGCAGCCGAACTCTCTACATGGGAGTTTCATTGTAGCTGAACTCTCTACAATGTGACTTCTTCTAGCTGAACTCTCTACAGGGTGACTTGTTTCTAGCTGATCTCTCTACAAGGTGACTTGTTTCTAGCTGAACTCTCTACAGGTGATTTATTTGCAGCTGAACTCTCTACATGGTGGTTTCTTTGTAGCTGAACTCTCTACAAGGTAACTTCTTCTAGCTGATCTTTCTACAGGGTGATTTGTTTGTAGCTGGATTCTCTACAAGGTGACTTATTCTAGCTGAACTCTCTACAGAGTGATTGATTTTTTTTGCAGCTGAACTCTCTTCATGGTGGTTGCTTTGTAGCTGAACTCTCTAAAAGGTGACTTCTTCTAGCTGAACTCTCTACAGGGTGATCTTTTCATAGCTGAACTCTCTACAGGATGATTTGTTTGCAGCTGAACTCTCTACATGATGATTTCTTTGTAGCTGAACTCTCTAGAGGGTGATTTGTTTGTAGCTGAATCCCTACAAGGTAACTTCTTCTAGCTAATCTTTCTACAGGCGATTTGTTTGTAGCTGAGTTCTCTACAAGGTGTTTTTTTGCAGTTGAACTCTCTACATGGTAGTTTCTTTGTAGCTGAACTCTCTACAATGAGACTTCTTCTAGCTGAATTCTCTACAGGGTGACTTGTTTCTAGCTGATCTCTCTACAGGGTGACTTGTTTCTAGCTGAACTCTCTACAGGTGATTTGTTTGCAGCTGAACTCTCTACATGGGGGTTTCTTTGTAGCTGAACTCTCTACAAGGTAACTTCTTCTAGCTGATCTTTCTACAGGGTGATTTGTTTGTAGCTGAATTCTCTACAATGTGATTTATTTGCTGCTGAACTCTCTACAAGGTGACTTCTTCTAGCTGAACTCTCTACAGAGTGATTGATTTTTTTGCAGCTGAACTCTCTACATGGTGGTTTCTTGGTAACTGAACTCTCTACAGGGTGATTTGTTCGTAGCTGAACTCTCTACAAGGTAACTTCTTCTAGCTGATCTTTCTACAGGGCATATTTGTTTGTAGCTGAGTTCTCTACAGGGTGATTTGTTTGCAGCTGAACTCTCTACATGGTAGTTTCTTTGTAGCTGAACTCTCTACAATGTGACTTCTTCTAGCTGAACTCTCTACAGGGTGACTTGTTTCTAGCTGATCTCTCTACATGGTGGTTTCTATGTAGCTGAACTCTCTACAAGGTAACTTCTTCTAGCTGATCTTTTACAGGGTGATTTGTTTGTAGCTGAATTCTCTACAAGGTGATTTATTTGCAGCTGAACTCTCTACAAGGTGACTTCTTCTAGCTGAATACTCTACAGAGTGATTGATTTTTTGCAGCTGAACTCTCTACATGGTGGTTTCTTTGTAACTGAACTCTCTACAGGGTGATTTGTTCGTAGCTGAACTCCCTACAAGGTAACTTCTTCTAGCTGATCTTTCTACAGGGTATATTTGTTTGTAGCTGAGTTCTCTACAGGGTGATTTGTTTGTAGCTGAACTCTCTACATGGTAGTTTCTTTGTAGCTGAACTCTCTACAATGTGACTTCTTCTAGCTGATCTCTCTACAAGATGACTTGTTTCTAACTGAACTCTCTACAGTGTGGTCTGTTCATAGCGGAACTTTCTACTGGGTGATTTGTTTGCAGCTGAACTCTTTGCATGATTGTTTCTTTGTAACTGAACTCTCTACAAGGTAACTTCTTCTAGCTGATCTCTCTACAGGGCAATTTGTTTGAGCTGAACTCTCTACATGATGGTTTCTTTGTAGCTGAACTCTCTATTAGGTACCTTCTTCTGGCTGATCTGACTACAGGGTGACTTGTTTGTAGCTGAATTCCCTACAAAATAACTTGCAATGTAATATAATTGAATAAATTATAAATGCAGCTGAATACTTTATTATGGTGACTGTTCTATTAGAGTATCTCGATCTCGCATTTGTTACACGTAGTTGTCTTTCGAATCATAACCCAGTGGTTTGTAATCCGATTCTTCTGTACTACTGCAAGGACTTTCTATGATGATTATTCCAGCTACATACTGATTTTCAGCTCGTTGCTCTAAGCAGTTTGCCTGGTAGACACGAAAACTAATAGTTTTTTTATTCATAAAAATCGATCGCGTAATTTTGACACAGGTCGGGTTTTGTGTCATATCTCCATGGTCTTTCTCCCGATTCCTTCCAAACCACAAAAAGGCACTCCTACGATGGTTGCTCCATCTATATATCAATTTTCAACTGATTCTTCAAAGGAGTTTACCCTGTAGGCGTGACAGACCTTCGACCTTATTTTACGCAAATAATCGGTAATAACTCCGTGAATGTTCATCGGATTCCTACCAACGTTGGTACAGAGATCCGCCTTAATGAGCCCTTTAAGTGTGCCAAATTTCAGCCCGATCCGAGCACGCATTCGTGTTTTATGGCGGATTTTGCGAAGTGTGCGAAATGAAGAAGTAGAAGAAAAAAAAAACCAAGAAATTAAAACGAAATTTTGTTCGCTCGTATCTCGGAAATGGCTGGATCGATTTTCTTCAACTTTGGTGTGTAGACTCCCCTAGCTGGCCGGCACGTCTGTAGTAAATTTGGTTCCAATCGGATAAGGGATCACAGAGCTACATAGGTGTAAAAATTGCGTTTTCTTTCTTCCTGTTAATATACTCACGGGTGGCACGCTGGCTTCTTGGGCCGCACGACACACTACCGTGTGTCTTGATTACACTGTATTGTTACCAAAATTAATTGAACTAAAAATTTACAATTGGTTTCTACTTGGCCATCTTTTTATTTAATATACAGTGCAAAAAGATGGCCAACAATGTAGAAACCAAAATTTTTGTTGCCCGTATGTCTCTTAGCAACAAAAATTGTTATGTCAACAATGTAGGTGAGAACCACAAAACAAGTCAAGTAATATATTCCAAAATTGGTCATCAACTGCTGCAGTATGCTGAATACATCTTGGGAATGGCTATGTGGGATGCTCACTTTAACAACAATCATAGTAGTGGAATTAAGTTTTAGTTAGCTGTGCCTTACCATACTGTATCCCTTTCTGTATATGCAAGGTGGATACTGATGTTGTGACTGTTGGCGGGTGAGTTTATGGTCAATGGACAAATTACGCAAATGGTGAAGTAAAATTAATAAGTGGTACCAAGACCATACTACTATATTATAAACTCTTGGTGGTACTTCATAGCCAAACACTAGTGTATCTGGCTTCTTGTGCTATTGTAGTCATTTTTTAAATTTTATGGGACCATCATAATGCAAATGTTTACTATTACAATATATCATGCTATCATTAAAGAGTTTCTATAATTGTGGGTTAAGTGTGCTGAAAGGTGATGCGCTGATGCTGGCTTTTTAAGTCAACACTGAAGTTTCAGAGGCACTGAAGAGCTGAGGCGGGATTAAAGACGTGCACGGGTAATGTAGCAGTAAATTACTGCAACTGTATCACTACAGCGGGTATGAAACAGCTGGCTATAGCTATGTACGGCCCTGCATGGGCCGGAGTCACGCTATAACGAGTCAGTGGAGGCATAGCTACCGTGGCGAATTTAAAACAAATCAGTGACTGGACTCACAATTAAACCAAGAGTTGACTGCACAATGTCTATCAAATCAGCCAGCTCGCTATGGCTAATGACCTTGCCCACTTCCACACTGTTTGGTTGGGTTTGGGAATTGAGGCGGGTGCCTCACACCTCGACGTCATGGTGGCAAGTTTGAATCTTCAAAGAGCACAAAAGCGATCTCATAAACTAACGAACAACTTTTAGCGAAATTAAATGTACAGATACATTGTGTAAAAAACCCCTGATAGCCGCAGCCTTTTTACAATACGACTTCATGGTTGAAAGAAAATCGCTCCAATGGGATGCGATGACGAAGAAAATGAAAAAAAGAATGATGCACATTTGAATAAATAATTTAATTAATGCATTGTAAATGGGTGGGCGATGGAACAAACTACTCCAACAATTCGCCTGACTTTTCGTGTGGTAGTTACTCATTATACAAAGGTTACATGCTCCTGGTTTCGAGGCAGAATCTTTTAGTAAGGCTGAGATTTCGTCATGCGGATTTTAAAAGATTGCGTAATCGATCCCTCATGTAAATGACTCACAGTAGTGGTCGCGTGTTTATTATTTTTGTGGGTGCACGCTTTGTGCTTCTTGGCCTCACGACTCACTACCGTGAGTCTTGATATCAAAATATTCAGGTGTCATTTCAATGGGTATTAAATACATTGTGATGGAGTTAGACTATCTGGCTGCCATAGGACAGCATATTTAATGAACTTGACATTAATTATACAGTACAATAGTTACTGTATAGTAGGGACCACAAAGGAATAGGCGTGGCCCATGAAACAATATCACCCAAAAAACAGCCTCATTTTCCCCTGACGATGATGAGGCAGTATTGGTTAGGTAAAACTAAGCCCAAACAAGCTTTCAGATTGACCAGAAATGCTTTCAACAAGTTGCTACGGAATTTAAAAAATAATTTATTTAATGGAATTTTCTAGTGACTGACTGACTGCCTGATGCCTTCAGACAAGTGTAACTTGATAACAGCTAAGGCTATGGGTTTGATTTTTTTCACTGTTCGATATCACTTCGGCCTGACAGGTGCCTTTTGGCATACCGCAGTACGTACAATGCATTCTCCATAGACTTCCCAGATTCCTCCTTTGTGTTCCATTCATCTTTGTTGACAGCGAAAAGTGTCAATTTGGTGATAGCATGTGATGGCTTCTCTTTGTAACGGAAATCGTCTGTATTTGTCGTAGTGGCTATTTTGATAGCAGAGATACTTTTCAAACAGTTCTTGATTCGTACTGCTGTGTAACGGGTTGAACATAGCCGACAATGAAGCGTAATGGATATTCCACTTTTCAGACGATAATTGATATAACTGGGGTGTGCGGCACCATTTCTTTCGGTATGCATGGATTGCAGAGGTGATTTTCGAACAGTTCTTGATTCGAAATGCTGCATAACAGATTGAATATAACTGACAACGAAGCATAATGGGTACTTCACTTTTCAGACGATAATTTGGGTACGTGGCACCATTTCAGATGCGGTATGCGTGAGTTCACCAGTCATAATCAAGACTCACGGTAGTGAGTCGCGAGGCCAAGAAGCACAAAGCACGCGCCCACAAAATAAACACGCAACCACTACTGTGAGTCATTTACATGAGGGATCGATTATGTAATCTTTTAAAATCTGCATGGCGAAATCTCAGGCTTACTAAAAGATTCCACCTCGAAACCAGGGGCATGTAACCTTTGTATAAGAGTAACTACCACACGAAAAGTCAATTGTTGGAGTAGTTTGTTCCATCGCCCACCCATTTACCATGCATTAATTAAATTATTTATTCAAATGTGCATCATTCTTTTTTTCATTTTCTTCGTCATCGCATCCCATTGAAGTGATTTTCTTTCAACTATGAAGTCGTATTGTAAAAAGGCTGCAGCTATCAAGGGCTTTTTACACACTGTATCTGTACATTTAATTTCGCTAAAAGTTGTTTGTTAGTTTATGAGATCGCTTTTGTGCTCTTTGAAGATTCAAACTTGCCGCCATGACGTCGAGGTGTGAGACGCCCACCTCAATACCCACTGTAGATACTAGAATACATAATGGATTGGAAACGCAATACATTTTACAGTTACGGGCTCGATATGGTCACGTGATTTATGGCAACGTTACCAAGTGTACAAACTGCAGTTGTTCTTAACACTGAGACTAATATTACAGGTTTTATAAAGCATTAAATCATTGCTAAAGGATTCAGCTATTTATTGGTTTGTGACTGAAGGTTAGTCGTTTCTAGGGACCCGTCGATTTCGCCAGCAAAATTTTTGGCATAATGGTTGGGTAAAAGCAATGAGCAAAATGCTGGCATAATAGGTGCAATTTTTGTACAGTGGACATAAAAATTGTACAAAAGATCGAGATACTCTAATAGAACAGTCAGACACGCTAAAATATCAACAATGTATAGCTAATTGTTACAGGAACAACAAGTGACAATCGAGATACCCTAATAAAACAGTCACACATGTTAAGCAATATTAGCTGGCTTCTTGCTTTACATGTTAGAAGTAATTTCTGATCGAGATACTCTAATAGAACAGTCACTTTAAGGCGAAACTGTAGCTTTGCACTTGGAAATATTCAAATAAAAAAGATCAGTGCTGAGAAAAATTTATAATTCTTGAGCAAAATATGGAGCATAATAGGTGAAAAATAAAAGAATTGCTGGAAAGTAGAAAAAAAAGCAAAATAGACTGGTCCCTAGTCGTTTCGTACAACCAAAGGTGTGAAGGAAGGAACACGAAATTTGTGTTCAAAACTACTGTGGGGATTTTACTGCATAGGGCGTATTACATACGAAGTTTTAGAAGTGCTGAACAGTTTCGCCACATAGTAATGAGTACAAATATTTACTTTTAGCACTGTACAGCAGTTACTTTCCGTAAGCGAAGCGAAAGAATGGCTACATGACGGTAGTGGCTGTGGGGGTTTTCCTGGCTTTGTGAAAACGAGTCTAGCAATACATGCTATACTAAAGAAAAGTTCATACCTTCGAGAGTGCTAAAAAGTATGAATAAAGTAAACAAGATACCTGTTTTCGAGAAACCTCTGGGCGAATTCGACAAAAATGTATTGTGCCTATTGAAAATGCTGCTGTGCCCCGTAAATTTCATCACGTGACCGTATCGAGCCCGTAACCGTAAAATGTATTGCGTTCCCAATCCATTATGTATTCTAGTATCTATGTACCCACAAACCCAAACAGTGTGGAAGTGGGCAAGGTCATTAGCCATAGCGAGCTGGCTGATTTGATAGACACTGTGCTGTCAACTCTTGGTTTAATTGTGAGCAGTCACTGATTTGTTTTAATTTTGCCACGTTATTCCTCCATTGACTCGTCAGCGTGACTCCAGCCCATGCAGGGCCGTACATAGCTATAGCCAGCTGTTTCATACCCGCTGTAGTGATACAGTTGAAGTAATTTACTGCTACATTACCCGTGCACGTCTCTAATCCCGCCCCAGCCCTTCAGTGCCTGTGAAACTTCAGTGTTGGCTTAAAAAGCCAGCATCAGCGCATCACCTTTCAGTCACAGCACTTCGTAGACCCTCATGCAACCACCCACAATTATAGAAACTCTTTAATGATAGCATGATATATTGTAATAGTAAATATTTACATTATGATGATCCCATAAAATTTTTAAAAAAAAGACTACAATAGCACAAGGAAGCCAGATACCGTATATGACCGTATTAAAGCCGGGCTCAAATACACGCAGGGGCTCAAATATACGCCGGGTACAGCTAGGAGACTGTCATAATAAACGCCGGGGCTCATTTAAACGCCGGGGTGCTAATGATATGTACTGAAAGGGATTCTAAACTCATGTCAGCTGCTAACTATACAGTGATGTCTCGTCACCAGTCTTATGATGTCTTGTCTTGTTCGACTATGCCTTCTCTTCTGGTGATGGCCATAGCGTCTTTATCGTGGTCATTGTCATCTTTCCACCCGACTTCCAATGTTTCACCCAGCAGAGGAGTCCAAATGGGTTTATGTACGTGATGGGCTATGGATTTCGTATTTCGTAGGTACTTGTACTGACACCTGTCATTCTCAATGAGTGGCTAGTTAGAAATAAATGCCCGGGTCCAAATTAACGCCGGTCTCGTTTAAACGCCTGGTCAAAAATGATTTATAGGAAATAAACGCCTGGGCTTCTATACGGTCATATACGGTACACTAGTGTTTGGCTATGAAGTACCACCAAGAGTTCATAATATAGTAGTGGGGTCTTGGTACCACATTTTTTTTCACCATTTGCGTGATTTGTCCATTGACCATAAACTCGCCCACCAACAGTCACAACATCAGTATCCACCCTGTATACACAGAAAGGGATACAGTATGGTAATTTAAGGCACAGCTAACTAAAAACATGTAATCATAGTCAGACTAACACGTCAACAAGCACTTACTTCCACTTACTTCCACTATTATGATTATTGTTAAAGTGAGCATCCAACATAGTCATTCCCAAGATGTATTCAGCATACTGCAGCAATTGATGACCAATTTTGGAGTATATTACTTGACTTCTTTTGTGGTTCTCACCTACATTGTTGACATAACAATTTTTGTTGCTAGGAGACATATAAACTAGGAGGAACTAATGGTTGTAGCATAAGTGTAGGTTATCACACAAATCAAGGTATCTTCGCTATTTTAGAGATTGAGGAATGGCACAATAATCACCGAGGGTGAAGCCCAAGGTGATTATTTGCCATTCCAAAGGTCTCTAAAATAGCAAAGATACCGTGGATTTTGGCGATAACCAATTTTGACTATGGCTCGTACGGCTCTGGTCACTGCCAATAATGGCAGCTTCCTGATCGAATTAGTGTTAAAACAACTCACTGGTAGGCTTCCTAGATAAATACGATCATCTCTATTATCCAGCAATGTTTTCTTCGCACTCTAGCGATGATTTCTGATGGCTGTTGTGACTAGTCTTGTGCCCAGACCGCTTTTTTTTGTGTGTGTGTGATAGAGAAGCTGAATGGAGTGACACTCACCTGACTGACTGACTGTTATCACCTGATTTTTATTTTGTTATTTGTATCACTACATGACACGTCATTGAGGTCACCACATGTTTTGTTGTATAAATAGGGCATTTAAATGTATATTGTTGCCTTCCAAATTAGCCCTCAATAAAGTGAACTGTTAAGCTGCGATTCTTCCTCGGATTCTTCTTGCCCTGATTCCTCTGGCGGCTGGCGTGCTGTTACAGTGTGTGTATGGGGGCGGAGATAAAAAGAGTCTGGTGGATCTCCAATACATTTTTTTGTTCAGCCGGATCTACAACTTTTGGGGATCGTTGATTAGTGGTGATGAATAGCAAAGGCTTGTTAACGAAGCAACAATAGGAAATATGGCGCGTGTACCCAATGATGCAGCCTTGCCAAGCAAACGCGCGACGTATTTCCTATTGTTGCTTTGTTAACAAGCCTTTGCTATTCATCACCACTAATCAACAATCCCCAAAAGTTGTAGATCCGGCTGCACAAAAAATGTATTGGAGATCCACCAGACCTTTTTTCTCCGCCCCCACACAAAAAGAAAAAAAGCGGTCTGGGCACAAGACTATGTTGTGATTGGAATCCAGCAAAACACGTGGCGCACATGACAAATAATTTTGTCACGGGTATCTAACCAGTTTAGATACCTACCCTGGGTATCTATTGGATTTTAAAAACCTCATTAATGACAAAACTTCAAAGCATACTATGCGCACCATAGTCTAATGGTAAACAAGTTACAACATCAAAGGAAATTTTAATAAACTAGCAGTGATTGGATAGTTGATAGATAAAAGTAGAAGACAATTTGTAGTTTTTCCAGTCCTGATTGTTTGAGGATAAGCACATTAGCTGAAAAAAGCAAGACAGACTAAATTTCAACACAGGGTTTATGATGCAAACTCATTATGCACCTACCAATGTGTTACCCTACCACCCCTCTTGGATGTAAGTGCGGCTTTACAAGGCGAATTGAGTTTGTCCTACCATGGGGCATTTAACATTCGGTTGTACCCATTATAGCCCTATATATGCCTGAAGGGGGGGTTAGTAGGGCAATACATTGATATGTGCATTACATATAATATGGTCCATCTACTGGGGTAAGTAGATTAAGCCTGTACCTTGCAGGCCTAAGCATGTTCCTCTCCTGTTTTGAAAAATAATCTTTTATTGCCTGCCCCTAACTGGAGTTTGCCTGACACCTTCAACATCACAAAAAGCTATCTTAAAATGGTTAATTTAGCTTTGACCATTGGCAAACTACAACACTCAACAATTATATCAGAGTATACATAACTCTATATATCTGCCCAGTTACTATATAGTAGGGTCCATGGTTGTCTCAGATCTGCACATATTATCATCACATCAATCGATTGATGCATAGTAATTATGGTATACTGTATGTACGCATTGAGCTGAGCCCTCAAAAATATTAACTTATTAGTTTTGTAGTATTGACTTACTTGCTAATCATTCAAATTCCTGACACATTATTTATAGCCAAAGATTTCACCATACATTAGAGG
Source organism: Dysidea avara (assembly GCF_963678975.1). Lineage (NCBI taxonomy): Eukaryota > Metazoa > Porifera > Demospongiae > Dictyoceratida > Dysideidae > Dysidea > Dysidea avara. The sequence continues at coordinate 4,198,222 of NC_089281.1, forward strand.
AAGCCATAAAAGTATATAGCCTTATAGCCTTTCCTGAACTGTTGATGGAAGCATTTGTCTGCTCTTGACAACTTGATTGTCATCACCAAGTTGAAATGTTGAAAAACTTTCATTTTTAGCTGTTTTCTCACTAGGGTTCAGCTCAACTTGTTCATGGTCTGACCCACACAACTGCTAGAACAAGCCAGCTGCAAGGATCTGGCCTACAATAGCATATGTATATAATCCCAGGAAGCTACTATGGTGTGGGGGATTCCTGTCTAAAATTACGACGGTAGTTATATATCCGTTTACAATGACTTATACACGAACTTACTCGGCAATTCGCTGGGAGAATAGTGAGATGCATTCAGCGCCTTCATGTCCATTCCGAGGCATACATTCAGCAACAACTCGCAGCCGATTCGCCTCCACTTGTTACGCACACAGACTAGTTATATCACCAATCCACCGCTTCAGGAAGAACCATTAAGATGGTAGCCACTATCCCCAGTTCTTATTTTCGCGTGAAACATCACGCAAAATATCACGCAAAATATCATGTGAGTCCTTGAGAGAAATTTGAATGGTTTGAATGAGTTTTCTCTTAGTAAGTCACTTTTAGTAGCACTTCTAAATACTGAACTTGAAGCTTTTGCTACTGATTTAGCTAGCTAATCTGATACTGAAGCTGTTATTATGCATGCTAGCATGCATGCAAGCATGCATGCTAGCATGCATGCAAGCATGCATGCAGTGTCTCCTATGTAATATAATCTAATCCAAAACAGCCAAGCTGTAAAAAAAAGTGTGCGGCCCTCAAAAAGGCTATGGTGAAAAAAGATGTGAAATCCAAGGTGGCGGCCAAGAAATGGCTGTGATGGTAGGTTAATGGTAAAAATTTTAATAACGACAATTCAGGTGAATTTTTGTGCCGCTTGGTCTTGGCACAAAATTCACCTGAATTGTCATTATTAAAATTTTTACCATTAACCTACCATCACAGCCATTTCTTGGCCGCCACCTTGGATTTCACATCTTTTTTCACCATAGCCTTTTTGAGGGCCGCACACTTTTTTTACAGCTTGGCTGTTTTGGATTAGATTTCATTTCTTTTTGTTTTGTATACCCCAAAGTTGGCCTATGGCCAGCTTTGGGACTTTTTTAACCTATCTTTTTTTCTTTACTACAGGAAGAAGAAAAGATGAAGTAGATGTATTTTAAATGTTTTATCAGTAAATGTACAAATTATATATATAATACATAATATTATAATGATTACAGAAACCTCCATGGTGGTTCTTTGTAACTGAACACTCTACAAGGTGACTTCTTCTAGATGCTCTCTCTACAGGGTGAACTGTTTGTAGCTGAACGATCTACAAGGTAACTTCTTCTAGCTGATCTCTCTACAGGGTGATTTGTTTGTAGCTGAATTCTGTACAGGTGATTTGTTCGCAGCTGAGCACTTTACAGAATGGTTTCTTTGTAGCTAATCTCTCTACAACGTAACTTTTTCTAACTGATCTTTCTACAGGGCAATGTGTTTGTGGCTGAATTTTCTACAGGGTGGTTTCTTTGCAGCTGAACTCTCTACGTGGTGGTTTCTTTGTAACTGAACTCTCTACAAGGTAATTTCTTCTAGCTGATCTCTCTACAGGGAGATTTGTTTGTAGCTGAACTATCTACATGGTAACTTTTTCTAGCTGATCTCTCTACAGGGTGATTTGTTTGTAGCTGAATTCTGTACAGGTAATTTGTTTGCAGCTGAGCTCTTTACAGAATGGTTTCTTTGTAGCTAAACTCTCCACAAGGTAACTTCTTCTAACTGATCTTTCTACAGGGCAATTTGTTTGTAGCTGAATTTTCTACAGGGTGATTTCTTTGCAGCTGAACTCTCTACATCATGGTTTCTTTGTAGCTGAACTCTCTACAAGGAAATTTCTTCTATTTGATCTCTCTACAGGGAGATTTGTTTGTAGCTGAACTATCTACAAGGTAACTTCTTCTAGCTGATCTCTCTACAGGGTGACTTGTTTGTAGCTGAATTATGTACAGGTGATTTGTTTGCAGCTGAGCTCTTTACAAAATGGTTTCTCTGTAGCTGAACCCTCTACAAGGTAACTTTTCTAACTGATGTCTCTACAAGGTGAATAGTTTGTAGCTGAACTCTCTACATGGTGGTTTCTTTGTAACTGAACTTTCTACAAGGTGACTTCTTCTAGCTGATCTTTCTACAGGGTAATTTATTTGTAGCTGAACTCTCTACAAGGTAACTTCTTCTAGCTGATCTCTCTACAGGGTGGTTTGTTTGTAGCTGAACTCTCTACAGGATAACTTCTTCTAGCTGATCTCTCTACAGGGTGGTTTGTTTGTAGCTGAACTCTCTACAAGGTAACTTCTTCTAGCTGATCTCTCTACAGGGTGATTTGTTTGTAGCTGAATTCTGTATAGGTGATTTGTTTGCAGCTGAGCTCTTTACAGAATGGTATCTTTGTAGCTGAATTCTCTACAAGGTATCTTCTTCTAGCTGATGTCTCTACAAGGTCCCTAGTTTGTAGCAGAGCTCTCTACATGGTGCTTTCTTTGTAACTGAACTTTCTACAAGGTGACTTCTTCTAGCTGATCTCTCTACAGGGTGATTTGTTTGAAGCTGAACTCTCTACAAGGAAACTTCTTTTAGCTGATCTCTCTACAGGGAGATTTGTTCGTAGCTGAACTCTCTACAGGTGATTTGGTTGCAGCTGAACTCTCTACATGATGGTTTCTTTGTAGCTGAACTCTCTACAAGGTAACTTATTCTAGCTGATCTCTCTACAGGGAGATTTGTTCGTAGCTGAACTCTCTACATGATGGTTTCTTTGTAGCTGAACTCTCTGCAAGGTAGCTTCTTCTATTGATCTCTCTACAGGGCGATTTGTTTGTAACTGAACTCTCTACATGGGGGTTTCTTTGTAATTGAACTCTCTACAAGGTGACTTCTTCTAGCTGATCTTTCTACAGGGTGATTTGTTTGAAGATGAACTCTCTACAAGGAAACTTCTTCTAGCTGATCTCTCTACAGGGAGATTTGTTTGCAGCTGAACTCTCTACATGATGGTTTCTTTGTAGCTGAACTCTCTGCAAGGTAACTTCTTCTGTTGATCTCTCTACAGGGCGATTTGTTTGTAGCTGAACTCTCTACATGGTGGTTTCTTTGTAGCTGAACTCTACAAGGTGATTTCTTCTAGCTGAACTATCTCTTTCCATAGTTGCAAGAACTCCCTACAAGGTAACTTCTTCTAGCTGATCTCTCTACAAGGTGACTTGTTTCTAGCTGATCTCTATACAGGTTACTTGTTTCTAGCTGATCTCTTGAATTCTCTTCAGGGTGACTGCTCTATTAGAATGACTGCTCTATTAGGATGACTGTTCTATTAGGATGACTGCTCTATTAGGATGACTGCTCTATTAGAGTATCTCGATCTCGCACTTGCTGCACCAAGTTGGATTTCGTGTTATAACTCCGTGGCTTTAAGTCTGATTCTTCTACACCATTGATGAGCTGTTCTAACATGATTACTCCATCTGTACAACGATTTTCAAAGCATTACCCCAAGCGGTTTATCTGGTAGGCGTGGCAAACATTTGTTTTTTTATTAGCTAATCTCGATTGCGTAATTGTTACACACTGTTGGTTGTTTCGTTGTGTCTTCCTGGTTTTTAGCTCGATTTCTTTCAAACCACAAAAGGTTTGAGGTTCAATAGTAAACCTATTCACCCACCGATTTTCAGCGTCTTCCCATACGCGGTTTACCCTGTAGGCGTGACAACATATTGGTGTTATTTTTCGTGAATAATCGCTCATAACTCTTTTCCTGTTTATCGTATTCCAGCCAAAGTTGGTACCGAGATGCGCCTTTATACCCCCCTTCTGTGTGCCAAATTTCAAGGCAATTGGATATGGCGTTCGCGTTTTATAGCAGTTTTTGTAAGTGTGCAAAAAGAGGAAGAAAAATAAGAAGAAAAAAACGAAGAAACTGAGCCAATTTTTGAAGTCGCATATCTCGGGAACGCGTGAAGCGATTTCACTCAAATTTGGAATGTGGAGTACTGAAGTTGGAGGGAGTGGCCACAGAAAAAATCGTCTTGTTTCGTCAAGGCAGCACAGAGCTACGGAAGTGCGAAAATTGCATTTTCTTTCTTCCTGTCAATATACTTACGGGTGTTGCGCGCCGGCTTCTTGGGCCGCACGACACACTACCGTGTGTCTTGATAGCCACTCTTCAGTAACTGTATGTTCTTCATTCAACAAAAAGTTGTGATATCCTGTGCCAAAAACAGCCCAGCTGTAAAAAAGGCGAGGCCAAGAATTCACAAGTACATGTTCATGGAGTAACTACAACCAAAAGACATGATATCAAAATCTGGGCAAGAAAGCATTTACAGTATAGGCACTTTATGCATTCATTTTCTATATGCTTCACATTATCACATCCAGCTAGCTGTATATGTGTGCTTGCAATATAAACAATACTACTGAGACGATAAAAGATGATTACACTGTATTGTTACCAAAATTAATTTAACTAAAAATTTATAATTGGTTTCGACTTGGCCATCTTTTTGCACTGTATATTAAATAAAAAGATGGCCAAGTAGAAACCAATTGTAAATTTTTAGTTAAATTAATTTTGGTAACAATACAGTGTAATCATCTTTTATCGTCTCAGTAGTATTGTTTATATTGCAAGCACACATGTACAGCTAGCTGGATGTGATAATGTGAAGCATATAGAAAATGAATGCATAAAATGCCTATACTGTAAATGTTATCTTGCCCAGATTTTGATATCATGTCTTTTGGTTGTAGTTACTCCATGAACATGTACTTGTGCATTCTTGGTCTCACCTTTCTTTACAGCTGGGCTGTTTTTGGCACAGGATAATTATTTACAAAATATGTTAACAAACAAGTACACAGAAAAATTTGGAATTTTCAACTAGAGTAGGGACCATAGCACATCGATAAAAAGTACTGAAACAAGCTGGAGTAATGCACAATATTAAATCACATTAAAACAATAAGAAGTGTTATAACCCTACTGTGCTCAAGATACCATAACGGAAATGCACAGTAGGGATATAACACTTCTTATTGCTTTAATATCATGCACTACTCCAGCTTGTTGCAGTACTTTTATCGATGTGTTATGGTCCCTACCCTAGTTGAAAATTCCAAATTTTTCTGTGCACTTGTAAAAAAGGCAAACAAACTAGTGCATTTAAAAGTAAGGATCCAAGAAAAGTAGTAAAACAATATATATGCAATATACCATATAATTTTTTTTGAGGAGGTAGAAAGTTTTCGTGATTTTGTAGCTATTCATGAAGAATCAAGACTCACAGCAGTGAGGCGCGCGGCCAAGAAACTACGAAGCGCACGTCCAATTAAAAGACGCGCGGCCATTACTGTGAGTTATTTACGTGTAGGGACGGTTTCGCAATATTAGCCCTGAATTATGCAACATCTCTCAATAGGTTTGTATTGGGTTACGTAATAAAAAATCTTTTTTCGTAGTAGTAGTAGTAATAGTAGTTTTCTTGCGACCGGTATTAAATGTGTATTTAGACATATTTCGCTTTATTTCTCAACCTTGTGTTACACCTAGCGTCACCTTATACCAGTCAACTTACCCATGTTTGTACAGTCCATCTAGCACTGGCATTATCTAATCCTGGTTTGTTCATACGCGTATTTTCTTCGATCAAACCTCTAATCCCTACAATAACTTTTAAAGACACGATGTGGACACAAGCCCTAATGTCTGATAAACAAGTTGTAAAAGCGTGTAGAACCATAAGTTCCCTAGTGAAGGTGTTTTAAGCAGAAATCTTTTAAACTCCATTTAGTGCCACGCTTCATGCGTGCGTTGATAATTGGCAGATGTCTGATAAACAAGTGTGAAAGCGTCAAGAACGTAGTGTCACTTGAGAAGGTATTCCAAGCATAATTCTTGTTGCCACACCACACATGGTGTATTGTGTGTTCTGGTAGTGCTCAAACCAGCTTGTTACATAGCATTACCCAACCTAACAGCAAGTAGTCACTCCCATCGTGGCTTTCGTCATGCATGTCATTTAATTAATACACATGTTACATAACACAATATATCACAGTAATTGTTTGTGACATTAACAATAAAATTCTGACAATAAAATGGGATACAGTGGAAACTGTCTAAGCCGGTCACCTTCGGGCCAAGATTTCTTGGCCTTAATAGGCAGGTGGCTGCTTTAGACAGGTAAATTAGTGTATAAACTTCTCAATAGGGGAATTTAAAGCTGGTCTTTTAAAGAGGTGGCCTTTCTATACAGGTGGCCACTAAGACAGGTTCTACTGTAGTTAGTCCCATCGCAACTGTACACCTCATCCTGGAAATTCAGAAGATTGTAATCAACTGAGATATAATGCCAAGATCTTATCAGGCCTCATCGTCCACATACACTTGACAATTGAGAACTAAAGAGCACACATAACATTATATACTTCCTCTGTCTATATAAATTACTCCCCCGAACCTTGATCTTTACATATGTACCACTGCTAGTGAGAGAATCGCATGCTATGACCAAGTACCCTGTACCTTTAACATTGACAGGGCATTAAATACAATACAGCTAAAAATCTGTCACTTTTTACACAAATGACAGATTTGGGGATCTGAAAATTCATCACACCCTTGAGGTAATACAAAAATTTCTTAGTATACACACAGACTGACCTGAAGATCCACAACGTCCTTGCAGTACATACACACTTGGTGTACAGTCCACGCACACTTGGTGTACAGTCCACGTACACTTGGTATACCGTCCACGCACACTTGGTGTACAGTCCACGTGTACTTGGTGTACAGTCCACGTACACTTGGTGTACAGTCCACGTACACTTGACAACTGAGAACTAAAGAACACACAACATTATAAAATTCCTTTGTTTACTTACCCCGAACCTTGATCTTAGTTGCCAAGTTTAGAGCAGGTTATGTATGTAGCACTGCTGACCTGAAGATCCACAACGTCCTTGATGTTACTACAGTCCACGCACACTTGGTGTACAGTCCACGTACACTTGACAATTGAGAACTAAAGAACACACAACATTATAAAATTCCTTTGTATACTTACCCCTCGAACCTTGATCTTAGTTGCCAAGTTTAGAGCAGCTCTAGCCAAGTTATGTATGTAGCACTGCTAGTAAGAGAACCGCATACTATGACCAAGTACCCTGTACCTGTAAAATTGACAGGCGGGCATTAAATACAATACAATTAAAAATCTGTCACTTTTTATGTACATGACAGATTTGGGGAATTCATCACATCTTGAGGCAATACAAAATTTGAGGGCCTGAAAATTAGGGCTGGGCGGTATTGGAGTTTCGCTTCACGATATATCGTGCAGAAATATATCACGATATTACTATTTATCGCGGTTATTAAAGATGACTACTATATTAGAGTAGCTGACTGCTTTATTAGGGTATCTCGATCCTAGCTGACTGTTCTATTAGAGTATCTCGATCTTTGTAAAAAAAAATTGACTAGCTAGTACTAGGTCCTTGTTTGCAGTAGTATCACGTGATTATTTGAGGTGCATTATAACAACCTTAAGGGCTTAATAAGCTGTCACAAACACTAAAAATCGTAATAATATCGATATCGCGATATTATCGTTTCACCGAAATCTACGCGATACAGATATCGTTTCATTGCAACACCGCAGTATTACTATAATACCGACAAACCGCCCAGCCCTACTGAAAATTCATCACACCCTTGAGGTAATACGTTTGAGGATTCACAAGTTGGCCCAGCAGTGACCTTACTATGATTAGACAGGTTTCACTGTACATAAAGACCAGTATGCAATGTGAAAGAGCATTTTTTGCACAAGCATCATGTAGATTACCTTACTTCTTCCACCTAGTTCTAGGACTTCTAAATTGGCACTACAGTGACAATACTGAAAGCTGTTTGGTCTGTACGAGTACGCCTTGTTGACAATCCATCCATGAGATATAATTTCAAGCGGGAAAATATTGGTACTTGCTGCTACTCAACTTGGTACCATCACAGAAGTTTTCAGCCTGGTCTCAGTGAACTTGCACTAGTCTGTGCCGACGTCTGACAGTCTAAAAACCAATCGCATACACGCGGTCAATCAGTGTGAATACATGTGGCACTTTGTACACTAGCCTCATTTTTTTTTTCACTCCTCCTTTCGTTACTGAACCTCCACTCCTCGTTTCGTTACTGAACTTCCACTCCTCTTTTCGTTACTGAACCTCCACGAAAAGCTGAGGACATCAGTATTCTCGCCGGCGACTCTTTAATATCCACTCAACGTTCTTCTTCAAGTGGTGTAGCCTCTACGTATCTTAGTTTCAAATCAGTTAAGTACGCTTCGCCGCTCCAATGAAATCCAGTATATTTAGTAGTATTCAGTCCTCTCAAGACATGGACTGCCATCAATAATTAATGTAAACCGCGTATCACTTGTATTCACTTGAGGTGTTACAGGGACTTTCCAAGAGATTTCCCCTAAATAGGCCACGTGATCATTGTCAGTCAAGTGGAACTTGTTCTTGGTTATGGCTCTACAATGCGGTACTCGTACTTTAATGTATTTTAGTGTTTAATAATATTATACTTCTCCCTCAAGACATGGACTGCCATCAATAATAATATAAATCGCGTATCAAGTGTCATTCACTTTTCACTTAAAGTGTTACTGTGCAGGGTCTTTCCAAGGGATATCCCCTAAATAGGTCACGTGATAATTGTCAGTCAGGTGGAACTTATTTATTTCCATTAATGCACCATGGAGCTTGTGTTGTGGCTTTGTAACAATTGGAGTTTGGAGTTTGTGGTTCGACTGTTGGAGTTTGTAACAAATTGCTGGAATGTGGTTCGTGGTTTGCTGGTATGAGCTTGTGTTGTGGCTTTCAACTTTTGTAAACAGATTGCTTGAATGTACATATGCATGTGGTTCGTGGTCGTCAATGATTGTGTATATAAGTTGGGGTTGTTCCACAGAGCTTGTACAATATTCAGATGTCTGCATGATGACACAAGGTTAAGTGAGACCTGTAAAAGAACAAGCAGGCACTAAACTTAACCTTAAATTAAACACACATACAACTAACTTTGAACATCAGTCGCAACACCAAAGACACTTGCTTGGATATCCTCATGGCTTAACTATGGAGTGACATGTGTAATTAACCTGCACTAAACAGTATCTACAACACAATTTTCTTTTCTGCAAGAACTTTTTAGCACCAAGTAAAGGCACTACCATCTCTCCTACAAGACCATTTCACAAGAGATGTGATATTAACTTGAGTACAACCAATATGTGGTGTATGTTTGTGAACATGTGTGTATAGTGTTTACACATTTTGTGTGCGTTTTGTGCTTGTATATGATGTAAGCGTGTGTTTGTATGTAGTGAAATAAAAATAATAGTACGATGTTTGTGATCTCTTTCATAACCCTTAGCAAAGCATCTAACTCTACGAGTGGCAAACCAAGTTGATAGTTCGTCCTCATGGCACTATGACAGTGGTCATAGCAGGTTTATTCATTGACAAGTACAGAATGATTGATATATTCCAATAGAACAGTCAAGCAATAAATACTCTAATAGAACAGTCAGGCAATAAAATACTCTAATAGAACAGTCATTGAACAATATAGCTGAATATTTACATCTCCGTCTAAAAATACTCCCAGATCCCAGATGCAATCTCAGAGTTGCTATTTCAAGATGGTGGCATTCCCCAAGATCACCTAGAAAAGCATGCTTTGCAAATAAGTGCTTTACACACATCTTTGGTTACCCTGACTTTAGCCATTATTGCTTGGCATGACCAGTAATTTCCACTGGCCCTTGTCCTAAGAAAAAATTAATAACTACTAGAGGAATGTATGTTATATGCTCACCACCTATCAGCAGATTTCTGTTTGGGTGCAACACCTCTACAAGGCAGAATTCATCATACACCCCCCATGGCTTGAACATTGGGTCTGTAAATTATATAACTGACAAAAATTAGTGATATCCCCCCCCCCCCCCCCCCCCCCAAAAAAAAACACCTTTGCTGTAAAAAAAGGCGCATCCAAGAAACTGCAAGTATCTGTAACCCAATGTAAAACAGATAAGCTGTAGAAAAATACTCCATGAAATTAATGGGTAACTGAAAGAGCTGATATCTAGAGCAGCCAAGAATCAATAATGTTACTACAACTGACTATGATTACCAAAGAATACCTTGGCTGTAGAACAGGTAAATAAAAGTAACTGGCAACCAAAACAGCTGATATCTGAAGCGGCCAAGAATAAAAGTTAAGTTGATACAACTTGCTACAATTATAAACTTGCAACATCGAATCCTAATTATTCAACTGTGTTCTATACATTCACCCTTGCTACATTCTAAATTAATTCTTTGTAACTCTAATTGGCTGGTAATTTGGCCGCCTTTTTCAATAGTCAGAGTAAAGTAAAAAAGGCTGCCAAATTACCAGCCAATTAGAGTTACAAAGAATTAATTTAGGATGTAGCAAGGGTGAATGTATAGAACACAGTTGAATGATTAGGATTCAATGTTGCAAGTTTATAATTGTAGTAAGTTGTATCAACTTAACTTTTATTCTTGGCCGCTTCAGATATCAGCTGTTTTGGTTGCCAGTTACTTTTATTTACCTGTTCTACAGCAAGGTATTCTTTGGTAATCATAGTCAGTTATAGTAACATTATTGATTCTTGGCTGCTCTAGATATCAGCTCTTTCAGTTACCCATTAATTTCATGGAGTGTTTTTCTACAGCTTATCTGTTTTACATTGGGTTACAGATACTTGCAGTTTCTTGGACGCGCCTTTTTTTACAGCAAAGGTGTTTTGGGGGGGATTATATTTACTCAACACTTTTGGCAAGATCACTTGATCAAATGGTGCTGTTTAAATATTCTAAACATGTGCTTGAAGATGATTATATGTTGGCAAATCCCACACTAGCGTTGGGTGAAACAGTACCATCTCTAGAATCATTACCTTCTAGCTGGTAATGCAGCAAAGCCACATGTATGCTGCATAAGGAATGCTGAGATAAGACTCAGGAAAGGTGAGGTTTTTCTGGAACTTAAGGTGCAAAATCTGTGGAAACATGATGCCAGTTACTGTAAGAGTCTTTGGAACAAATTTTGACTCGTATGTGAGAGACTTCCATGTATACCAAGATGAATGGTTCCTAGGGTACAAGGTGAAATACTTCTTAGTTCACATTATTTTTACTGTGAAGGTGACAAATACTGGCATGACTGTAGCTGAAGTAATGTTACAAACTCTTCATTTCATCTTAAGCGTTACCTCATGCACATACTGAATTATTCAGTGCTCATCAGTTTTCATAAGAATAATTTTTGTAAGGTTGTTGTAGTTACGAACATTGCAAAAATGGAGCCGCATGGAAAACCAGCCTCACTTTTCTGCTGATGGTGTTGGCTAGATATAATCAAATTAGACCCAAACATGCTTTTAGAGAGATCTTAAAACACTTTATAATTATGATTGTTTTGTAAACAGAAGTTTTCTTATGACTAACTGATTGTGGCCATCTGACAAGTATAAATCTCAATAATGGCTAACAGTAGAGGCTTGATTTTTTCACAGGTAGATGTCACTTGATCTTGACACATGTGTGCATCTTAGTCCTCTTAGCACGAAGTGTTGGATTGCAATTACTATGTCATGGCTTTATGTTCTGTCTATTACTGTCTGTAATTTGCACTGCTCCTCCAACAGTTGAGGTACTTTTTTGTGTAGTGATCCCTACTATAGTACGTTCACGTTGAGCTGAATCCTGAAAAACAGCTAAAAATTTAAAGTGGATTTTTCTCAACAGAGTTAACATTTCAGCCAACCAGATGATTATTGGTAACAGCAAAGGTGTCAACAACAGACACATACAGTTTGACTCCATTACAAGTCCGGAAAAGGGCTGTAATGGACACTACACTTATATGGTTTCCCCATACGAAATGTATTGTGAACATTTTGATTGGCCGTAAATATTATGTCAAACATTTGAACCAAAACATTTTGAAATATTTTTAGTGGATCAAGCAGTACTACAAATGAGCCAAATTTCAAGATCGTGTGTAATTACATCCATGAGTTATTAAATGTTTTTGAGGATTCAGCTCAACGTGAACATACTATAGCTTGTAAAATTCCTAATCTCTCCTTATACTTGCATGCGTAGTCCCTGATTAACAGATTAATAGAAATTTTGTTAGAAATGGACAAGTTGCACTGGAAACAACCAGGTTTTTGCATGTATGTATGTGTGTTTGATCTCTGCCAATGTAAATATGTACTTATTTTTCATGTATATTTATAGTACCCACAGTAACTGTCACTGTTCCCAACACTCAGACAGTTGGTCAGTCACTAATACTGGAGTGTAGTGTGACTGCTGTGAGAGGTATTGAAGCTAGAGTGGATATTATATGGAGTAGAGATGGTACAGAATTGAGCAGGACAAATGACACATCATCAGCTATGATGGACAGTTCACTAATATACACAGACACTTACACCATCTCACAAGTGAACACAGCTGATGATGGTAGAGCATATGAGTGTACAGTAGTGATCAACACTAGTTCAGTAGTAATGGCTACTGATAGTGTTACACTGGATGTGATGGGTGAGTGTATCTTATGTTCAATATTTGCTTTGTATAAACTAACTCCCTTCATAGTTCCTACTCCTACAGTCACCATATCACCATCTGGTCCCATACAAGGAGCTGTGGTGGGTAGTCCCCAAATGATCCAGTGTACAGTGAGTACAGTTAGTGGAGTGGAGTCCAGTTCAGTAATGATCAGTTGGATGGGACCTGGAGGAGATACTGTTACAAATGATAGTAGAGTGACCATCAACCCAACCACTGGTATTAGATTAATGAGTACCCTAAGTTTCACATACCTGATGGAGGGAGATGAAGGCATGTACACGTGTAATGTGACAATACTGGAAACTAGTGTGTCAGGATCAGTTATGATAGAGACACTCACAAGTGAGTTCTTTCTCCAACGTGCACATTAGATATGCAGCTAGTCAAACTATGTGATAGAAAGTAGAAGCTTTAGAAAACATATTGCAAAAAGATTTTAGTTGATAATATTGCCTACTTTCTGCTTTTGCTCTTCTAATGTTTTCATTGACTTTGTTTTGTGCATTATATCTACAGTTGGTCTAGGTTTATTTATAACCACAAAAAATGTCTGAGTTATGATGGTCAATCTGCCTTTAGAGAGTGAGAATGATATCAGAAGCTTCCGTTTGTAGTACAGATCCATTGTGTCAACAACAATAGATACCATTTCAATCAAATTATATGCTTTGACACGTGAGAAAATGAGTTCTTTCATAATATTTATGCCAGCTTCTGCATAGTTATTTGTGTGGTTTCCTCGCACAAGCAAATGCTGCCGCATATTGCTCACTTTTGCTTCCTTGACCACTGAATTTTGACGTGCTGAATGAATCGTGGATACAGAATAGCTGTTTCATCTTTCAAGAGTTCATCATATTTGCTAGAAAGCTGTTGTTCAGTTTTGGCGTAAACGAGACTTTTAACTTTTATCATCAATGACTGTCGATGAATTGCCAGAATACGGTTTTCCCATCATGAAGCCAGGTCCAAAAACTTTGGAGTACATGAAACACGCATGGAGGTTGCCTTGCTTCAGGCCATGTTGCAGTTACTGCCTGGCTTTGTGATGAACTGTCATCACTCATTATTTTAGGACCAGTTGAAGTACCTTTACCAAAAAATGCCTTATCAGGAAGCACCTTGCAGAAAGAGGCTAGTGCATCCTCTAAAGGTGCTGCCTTTTCATCAGATGTTATCATTACCCCTAAGGGAAGACCACCTCCTGAATGGCTAGTTGAAATTACAAACATTGAGAGATTGTAATGATCTAAACTTCAGGTCGAATCTATAAAAGCTATCTCTCCAACCTGAGGAATATTCTCATGTACTCTAGCTATTAAAGGAGTACATATAACAACATTCAAAGGAGATGGAACACTCTTTCTTTTTTTGTGAGGTGGTCCATCTTCATTTTCTGTATCGCACTCTGATATTTCAGCATCATATAACTCTGTAGCATAATTTTGCATAACAATTTTCCCACCAGTTGTCTTGTAACTCTTGATTATTTCATCTAGCTTTCTGAACATATCACTTCCATTTTCTGGTCCAAGGTCTTCCTTTCTCCATTCGTCATAGAGACGAGACACATCTTGTGGGTTAGATTACAAGCCCTATCATTTAACATAACCATAGCTTCTTCCTCATCAGCTTCTAACATCATTCGAGTTTCATGAGTATGCTGGGCTGTTGCAGCAGAATTCCCACATCTGAATAGTTGAAAATATACCTCTTTTGTTTGTAAGGCAATTGGTCGAACACTAAGGGCATGTGCTGAGTCTACTGGATGATCATGATTAAAACACATTTTGATAAATGTAGTTTAAAATACCTTTAAACAAAGTTAATGTTGAACTTGATGGCGGCCTCGAGCATCCACTCTTAGACACGAGACATTTGGATCTCAGTGGCTGCAACTAGCATGGTCAAAAGACTGGGCACAAATCGACATAATGGCGAAGGAGTTAGCACCAATTGTTTTAAGCTGCGCTATTTGGGGACCACTACTATCAGGAAGCAGAGTGGAATTCCACTGTGACAACAGCAGTGTTGTTGACTCTATTACCAAAGGATCCTCAAAGGAAATAATGGTCATGCACCTCTTACGCTGTCTCTGGTTCTTCTCAGCTCATTTTGATATAAAGATCTCAGCTTGCCATATTCCAGGCACGTCGAACACTGCCGCAGACCAGTTATCCAGAAACAGATCAACAGAATTCTTAAAGCTGCATCCTCACACCTGCCGCTCCCCTGCATCAATCCCAATGTCACTGTTGAAGCTCATATCACCCCGGAGACAAGACTGGACTTCTCCCTCCTTTCTTCGTCACTTCAAGCGAACCACCAATACACTGCAAGGGTCTCCACCTGCAAGAAATAAAAAATCACATACTTAATGAGCTCACATAAAACAATGCTACAACATAATTGACCACACACTTGTTGTTCAATGTAATTTATGCTGTTCATTGTAATTGCTGTATGATTAACTTAGCTGATAATTCATTTGCCATTCTTGTTACAAAATCCCAATAGACACTTGCAAACAAGGCCACACATACATACTTAAATTCCATTTGTAGACCTACCAAGGAGTACTCACCTCAACAAGCTACTGAACAAAGCCCAAAAGCTACTACATCATGGACTGGCCAAATCCAGCAGAAACACCTACACGGCTGGACGAAGATGATATGTTAACTTCTGCAAAATGGCAAGGATTCACCCGATCCCAACATCCGAGTGCACCCTAACTCTGTTCATATCGCACCTAGCTACCTCCAACATCTCGCAGGGAACTATCAAGGTGTATCTATCAGCAGTTAGACACATGCATGTATGCAAGGGGCTTCATAACCACTTCAACCGCCAAATCACTCCTAGGCTCCATCTCATCTTAAGGGGAATCAAAAAGCGCCAAGCAGGCATGCACTCAGGAAAAACCCGACTGCCGATTACCATCCAGATGCTCTATAACATAAAAGCCCTCCTATCAAAGAAACCTCCTTCCTATTATAATACCACACTCTGGGCTATGTGCTGTCTTGCCTTTTTTGGGTTCTTAAGAGTCAGCGAGTTTACAATTCCTACAGAAGGCTCCTATGATCCATCACGACACCTATCTCTCAAGGATATTGCAGTTGACAATAGGAAGAAACCCCGTCTCCTGCAACTGTCCCTCAAAGAATCCAAAACAGACCCATTCAGACAGGGTGCCAAGGTGCACATGGGTGCCACAGATAACTTGGTATGTCCAATAAAAGCAATGATTTCATACCTCGGCAGAAGGAGTGAACAACCAGGCCCACTCTTCATCACTGAAGAAGGAAATGGCTGGACGGGAGCCATGTTTCGTGCAGGCCTCCAGTCCCTGATGGTCAGCCTCAAACTCTATAAGCGCCGCTATAACACACATAGCCTTCGGATTGGGGCAGCAACGTCTGCGTCTCTAGCCAAACTGCCAGACTCTCACATACAAATTCTTGGCCGCTGGAAAAGCAACACATTTAAAAGGTATATCAGACCTCCTCCCAGTGAGGTAGCAAATATGTCCAAGATCATCGCAGCTGGTCATCACTGACTCCTTTTTGACAACCTCAGCATGTAATTGGTGTATTTATATGTACTAAGGACTGTTTAATAGTACTGCATATGTCATATTGATAGTGTTGTACAGTCACTTCTTGTTGCTACCGTGCTTGTCTTGACACTACCGCAAAGTGGCTTCACGCTATAACGGTTGACCTACACAATTTGTTGGCATGCACACCTGCCATAAGTGCTGTTCCCAAACAGCCGGTATCTCCAAAACACATAATCTAGATACTTGGGTGAAAGGTCTCTCCCCCCACCCACCTGTGCCTGGTGGGGGGTGCTCACCTTTCTATGGCTAAAAGGAAGGCCTTTGGTGCGTAGAATGCCTCTGGGCACCAAAGTCCTTCCCTGCCCAAGTATCAGCACATCTGGAAAATAAAAATATAAGACCCGGTAGGCAATTGATCCCAAAAAGAAATCTTAGGACAGAAAATTCTTTAAATCAAACCCAGCAACCGGGACCAGGTACACATACCAAAACCACCACTACCAACAACAGTTGGTCGGTGGCGAAGAGCGACCAGTGCTGCACCTCCCTGGACACGTCAAAGGTTAGTCAAGTAATTAATATTAATTGCTGGATGTGATATTTTCACAGGATTTAAGTAAGCCATTCTTATTACTTTATTGGAAGGAATTTATATTAATGAACTTGGACAATCAGTTTTCTTGCTTCTTACTTTTTCTAAAAGGTCCCTTTTCTTTAGATGTCTTTGGTTTCTCTGTTTCTTTGGGAGTTAAAGCTTATCTTTTATGTTGGCAATGCATTTGTGCTTTATACAATATTTTTTGCCCTTATTCTGGTTTCCTCTTGTATGACGGTAAGTACATTTGGAGTGCGAGAACATATGTGAAAGCCACTCTGCAACCTAATCAACAGTGGAAATGTTAATCCGAGCCTCCAATTCAAAAGCATGTTTTGGAGTTCCAACAAACTCTTCACAGGGTAATGGCTTAGTCTCTATTACATAGGTATACTGTGAATGATTAGGAAGGACTGCTTGGAGTTCTTCTGACAACACTTCCCAAGAGCTAACCTTATTATCTTCACTTTCAGAGCTGCTATCACTAGAACAATCATCATCAACAAATGTTTACACAAAATCATGGACAGAGGCAACCTTCTTGGGAGTTTGTAGGGAGTCATCATTAACAGGTGTTTGTTGGAAACCAGGGGAAGTATCCACAATATGTGGTTGTGGGTAAGCATCATTGATAGACATGTGTGAGGGGTAATCGTCAACATCACTCACACTCACTTCTGTAGATAAAGGGGAAAAATGTTTTCCCTGTTATCGTCAACATCTTTTCCACATATTGTTGGTACCACTCTCTTATTTTGTAGCTCATTAGCCATCATTAGGCGTATTGCAGAGATGTCTTCCTGTGATGGGACAAAAAGCATAGCATACCTACTAATTTAACTAGGGTTGAAATGATCATGATTTTTTAGCATTCAAGTACTCTCTAGAGTTAACGATTGAGTACTCACAAATACTAGCTATTTGTAGTCATACCCATTTGACATGTTTTGTACCAACTTTAAAGCTTACAGCTTTTCAATTAACAACAATGATACCACTCTACTGGAGAAAGCTCTGGTGCTTCATTCCTAATGCATTGATTCATGTTATTGTGGTTAATGTGAAAATGTGAAATGGTCTTACACATAGGGTAGGTGCCAATGCAAGCTGAAAAGTTGTCTGTCTGTCTGCATTCTTTCCTCATAAATGCTGCTAACTCGACAACCAAAGCACGTATCGACACGGGACTTTAACAAAATTAAACATTCATCATCTGGCAACTCCAAGTTTTTTGTTACCAATAACTACGTGCTTTCATTTACTCTCTACATAGCGTCAAAGGTGTTGGTGTAGAGGAAACTTTGAGCTACAAAACCATGAACAAACAACCCTATTGGCAATGCTTACTTGGCAATCTGAGCATGTATCGACATGATTCACACGCGAAATGAAATGCTCACCATCTGGCTATGTTGCAAAGTTTATTGCAAGCTTCTACATGCATTCCTTCATCCACTACAGCACGTTGAAGGTCATGATGTGCAGTGGTAGTACTGTAGCCAACCGCGGTACAGTTATTGCTAATTGAAATTTTTTTCCCACTGTAGCCAACCGAGGTACAGTTATTGCTAATTGTAAATTTTTCCAATGATGTAGAGAAACTTCAGCTGCATTCATTGCTAACCACGGTGCAGCTGGTAAAGCACCTCCCTGAAGTTGTTGTGGTTACTGCTGTGTAGGGTGTGGATTCAAATCCCGCCAGTGACAAAACGTTATTGTTGTTGTTTTATTTCCTTTTTGGTGCATACTTTTTCTAACTCAACTTTTTTCTCTCATAGTTAAGTTCATAGCATCCTGGTATTGCTTCACAGGATGGAAAAGTATATAGTAGCACATTTGTTAGGTATAGGGAAAGTATGGGCAGGTATGGGCAGGTATGGGCAGGCCAATTGGCATGTTTGTTTGTCTGTATTTGTCTCGTGTGTTCTATTAGAGTAAGTGCCTTCTGTTTGTAACTCCAATTCTTTGTGATGTTAACTACTTGCCTAAATTATAAAAAACAATTAGCCGGGAAGTGTGCACCTGTGTGTTAAGTTAATTTTGCTCAAACCTTTGCTTGCAGTATAGCCACATAGCTACAACAATTAGCACTGCTTTAAATCCTTTTTGTTGACCATGTTATTTCAATGCCTGCATGATAGGACAGCACCACATAATATGCACATGCCTTGATAATTATTGGTTTAGCTTACATGAATTCTGTTGTTTAGTTAACCCCATGTTCAGATTGTTTTAACTATTAGGGTTGCATGATGGTGGAATAAGGCTCATGCAAAAGATATCTAATCCAAAACAGCCAAGCTGTAAAAAAAGTGTGCGGCCCTCAGAAAGGCTATGGTGAAAAAAGATGTGAAATCCAAGGTGGCGGCCAAGAAATGGCTGTGATGGTAGGTTAATGGTAAAAATTTTAATAATGACAATTCAGGTAAATTTTGTGAAGCGGCACAAAAATTCACCTGAATTGTCGTTATTAAAATTTTTACCATTAACCTACCATCACAGCCATTTCTTGGCCGCCACCTTGAATTTCACATCTTTTTTCACCATAGCCTTTCTGAGGGCCGCACACTTTTTTTACAGCTTGGCTGTTTTGGATTAGATTTCATTTCCTTTTGTATTTGTATACCCCAAAGCCGGCCTATGGCCAGCTTTGGGACTTTTTAACCTATGTTTTTTTTCTTTACTACAGGAAGAAGAAAAGATGAAGTAGATGTACTTTAAATATTTTATCAGTAAAAGTACAAATGTGACTGAATTTGACAAAACAAGGCTTCGACGCACAAAGCTTTGTTAGGAGATATGGCGATTTTAAGGAATCATTGTGTAATAACTTCCCAGTGCCTACAGCTGTGCAAACAAAATTTGCACCAATTGTTCATCTGTTCACTAGCTATCACTGAGTGGGTGTATACATTTCTGATACCCAAAATTTGCCCTGTTTTGAGCGGCTTTTTTTAGCGGGTAATAATATCACAGATGGTAGTACTAAGGGTGGGAGGGTGGGGGTGGACAGTGGTCTTAATATACGGGTATAAAATGGAGTAAGAAGACGATTGGAGTCCAGAGGCCAAGTTTGGGCTCTCCATGGCCCTCCATGGCCCTCAAATTACTCCAAATTGACTGAGAACACTATTGGCGAGCTCTCTGTGAAGTCCCAGCTCACTACACACCATTATCACAAAGCCATGGCCATTTAATGGTGCCAATCTCACACTCGTGGCTTTGACAGGGTCGGAAGAAAGCTGCTACAGAAACCAGACTTGCCAGTGCTGAAGGAAGTACAGTGTGAAATATGATAGTATATTAGACCAGCAATCAATTTCTGGTAAAATCGTAAGTTTGATTTTGTGTGTGTGGAAGCCTTGTTATATGAAATCCGGTCACAAATTATATATATAATACATATGTGACCGGAATTGCGAAAAGGGGCCTTCCACACACATCCAATTTGCCAACTTTGACAATTGATAACTTCAGATTGGAAAGAGCTATTGCCTTGAAATTTGGGCAGTGGTGATTTCTTTGCAGCTGAACTCTCCACATGATGGTTTCTTTGTAGCTGAACTCTCTACAAGGTAATTTCTTCTAGCTGATCTCTCTACAGGGAGATTTGTTTGTAGCTGAACTTTCTACAAGGTAATTTCTTCTAGCTGATCTCTCTACAGGGAGATTTGTTTGTAGCTGAACTATCTACAAGGTAAATTCTTCTAGCTGATCTCTCTACAGGGTGATTTGTTTGTAGCTGAATTCTGTACAGGTGATTTGTTTGCAGCTGAACTATCTACAAGGTAATTTCTTCTAACTGATCTCTCTACAGGGTGATTTGTTTGTAGCTGAATTCTGTACAGGTGATTTGTTTGCAGCTGAGCTCTTTACAGAATGGTTTCTTTGTAGTTGAACTCTCTAAAAGGTAACTTATTCTAACTGATCTTTCTACAGGGCAATTTGTTTGTGGCAGAATTTTATACAGGGTGATTTCTTTGCAGCTGAACTCTCTACATGGTGGTTTCTTTGTAGCTGAACTCTCTACAAAGTAATTTCTTCTAGCTGATCTCTCTACAGGGTGATTTGTTTGTAGCTGAATTCTGTACAGGTGATTTGTTTGCAGCTGATCTCTTTACAGAATGGTTTCTTTGTAGCTGAACTCTCTACAAGTTAACTTCTTCTAGCTGATCTCTCTACATGGTGATTTGTTTGTAGCTGAATTCTGTACAGGTGATTTGTTTGCAGCTGAGCTCTTTAAATAATGGTTTCTTTGTAGCTGAACTCTCTACAAGGTAACTTCTTCTAGCTGATGTCTTTACAGGGTCACTAGTTTGTAGCTGAATTCTCTACATGGTGGTTTCTTTGTAACTGAACTCTCTACAAGGTGACCTCTTCTAGCTGATCTTTCTACAGGGTGATTTGTTTGAAGCTGAACTCTCTACAAGGTAACTTCTTCTAGCTGATCTCTCTACAGGGAGATTTGTTTGTAGCTGAACTCTCTACATGATGGTTTCTTTGTAGCTGAACTCTCTACAAGGTAACTTCTTCTAGCTAATCTCTCTACAGGGAGATTTGTTTGTAGCTGAACTCTCTACATGATGGTTTCTTTGTAGCTGAACTCTCTGCAAGGTAACTTCTTCTATTGATCTCTCCACAGGGCGATTTGTTTGTAGCTGAACTCTCTACATGGTGGTCTCTTTGTAGCTGAACTCTACAAGGTGATTTTTCTAGCTGAACTATCTCTTTCCATAGTTGCATGAACTCCCTACAAGGTAACTTCTTCTAGCTGATCTCTCTACAGGGTGACTTGTGTGTAGCTGATCTCTATACAGGTTTCTTATTTCTAGCTGATCTCTTGAATTCTCTTCAGGGTGACTGCTCTATTAGGATGACTGCTCTATTAGAGTATCTCGATCTCGCACTTGCCGCACCAAGTTGGATTTCGTGTTATAACTCCGTGGCTTTAAGTCTGATTCTTCTACACCATTGATGAGCCTTTCTAACATGATTACTTCATCTGTACAACGATTTTCAAAGCATTACCCCAAGCGGTTTATCTGGTAGGCGTGGCAAGCAGTCGTTTATTTATTAGCTGATCTCGATTGCGTAATTGTTACACACTGTTGGTTTTTTCGTTGTATCTTCCTGGTTTTTAGCTCGATTTCTTTCAAACCACAAAAGGTTTGAGGTTCAATAGTTAACCTATTCACCCACCGATTTTCAGCTTCTTCCCATACGCGGTTTACCCTGTAGGCGTGACAACATATTGGTGTTATTTTTCGTGAATAATCGCTCATAACTCTTTGCCTGTTTATCGTATTCCAGCCACAGTTGGTACCGAGATGCGCCTTTATATTCCCCTTCTGTGTGCCAAAGTTTAAGGCAATCGGATATGGCGTTCGAGTTTTATAGCAGTTTTTGTAAGTGTGCGACAAGAAAAAGAAAAATAAGAAGAAAAAAACGAAGAAACTTAGCCAATTTTTGAAGTCGCATATCTCGGGAACGCGTGAAGCGATTTCGCTCAAATTTGGAATGTGGAGTGCTGCAGTTGGAGGGCATGTCCACAGCAAAATTCGTCTTGTTGCATCAAGGAAGCACAGAGCTACGGAGGTGCGAAAATTGCGTTTTCTTTCTTCCTGTCAATATACTCACGGGTGTTACGCGCTGGCTTCTTGGGCAGCACGACACACTACCGTGTGTCTTGATCATGCATGTTACTTTAATGCTTTGTTCCCAATGCATTGATTCATGTTATTGTGGAATATGAAATGGTCCAACACGGTACCAATGCTAGTGTATATATCAGGAGATGTGCAACAAACAAGTGTATAGTTTACAGGAACCAAGAAAACGCTGTTTTTTATGTTCAATAGTGCCTGAATAGAAATTAACCAATTTTGCTGCGGACACTCCCTCAGGGTAGGGCACCTCCTATTCCAAATTTGAGTTGAATCTGTCCAGCCATCACTGAGATATGTGCCTTCAAAGTTTGTCTTATTTTCTTTGTATTTTTCTTCGTATTTTTCTTCATTGTATCATCTGCTTATTTTTATTGTTTTTGCTCCACTCGCCATAACGCGCACATGCTTTAGTCAATTGAATTTGAATTTGGAGGGCAGTAAGAACATAATGCAGCACATTTACAGCCCGAGTTTTGTAGAGATCGAACTAAGAACAACTGAATTATGCGTGATTTTGAAAATTGCAACTCTAATTTGTTGTCACGCTTACAGGATAATCCACTTACTGGGATAACTTGAAAATTGGTCTGTACATGAAGTTATTATTGTAGTGCGAACCTTTTGTAGTTTGAAAGTGCTGAGAGTATTAGCTATGAAGATATAAAGCAAAACCAAACATGTGAAAAAAGCGCAATCAAGATACTCTAATAGAACAGTCACTGAGCAATAAAATACATGTGCAGAAAGCATTGGAAAAAAATTCTCCAGGTTTCAAACCACTCCAGGGACCTCCATACCTATATACTCAAGCCCTTTACCACTCTTCCACTGCTGTCAATTATTCACCTCACTTAATTTCTACCTAATAGATGAAAGTTCTGGTTTAGTGCACTAGAATTATATCTCATACATCTATCAGGTGGAATTTCTAGAACATTCTATATGCATTGTATTGAAGAGCTCAGAAAATATGTGTGCTCTATTATAGTACTACAAAAATTATGATAATAGTTTGTATCAAGTGTGTTGTGCAGCCAAGTACAGCCGGTGCGGGCAGGGGACACTCATTTTACAGAACCAAAAAATTGTCTGTATCAGCTCAATAGTCCTTGAATGATAATTAATCATTTCTGGAGTGGAAACTTCCTCGCGGTAGGGCAGGGAATCTCCCATGAGTCGAATCTGCCCATCTATCTTCACCCCTTCAATATTTGTCTTTTTTCAGTTCTTCATAATTACATATAGCCCCGCAGTCTTCATTTCTCTTTCTTATGATGCGGTATGCATGGGTTCACCAGTCATAATAATGTTATTTTAAAAAGTAAACAAACAAGTCTAAGGAAAAATAGGAAGCTTGAGTAGGGATTGTAGAAAAAAATTGGGAAACAAGGGAGGTCACCTACACCTGGAGATATACTAGTGGACATTTAATCCCTAATTCATAGACTGAATTAGGGATTAAATATTCACCTGCAGGTGTAGGTGACCTCCTTTGTTTTCCTACTTTTTTTAAACCAGGCACGCGCCCACAACCGGCCTTTAAATTGTTTTCATAAAAATGTGTGTGTGTGTACTTACCTATCTACCTATGCTTTGTCCGTACGCACCCACGTGAGCAAAATCGTTAAATGGAAAAGCAGCTTTTACGTAAGAAGTAAAAGTTAAATGAAGTCTGTATTAAACTTCCGCACAGGTAAACTTTGCTCTGAGGTGGTTTCTTTTTGGAGGTCTGAAATATCGGTGTGGCAACTCTCCTCCGACTTTGTGAATTACCTTCCCTTCCGGTTTTGCAGGTGTTTAACAACTGAAAAACAACTGTGCAGGCCTTGTAGACTATAGTCAGGTTCACTATGTCAAAAAAATACACTTTTGCTCAAAGTTTATGGAGATTAGCAAACCTATACATTTTTGGAAAGCTTAGAGCATGAGGAATCTGAAAATCAGTGTTTACATTTGCATAGATTCCTGCAAGGTCAGCATTTTTTAATTTCAAAGTGACAGCTAATAAAATAAGAAAATTCTAATATATCAAGTTAAATTTGACATAAAAGTTTAATAAATGAACTCAACAAATTCTCTGGTGACATTGTTACACCTCTTTTCATTGGAGGTGAGACAGTTAATCATGAACAATTGAAAGTTTTTACAAAAGGAATAGAAGAACGTCTATTATACTGCAATAATTCAGGAATAATTTATAGTGAAAAGAATTAATGAATATTCTGGATTATTTGTATAACTGGTGCAAAATATAACTAGTGCAAAGTTAATATGACTTTTACTAAAACAGCTCAAACCTTATAAAAGCTGAAAATTTAGATACTCTAATAGAGCAGTCGCTTAAAGGCAGTCAACTTTTGAGCCCGTTTTTTTGCTAATGTGCTTACGTATGTTTGGCAAAATTAGCACTAGATGAATTTTGAAAGAATTTTCATTTTAAAAGTAATTGGAATTAGCTCTCTCCTCAGTTTCCTTTATACATAAACAATGAATTCACCATGATCACCAAGAGCAATTTTATGCACCAGATAGACATGCACCAACTTTTAAAATTGATACATGATGTTGAAAATTAGTAACCACTGTTACCTAACTGTTAATCCAATGTAAATTTCCTTTCCAGTGACAGAATGATTACCATCTTCAAATAATCCAAATATTGCTATTGTCGATGGAGTGATTCTTATCCAGAAAATGACAAAGATCTAGCCAAGATGTTTTTAATGACAGGCTTACAAGTAACTGCTCCATGCTAAAATACTGGTGCTATTTCAACGATTTACCTTGCACAGAAATGTGTTTGTGTGGTGCAGATACACAAGTGACGGAGATTTATACATACAAGTAGAAGGAAAAATGAAAATTTTAAAGATCAAAAAGTAAAGAAACAAGGGAATTGCTAAAAAGTAGTGAAAGAAGAGAGGTTGCCTATACTTCTGCAGATATACTAGTGGACATTTAATCCCTATACTTCATTCAGTCTATAACCATGACAGGGATTAAATGTCCACTGCAGCATATAGGCAACCTCTCTTGTTCACTACTGTATAGACTGAAGTATAGGGATTTCAAATGTAGGACTAAAATAATTATGACTGGTGAACCTGTGCATATACAACATCAAAGGAAGAAGGGCACTTGGAGAACCATACACCTGGACACATGCCCCAACTATCAATTATGTAGCAAAAAGGGAGGTAGCCATTACAGTTCATTTTTAGCTATGCTATTCACATTACACAGCGTTGCAAACAAAGAACAGCATGAGAGTCTGTTACACCTTATTTGCTATAAGTTATTCTATAAGTTATTGTTTAAGTCTGAGTCCTTGTAACTAGGTTAGGTAATCCTAAGGCTGCAGCACAAGTTGCTGTAGACCTTCAGTGCTGGTCACTGTAAAGCATTAATAATTATACAACCAAGTAGTAAAGATAATATGAAATGCAGTTAAAACTACGTCATAAATAAATAAATAATAATGAATACATAATAATTAATTAATAATTAATGTTGCTTGTCAGTTTAACCCGGTCAGCAGGACTTACCCTGTTGTGAACAGGTTGCCACCGTCAACAGATGGTGGTTGTTTTGGTAGGTGTGCAGGGTTCCATGGATTCTCCTATTAATTCTCAAATAGGCCCCTTTTCAACAATTTTACATGATGTATACAGCATGTTTTACTACAAAGGCTAGGAATGCTTGGGGATTCTAACATTCTCTGAAGCCACAAGAATTTCTGCATGCCAAAGAAAGGCAACTGCCTTTCCCTCCAAGCCATAGGAACCGTAAAACCTCTGGGATATTCCCTGCACACCCACCGCAAAGAATGTCCTCAAATCAAAACGATTTCCAGGTTGGTGTAAATGTTTGCCGTATCGAACTGAACCATGTCGAACCGCTTGTATCAAACTGAACTATGTTGAACTGCTCTGGAGTGGACCTGCTAGGGATGTTTCAATCTAGTTCTACATACCCAATATAAACAGGTATGACCTTGCAATTCAACTTAGTTCTAATAAACAGAATAAGATGTGAAACATACAGCTAAAATGCATATGGTGACTGTAATGATGAAATGAGGCGAGCATGAGTTCTCCTGTGCATGTTGCTCACTCTTTGACGTAAGTAGTATAATTATAAGCACTGGTAACAGGGAATCAACAGGGGTCAGGTTATGCTCCCCTGGTAAACCTAGACCATCTGAAATTGGTTGTGAGAGCAATTTAAGTTGTTAAATTCTATCAAAGTATTGTATTAAAATTTTTTTCTTGACTCCATGTTGTATCAGAGTGAGTGTTCTATATTAGGGTGACTGCTCCACTAGAGTATATCGATCTTGCTTGACCAGTTTCTGAAAAGTAAACCTCAGTAGCTATCCACTTAGAGCTGAACCTGGATGAACTCTTACTATGTACACTATAAGTTGAACTAAACAGCATACAAACCCTGTTAATACCTGCTTTCAATGCATCTAAAGGTCCAACATAACTCCCAGTTCAGTGAGTATACAAACACCTGGTGAGGCAGCTGCCTCACCTGCCTCACCTGCCTATACTGTAGCTACGTGCCTCAGCACAGAGTAGTTGAACACAATTAATACGTAACTGATTGGATCAACTATATGTATACCTGGAAGGTGGATTCATTGTCTGTGCATACTGGCTAGCTCTACAAATGCTTCAAAGAATCTGCTCAAAGTGTGGTGTAAGGAGGCTTGTACTATGCATTATGCTGACTGCAGGCTGAATGAAGCTATAGGTTGCCATTGGAGAATAAGTGGACTTGAAGCATTGTGCCATTGTGATTAAAAATGGAGACTGGTGTTGGGTTATATAGTCTATGTGAGGAATAGTAAACATCAGTGCTGCTCAGCATTATAGCATCTATCGAGTAGGAGACACTAACCATTCATGTAGAGTACTGCACAGCTGCCTGGAATGTGTGTGTGTGTGTCCGTCCGTCCCATTTATCCCTTGGAATCTGTAGTCACGGATGAGGTAGTGGAGCTGGCCGCCAGGTGGCTGGTGGACATAAACAAAAGAACGAATGCAGGTTACCATGGGAGATGTGGTCAGCTGTGCTATTATTGTACCACTGCTAAGTGTCTACAGGCTACATTAATCTCGAAATTAGTAAAAACAAAGAACCACAAGCTGCATTACAAGTATGTGGCAGCTTTATAGTGTCTATTCACAGCAGTGGCAACTCTGGAATGGTCAAACTGAAATCGTACCTGACTTCTTCCACAAAGCTCAAACAACTGAATTTATTTTTTAATTTTTTTTTTAATTACTATGATGTTATATTTGACCCCATGTAGTGGTAGATGCCTTTTTTTGTTTTTGTTTTTTTTGTTTTGCCTGCCAAAACACACAACAACTTAGGTTTGCCACCAGCACAAATCAGAGTGAAACTTTATCATTCAGAAGCATATTTAATGTTGGCTGCTGTGCATACATGCAGAACATGAATAATTTGGCACAACCAACAACCTCCATGGCTTGCTTTCCCACATAATCTGTCCTACATCCTAGCCATAATCTGTAACACCATCATTCATCTCTTGATTCACTACTTTTATTGCTTGGATCCCTACTCCATTTTGAAATAAATACCAGTTTTTTTTGTTTTTGTTGTAGCATACAGCTATACACGTGTGACTGTTCTATTAGGGTATTACAGTATCTCAAGCAGCCTCAAGACTGAGGCATGATCACTATTCCTTATTTTCACTGTGCTATTATTCTAAACCAATAAGGGCTGTGGTAATCGTGTTAGAGTACATAGATTGTTAAGAGGTGTGGTCTTCACACTTGATTGTTATTAATCAATGATCACTAATGGGCATGATTTCAAATCTATCGTGAAGTTACAGGCATCTACTGGATATCCAATATCTTTTACAGTAGCATATGCGCTTTAAATGATATTGTGGTGTCTAAATATGCTGCTCATAGAAAGTGTTAATACCTGGATGTGGTTTCGTTGTATGAAGAAAATGACTACAAGCCTGACTGAAGATAAAAGGAAAGACAGACATAGAAGGCATGCACTCGTTAGAACCTCTAAAAGCACATCCCACTGGTGAGTCTGCCATTATGGTGTAAAATGCTGACCATACACTGTTTCATTTGGCCTCTAGCCTTGTGGCTGTAGTCTGGCTGGCTGGCAGGCAGACAAAAATTGAGTTTAGGCGATTTGTTTAAAGTTATCCAGCTGTTTTCTTGTTTTGAATGCTGTATTTGATGTTAGATGGATTATTGTTGCGTAAGGGTGATTTTTAAAGGCAACATTTTAGACAGTGTGTATCATTACGATGTATGATGTTTACAATGTTTTCTGTTATTAAGCTGCAGTTACTGTACATAATCAATGTCCTACTATAATTGTGAACTATGAACTGTAACCAGTTGCAGCAAGCCATCATTTGAGAGACGATTTCTATAATAATTATGCATTTTTTGCTTGTATTCCAATTATTTTGCGTATGTACATGTGTATCACTTTCATTTAATTTGATTCTCTGGTGTGTGTATATTTCAGTACCCACTCCCAGTGTGACTGTCACTGTCCTCAACACTCGGATAGTTGGTCAGTCACTAACACTGAAGTGTAGAGTGACTACTGTGAGAGGTATCAACAGTAGAGTGGATATTATATGGAGGAGGAATGGTACAGAAGTGATGAGGAGTAATAACATATTATCAACTATGATGGACAGTTCACTGATATACACAGACACTTACAACATCTCACGATTGAGTACAGATGATGAAAATAGAGAATATGCATGTGAAATAGTGGTCAGTGATAGTGTTACACTGAATGTGATTGGTAAGGAATTATGTATATGGTATCAATCAAACATGTCAGTCAATTTGTTTATCCTCTTTTTAATAGCACATATCTGGGTAAGAAGTGTCAAACACTTCTGTAGCCTGTGGCCTTGTAGTCTAATATTGTAGCAAGAAATTTAGAGGTAGTACACCATCAATTTGCTTTCCACATAGTTTGGGTTATATATTTGGCCTATGAATTTTGAGCTGTGTGGGGTGGAGTGGCCTTGGTAACATTGCACTGTCCCATGCACTTTTCTTAACAAAATCCGTATCCATATTTAAGATCAAACATTATACTGAATCAAGCCAGTTGAGTTCACTGTCATATGTGACCCAGTCTGGGAAAACCGGTCTTATCTCCCAAGTCAGCAGATTCGAAGTTTCACCCAGGACACAATGCTACATGAATAAACTATCTAATTCCTCAATCAAAATCAGCTAGACTTGAGTGATCTGGTTTTGCTGGCTGCTGTTGCCAAGCCCAGTGGCGATCTGTACGTGTGGTGTGGGGCCTTAATGGAGCTCTGGTCAGCCTGGGAATGGCTGTATGTGGCTGTACAACTCTGTGGTGTTGAATAAGTACATCTGCTGTGAATTTCCTTTCATTTCAGCCAATTTTGAGACCTGAATGGCCCAAAACTTGGCCTAATTCATCCCTATGCCTTCCTTTTCAATTTTTGAACACCATCTTGCCTACCTTCCAGCCTCCTGCCTCCCACCCCTTTTGGAGCTTGCCTGATACAGTCAACCTCGGTTTAAAAACTATCTAAAGTGGTGAGAAATTTAGTTGTTGGCTACTTGTACAGTGGATGCTCTGGAAGATAAGGAATTGGTGTAAAACATGTGAACATTTGGTACACATGGCTGCAACTCACTAAATACTTAAAACCAGCGTTTCTCAATACTTTTAAATATAGACGATAAGACCGGTTTTCCCAGACTGGGTCACATATACTCCCATATAAATGCACGTACAGTGGAACCTATCTAAAGTGGTCACCTTTGGGAAGAAATATTTTGCCTTCATAGAGAGGTGGCCACCTAACTCAATTCATCAATTATTTTGTAATTTGTCAGCTACATTGTTACACTGCTAAGGAATATAACTCTATTTAAACCACAAATAACACACAGAAGTTTCTTATCGACTGTTTTATAGTTTGTCTATCATGTCAAGAGATAGCCACTCCTCTATTATTAACTTTTGATTGTGTTTTATCATTAGACAAAGCTTCAAGGCTGCACTTTTATTTTCATACATGTACAAAAGGACGTACCCTTTAGTTTGAAAGGATACACTATTCCTGGTAGTTACAGTACTTGGGCAAGCCCATGTTACATGGTTTCAGTGATGGGCCATACCCCCTTCAAATAAACACAATGAAAATCATACGGTACGATAGTAACTGTATAGTAGGGACCACAAAGGAGTAGGCATGGCCCACAAAATAATATCACCCAAAAACCAGCCTCAATTTTCCCTGACGATGATGAGGTAGTATTGGTTGGGTAAAACTAAGCCCAAAAAAGCTTTCAGATCGACCCGAAACGCTTTAAACAAGTTGCTATGGAATTTTTTTTTAAATTTATTCAACAGAATTTTCTACTGACTGAGTAAGTAACTGACTGATGTCTTCAGACAAGCGTAACTCGATAACGGCTAAGACTGCGGGGTTGGTTTTTTCACTGTTCGACGTCGCTTCGGCCCGACAGGTGCTTTTTGGCATACCGCAGTATGTACAATGCATTCTTCATGGACCTACCAGTGTCCTCCTTTGTGTCCCATTCATCTTTGCTGACAGCGAAAGGTGTCGATTTGGCGGTAGCACGTGATGGCTTCCCTTCGTAACGAAAATCGTCCATATTTTTCATAGTGGCTATTTTGATTGCAGAGGTGCTTTTTAAACAGTTCTTGATTCGTACTACTGTGTAACGGGTGGAACATAGCCTACAGCGAAGTGTAATGGATACTTCACTTTTCAGACGATAATTAATATAATTGGGGTGCACGGCACGATTTCTTTCTTTTGGTATGCGTGGATTATAGAGGTGCTTTTCGAACAGTTCCTGATTGAAATGCTGTGTAACGGGTTGAACATAGCAGACAACGAAGCGTAATGGATACTTCACTTTTCAGATGATAACTGATATAGCTGGGGTGCACGGTGCCATTTCAGATGCTATATGCGTGGGTTCACCAGTGATAATAAAATTAGTTACAAAAAAAGTTAACAAACAAGTAACGAAAATATTAGGAATTTTCAACTAGAGTAGGGACCATAGCACATTGATAAAAAGTACTGAAACAAGTTGGAGTAGTCCATGGTATTAAATCACCGTAAAACTATAAGAAGTGTTATATCCCTACTGTGCACTTCCATTATGGTATCTTGAGCACAGTAGGGATATAACACTTCTTATTGTTTTACGGCACCGTAAAACTATAAGAAGTGTTACGGTGCCGTAACACTTACTGTGCACAGTAGGGATATAACTACTGTGCTACTACTGTGTCATATCCCTACTGTGCACAGTAGGGATATAACACTTCTTATTGTTTTACGGCACCGTAAAACTATAAGAAGTGTTATATCCCTACTGTGCACTTCCATTATGGTATCTTGAGCACAGTAGGGATATAACACTTCTTATTGTTTTACAGTGATTTAATATCATGGACTACTCCAACTTGTTTCAGTACTATTTATCGATGTACTATGGTCCCTACTCTAGTTGAAAATTCCTAATTTTTTCGTTACTTGTGGTTTATAAGAAAGGTAAACATTCTTCATTCTTAGAGAGAGTAAAAGTCCAGCTTGAAGCTTGCTTACGTAGGTGCATGAACAGACACACACATATATACATACACACATGCACACATGCCTGATGCAAAGGCATACATATCAGGCAAAAGCCCAAATTCCCTGTATTACAACTAATATGTAACACTTCCCATCTGTATCAGGCTGCACAAGGCAATCAATCACCCAAGCCAATATAAGTGCAACCACTGGAGATATGGAGAATTTTGGTTATGCGAATTTAATGTTATAATCATTTATGAAATTTATTAATAAAAGCCTAGATAGGTAAGTTTGCTTGTGGAGTGGTTACTTCATACAGAGTAGTAACTTTGTGATGGGGGTGTGGTCTGTATTCAGAACAATTGGTAAATAAACTATAGCACTAGTTCTCACACTTAACCCAACATTTTTCAACTCGTACGATAGTGAGAATAACATTGAAAAAACTCACGTGAGCTTCACGAATGGTTGTTTCTTCAAGTCACTCTCCTAACCTTAAGCGTAACTGTCTCTTAGGTTTACCTTTTTTGCTTGCTTTATGGGTGACTGAATATATTCATTAAAATGTTGAATTTATACACAACAACTCTATATAGTGCACCACATATATTACATCATTAGCTCATTATATGACACTGGTGAGACAGAAAAACAGTACAATAATAAAAATAGAGTCTAATTAAATATTATAGTCAAAGCATTAGTCTTTAGAAGCTCATTGATTCTTTTCCTTGCAGTGATAGCTGCCTTTCTAATTGATATTTCACGCCCAGCATGTTGTGAATATTCACCCACTTTGTCAGACATTTGATTGTCTTCTTCAGGAGTTAGTAAATGTTTAGCGACTTCTAATGGATAAAGTTGATTAATGGCTCTTTGCACATAATGACCATTAGACAAGTAAATAGTTACTGCTCTAACATTACAATCTTTTCCTCTGTTTAGCTTCTCAATTTTTCCTAGTTTTCGCATCCCTCGAGGTATTTTATCTTCTTTAATGAGAACAACTTCACCTTTTCTGGATTCCACCTGGATTTGATTTGTCAAAGTTTTATGGTAAGGTGAGGCTTCTCTTAAACTAGCAAGGTATTCGTTCCTCCAAATGTCCCAAAATATATTCAGTTGTTTTTTACCTTTCTTCCATTTGTTGAGTAAAGTTGTCATTGAATCTTCAGAAGGACAGTAGTTAATATCGGTGTCAATCAGAGGAAAGCATCTCAAATTGGAATTCAAAAAATGTGCAGGGGTTAAACTAAACCCAGATTCAAATTCCTCGTTCACATATGTGAGTGGTCGGGTATTTACAACTGCTTCTGCTTTAGATAATGTAAGGTCCAAAGTGAGTCTTCTCAATCCAATTCCTTTCCTAAGACATCGTTTCACCAACCCAACTAGTCACTCATAAAAAACCCCTTACCAGGGTGCTAATGCCATAGTAAACTGCTACTTGATTCCATTACTTGAAAGGTAAGTGACCACCTCATCATGTAAAGCTATCTGCCTCCATTGTTCATCAATCACTGTCTTCACCAATTTAAATTGAGCAGCGTTGTCAAAGATAATTGTCTCTGATCTCCCCCTCCTTGCCATAAATCTCCTTAAGCATTGTAAAAAATGTTCACCAGAAAGACTTCTAACCCATTCCGGGTGAATTGCACGAATGGCAAGGCAGGTGAATAAGCAAATCCACATCTTCGTTATCACTGCTCCTTCTTTCACAAATATTGGCCCCAAATAATCTAACTCAGTAAATTGGAAAGGTAAAGATTCAGATACTCTTTGTTTGGTCCAGGGTGGCATCCTTGGTAAAGTAAATGATGGTCCTTCATGACGTCGACAAAGTAAGCAATGGGACAGATAAGCTCTGACCTCCGCTCTCCCTTGAGGTAGCCAGTACTCCTGTCGCAAAGTAGAAAGTGTATGGGAGATGCCAGCATGTATCAGTCACTCATGTATCTCTTTAATCACCAATCTAGTGAAATGCTCTCGCCGTGGTAATAGCTTAGGATAATTAGCATCTTCAGACATCTCAGCATTCAAAAATCTGCCATGGCATGCCAGTATTCCAAATTCATTTGGTGCTAAGCCAAGTTGCTTCTGTAAACCATTCCTCTGTTTCTTAACAATAACTTGAAACACATCTGAAAATCTTCTATGTCAAATTACATACACTCAAAACAAACCGACAGCTCTTATATCCTGAGAATAAACACCACAGTCTGTCAGGTTATCAATAATCTTCAAAATCGTATGTTTGCTGTACATTCTCCTTTTCAACTCATCAGAACATTTATCCCACACTCTCTTTTTAATGAACCTCAAACAGAGCACTGTTACTCGAAGCAATCTCCTCAAAGAAGAATATTTTGTTTCATCAATTGTACACACTGATCCTTGATCACTATTCTCTTGAACTAAATTAGCTGCTTCAAGAAATACATCACCTTCACTCCTTACCTGATGAAACAGTTGATCAAGATCATCTGATGAAATCTCAGGTAAATTCCAGCTTGGCCAATTCCTTTCAGCAGATTGCAACTGGGATGGACCATGCCACCATAACTTTGACTGTTTAATTTCTAAAACTGTAAGTCCTCTAGTCGCCAAATCTGCAGGATTTTCTTGAGAGGGAATAAAACCGAAACTGACATTCTCCAATTGACGTATTTCATTGACTCTATTTTGCACAAACACTGGTAGTTGCTTATCACTCTTTATCCAATGTAAAACACACTGTGAATCTGTTAGGATCACTTTCTTAGAAATGCACAACTTCAATTCATCAACAACAAATTTAGTAGCACGAATCCCTATCAACACAGCCAACAATTCTAGTCTAGGGAGGCTTAAAGGCTTCACTGTAACACTGTTCTTCCTCTTATTACCCTGATGATGAAAGCCTTCTTTCAGAAAATATCAGGTTGACTTTAACTGAATGTTGACAAACAACTATTAAATAAACTGCTGTAGTGTACGACTTGGCAGAAGCATCACAAAAGGTCAAAATCTGGTAAACAACACCTTGAGAATTATCACAAACATATTGAGTGATTCTTAGTGCTGACAACTGTTGTAATACCTCAACAATCCTTTCCCACTCTTGGAATAAATATGGTGTCAAACAATCATCCCAACCCAATTCATTAGTCCAAAGTGTTTGCAGAAATACTTTACCAAAAAAGGTAACTGGTGTCACAAAACCTAACGGATCATAAACTTTGGCTACAATGCTAACAACATATCTCTTAGTAACATTAACCATACACTTCACAGTACCTTCCTTAAATCCACATATTTGTAAATAGCCTTCTACACTGTTCCATAACAACCCAAACACCTTTATTACAATTCCTCTTGACCTTTCCTTCGTAGGTAAATAATCTAAAAACTGTTTACAATTGGAAGGCCACTCTCTTAAATTCATTGATGCCCTTTTAAAAATGATTTTGGCCTCCTCATAAATCCAACAAGCCTCTTGAACTGAGTCAGCCCCCACAGAGAAATTATCAACATAAATATTATTACACATCAATGAGGCAATATCAGAACCATCTTGTTTTAAATGATACTTTAATGTTGCCTCCAATAAGAAGGGACTGCATATAATGCCAAATGGCACTCGACAAAAACAATATACACATAAATTTCCATTTACCTTATCAGGTCTGGTGGGATCCTTGAACCACAAAAATTTTGTTACGTCCCTCTCACGTTCTTGTATCCCCACCTGTAGGAAGGCTTTTTCAATGTCTGATAGAATTGCTATGTAATAAGTACAGAACCTCAACAACACACCACACATGTCTGGTAAATTAACTGGGCCTCTATATAGACATTCATTAAGACTCTTCTCGTGTTGATCAGCTTTCACAGAGGCATCATAA
Organism: Dysidea avara; assembly: GCF_963678975.1. Lineage (NCBI taxonomy): Eukaryota > Metazoa > Porifera > Demospongiae > Dictyoceratida > Dysideidae > Dysidea > Dysidea avara. The sequence continues at coordinate 4,234,341 of NC_089281.1, forward strand.
ACTATTCTGATCTTAGTTGGAGATTTAGATGGTGTAATTACTGGATGGTGTGGGAGATAATGTTTCTTGTTCTCAGTTTCACTCCTTTCATTAATAATTTCAATTATCCCACCATGAAGCTGTGACTCAATGACATCACAATACTGCTTAAGTAAACTGTGGTTATTTTGAAGCCTTCTAGACAATGACTTCATTCTGCCATAGACAATACCAAAATTTTCATGTAAGCTAGAATTAGGCATCCAAGGCCATGTGACAAAATAACGCCCTTCCTTGTTACAGACAGTACTATTAAATTGTTCTTGAGCCTTGTCATCATCATTCATATCAAATGATTCAGTAATTCCTATCCGGTCCAGAGTCCAAAGGTCACTCAAATTACGGTCATCTGTAACAGTAGCAATTGCACATGAAGACACTATCTGTTTATCATGTTCAGTATGATCGTGATACCTTCCTGTAATTATATAACCCAGCCTAGAAGACAGTAACAACAATCCTGAAGGTAACACCACTCTATCCTTTCCTACTATATCCCAGAAATAGTCAAACCCAAATAAAAGGTCTATTGTAAATGTATTTCCCCTCTCTGGGATACTGTCAGCCAACCTTTCAGGAGCAATGGTATGAAGGAAGTCCAGATCACTTTGTAACAATAGCCCACGCTGAATTGCTCCAGTTATCTGAGAAAGTACATTAGCATTCAAAACAATAGGTGGGTTATCCTTAGCAAGAAAAGTAAAACAGACCACATGTGTATTCAAATTTTGAGGCCTTGTCCCACCAAAAGTTGACACTAATAATGATTCATTTTGTAATGATGGCAATTTCAATTTTACTGTCATAAATGTCATAAATGTTCGTTGGTTGGCACTATCCAACAGTAAATATGCTGAAACCTTACAGCCATCACTACCACAAATAGTTACCCTTGCTGTCTGCAACAATACCCTTTCACCAGTTGTTAGTAATGTATGGGACAGACTCACATTATTATTTGTTGACACTAAAGAGTCACCGTCTGTTTCACTAGTAGCTAGGCTAGTTAACAAATTAGTAGACGACTGATTAGTCTCTAAACCAGAGCTCTCTGTTATCTGATTATCACTGTCATAAGAGACCTTAAACTGTTTAGGACATATAATGCAGTGGTGATGGCCAATCCTTTTACAATGATAACAAGACCTTGACTGTGCACTAGGACACTGCTTGTAAGTGTGACCTACCCTCAAGCATATAAAACATCTTCCCTGACTCACTAACTGACTCTTTCTATTATTAACTGTAACATACCTGTCACAGCTGTCACTAAAATGACTGCCCCTACAAAACACACATGGTCTTGATGGCTCACTCTTTTGATAGTTGTTTCTCACACCCTTTAAATGATGCTGTTTACTGTTTACAACTAGGGTTTCAGCTGACAAGTTGCCCTCTACAGGTGATACTGGTACAGGTTTAAAACTGCCTAGATTTCTATGATCCTGAAATTGGGTGGTTTAGACATAGCTTCATAGCGTTGAGCATTGGAATGAATAGACACATATTTCTTTAAAGATTCCCATAAGGAAGCAACAGTCCAAACCTCATTTATTTCCTTAGATTCTTCAAGTTTCACTATGACATCCATGGGAAACTTTGACAATATCTGCTGTACAACACTCCGCTGGTGACCAATGTCTTCCCTTTGAGACTCAAGCTGTCGAATTATTTTCTCTATTACTTCATAAGTGTTCTTAACTTCACTAAATCGATTTGAAACAGTCACCAGGTGCTGCAGCTGAGAATAAAGAGCTTCCACAATATGTTACCTTTTACCAAACCTTTCCTTTAACAAATCTATAACAACAGGGTAATTATCATTTGTTACTGATATCCCATAACACAGGAAAAAAAAGTGGCATTTCCTGTAGCAGGATATGTGCAGGAAATTTACAGGACAGGTGACATTTCCAGCACATATCCGAGAGATGGAAATGTACCAAATTTCCTGTACATTTCCTACTACATGATAGGGCACAATTTCCTGCAGATTTCCTGCACTGGACATATGAAATTTCCTACAGATTTCTTCTATAAGGTATTTATGAAATTTCCAATACATTTCCCCTATACAGTATCTATGGAATTTCCTATAGATTTCCCCTATACAATATCTATGAAATTTCCTGTAGATTTCCTCTATACAATATCTATGAAATTTCCTATAGATTTCCCCTATACAATATCTATGAAATCTCCTATAGATTTCCCTTATACAATATCTATGACATTTCCAACAGATTTCTCATATACATTATTAATGAAATTTCAAATACATTTCTTGTATAGTATCAATAAAACTTCTACATGTGGTAAAACTGTAAACAATAATATCCACATGGTACTACATTATATACAAGTACACATGCAGTTACAAAGGTATAGTACAGCTACAAGTTAGTCACATAATACAGTACCATATATCAGATTTTGTGACCCATCACGAAAACTTCTTTTGCTTGGGACAAAGTGTGATCACCTGGGCTGAACCTGTTTAATTGACTACCATCTTTATCATCATATCAGCATGTTTGCTCCTTAAGCTTGAGTTTTAACTTTCATTAGCCCATCGTGTCACTCCTTGCTAGATGTCTCTCTGCTCTCTTGGTGTGTCGATGTCACTTAATATCTTCTTGATTGATAGCTATTTCCACCTTTCCCTTAAGTTCGGCATATTACAGCTGCTCCACTTTATTGAAGATTCTGCAAATTGTATAATGTAACTGAATGCATGGTATAATGCACATTAACAAAAAAATGCAACCTACACTACAATATAACTATTTTGTTTTGTTTTTCTTGGACATTTAAGAAAGTTAAATGATGCAAGATTACTGAAAACAGATCCAGTGTAGCCATATGAAAAATGTTTGTGGTCAGGGCCAACAAATATGAAAAACTGAATACATTAATACTATGCATAGAAAACACATTAATAATAGGATCTACTGTATTTCGCAGACTGGACTCGCAGACTGGACTCATGCACTGGGCTAAACAGCTTCTTAACAGTTATCCAGGCATTATCTAGCTCTTGTACCACTGGAAACACCATTATCAAGCTAAAACTGCTGAAGCTGCTCTTCTTACAAAGTCACAGAGTTCGCGAATGTACTAATTTAATAGAATGTTTACAAAACATGTGAACTTGTGCATACTAACAGTGGTGGAGGCTATTGTAGTTGCATAGGATTAATTCCTTTGCTGCTTTACTGCTTAGTACTAGCGGATAGGCTACTGTGAATGGCCAGAAGTAAATACTTAGCGATGTAGTTAGTATTGCGCTATCCGCTTAATGCTGCCCGCTAAGCTAGTTTACACCGATCTACAAATATGTTGTCACTATATAGACTGTGTAGAAAAGGCTATGTGTAACCTATATCTAAACTATTTATGCACTATTATAACGTCTTGTAAATATTCTAATAAATTAGTACACATGCGATATTTGTGACTTTGTAGGAAGAGCATCTTCAGTAGTTTTAGCTTGACATTAGTGTCTACAGTGGTACAAGAACTAGAAAATGCCTGGATAATTGTTAAGAAGCTGTTTCTAGCTTAGTGTGAGTCCACTCCACAAAATACATTAGGCCTATTAGTAGCAGGTTGGCAGCTATTCTTGAAAACTAGCCCCTTAAGTGGCTGAAATACAGCAGAATCAATACCAAAATCTTTGGCTGACTGTTGAAGGCCATCCACCACTGATTCTCGTGAAGCGAGGTCCTCGTGTCAAAGCCAGAAAAGGTGACTAGAGCCTGACAGGACACCCAGAAAACATAACCTCAAGAAACCAGTTTTGAGCATCAAAATCGCCGGATAGTTTGATAGTGTAGCTACCGACTAGAGGTGGTCGTTCAATTTCCCCTGGTGTATAATCTGGATCACTTTCTAAAATCAAGTTACAAATAATGGTAAAGTACTGTGTGGTATTATGTTCAATCCAAATGCACCTGGGAATGCATACATACTACTCAAGGTACTACTTAGCACAATTACTGTAGGCAAGATGAGCGATGTAGGATATAAGATTACACATATTTTGAACAGGATGTCTGTTTGTGGCCTTGTTTAATGATACACCACAGAATAAACACATACACAAACAAATAAACACATAATTACATACAAGACTTGTAATCACAAAAGAGAACCTCACCTACAGACCAGGTGACACATCGACATATTCAGTAACAGCTCAAACTCAATTGTAGGTTGGCATCCTGAGGTCCGAGTGACCTTTTCAACAGGTGCTTTAGTCTTAATGATGTTCACCATCTTGGCAAAGCTTAATACATCTGGTGATACATTCTGCTGACGAGTAACACCATATTTATCTCCAGACATACTATATACTCTATTGATGAGTACGATTTTGATAACCTGGATATAATAAATATTTGTGTAATGGACTAGGCGACTCTAAATGATGCCTACCTTGTTTTCCTGCACCGAGTTGTAGTAAGAAGAGCTTGTTTGTTTCCTCACATTAGAAGCAGTGGCAATAATACCATTCCTTTTCGCATACGCATATGGAATTATAGCTGTTAAGGTAGGCGGGTGATGTGCGAGTAGTGACTTGAGTCCAGAACCCCTCGAGTTGAGACGGCCGCTTCACTGGCATTTTTTAATTTCACTACTTGCTTGCGGAGTCTTCTCTTTCTCTATGTCACAGAAGAACGCTTCGATTCTCTCCATCTTTCTGCCAGCACCTGCCAACGTCGCCATTTTTAATGTTCCCGCGCAGCATAACAAACACCTCAACTTTTGTCAGAAAAAATATTAAGTTGTGCGCTTAGTAAAATCGAGGTTAAAATCAATCGGTTAAAATTCTTGCTCTTTGCGAACCACCCAACCTTTTACTCTAGAAGAGAAAGAGAGTATCTTCCCTCATGTACAGCTAGCTAAGCTTTATACGTAGCTATACTATAGATTATATAGAGGGCTATAATCTATGCATAACATAACAATTTTGCGAATTTGGTGAATGCTCTATTAGAGTCAGTGAATACAGTCATTATGGATTTTGGTACTATACAGAGCATTTCAAGAATACTTTTAAGCAGAAACACTTAGCACAGTGCTATGTACACAGTAGGGACTAATAAACTTTCTTTAATAATGAATCACATTATAAAAGTCAAGCGTGTCAGACGTGTCGCCAGTAGCGGTGTGAATATAGTTTACAATTGTAGGGATTTCATTAGCTAGATAAACAGCCATCTAACCACTCAATACGTCAAAGCAAAAAAAGTGATTGCAAGTATATAACTGCCGCTGATATGAGCACAATTATTTTGAGTTACTCTAATAAAGCAGTCACCCATTTTTAGATTTATTTTTGTAACAGCGCACACCAATCCTTCAAAGAATAACTGTAGGCTTTGACGTTTAGAGTATTATTAGCAGTACCATATGGGCTAATGAATTCATTGCAACTATGAATCTTGTTTAAGATAATAGTGGCGACATAGTCCAGACTAAATGACACTTATAACCATATGAATATAATTTGCACTTGTATGGATTTCATTAGTTAGATAAGCTACTGGTTGATCAATAAAGCTGTCTGCACACATCAATTAGCTCTCAGTACAACTATATGTGATTTATGACAAAGCAATTTTAAAACCCTCTAATAGAGCAGTCTTTCGTTTTAAAGTATCAAATAGTTGGTAATGTGGTTATTAGTACAATTTGACTAACGTACGAGAAGCCATACAATTGCACGTAAGAGTTTGCTACTTAATATCATTTCAGCCCTTCAGTACACTCAGACTTACTTCAAAGATTCTGTTGAGCAGCCTGCAACTGTCAGCACCCTACGTTTCAGATTGCCGCATCTCTTGAGTGATGATTTTAAAAATTTTCTTGGTGGAGGGGGGCCTGCCCCCAGACCCCCTTGAAAATACGCTACAATTGCTATACCCTCAACTGTGGTGGCCCACCCGACTCTATTTTGCCAGAGCCAGCCCTGCTTGGTAGTCTTGTTCGGTTACACTTTGGTTCACACTTATCAGATTTGATCAATTTAATCGTTCAGGACAAGTAGTGCAATCTGGATCCAGAGGCAGAGATGGTTTCAGTGCCCATGGGTGATTAGTGCTGTGAGCAACTGGCAATCTGGCTCAGTGCCCGAGACATGCTGAAACACGTAGTAGCTGCTGTAATAAATGAAGGAGTTGATTGTATAATTAGATACAGAATTTTGCATGCATAATCAGCTTTGGCTACACATCATGTGCAATTCCCACTGAGCCAAACTGGAAATTGACAAATAGCTACACCAAAATCTTTTAAGTGCATTCTATGTAAGTAATTATGCATCAGATCACAATGTCGACCAAAGCACACATCACAATGTCAACCCCATTTGATGTAGTGTCATACTCATACATTATGTAGAGTCGTTTTTCTATGATAAATTGTGTGGGAATACTACCTTAAATAGACATGTACTTCTTGTAGCCAATATAGCTCCTAATGGCATTCAGTCCCCTTCATTGACCCATTGTCAATAATCTCTCAACGGACCACCCTATAGTTTGTGGCTGCTGATAATAAAATATCTGAGTTGAGTTAGCTACATATACGTATGCTGGTGAGAATTTTATACATTTATCCCCGAAATTTTATTGCAGTTGTAGTGGCACAATGGATCCTAGCCACTACTGCTATAATCCAGTAGCAGTAGTGGCTATACTGGATGGTAGCTTCATTGGTTTTGTATACATAATTATGTGTTGACCTGGTTATAGTGGTACTCCTCTGGTAAGAGTAGAAATGTGTGTGCTGAAGCTCCAACAGATACTGTAGAAAATGTATGGGAGATGAGTTTCCCAGTTCGCTGTGTATAGAAAATTGTTCCAGCTCATCGATAGAATGATTTTTTGCTTATTGAGAGATGACACATAACAGCCTATAATATTATTTAGTTTTATGGTGATTCTGTGTAATTCATAATACAAAGTGACGTAATTATGCATAGGTTGCTTGTTTTTGTTTTGTGCCATGGTTACCAATGGGGCTCAATAGAGAGTGTCTGGAAAGCCACCCATTTGTTTGTTTAACTATTACTAGCAATTACAAATTGTGGTAAACCTATTATATCAAACAGCATGTAGCATTTTTCAAGCTGTAATAATTTGTTATTACACATATAGGTATATTGATCATGGGATTAAAGTTTGGTGCATGGGTTAATTTCTATATTCTGCAAGACAACAAAAACTGTGAAGTGTGTGATAGAATTTTCAGTGGATGCAGATATATTCATGTAATAATTCTACCTTTAGCTATACCAGTTAAACTGCATAGTACAAACTGAAAATAAAATTATTGCAAAATTCTACAGTAATTTGAGCTGAAGTGTAACCATATCAATTTAAAATTCCATAGTAACTTCAAATCAATGACAGTAAAAGTGGCATGTGTCAAACTTATATTACATGCCTAACTGCAAACTACCGTAACAGGTGATATGTACTAATACAGAAAATGCACCAGAAATGTAAACAAATTACCTTGAAATTTCCGCATAACTGGAAATCACCTGGACAGGTAGTACAGGAAATGTTCCAGAAATGTGAACAAAGAACTCCTTGACAAAATTTGGTTGTGGAATTTCCTGCACAACTGGAAATTAGATGGAAGAGTGATATGTACAAGTACAGGAAATGTGTCACAAATGTAAACCAAAAAATTTCCTTGACATTTCCAGTTCCAGGAAATGTGACATTTCCTGCATGAGTGGAAATTTCCTGGAAAGGTGGCATGTATTAATGCAGGAAATGTGCCAGAAATATGAACAAAATATTCCTTGACATTTTTGTTAGTGGCATTTCCTGCAAAACTGGAAATCACTTGGAAAGGTGATATGTACAAGTACAGGAAATGTGTCAGAAATTCAAACAGAAAATTTCCTTGACATTTCCTGTACCGATATAACCGCCGGAAATGTGGTATTTTTTGCTGTGTAAATAACAGAAGCCGCTGCCTCTCTGACTAAACCCTTTAAATAACTAAAGTTAGTGACATTAGAAATGGCTGTTTGTTGATGAACAGATGTATTAAATACATCACAGAATTCTTGCCAGCGTAAAACGTTACCATCAAATGTCAGTAGAGTGAGTTTTGGCTGCTTCATCAGTAGATTAGGTGGCTGTTGTTTCTCAACCCAAGGTTCCTTCAGTAAAGGTCGCCATTCTTCCCTTTCTTGCAGTCTCAATACTATCTTCAGGCAAACCTGTAGGCGAGCATTTGTCTCCCTTGAATCAAGCAGCAATTCAACAAACCCGTCATCACCTTCCGCTGCCCAGAGGTATTCCTTATCCTCTGCTTCGACTGCTGCTTTGGAGTCACCCTTGAGTTCCTTTAGTAGCACTTTCCACTCATCATTATATCTCTCCAACAAAGTCGTATTCGTGTCCATTCGATGAATCAAGTCTTCTATCTCCCCGTTTCTTCCTTCTCCAAGTCCTTGTCGTTAATAGGCATCATGAAAATGACTCTCGCGTTCTTTATGTAGCCTTGTATTTGAGCCCTAGTCGGCCCCAAGAGCTTGTGAATCAGTCCTGATATCGTTACCCTGCTCACTGTGCCACTTTCTGTCTCATAGGTTTGCCTTTTTTGCTTGCTTTACAGGTGACTGAATATATTCATTAAAATGTTGAATTTATACACAACAACTCTATATAGTGCACCACATATATTACATCATTAGCTCATTATATTATGACAGTAACGACTGTTGTACCGTGGTCACTGGCTCTCTAACGGTACCTGCTATTGTTTGTAATTGAAACTGTTGTTTGTGTGCGTGTCTAATTCGTTCTAGCTTACCTTTGATTTGACGATGAGCACTAATTGGAACTATGTCTACTCTTAAACATGGTGCTACCTCACCTCCAAACAAAGACAACAAGAAACCGAGGGAGGAAGACTGCGTAATTTGTTGCGAACCAGCTATTGATGATGTATTGGGGTGTGTATGGTGCGACGGACGTGTGCACACAAAATGCATCAAAATAAGTGAGGAACTGAGTATTATGCTAGTAACTTTATGTTTTTCTGTAATACCTGCTTACACATGCTACCAATTGCTTTGAAGTTATACAATGACTTGTCAACCTTGGATGCACGTGTTGCAACTGTTGAAATGTCGATTACTGAAATACAAAGCACTGCAAATCAACTAAGCACAGTGAGCAATAGGGACCCGCCGATTATGCTGGCATAATTTTGAGCATAATAGGTACCTAAAAGCATTGAGCATAATGCCAGCATAATAGGTTAAATATTTGTACGATAGTGTAAATTCTTGCTGGAAAAATGACAATTGCAAAATAAGATCGATATACTCTAATAGAGCAGTCAGTAATTCTAATAGAACAATCATCAAACTGACTGTTCTATTAGAGTATATCGATCTTTTCTCTTACATGCAGGCATGCAGCAAGAATTTATTATTTGTGTTCCAGCCACTCATTTTTTTCTTTCTATACAGTGTTAAACTAGTAGCAAAGCATATGAACTAAAGCATGGACATTGAGCATAATCGAGCATAATAGGTAAATATTGAGCATTAATTTAAGCATAATAGGTGAATTTTTGAGCAGTGCAGCATAGCATAATAGGTAAAATTATGAGCATAATCGGCGGGTCCCTAGTGAGCAATGAGGTCCATCAGTTTTCAAAACAGCATCAAGAAGTAACAAACCAAATATCCAACCTTACAGACAGAATTAACCAGCTAGTTTCCCACAGCAATCAGATTCAAAACCAGATTGAAGACATCAATGTGGCTCTACGTAAAAAAACCTGATGCAGAATCAGCTCAACAATCTGTTTTGGATGCTCCATCTCAACCAATCACTTCAACTAATAGTGCTTACGATATTATTGAGGAAATGAGAGATAGGGAACGTAGGAGGCAGAATCTGGTAGTTTACAGTTTTTCTGAGGGTTCTGACCTAAAAGCTGATATAGACGCTTTTAAAGCCTTGAGTAATACCATATTTCAACTTGACCTTGCAGTTTCAAAAGCAATTCGTTTAGGACCAAAGGTTGACAATAAAATCAGGCCTCTGCTTTTGACTCTTGAAGATTATGATGACAATAACTACTTAATCTCTCATTCCCACTTTTTGAAATGGCATGAAGACCATAACAAAGTTTTTATTGTGCCTGATAGAAGTAAACTCGAGCGTATCAAACACAAGAAGGCAGTAGATGAGCTAAGACAAAGGCGTGCCAAGGATGAGACTTCTTTGATGATTCGCAACGGTGTGGTAGTGAGGCAGCAACCTTGCCAGGTTGCTCCTGTTACTTCCCTAAGTTCTGATCAGTCTTCCTGATGTTAGTGTCGTTGGTGGCTCAGTATAGTTGGTAAATCATTGCAAGTTTTATATACTAATGCTGATCATCGTGGTCTGTTATTAGCTCAAATTGCAGGGAAAAGTTCTCCCAATATCATTGTTATTACAGAGATGCTTTCAAAAGCTCCAAGCTCAATCATAAGTTCTTCTTTATTTGCCCTCCCCGGCTATTCCCTTTATACAAATTTTGATCCTGACAACTACAGTCCCCTTTCAACTAACATACGTGGAGTAGGAATCTTTGTTTCAAATAAACTGGAATTTTCCCAAGTGTTTTTACAGTCTACACCATTTATGGATCACATATGGGCCAATATCAAATTTCAAGGTTCTAATTCACTGCTAATTTGTTGTGTTTACCGTAGTCCCTCGTGTCACCTCAATACAAGTGTTGATTCCCTTTGTAACCTACTATCCACCCTTGACAACTACACCCATTTGCTAATTTGTGGAGATTTTAACTTTAGAGAGATCTCTTGGTCTGAAATGTCAGGCTCCACAAACAACTGTCATATCGAGCCCTTTTTTGATGTGGTCGATGATTTACTTTATTTCAACATGTATGCCAACCCACAAGGTTTAGACAAAATGAATCACCTAGTTTATTAGACTTAATTTTTATTAACGAACCAGACATGATCAATAGCTTGTCTTATCTTCCACCTCTTGGTAACAGTGACCAAATTTGCATAAGAGTTCAACTTAGTGTGTTATTCGGAGCAAAAGAAGTCTGATAATGTTAAGTACAATATAAGAACAGCAAATTTTGATTTGATGAGACACTCTCTTAGTAACGTGGACTGGGCTTCCCTTCTGAACCCTCTTGATATAGATAATGCTTGGTCACTGTTTAAGTCCATTTTCCAAAACATTATTGACTATTGTATCCCCACTTACAAACCTAGAGAAAAGAAAAACCTCTATACTAATTCTGATGTGTTCACTTTAAAGAAAAAGAAAAACAAGTTATGGAAGAAATATCTTTTAACTCACTCTGCTAGTGATCTATCCAATTTCAAGTCTGTTAATAATCAACTGAGGAGCTTAACCCGCAATCTGAAGAAAGATTATGAGAGACAACTAGCCCACTCTGCAAATTCAAATCCAAAAGCTTTTTGCAGTTACGTTAACTCAAAAATGAAGATCCGACTGGTTATCTCTGAGTTACTTTGTCCTGATGGTTCCTTGGTGAACTCTGATGATGATATGACTACACTTTTCAATAATTATATTTCTAGTGTGTAATTGTATTTTCTCTATCACCCCCCTGACTATAACTAGATTCTCATAAAATAACTAGAGAGTAGAGTACAAACTACACAACTCATAAAGCCTACTACAACAACGCATAAAGCCTACTACAACAACTCTAAGGATACATCGTACATTATGTGGTTACATCACACCAATTACATAATTACCATGGAAACCTAATGTGTCTACTACATCTCCCTCCTTAAGTATGATGCATGCTACAAAATGTTTGTCATTGTTAACTCTCAACAAACCGTATAGGAGGTCTAGAAATTCTTCCACTTCTAGTCTGAACTACAGAAGGGTTTTCATCTGAAACAGTGATAAAAGTTTCGTCTGGAATTTCTATTGGTGTTGGTATTGGATTGTCAACACTTGAAGCTGTTTCTTGGTTGGCTAGAGGTATCAAATCTCTTCTGTTTCGTCTGTAATAGTGGTAAGGTGTTTGGACCATATAGGATCTGTTGGATAGTTCTTCTGTGACTACACCTTCTGCTTCAATGTCAATTATCCAAACTGACTCTCCTTTTTGCAAGGGAATTAAATCCTTTGCACGATGTCACTGATCAAAGTTGATTTTTTTTGTCTTTTTCTCATGGACTTCTTCTTTTTCCTCAGTTTGTTGGCATCTGGTAACTTTGGCTTTAACTGCTTTGGGAGTACTGGAATGGTAGTACGTAGCCATCTCCCCATCAGTAGTTCAGCTAGACTATAACCATTCTCTAAAGGAGTAGAACGGTAAGCAAGCATTGCTAAATATGGGTCATCACTTTTGTTTAACAGACCTTTTACTGTTCTGACAGCTCTTTCTGCTGCACCATTGGCTTGAGGGTATTTTGGGCTGCTTGTAAATGTGTAAAACCGTATTGTTCAGAAAATGACTTGAACAATGCTGCTGAATATTGTGGACCATTATCTGAAACGACAGTTTCAGGAATGCCATGACGAGCAAATATTGACTTAAGATGTTGTACTATGTTTTGTGATGTCATGGAAGACAACTTGGCAACCTCAATGTAATGAGAATAGTAATCTATGACTAGTAAATAGCTAGAATTTCTCCATTCAAAAATGTCAGTCCCTACTTTCTCCCATGGTCTATTTGGAAATGGTGATGGCAATAATGGCTCCACATGGTTACAATACATTTTGAAACTTTTTCTTCAATGTCCTTCTTTATGCCTGGCCACCACACTGAATCTTTAGCTTACTGTTGGCACTTTGTAAAGCCTTGATGACCAGAATGTAATTTTTCAATAATCTCAGGATGGAGAGAGGAAGGAATAATCAGTCGATTGCCTCTTAGGAGAATACCATTGTTAACACTCAGCTCATTTTTAACAGGAATGTAGTACTTCAGCATACCACTCAGGTGTTTTCTGGCTGGCCACCCATTTTGACAGTATAGTTTTAAGTTTCTGACAGGTTTCATCCTGATCTTGGAGACATTTGATCTCCTGTAGCCGCTTTGTAGTAGTTAGAAGATGATCAATAACAAGATTAACATAAGTATTTACCTCTTTATGAAAGGCTGCTGCAGTGTGGTCTTCAGTCAGAACTGGTGCTCTGGAAAGAGTGTCTGCTGTGCAAATATCCTTTCCAGGAACATGATAAATTGAGTAACTAAATCTCATCAGACGTAGTCTAAAATGTTGTACTCTTATTGGCATTTTGTCAAGGCTCTTTGTAGATAGCAGTGGAACAAGAGGTTTGTGCCAATTTGAAGTGCATATCCAACAAATACTTTTGAAATCTTTCACAAGCCCAGGTTGCAGCAAGTGCTTCTTTTTCAATTTGGGCATAGTTCTGTTCAGCTGCACTTAATGCTCAAGAAATATATGCAACTGGACGAAGGCTGCAATCTTTCTGCTTCTGTCGTAAAACGGCTCCCAGTCCATATACTGAAGCATCGGCAGAAACAATGGTTTCTAGAGTTGGATCATACATTGCGAGAACTTCACTGGATGTGATAGCATCTTTGAGACTTGTAAAAGCTCTGTCTTGTGCTTCTCCCCATACCCACTGAGTTTTAGTACTAAGGAGTTCTCGCAAAGGCTGAGTCTTGTCAGTTAAATGTGGAGAAAATTTGCTTAGTTGATTAAGCATACCAAGAAATCGACGAAGTTCAGTGAGGTTACTTGGTGGTTTCATGTCACAAATTGCACGGATCTTGTTTTGATCAGGCTGAATTCCTTCACTGTTTACAGTTTGGCCTAGGAAACTGATGCTAGTAGCACCAAAAACGCACTTCTCTTTGCTAAGTGTAAGGCCTACTTCACTTATTCTCCTGAGAGTTGCTTTGAAATGCTGATCATGTTCCTGTTCTGTTTTGCCATAAACTAAAACGTCATCAATTAGACAGACAACTCCATCAAGGTCTGACAAAATACTGTGGAACCTGTCTATAATGGTCACCTTGAGACCAAATATATCTGGCCTTTATATACAGGTGGCTGTTATAGAGAAAACCTGCATAAGGTGGTCTGCAGCATTTTAGTGGCTATGACCATTATAAATGAGTAATTATTATTAAGAGACTCGCACCAACCGCAATAGAGTAATAATTTTACTAGTCTTTATACAGAAAGGGAAAGGTGAGCTAGCTTGCTATGAATGTTGGTTATAGCTATTGAATATGTTTAAGCGGCGAAGCCTGATAGTTTATATAGCATTCATTGAAAGGCAGGAAGTGTGATAATTGCGCATTAATTGAAATGGCGCCGTGGTGTCAGACCATTGGCTCAACAAGCCACCATAAAAGGAAGCGACCACTATATGAAGGATAAAGTTATGCATACAGTGATTCATAGGTGAATTCTTGGTTGGCCATTATATGCGTTAGACAGGTAGACAGGTGACCGCTTAATGCAGACCACAATACATACATTTGTATGGGAAAATATTTGGGACCTCGTGACCATGGCTGTTATGCAAAGGTGACCGCTTAATCCAGGTGACCGTAACACAGGTTCCATTGTACCACTCATCTTTCTTTGGAAATGTTCAGGTGCAGAGGTTATTCCAAATGGAAGACGATTAAAGGCATATCTCCCAAATGGAGTAATAAATGTTGTCAGTTTTGAGGATTCAGGTGCTAATTCAATTTGCCAGAAACCAGAATTAGCGTCAAGTTTTGAACAATACTTTGCATCTCCAACTTGGGCTAATGTCTGTTCTACAGATGGCAAGATGTGATGCTCACGGCAAACACTTGTGTTAAGTTTTGTCAGGTCAACACAGATTCGAACTTTGCCATTGGATTTTGGAACAACAACAATCAGAGAAACCACCCATTCAATACTGAATGGAGTAGTTAATACCTAACCTTTGTATTTGCAGGCGTACGTTCATTATTAATTATAGTTAAACTGTGTAGAAGTAGATAAGTACCATCCTACAGAGCTATAGCTCAACCATTGGTTTTGTAAATATTCTAGTAAATTGTTGCACCCACTACCTTCGTGACTTATATTAGTTGTAGCTCAATAATGGTGTCTCAACATCACAAAGGCCACTGGATTATTGTAGGGACTTCTAGCTCAGTTTGTGATTTGCTTAGTATTTACAATATCAAGCTTTGAGATAGTGTTTAGAGGTTTATGCACTGTAATTGTAGCATTTGATATTGTTTTAAGTGGCTAATCGGCACTTTAAGGCAAGTTTCTTCCAGTCTATTATGCATAGGATCTTTTTATCATGTTTTATTAACAAGTTCATCAGGCAATGGTGTTAATACAGCCAGCATGTGTTCAGCTGTGTACAAATGCATGATTACAAAGTAACCTGCACTTTTAAGTACTTAGGACTAGAAGATGGAATTTGTGTGTTGTGTGTGTGTGTGTGTGTGTGTGTGTGTGTGTGTGTGTGTGTGTGTGTGTGTGTGTGTGTGTGTGTGTGTGTGTGTGTGTGTGTGTCTTTAATGTGCACACTTTTTATTCTGTAGTCCCTCAACCAGAGATAAGCATTACACAATCAATGGTAAGACCTGTTACTGGACAAGAACATACTCTAACTTGTACAGTCACAGTAGTTAGTGGAGTGTCATCTGATCTTGTGATGGTTGATTGGACTGGAGGCAGTTTATTATCTTCTTCACCACGAGTTAATATATCTGATCAGACTAATGTTGGAGTAATGTACACAAGTACAGTGACATTCTCACCACTACTCAATGGTGATGGTGGACAATACTCTTGTTCTGTGTCAGTAACTGGTTTTGATGAGGCTAATAATTCAGATGATGTGATGGTTGTGGTGAATAGTAAGTGTACATAAAAACTGAGACTTTTTAGTATCTCACTATACTTGTGTACTGTCAGTACTTGTACATCAAGTGCTGGGGGGCTATAGCATATTGCACACGACAGTTAACACCCCATTCACACTATCCCGGGTTAGCCAGAGTGTTTTCAACTTGGGTTATTGAACTCAGGTTAGCACTTGTTCACACTACTGTATCTGATGCGAGCTCGATAGTGCAAGTGCTGAATAATAATTAGCTAAGACAAGTACACAAGCTTCTGATTGTTTAGGTGCTTAATAAAAAGGAACAATAATTGTAGCAAAGAAGCGTAGAACCAGCTAAAAATAAGTCGTATAATGTTACAGATACCATGTTTAAACTAGTGGGTGCTCCTTTCGCCAGGAATATTAATGCGTCGTTCAAGCGTAACTGTCACAAAGTCTACCAGAACTATGGTATGTCATAGCCATTTTGAAGGAACAGTTTTAGAGCATAGAATATACTTGCTGTGTGGCCAACAGAAGCAAATTATATTGTTAATTTGAGTTGGCCAGCTCGGAATGCGTTCACACTGTACCCTATACCATTCCAACCAGTGCTATCCCACCTCTCTTGTCATGCTGTGCTGGACCCGGTTCAGCATGACTTGATTGATTCACACTGCAATTTGTTTCGAGCCATGCCATGCTCTACCCGGGTTAGAAGGTAGTGTGAACGGGGTGTTAGTCTTCTCAAATTATCAATAAATGGCTATACACTGAACCATCAGTTCTTAAATGGTATCAGGCAATGGTAAAAGTGTTCTGATAAGTAAATAACATCCAAGCATCTTGTAAGATCAATAAATCAATGGAATTATCTACCCTGTCATGATTAACACCCAATTAATTTTGAACAAATTTTGGGCAGAAATTGGATATGATATAACGAGAGGCCTTTAGCCTATTAACTTAGTTAGTAAATTAAACACAGTGGAACCTTAGTTATCCAAAACCCTTGAGACCAGGGGTGGTCCATAAGTCTGAAAAGTCCATATCTCTGAAACTGTGTATAAGTAACCTTAAAATAACATAAAGAAATTTTTATTTTCAACTACCTTAATAGAACAATCACTACTCTAATAGAGCAGTCATTCCACAGTTTAGTTAACTGAGAATCCGGATAAGTGTGGTCCAGATAACTGAGGTCCAGATAACTGAGGTTCCACTATTGTAATGTTACATGTATTATTATAAAGGTATTAAGTAAATGACTAAGGCTTACTTGTAAACTAAGGAAACGTGTGTGTCTATTTAGCCAAAATCGCAAAAGTACTGGTCATGAGAATTTAAAAGTAAATGCAAGATGAAATGTGAGAAAGTTCCCATCTATGTGCTATCATACAGTACAATAGTACTGTATATTAGGGACATCGAAAGTGTGGGGGCGATCCGTGATATAATATAACCCAAAAATCTGCCATTATTTTTCCTCACAATGACATGACAGTATTGGTTGGGTAAAACCAAGCCCAAAAGTGTCTTCAGATTGACCCAAACATTTGCGTCAAGTTGCTACAGAATTTAGAAAAAATTATTAAACAGAATTTTCTACTGCCTGCCTGCCCACCCACCCGCCTGCCCGCCTGCCTGCCTTCAGTCAAGCGTAGTGGAAAAGTTACTACAGCTACAACCCTAATTTTTTTGCAGAAACGTTTCTAGTTCACTTAAGAAAAAACCTTTGGTATATTGATAAGTGTAATAGATGGAACTTGTTAACTTGTACATACACACATAATTATGTCATTGTAATAGGTCACGTGAGTGTAACATATATATAAGTAACTATTCTGTACTTATAATCAGTTGTGTTTCTGTGTGGTTGTATGATATATTACATTGCTGCTGTGGTCTAGTGTTGTTGTGCGTCATGTCAGCTTACCTACGAGGCACATTACAGTGGTAGTAGAGGATGGCTGAATCGAAGCATATAAGTGTACCGAGGCCTATCCAATCTGGCGATATAACAGAGTGGTTATTACGTTTTGACAGTTGTAGCAAAGCAAATAGCTGGAACGCTGCCAAGAAGGCATTAAAACTTCCTACGCTACTAGAAGGAGAAGCTTTAGCAGCATGGACTGAGTTGACAGAGGAACAACAAGCAGATTACGAAGCGACTGCAAAAAGAACTCAAGGAAAACTTTCACCTCTGGAATTCTCATCTTTAGAAGCATTCCACAAACGAAAACTACGGCCAAGAGAGGCGTTGTCGATGTTCCTACAGGACTTGAAACAAATGCTATTCCACGCTATGCGAAACATTGATGGAACTTCTAGAAACCAACTCCTGTTGCACCAGTTTTTGGCTGGCCTACCAGTTTCAGTGAGTAAACAACTCCGTCCAACAGCTGATATTACTACTATCGACAAGGCTCTGGAACAAGCTTGATTATTGATGGCCATCGACACTGAACTACAGGAACCTGCTAAAGAGTCGTGCTCTGCAATTGTTCCAGCAGCCACTACCAACCAGAATTCCAGCAGCTTGCTGAGTGAGTTGAAGAACTAATGCTACAAGTTGCATCACTAACCAAATGCCATTCGCAACAACCACGATCATTTACTGTAAGACGATGTTTCTATTGTAACCAGCCAGGACACCTCCAGCATAACTGCCCACAGCGAATCCAAGATGAATATAAACAGCGTTGTTGTTATTTGTGTGGCTAGTGGGGTCATGTGGAACAATATTGTCAGATGCAGTTAAATGACGACGGGGCGCCCAAGTCGGGCCGTGGACGCCCCAGGCAGCCATAGGCCCAAATCAGACTATTACAGTAGCTGCAGTTAGAACAAGTGCAGCCATCATCACAGGTGAACTAGCTGGTAGAATGGTGGAAATGATGCTAGATTCAGGGTCAGCTGTGTCATTAATAATGAGAAATGAAATCATCACCTGTGGTGATAAGATTACCACCTTGACGCCACCACCTCCACTTAAGTTGATTACAGCTTCTGGGGAACCACTGCCAATTAGTGGTTGTGTAAGGCTTCCAGTCAAAATTAACCAACTACAAGTTATTCATAACTTCATTGTTGTTGACAGGTTAGTTGCCCCAGTAATCTTGGGTTTAGATTTCTTACAGCAACATACTCTTGTTCTTAATTTTGCTTACAGCCCAGTCATGATACAGCCATTTAGAGGTGATACTGAACCAGTTGAAACAACACCAACTATACCAGAGGAGCTGCACCCCTTATGGGCAGATGTCACAAAGGCTAAGATCAAGCTCTGTGCAACCAGCATTGTGGAAGAACCAGGTATTGATGTCATTGATGAGTGTGTAATACCTTGTTTTGCCAGTATGACAGCTTATGACATGTCTGAGAACAGTAGACCATGCTTGCAATCTGTTGTTCAACAGTTTAAGCAACTTTTTGTCACCAAGCCAGGTAAGGCTAATGGCACATACCACTACATTACAACCAGCGGCACTCCTGTGAAGGTTCTTCCTAGATGCATTCCTGTACATTATAGAGCTGAGATTGAATCCCAGCTGCAGCAAATGTTGGATAATCACATTATCGAGGAAAGCAGTAATCCATAGATGGCCCCTGCAGTCTTTGTCTAAAAGAAGTCAGGAGAACTCCGCCTCTGTGTGGACTATAGGGAGCTCAATAAATGCACTTCCCGTAATGTTCATCCCCTCCCATTATAATTACCAGACGAGGTTCTAGACCGTTTAGCTGGCTCTTCCATCTTTTCAACATTAGATCTACAAAGTGGATATTGGCAGCTTCAGGTCAATCCAGCAGATAAGGAAAAGACAGCATTTTGTCCTGGTCCAGGAATGGACCTGTTCCAGTTTTGCAGGATGCCATTCGGGTTAACAGGAACACCAGGATCCTTTCAGCGTTTAAAGGACACTATCTTTCGAGGTTTGTCATATGTCACTATTTATCTGGATGATATTCTTATTCATTCAACAACCGAGGAGGCACATCAAGAACATCTGACCACAGTTTTTCAGAGGCTAAATGATGCTGGTCTTACCTTGCGCGGTAGAAAGTGCTGAATTGGTATGACCAGTGTAACATATTTGAGGCATGTTTTTTCAGCCAGTGGTATGTCACCAGATCCAACTAAGTTCAAGCAGTTCAAGCTTGGCCAGTTCCTACAGATGTTAAGGGTCTGCGGCAATTTCTAGGCCTTTCATCATATTATCGTTGTTACATTCAGGATTTTTCTAAGGTAGCAGCTCCCTTACATGCACTGACACAGAAAAATGCTAGGTTTAACTGGGATGATACTTGTCAAGCAGCATTTTTGAGCCTCAAACAGAAATTGATACAACCACCTGTTTTAACTTATCCCCAGTTCCACACTTCAGCTAGCCCATTTGCTGTCTACACTGATGCTAGCAATGTTGGTTTAGGTGCAGTGCTGGAGCAAGACCACCACGTTATAGCTTATGCCAGCCGCACACTATCCAAGTCTGAGCAAAATTACAGTGTTATTCAGAAAGAGTGTCTTGCCATTGTTTACGCCACCAAGCAATTGACATTACTTGTTGAGCAGGCAGTTTATTTTACACACTGATCATGCACCATTACAATGGCTGTCTGGTCAGCGAATGGAAGGCTTTTTAGCTAGATGGGTACTGGCACTCCAAGAATATCAATTTCAAATAGTGTATCGCAAAGGTGCACTACACGGAAGTTGTGTTTCTGTGTGGTTGTATGATATATTACATTGCTGCTGTGGTCTAGTGTTGTTGCGCATCATGTCAGCTTACCTACGAGGCACATTACATAAGCATACAGTGCTTGCGCTATTGTCTTACCTTTTATCCTTCTTTACCATGGCCATCAGTCAAGGTTCTACCGCTGAGTGTTAATAGACTACAGTACGGCTTCCATATCAGTGTATATTGCATCAAACTATTCGAACACACATGGTCGCCGGTTGCACCAAAAACACACGTACATGACTCGCTGTTGATATCGATCAGAGAGAGCAACTCACGGCAAACTATATAGCAATGTGTAAGTCAATAAAAATAGTATAAGAAAATATTTGGAATTTTAAATTAGATTAGGGACAGTGTATAATGTTGCAATAAAAAGTACTGAAACAAGCTGGATTGGAGTAGTACGTAGTGTCCAAATACTGTAAAACAATAAGAAGTGAATATCCCTACTGTGCTACACCCAATGCACAGTAGGGATATTCACTTCTTATTGTTTTACAGTATTTGGACATTACGTACTACTCCAATCCAGCTTGTTTTTTCAGTACTTTTTTTATTCCAGCATTATTCACTGTCCCTAATCTAATTTAAAATTCCAAATTTTTCTTATACTTGTAAATTACAACCAGCTGGTCATGTATGTATGTTCATTTTAGATCCTGGTTTAATGGCTACTCTCAACCCAGTAATTATCACTGGGGATATAGGAAGTGATCCTATTAACTTAACATGCACAGCTTCAGTGACAGTCAGTGATATCATTTCAGCTGTTTATGACTTTACATGGAGGAGGAATGGAGAAGTGATAGATCTGTCTGATGATAGGATTATGGTATGTGCTGTATTGTACTGTTATATGCTATGACATATCATTACTACAGATAACCATAACCAATGATACCATGTCGTCAATGTTTTACATTAGTGGTACTGATACAGATGCTATGCAGGACAATGGCATGTATACTTGTCAAGTAACTCTCACTATAGCTGGAGTTGATGTGTTTATGAATGATTCTGATGATTCATTAGTTGTATTAAGCGGTAAAGTGATATATAGCATTTTATTGCTTTGTATGTAATGAACTAAAGAATTATGCAACACAAGTACATAATATATGCAAACATCAGAACCTACAAGAATGCTTAAATGCAAGAAAGGAATTGGAAATTTAAATACAAAAAGATGAAAGTTTATAACCATTGTATCATAATTATAGTCGTTATGCTATGTCAGTGTGTTAATGGTGGCATATACGTGAAACACTACAGTTCTATTAGAGTGGTTGACTGCTCTATTAAAATATCTTGATCTTTTGTTACCAACAAAAGTGAAGGTGCCTTTTCCTCTTATTTCCGCCGCATATGGTGCATACACCTTCCATGTGTATGATAATGTTCATCCATACATGCATTGATGCTTGTTTTAAAGTATTTATACATTTGCACTTTTAAAATACGCACAGTGTTTGCTTTACTTAGTTCAGGCTCCTACTTTCTTTTTGTGATGTCCAATGCAGTCACATTTTAATGCCATTAGCAGCTTTATTGTACCATTCCCACCATAACAATAATAATCATGACACACTCCTTGCTGTTTAGTGTTTACTGTGCAAGTATACTTGTGTTACACTAAGTGCCAGCAACTTTGCTGCTGGAAATGTGTGACATTTATAAAGAAATCAGAAGTTAAGAACTATAGGCATGACATTGGTACCCTAAGTGTTGATTACATATGTATATAACCTGCTATCCCATCACTCATTAGTATTATTGTGTGGAAATGTGCTTCATAACTGTTTGTGTATACTATAGAAATGGTACCACCCTTCCTTCCAATCTTAAATGATGTCACCACAACACCATACTCAGTCAACATCTCATGGGTGATACCCACTATTGTGTTTGATCAAGAGAATTATACAGTACAGTATGGTACTGACATGACAATGCTACTGAATACTAGTGAACTGGTTCAAGGAAGCAATGATACTAATGCCATAAATGGCATGTTCTCTGTCAACATTACTAGATTAACACCATTCACTACATATTATTATGTTATAACAGCTACCAATAGAATAAATAGTACTAACACGTCAGTTAGGAACTTCACCACTGATCAGACAGGTATGTGTACTGATTATCTCAAGCTACACAATGTCAATGAAGCTATTTATTTCTGTATACAGCTCCTGGTATAGCTCCTATGGGGTTCATGTATATTGCCACAAAATCTGATAGTATCACATTCCAGTGGACTCCTCTAACTGATCGTCAAGCTAATGGAAATGTCATGCAGTATATCATAACTTGCAATCAATCAGATGTGTATAGGGTAAGTAATCAATGCATATAACCTGCTTTCCCATCACTCATTTGTACATTGTCATTGCAACACAACCTCAACCTCTGGGAACTATGTGGTGTTTGGAAAATTGAACAGTCTGTATTTACTGCAAAGCAGTGGTTGTTTCAGATTTTTTGACCATCACAACCAAGAGTTTGTAATATCAAGACTCACGGTAGTGAGTCGCGCGGCCAGTAAAGCAGAAACGCGCCACAGACAATAAATGACGCGACCACTACGTGAGCATTTTACAGGAACGAACGTTGTCAAATTCAGCCTTCCTGTAACTCACCCGCCACTTACGCTATCCCTCTGAAACTCTAGAGTTGAACTCATCGTGTCACTGGTAACTACCACACAAGCAGTGAAGCAAATCCATGCCGATTGTTTCGTGATCGAGATTGCCAACATCAAAGGGGAAGTTTCTTTTTTTTTCTTCTTCTTTTTTTATTGCATGCGGTTAGATGCAACCGCAGGTATATGCCTTGTGTTCCTTTGTGCATTCCAAACATTGATTGCCCTGCTATCGCTTCAGTATTCACTCAATCACCTCAAGATTCACATCATCGATTTCACCATACATAATTACCGTACAGTCGTAATTTCAGCACCAAACGAAGTTTCAGTCGTCCTCAGTTGACCTAGAGGCCAAATACAAAACCCAGATTGTTGTTTTCCGAAATACTCGCTTGGCATGTAGGGAAATGTATCTTTAAACTGTTCTACAAGTTTCGTTCAGATTGAAACATATGTTTTTGAGAATGGCTAGTTTGAAATTTGAATTTAGTCGCCCCCACGTAATTTGCTCTCTCTAAGAATTTTACTCGGAATTTAAAAAAATGACGCAGAGCACAACTGCGGTCACTGGGTGTTGATGAACTGGCGCTCTATGCAGTTAATCAGTGCATATAGCCACAAAGAAGTGTGCTGCCATAGATTATAGTCCACAGATATAATCTATGGTGCTGCATACCATCGTTCATTTTTAAATTTGAATTTAGTCGTCCCCACCGTGATGTAATTTGTCCTCTAAGGGTGTGGCTTAAAGAATGACACAGAGTACAACTGCGGTTACCAGTTGTTGACACAAGCTGCAAGTAATTAGCACATGTAGCTAGCCAATTGTCACCATGCATTATTGCATTTTATAGCACCCCTACACAAAAATTACACATGTAATTACAACATACAGAGGACACATGAATACCAAACACTTTTCACAACAATAATGTAAGAATTGTACAATAATGACTGTAATATAACTGCTATGAAAATGTTTTCCAGTGGCCCGCCATGGTAGCAAGTCTCACATGACGGCATGTATATTCATCCAAGCACAATGGGAGTAACAAGTAAGTACGATGACAAGTTGGCATGACTCCATTTGTAGAATCCAGATGAGTGGGTGTGGCTCCAGTATGTCTAAACAGTTAACAAACATTCCTGTTATAAATACGTGCTAGAGTTGCAATAGTATTTAAATGCAACAATACATAGTCTCCATTGCATCACTATCAAACGACACTAAGTGGAGGATATTGTTGCATCTATAGTATGTACACTCTATCAGTACAACCTGTCTTAATGGCCACCAGTATAGAAAGACAACCTCTCTTGAAAAGCCAATTCCAATTGAGAATTTATACACTGTTTACCTGCTTATTGAGTGAAGGTGGCAATAAACAAGTTCCACCGTAATTTATACACATGATCTGATCTATATATTCTGTCAGTGGATGAGATCCACTTGGCCAGGACAAAATGTGACTTAAATGTCCTGGATGATCCATACTCAACCCACTTATGACCCAGTGGCACAATGGAACTGAGTATAGAGAATACAATTATATTTATTTCTAAGATGTGTGGATGTGTGGACACATTACATGTACATACAAGACATGCTACGTACTGTTTTAGCATTTCAAGTCACCACATTATGTACAGACCAGTCAACAATGCTTCATAGTGCCCATCAGTAAACCTGAAGAAAAGTTACGAAAAATAAAAATTCACATAAGTACAATGAAACCTCATTAATACAATGAAACCTCATTAATATGGCCAGCTGTGGAACCAAAAAATTTGGCCTGAATAACAAGGTGGCCTTATTAATGAGGTCATAAAGTACTGCTTAGCTATCTACTAGAGGTGGCCAATATAATGAGGTGGTCTTATTAAGAGGTGGCCGTTAAGTGAGGTTTCACTGTACATACGGTTCATAATGGTGAACAATATTAATGGTTAACAATATACACTGAAACCTGCATGACACATTCAGAGATTGTATTTAGATGGATGATACAGTAACGCATTGTGACTTCAATACTCGTGATGTGTCACTGCTAGGCAGCAACCATATACACGGCACTGCCAATGCACAACATCGCACTTGTTCGCACACACAATTTTGCTCAAGATTTTAGTGTAGAAACTAGCTGTTTGCTCGAAAGACTGTGTGGCAGCTGTTTACAAGTGGCCACCAAGACAGATCCACTGAGGATGAAAGCCAGGCATTAGATATTTGGTATTTCATGTGTTGAAGGCATTCCAGGGTTTCCGGTAGTCTCAAATCTCACCACAGTTTAACTCAGGCAGTGTTGTGGTCACCACTAAACCACTGGAATGATGTGTTATGTTCATCTTATGCTTGGCTACTATATTGTAGAACTGAAATGGATACTCTGAAAATATATATCCTATGGATAATGACTTCATCACTTTCTTCATCAGGAGCTTATAAGGACCAATAGTGAAACTTTTTACACTTTGGGCTGACAGCCAACTGCCTAAGTCTGAAGCAGTGCCTTTGGTGCTCTAACAGATTGGCTGCCCCCCTTGCTGCCAGCACTCACTGTCTCATACACTGTCACACACTAAATCCATCCCTATAACCAGTTAGAACAGCATGCTTCTTTCCTTTTTTAAGGCCGCAAAATGCAGCCACCTCTTTAAAAAGCTAGGTCAGAAAATTGTGTCCCTACAGCCTGAATAATGACCAGTTTTCACTGTACTATTAGTGATTAGTGATCATGGAGGATTATTTATTAAGACACTAAGATATACAAACGCTACAACCTCTAAATATAGCAGTAAATTTTTACCCTGGTCCAATGTCTAATAATCATGAGAGACTCTACTGTGACAAATACATGTTTATCATGATTGTGCTAATCGCCTTTTTACAATTAAAGGCGTTTATTTACAGCAGGACATAATTACGCACCCCTCTATTGTCTCTGTACATACTTGCCTTTTCTTCACTATTCTCATTTCATTTCACAAGATCTCTTGCCAGGGGCATAGCCTGTTCACTTGAATTAGTTAATGCTTGAAGTAGATCGAGATACTCTAATAGAACAGTCACATTTCTACAAGTGCCATATTTTTATATTGTAAAGTCTGTAAGTAGCTAGTAATTTAAGCTATACAATCCGATGCAAAAAGTATTGAAATCCCATCCAAAAACAGCTTATAGCTGTAAAAAAAGTGTGCATCCAAGTAAAGCAGAGTTAACTGCGACAAAAAGTAATGATATCATAATGCGGCCATGTGCGAGGTGTGCAAGTTGTAAAATTAATATTAGCTAATCAGATAATACAATGTTATTGTTAAAATGTTAATGAGAACTATGTGATGCTGCTAGTTTTTAAGTGTGTGAGCATCTTCATAAATGCCGTATACAGGAAAGACGGCCAAACTCAAACTATTTATTGCTATCAGAGAATCTATACACATTGCTTTATTAAATTTGTGTGGCATTTATGAAGATGCTCACACACTTAAAAACTAGCAGCATCACATAGTTCTCATTAACACTTTAACAATAACATTGTATTATCTGATTAGCTAATATTAATTTTACAATTTGCACACCTCGCACATGGCCGCATTATGATATCATTACTTTTTGTCGCAGTTAACTCTGCTTTACTTGGACGCGCACTTTTTTTACAGCTATAAGCTGTTTTTGGATGGGATTAACTATAATACTATGAACTCTTGTCACAGCTGACTATATGAGTAATGTAACAACTGATAAACAACAACCCAGGCCTTGCAGGCTACCTCAAATTGCATTTCTCTTTGAGTCAAAAGAAGCATGTCCCTTTCATAAACAAAGAGCAAACTCAAGGCTTTGCGTGTAGAGAATTAGTTTGTGGTTTGTTAGTATTACCTACAGGCCTTAGTAACAAAAATGTGGTATTGCAAAATAATTAATGAATTATGAAATACAGTGTAACTACAAATTTACAGTAACAATACAAAGTCAAGGTGGCTAAATTAAAATATTAGCTCATAGGACATATCAAATTCAATACTTAGCAGGAGACAGTATTAAATCGGCGCCCAGTTTTTTATTCTTTTCATTGGAAGTAGCAAATGTCAACTACTGTACTGGATGATTGATGTAAATTAAAGCCAAGAAAGATTTTTAGAGACAAAATATAATAGCAATTGTGACCTTTATTGGGATGAAATTGATTATTACAGAAACAAAAGAGTTTCCTATGTTCCAGAGAAGTTATACTTCATGTGCTTCATGTGTAGTGTTCATTTAATAGAATGCCACCACCTCTGGTTCTGCTACAATGGGAACAGTTACTGGTCTTAGTCCATTCACTGTCTACTCTTGTAAAATATTTGCTGTCACTGTGGCCAATGGTCCGATGAGTGATCCTCCTGTTGTAGTAACTACAGCTGAAGCAGGTAAGGGAGTTAGTTAATGTACAGTAACTCATATGATTGTTCCATAGCTCCTAGTCCTATTATGATCAATTCAGTCACTGGTATTAATAATAGTGCAGTACGTGTAATGTGGACCAGACCTGCTGTACTCAATGGAATCCTAATCAGTTACACTATTGTCTATACTGTTGAGGGTGTTTCCCAATCACCTGTAACTGTTGACTACAATGGAGAATTAGTAAGTCTGTACATATCTTATTAGCACTGTTATATTATTTCTGATACTACAGACACAATCATATGATATCACTAGACTGGCTCCTTATCAGTTAGTGGCTGTAGGTATCTTTGCTACTAATGGAGGAGGAACAAGTGGTCCCAGTAATATGACGTCTGGTAGATCAAGTGAAGCAGGTATAGGATTTTTATAAGTTATTGGGGATCATGGGTTTGAATATGACCTGAAGTGCAAATTTGTGAACTCAAGTTTGCGCTTCAGCTGATTGTTTTATTGAATTCATTATAAACTTTCTTTGCAACATAATTCATTGTTAGTAGACACCAGACGTATGATGCAAATTACACCCCTATACTAATTGCTAATAAACAAGACAGTTGTTTCATATAACACAATACGTAAAGGCTAAAGCTGTCCTAGAGTTAATGACTGACAATATCTTATGTGATAGAAAGCCATTGAAGTGCAAATTGATACCTTTATGTATTGTAAGCAAAAGAAGGTTGAAAAAGGTAAGTCCATATTTATTGCATGTGCTGCAGTACACCAAAAGGTATCTAAGAGTAAAAAAAATCCATCCACCCATAGCACTAGTATAGGCAATATTGAATTGTGGCAAATGGTGGTGTGTGATATAGGATATTTTCCTATCACAATTATTACACACAATATATCACGATACGATATATATCACGATATACAAACTCATCACTCAGTTTGTGTGTTTACACTGATGACACTTGTAGCACTGATGTACTACAAGTACAATTATGGTACATGACAACATTACAAGCTCTTTTATCACAAAAAGTACAGGGTACAATGACATCTTGGGTACATTTTTCTCTAAAATCTATACCTGGGCTTATATCACGATATAAAGATTCTATATCATATCACAATATAGAAAATTTTATCACGATATATCGATATATATATCACATATCGCACATCACTAGTGGGAAAGTATGATCCCCAGTATATTATTTTGTTATCAATTTAAAATGAATTAGGGATCCAAGCGATAAAAAGTAATGAAAAAAGAGATAATGATGGTATTACAGCATAGCTCAGTAGGAAAATATTGAACAAAATCAGTGTTATAACATGCCATTGTAGGGATTTTCCTGCTGAGCTATGCTGTCTTGTTTCACTACTCTTTTTATCTCTTGGATCCCTACTTCATTTTTTGTTATAATCTTTTGTTGTAGTAACTACAGCTGAAATAGGTAAAGGAGTTAGTTAATGTACAGTAACTCATATGATTGTTCCATAGCTCCTAGTCCTATTATGATCAATTCAGTCACTGGTATTAGTAATAGTGCAGTACGTGTAATGTGGACCAGACCTGCTGTACTCAATGGAATCCTAATCAATTACACTATTGTCTATACTGTTGAGGGTGTTTCCCAATCACCTGTAACTGTTGACTACAATGGAGAATTAGTAAGTCTGTACATATCTTATTAGCACTGTTATATTATTTCTGATACTACAGACACAATCATATGATATCACTAGACTGGCTCCTTATCAGTTAGTGGCTGTAGGTATCTTTGCTACTAATGGAGGAGGAACAAGTGGTCCCAGTAATATGACGTCTGGTAGATCAAGTGAAGCAGGTATAGGATTTTTATAAGTTATTGGGGATCATGGGTTTGAATATGACCTGAAGTGCAAATTTGTGAACTCAAGTTTGCGCTTCAGCTGATTGTTTTATTGAATTCATTATAAACTTTCTTTGCAACATAATTCATTGTTAGTAGACACCAGACGTATGATGCAAATTACACCCCTATACTAATTGCTAATAAACAAGACAGTTGTTTCATATAACACAATACGTAAAGGCTAAAGCTGTCCTAGAGTTAATGACTGACAATATCTTATGTGATAGAAAGCCATTGAAGTGCAAATTGATACCTTTATGTATTGTAAGCAAAAGAAGGTTGAAAAAGGTAAGTCCATATTTATTGCATGTGCTGCGGTACACCAAAAGGTATCTAAGAGTAAAAAAAATCCATCCACCCATAGCACTAGTATAGGCAATATTGAATTGTGGCAAATGGTGGTGTGTGATATAGGATATTTTCCTATCACAATTATTACACACAATATATCACGATACGATATATATCATGATATACAAACTCATCACTCAGTTTGTGTGTTTACACTGATGAAACTTGTAGCACTGATGTACTACAAGTACAATTATGGTACATGACAACATTACAAGCTCTTTTATCACAAAAAATACAGGGTACAATGACATCTTGGGTACATTTTTCTCTAAAATCTATACCTGGGCTTATATCACGATATAAAGATTCTATATCATATCACAATATAGAAAATTTTATCACGATATATCGATATATATCACATATCGCACATCACTAGTGGGAAAGTATGATCCCCAGTATATTATTTTGTTATCAATTTAAAATGAATTAGGGATCCAAGCGATAAAAAGTAATGAAAAAAGAGATAATGATGGTATTACAGCATAGCTCAGTAGGAAAATATTGAACAAAATCAGTGTTATAACATGCCATTGTAGGGATTTTCCTGCTGAGCTATGCTGTCTTGTTTCACTACTCTTTTTATCTCTTGGATCCCTACTTCATTTTTTGTTATAATCTCTTGTTGTAGTAACTACAGCTGAAATAGGTAAAGGAGTTAGTTACTGTACAGTAACTCATATGATTGTTCCATAGCTCCTAGTCCTATAATGATCAATTCAGTCACTGGTATTAGTAATAGTACAGTACGTGTAATGTGGACCAGGCCTGTTGCACTCAATGGAATCCTAATCAATTACACTATTGTCTATACTGTTGAAGGTGTTTCCCAATCATCTGTAACTGTTGATTACAATGGAGAACCAGTGAAAGTTATTGGGGATCATGGGTTGAATATGACCTGAAGTGCAAATTTGTGAACTCAAGTTTTCGCTTCAGCTGATTGTTTTATTAAATTCATTATACTTGGTTTTTTAAAACTTTCTTTGCAACATAATTTATTGTTAGTAGACACCAGACATATGATGCAAATTACACCCCTATACTAATTTCTAATAAACAAGGCAGTTGTTTCATATTATATAGTTATACAACGGCCACGAGTGCTCTGCCTGATATAAATGCACGAGCCTGAGGGCCGTTAGGCCCGAAGGCAAGTGCGTTTATACAGGCAGAGCACAAGTGCACGTTGTATAACTGTTATGTACCACTCACCTAATCGGTGGGGAGAGTCTCACAAGACAGCTGTAACATTTATAAAGGCCAGGTTTCTAACATCGATTGTGGGTAACCAAGCCGGACGTTGCGATGACATTCCCCCTGCAGTACTGCAGCCACCTGAGATATTGAAAGCTAGTACGCTATGGGTTATATCACTAACCTGCATTCGCTGTTCGACTCTCATCATGTAGTGCTCAGCATGCCAGCATGCTATATAGACTATTAAGCACTAGACTAATCACCGTAGTGATTCTCTCGAGCAAAAAAAAGCAGCTAAATAGACGGTTTAAGTAAACAAAACCTAACTAATAAACGATACTAGTCTAATTCTTACTATTCATACTGGCTAATCTCGAATCAGGTGGCATGACAAAACTGGTTACCACAATCGAACGTAAAGGTTAGTATTATTTAGAATATATTTGTTTTATTGAGTCATTGTTGAAGTGGACTACAGTTTAATTTGAGCTAAAATGGCACCAGACTAGTAAGGTGTATAAGTACGTTTATATATATGTAGACTAGAGTTGTGGCCACCCGCGTTGGCTTTTTCGATCGCCATTGGCTGCTTGTAAACATTATACGTATTGGTGGCGTTATGGCCCACAATCGACCTTTACATGTCGGGCTATAAAAGAATTCGAGTGATCTGTGAAGTGTCTTTCCACCTATTAGGTGAGGTGTCGTAGTGGTCTTCGCCACCGGCACTTGTGCTATGCTGCACAAAACCACAGCCAGTGCAATATCTGTATATTGCACTGCGGTCGGTGCATTATAACTTATAATGCACTCGTTGTGGTCTACAAAACCGCAACCAGTGCGTTATAAGTTATAATGCACTTGCTGCGGTCTGCAGCAGTGCAATATACAAATTATGGCACTGGCGGTGCCTTTGAACTGCCCACGCAGAGTGGTACATAACACAATACGTAAAGGCTAAAGCTGTCCTAGAGTTAATGACTGACAATATCTTATGTGATAGAAAGCCATTGAAGTGCAAATTGATACCTTTATGTATTATCTAATCCAAAACAGCCAAGCTGTAAAAAAAGTGTGCGGCCCTCAGAAAGGCTATGGTGAAAAAAGATGTGAAATCCAAGGTGGCGGCCAAGAAATGGCTGTGATGGTAGGTTAATGGTAAAAATTTTAATAACGACAATTCAGGTGAATTTTTGTGCCACTTCACAAAATTTACCTAAATTGTCATTATTAAAATTTTTACCATTAACCTACCATCACAGCCATTTCTTGGCCGCCACCTTGGATTTCACATCTTTTTTCACCATAGCCTTTCTGAGGGCCGCACACTTTTTTTACAGCTTGGCTGTTTTGGATTAGATTTCATTTCTTTTTGTATTTGTATACCCCAAAGCCGGCCTATGGCCAGCTTTGGGACTTTTTTAACCTATGTTTTTTTCTTTACTACAGGAAGAAGAAAAGATGAAGTAGATGTACTTTAAATATTTTATCAGTAAATGTACAAATTATATGTACTGTATAATACATATGTGACCGAATTTGCGAAAAGGGGTCTTCCACACACATCCAATTTGCCAACTTTGACAATTGATAACTTCAGATTGGAAAGAGCTATTGCCTTGATATTTGGGCAGTGGTGAGCACCACTATAGCTGAAGACATGGTGAAATTTTCAGGTTAATATGTTACTTGAACACTGAGTTATGGTCTCCAACGGTTACAGAATTGGATGTGTGTGGAAGACCCCTTTTCGCAAATCCGGTCACATAATATTATATTGATTACAGAAATCTCCATGGTGGTTTCTTTGTAACTGAACACTCTACAAGGTGACTTCTTCTAATTGCTCTCTCTACAGGGTGAATTGTTTGTAGCTGAACGATCTACAAGGTAACTTCTTCTAGCTGATCTCTCTACAGGGTGATGTGTTTGTAGCTGAATTCTGTATAGGTGATTTGTTTGCAGCTGAGCTCTTTACAGAATGGTTTCTTTGTAGCTGAACTCTCTAAAAGGTAACTTCTTCTAACTGATCTTTCTACAGGGCAATTTGTTTCTGGCAGAATTTTCTACAGGGTGATTTCTTTGCAGCTGAACTCTCTACATGGTGGTTTCTTTGTAGCTGAACTCCCTACAAGGTAATTTCTTCTAGCTGATCTCTCTACAGGGAGATTTGTTTGTAGCTGAACTATCTACAAGGTAACTTCTTATAGCTGATCTCTCTACAAGGTGATTTGTTCGTAGTTTAATTCTGTACAGGTGATTTGTTTGCAGCTGAGCTCTTTACAAAATGGTTTCTTTGTAGCTGAACTTTCTCCAAGGTAACTTCTTCTAACTGATCTTTCTACAGGGTGATTTGTTTGTAGCTGAACTATCTACAAGGTAATTTCTTCTAGCTGATCTCTCTACAGGGAGATTTGTTTGTAGCTGAACTCTCTACAGGTGATTTGTTTGCAGCTGAACTATCTAGATGATGGTTTCTTTGTAGCTGAACTCTCTACAAGGTAATTTCTTCTAGCTGAACTCTCTACATGGTGGTTTCTTTGTAGCTGAACTCTCTACAAGATAACTTCTTCTAACTGATCTTTCTACATGGCAATTTGTTTCTGGCAGAATTTTCTACAGGGTGATTTCTTTGCAGCTGAACTCTCTACATGGTGGTTTCTTTGTAGCTGAACTCTCTACAAGGTAATTTCTTCTAGCTGATCTGTCTACAGGGAGATTTGTTTGTAGCTGAACTATCTACAAGGTGACTTCTTCTAGCTGAACTCTCTACAGGATGATTTGTTTGCAGCTGAACTCTCTACGTGGTAGTTTCTTTGTAGCTGAACTCTCTACAATGTGACTTCTTCTAGCTGAACTCTCTACAGGGTGACTTGTTTTTAGCTGATCTCTCTACAGGGTGACTTGTTTCTAGCTGAACTCTCTACAGGTGATTTGTTTGCAGCTGAACTCTCTACATGGTGGTTTCTTTGTAGCTGAACTCTCTACAAGGTAACTTCTTCTAACTGATCTTTCTACAGGGTGATTTGTTTGTAGCTGAATTCTCTACAGGGTGATTTATTTGCAGCTTAACTCTCTACAAGGTGACTTCTTCTAGCTGAACTCTCAACAGAGTGATTGATTTATTTTGCAGCTGAACTCTCTACATGGTGGTTTCTTTGTAACTGAACTCTCTACAGGGTGATTTGTTTGTAGCTGAACTCTCTACAGGGTGATTTGTTTGTAGCTGAACTCTCTATAGGGTGCTCTGTTCATAGCTGAACTCCCTATAAGGTAACTTCTTCTAGCTAATCTTTCTACAGGGCGATTTGTTTGTAGCTGAGTTCTCTACAGGGTGATTTGTTTGCAGCTGAACTCTCTACATGATGGTTTCTTTGTAGCTGAACTCTCTACAAGGTAATTTCTTCTAGCTGATCTCTCTACAGGCCGATTTGTTTGTAGCTGAACTCTCTACATGATGGTTTCTTTGTAGCTGAACTCTCTACAAGGTGATTTCTTCTATAGCTGATCTTTCTACAGGGTGATTTGTTTGTAGTTGAACTCTCTACATGATAGTTTCTTTGTAGCTGAACTCTCTACAAGGTGATTTCTTCTATAGCTGATCTTTCTACAGGGTGATTTGTTTGTACCTGAACTATCTACATGATGGTTTCTTTGTAGCTGAACTCTCTACAAGGTAACTTCTTCTAGCTGATCTCTCTACAGGACAATTTGTTTGTACCTGAACTCTCACATGATTGTTTCTTTGAAGCTGAACTCTCTACAAGGTGATTTCTTCTAGCTGATCTTTCTACAGGGTGATTTGTTTGTAGCAGAACTTTCTACAAAGAAACTTCTTCTAGCTGATCTCTCTACAGGGAGATTTGTTTGTAGCTGAACTCTCTATGCATGATTTGTTTGCGGCTGAATTCTCTACATGATGGTTTCTTTGTAGCTGAACTCTCTACAAGGTAACTTCTTCTAGCTGATCTCTTTACAGGGTGAATTGTTTGTAGCTGAACGATCTACAAGGTAACTTCTTCTAACTGATCTCTCTACAGGGTGATTTGTCTGTAGCTGAACTCTCTACAAGGAAACCTATTTTAACTGAGCTCTGTACAGGGTGAATTGTTTGTAGCCGAACTATCTACAAGGTAACTTCTTCTAGCTAATCTCTCTACAGGATGATTTGTTTGTAGCTGAACTATCTACAAGGTAACTTCTTCTAGCTGATCTCTCTACAGGGTGATTTGTTTGTAGCTGAATTCTGTATAGGTGATTTGTTTGCAGCTGAGCTCTTTACAGAATGGTTTCTTTGTAGCTGAACTCTCCACAAGGTAACTTCTTCTAGCTGATGAATCTACAGGGTCACTAGTTTGTAGCTGAATTCTCTACATGGTGGTTTCTTTGTAACTGAACTATCTATAAGGTGACATCTTCTAGCTGATCTTTCAACAGGGTGATTTGTTTGTAACTGAACTCTCTACAAGAAAACTTCTTCTAACTGATGTCTGAACAGGGTGAATTGTTTGTAGCTGAACTCTCTACAGGGTGATTTGTTTGTAGCTGATCTCTATACAGGTTACTTATTTTTAACTGATCTCTTGAATTCTGTTCAGGGTGACTGCTCTATTAGGATGACTGCTCTATTAGAGTGTCTCGATCTCGCACTTGCTACACCAAGTTGGATTTCGTGTTATAACTCCGTGGCTTTAAGTCTGATTCTTCTACACCATTGAAGAGCCTTTCTAAGATGATAACTCCATCTGTACAGCGATTTTCAAAGCATTACCCCAAGTGGTTTATCTGGTAGGCGTGGCAAGCATAATAATAATAATAATAATAATAAAAATTAGCTAATCTCGATTGCGCAATTGTTACACACTGTTGATTTTTTCGCTGTATCTTCCTGGTTTTTAGCTCGATTTCTTTCAAACCACAAAAGGTTTGAGGTTCAATAGTTAACCTATTCACCCACCGATTTTCAGCTTCTTCCCATACGCGGTTTACCCTGTAGGCGTGACAACATATTGGTGTCATTTTTCGTGCATAATCGCTCATAACTCTTTGCCTGTTTATGGTATTCCATCCAAAGTTGGTACAGAGATGCGCCGTTATACCCCTCTTCTGTGTGCCAAATTTCAAGGCAATCGGATAACGCGTTCGCGTTTTATAGCAGTTTTTGTAAGTGTGCGAAAAGAGGAAGAAAAATAAGAAGAAGAAAAAAAAAACCAAGAAACTAAGCCAATTTTTGAAGTCGCATATCTCAGGAATGCCTGAAGCGATTTCGCTCAAATTTGGAATGTGGAGTGCTGAAAGTGGGGGGAATCTACACAGCAAAATTTGTCTTGTTTCATCAAGGCAGCACAGAGCTACGGAGGTGCGAATATTGCGTTTTCTTTCTTCCTGTCAATATACTCACGGGGTTGCGCGCCGGCTTCTTGGGCCGCACGACACACTACCGTGTGTCTTGATAAGCAAAAGAAGGACAAAAAAAGGTTAGTTATTGCACATGCTGCGGTACACCAAAAGGCATCTAAGAGTAAAAAAATCAAGCCCATGGCACTAGTATAGCCAATATTGAATTGTGGGAAAGTATGATCCCCAGTATATTATTTTGTTATCAATTTAAAATGAATTAGGGATCCAAGCAATAAAAAGTAATGAAAACAAGAGATAATGATGGTATTACAGGATAGCTCAGTGGGAAAATATTGAACAAAATCAGTGTTATAACATGCCATTGTAGGGATTTTCCTACTAAGCTATGCTATCTTGTTTCACTACTCTTTTCATCGCTTGGATCCCTACTTCATTTTTTTTGTTATAACATACAGCTATACATGTGTGACTGTTCCATTAATGGGGTTGTCTCGAACCTATCATGAAGTTACAGATATCTGCAAGGTGTCCAGTAGTATAACCACTTTAAATGATTTTGTGACATCTTAATATGCTGCACATGGAAAGTGTAATAATTTAAACAACAGCAAGTACAGGAAAAATAAATTACAGGCACTTACTAAAACAGTTGTAGCTTTTACACAGTGACCTGTTCTTAGTGAAGAAAGGGTCTAATAATATCATCTTATTTGCCTACTCAAGAGGAGTTCAACAATCTTAGTTTTGTTGCAGTAGATGAAAGGATGCGTAATTTATGGATATTTGTTCACTTCTGATCAAAGTGTTCTTCACTGAATTCGCCTTAGGAAAAACTTATGAATTCCTCTATTCACAACTAACATGATGGTGCACATTTCAAGCATTCAAAAATAATTATGGAATTTTTTAATACAAAAGTATTTTTACCAATTGTAATTATTGCTTTACACTGAAAAATTTAGGCTTATGTGATCGTGTTGGGTTTTCACAGATGAGGTGTGTGTAATATGTATTTAAAATCAGTTTGTAAGAATAGCGTTTCCTTAGCAGTGTAATTACAAATTAATTCACAAAATAATTATGGAATACAGAATTACAATAACTTTATTAATTTGATAATTCTGTATGCATTATTATGAACAATATCCTATCAACGAAAGCGTTGATTAATTCCAGCTATATAACTAGCTGCATAGCGCCAGGAGTAACATCAACTTGTTTCTCAAGAGCAGAGCCTGAAATTACGGTCGGACATCAGACAATTTCCGGCCACTATTAGTGTTTGTCAGAACAACTACCGATTTGCGCGGACATAACATCCGAACCATTAAAAACAACCTACCTTGCAATATTAAACCACTGCGTGGCTTCACTGAAAAAGTCTTCAACGCTAGCGTGCATAAGAATCGCGAGAGAATCGCCATCTTGATCGCCATTGATCGATCGATAACTATATAGCACGTGCATGTGAGTAACTGTGTGCCAATTTTTACGAACGGATTTTTTCCTCGTGGCAGTTAATAGCTGTCGAAAGCTTAACAAAACCAGTGCAAGTATAGTTTTAGGTAGTGCCTAGTTGTTTTTTTGAGTGAAACTTTGTTTGCATATCGTAAACTAACTGCGTTTCCTGATATTGCATAAG
The DNA here is from genome assembly GCF_963678975.1 of Dysidea avara. Classification (NCBI taxonomy): domain Eukaryota; kingdom Metazoa; phylum Porifera; class Demospongiae; order Dictyoceratida; family Dysideidae; genus Dysidea; species Dysidea avara. The sequence continues at coordinate 4,272,486 of NC_089281.1, forward strand.
TTTGTAGCTAACTAATCATATTGCAGCTAATGCATGCAGTTATGCTTGCCAAACCGCTTTATGTGTAGTACCTCTGGAACAAGAAAACCTAGCATGCTTTGTGTAGTGTTTACAGCTTTTTGTAAAAGGGTTTCTAGGCCATCAGTTGAGTGAAATATAAAATTATGCTTCAAAATTGAAATAATGATTAGCTAGCTAGCTAACTAAACCTGGCTTAAAAAAAAAACAGTTTGGCAAGCAAAAACACGTAGCTGCAGCTAGCTGGCTGTTTGTGGTGACTTACTATATTAGCTGCTTCACTTTATAGGTTCAACACACTATCTTTGATGGTTAGCTGGGGTGTCTAGTCCTTGGCTAACATGTACACCAATGTCTAAGAGGAGTTACAGTACTAGCTCTGATGGTGACGGAAGCTCCTCCACAAAGCGTCGAAAAGTGAAAGTCAGCACCTTTCGGAATTGGCTCAGGGACTATGACCGTGAGTACCAGACTTTAACCTGGCTGGATTCGGAAACATCTTGGGATAACGGAGAGAAAATAGTAGAGAAACTAAAGTGTAAAATATGTACAAAATACAGGGATAGAATAATTAGTAGGAAAAATTTCAGTGGAAAGTGGATCGAAGGAGCAGAGAGTGTGCGTACAACCAATGTTGTTGTCACACCAAGTCAGACCAGCATCTTCATGCCATGAAACTTCAGCAACTGGAAGAAGCCCAAAGCAGGGGTGGAGATACTACTACACTCATGCCAATAGTTCAATCACTATGTGTTATTTCAGAGGAAGAGCGCCAAAAGCTGAGGATGAAGTTTGACACTGCTTATTTGTGGCAACCGAGCAAATTGCCTATCAGAAATATCCCGTGAGTTACAAATGAAACATGGTGTAAACTTGGGTAGCTCATACTTAAATGAAAATGCGGCAAAAGAGTTTGTGAAATATATTGCTGAATCCAAACTCCAGTCGGTGTTATCATCTGCCACTTTCTTCTCCCTCCTGATGGATGGGTCCACCGATGCATCAAACTCGGAGAATAAAGTATTGTTTGTCATGTGGTGTGATGTCAACAGTGATGACCCATGATACACACCAGAATGACTTACCTGTCAATGCATACACCACTCCACACCAATACAGAAGGTGTCTTTGAGTCGCCACAGCAAGGGCTCCAATTGTTGGGTATATCATGTGTTACACAAGAAGTGTGCAGCAATTTGGTAGGAATTGCTACAGATGGAGCATCTTCAAATGTTGCTACTAATGGTTTGCGGGGATTAGTACAAGAAAAGCTTCCCTGGGTGGTTTGGATGTGGTGCCTGGCACATAGAACTGAACTAGCTATCAATAATGCCTTTTCACATACCCCTTGTTTCAAACTTATAGATGACATGCTTCTGCGTTTATTTTAACTGTATAAAAAATCTCCGAAAAAGTGCAGAGAATTAGCTAATGTTGTTTCTGATCTTCAGGAAGTTTATCAAATTGATGATCAGGGGGGAACCAAGCCTATTCAAGCTTGTGGCACTCGATGGGTGTGCCACAAAGTTAGTGCTATGAAAAGGGTAATGGCCAAATTTGGGGCATATACAGCTCATCTCTACACTTTGTCTGAGGATTCATCTATAAATTCCGTAGATCGCAGCAAATTTATTGGGTATTTACACAAATGGACTGATGCTAAATATATATTGGGATGTGCAGTGTTTGTTGACCTCCCTTACCATGTTCCATTTTTTCTAAAAGCATGCAAGCTGATGAGCTGGACATAGTCAGTGTACTTACATACTTACTTAAAACTGTGAAAGAAATTGACAAACTTAGGAAAAACCTATATCCAAGTGGGAAATTTATTCTGCAATCCTTAAAAAATTGTTTATGAAGATGGAAAGCACAAATATCAAGGGCAAGAATTGAAGCGATTTTTTGAGGCAAAATCTTACTTTGAAAGCCACTACAAGGAATTTTGTCAGTTAGTAGTAGAGAATTTGCGTACACGATTACAGTGGCCTGATATGCAGTTGTTTCAAGATGTGATAGTTGTTTTGGCTACACAAAGATGGGAGAAAATATTACAAGATGAACAAAATAATGTTGTTGATATTGAAGATGCTGGGGATGACGGCAATGATGATTCTCGGTCAGACTCCTTGGATGCAGTTGACAGGTTGGCTAACCACTTCAAGGTACCATTAGAAACTGCCGGTGCTGACATCAATGAGATACGAGAAGAATTCAAGTCAATATAGAGTATGCCATTCAATTTATTTCTCTTTCCACAATGGACTACAAGTCAGCATGGTGGCAATTGTTTAATTTCCCAAATTCTTCGGAGTGGCAAAATGCACTTCTTTTGGCATATTGTTTTCTTTGCCAACTTCTAATGGCAAGCTGGAGAGAGCTTTTTCACAAGTAAACCTTATCAAAACCAGTAAGAGAAGTTCCCTCTCTCAAAGTAGTTTGAGCAACTTGGTAGCTTTGAATGTGGATAAAACCACTTGAAGACTTCTCAGCAGATTCCTCAATAGATTTGTGATGGAAAGGTAAACAGAGAAGACCCTCTCATGCCCCACGGAAGCATTACAAAAAGTGCAGCTCTAAACGAAAAGAAGTCACAGCAGATAGCTTGGAGTCTCAGTCATCAAGCACGTCAGCAGTGATTTTAACTCAGCCAGAAGATGATGTGGTAATCGTAGATGATGATGATGAGGCTGAAGAAGTTGAATATTATGGTGACGAAGAGGAGGATGATGAACAAGGGAAGTTTCTGCTTGATGATTGGGATGATTGGGATGATTTGGTTTTGTAATTGACTTCATTTTCATTGACTTGGTAAATAATATTTTTGTTGTTTAGTGCATTTGATGTACTGTTGTGTACAATTGTGATTTATCATTTATTGTTAAGTGATGTACTATCTACACTATTATTAATACTTTGTATATCATAATGTGTGATGTACTGTTACAGTGTTAGATGCTAACTATACTATTATTTTGTCTGTCTGATGTACTGTTTATACAGTGTACAATGTATTATCTATACTATGATTTTGTGAGTGTAACCACACTGTTTACAATGTAACAGATTGTGATGGTAATGTCAGACCAAGTATAAGAATGTCTGAACAGTTTTGGGTTTGTTCAGACACTTTGTCAGGACACTTTTAAAAAGTAATTTCAGGCACTGCAAGAGAATTGTATAGACAATTATTATTGACAACAAAGGTGACTATCAAGAGCAAACATGTATAGTTTGGCTTCCCACCAAGTTTGAAAAAGGCTTGTAACCAACTATACACTTTTATGGCTCTACATGGCAAAAACTTGAGATTGGTCATATGTAGCTATTTATAGTAACAAAGGAGTGGATTGCCTAAGTTTCAAACTTATATGATTTTAGAGTTATGACACGAGACATTTGGAGCAGCAAGGTATTTGATTTGTACGGCAACAGAAAAAAATATATTACAGGCGCTAAAATTAATTGATCATAACTCACAACTGAAACAAATTACGAAGACAGGACTTGGCTCTATTTGTTTACCATGAGCCAGCAAATCCATGGCTTTTGTTATATTCCTCTGTGTGCACAAAAAAAAGCCATTTCAACAAAGGAGTGTTACGACAATGGTAAACTCAATTTGTACTGCATCGTCAATGAGTACCTATCACATGACTTTTGTTCTATGAATATGATACAAAGATTTTCTGTCACTCCATTGACAGGGAAATCAGATGGTGCATAGGTTATAATATTATCAATTTGAGCTTTGTTTCACCACATATTGAAGTGATTAAAATGCTTATAAATTTTTAATGTGGTGCATAATTTTACACAGTTTATTTCAATATGTTTATTCTATCAACAGGTACTGTACAGCTAGTTTTCACTTAGCTCGTCACGTGTACGATATGTCACACATTTGAATGAAATAGTTTAGCGGGTCAGAGAACTTGTGTACTTCCATCCATAAGTTATTAAATCTTTAGGGCTCAGCTCAACATGTATGTACAGTACTATAGTACAGTATATATATATCAGTTTTTTTTCATCCCCAATGTATGTGTATATCTTAATGATTATGCAGTCTAAATTACACAGTTTGTGATATTATCAGTATTTATTTGTTTATACACAGCACCTGGAGTAGTAGTACACACTACCAGTTTTGCATCAAATACTACAGTGAATGTCATGTGGAATCCACCTGTTACACCAAATGGGGTTATCACAAGTTATGTAGTGATGTATACTGTGTATGAAAGAAATGATTTCACAAGTAGTGATATGTTGGGAGGAAGTGTTACAACTTATCTTGTCGATGGTCTTAGTAAGTACAGTGTCTGTCAATGTGTCAGTTTAACTGCTTTTATCCACTACAGCACCTGGTATACCTTATCAAGCAAGAGTAACGGCATATACCAGTGCTGGTAGAGGAGCAGAAAATAGTCTGGTGACATTTTTTAGCCAAGAACTTGAGCCAACTAAGTCACCAGAAGATGTGGACTTTGACTGGTCTCGTACTTCACTCAATGTCAGTTGGACTCCATTAACACTTTTTGAGGCTCGAGGTTTTCCTGTGTACAGAGTATCACTTGTGCTGCGATCTAATAGTCGCAGAAAGATACAAGCTACAATACCTGATCCTGTAATTACTACTAATAGTTTTGCTGTATTCCCTAACTTGAGTGAAAACACACAATATGATGCTGCAGTTGGTGTGAGTACTGAAGGAACTACAGAGTTCAATGAAGTGGTCATTCCTGGTAATATTCTCTGTTTGTGCAGTTGCACTATATACAACAAGTGGTGTACTTAGCAGAAATATCAGTGAGAAACGAGCCCATTACACCTCCCTTTAATATAGAACAAGTATAGTGGGACAAATTACAGAGAGGAGGCCTAATTAGACAAACTTCAACAAGTTCGATACTGTAATTTGATTGGCTGAAAACGTGGTCTCTAAATCCCCAAGTGCCATGCTCACATCTAATAGGGACCACACTCTGAGGTGATACAAAACACAGCAATTATACCCCTGTAACATTGGATAGTGATAGCATCACTGAATTAAGCATTGTTAGTCTGTCTCTATCCGTGTATTATGTATCATCTAGCTAAACTTACTTAGAAATTCCTAAACTTTCCACTTTTCATCAAATTTTCAAAGTGACCAATGCCTCTTAGAGCCATTCTTTCAGAGTTTCAGCACATAACAGAAGGCTTTACACAGATCCATACATGTGGCAGCATTGCCAAGAAATAATTGGGTCATTCCATACCAAATCAACAAAAAAATCTGGACCCCTTTCGATTTTCATGAAATTTGGCACAAATGTTGACCCTATCAAGAAACTTTCTCACACCAAAATTTGGCTCATTTTATTGGTCTCCCTTTAAGTTATGACCACTCAAAGTTCTGCTGAAAATTTAATAAAATGGCCATAACTTTGCTTGTGATTTACGTAGAAACTTCTAGTTTAGATTTATGAAATCCTTATTAAATACTCTTTCAGATGATATATAATGTTTTATAATTGCTCAAAGGAAAAGGTCAAACCACAAAAATATAGCTTTTTACTTTGATCTTAATTTTCAAAAATACGTATTCTTTAATTAAATTTATTTTTGGTTTACATGTTGCTCTAATACCTATCATTCATCACTGTGAGTTTAAAGTTGGGACCTATAGTAAATCATGAGTTATAAGTGTTAATGTGTAGCCTTGTAATCACTGCTGTTTGTAACTTTGTATAGTATATTTACAGTGTAATTTCTAATCTAATCCAAAACAGCCAAGCTGTAAAAAAAGTGTGCGGACCTCAAAAAGGTTATGGTGAAAAAAGATGTGAAATCCAAGTTGGCGGCCAAGAAATGGCTGTGATGGTAGGTTAATGGTAAAAATTTTAATAATGACAATTCAGGTGAATTAACCTACCATCACAGCCATTTCTTGGCTGCCACCTTGGATTTCACATCTTTTTTCACCATAGCCTTTTTGAGGACCGCACACTTTTTTTTACAGCTTGGCTGTTTTGGATTAGATTTCATTTCTTTTTGTATTTGTATACCCCAAAGTTGGCCTATGGCCAGCTTTGGGACTTTTTTAACCTATCTTTTTTTCTTTTCCACAGGAAGAAGAAAAGATGAAGTAGATGTACTTTACATATTTTATCAGTAAATGTACAAATTATATATATATATAATACATATATTGATTACAGAAATCTCCATTGTGGTTTCTTTGTAACTGAATACTCTACAAGGTGACTTCTTCTAGATGCTCTCTCTACAGGGTGAATTATTTGTAGCTGAATTCTGTACAGGTGATTTGTTTGCAGCTGAGCTCTTAACAGAATGGTTTCTTTGTAGCTGAACTCTCTACAAGGTAACTTCTTCTAACTGATCTTTCTACGGGGCAATCTGTTTGTGGCTGAATTTCCTACAGGGTGATTTCTTTGCAGCTGAACTCTCTACATGGTGGTTTCTTTGTAGCTGAACTCTCTACAAGGTAACTTCTTCTAGCTGATCTCTCTACAGGGTGATTTGTTTGTAGCTGAATTCTGTACAGGTGATTTGTTTGCAGCTGAGATCTTTACAGAATGGTTTCTTTGTAGCTGAACTCTCTACAAGATAACTTCTTCTAACTGATCTTTCTACAGGGCGATCTGTTTGTGGCTGAATTTTCTACAGGGTGATTTCTTTGCAGCTGAACTCTCTACATGGTGGTTTCTTTGTAGCTGAACTCTCTACAAGGTAATTTCTTCTATAGCTGATCTCTCTACAGGGAGATTTGTTCGTAGCTGAATTCTGTACAGGTGATTTGTTTGCAGTTGAGCTCTTTACAGAATGGTTTCTTTGTAGCTGAACTCTCTACAAGGTAACTTTTCTAGCTGATGTCTCTACAAGGTGGCTAGTTTGTAGCTGAACTCTCTACATGGTGGTTTCTTTGTAACTGAACTTTCTACAAGGTGACTTCTTCTAGCTGATCTTTCAATAGGGTGATTTGTTTGTAGCTTCACTCTCTACAAGGTAACTTCTTCTAGCTGATCTCTCTACAGGGAGATTTGTTTGTAGCTGAACTTTCTAAATGATGGTTTCTTTGTAGCTGAACTCTTTACAAGTTAACTTCTTCTAGCTGATCTCTCTGCAGGGTGATTTGTTTGTAGCTGAATTCTGTACAGGTGATTTGTTTGCAGCTGAGCTCTTTACAGAATGGTTTCTTTGTAGCTGAACTCTCTACAAGGTAACTTCTTCTAACTGATCTTTCTACGGGGCAATTTGTTTGTGGCAGAATTTTCTACAGGGTGATTTCTTTGCAGCTGAACTCTCTACATGGTGGTTTCTTTGTAGCTGAACTCTCTACAAGGTAATTTCTTCTAGCTGATCTCTCTACAGGGAGATTTGTTTGTAGCTGAACCATCTACAAGGTAACTTCTTCTAGCTGATCTCTCTACAGGGTGATTTGTTCGTAGCTGAATTCTGTACAGGTGATTTGTTTGCAGCTGAGCTCTTTACAAAATGGTTTCTTTGTAGCTGAACTCTCTACAAGGTAACTTCTTCTAGCTGATCTCTCTACAGGGAGATTTGTTTGTAGCTGAACTCTCTACAGGTGATTTGTTTGAAGCTGAACTCTCTACATGATGGTTTCTTTGTAGCTGAACTCTCTACAAGTTAACTTCTTCTAGCTGATCTCTCTACGTGGTGATTTGTTTGTAGCTGAATTCTGTATAGGTGATTTGTTTGCAGCTGAGCTCTTTTAATAATGGTTTCTTTGTAGCTGAACTCTCTCAAGGTAACTTCTTCTAGCTGATGTCTTTACAGGGTCACTAGTTTGCAGCTGAATTCTCTACATGGTGGTTTCTTTGTAACTGAACTCTCTACAAGGTAACTTTTTCTAGCTCATCTTTCTACAGGGTGATTTATTTGTAGCTGAATTCTGTACAGGTGGTTTGTTTGCAGCTGAGCTCTTTAAAGAATGGTTTCTTTGTAGCTGAACTCTCTACAAGGTAACTTCTTCTAGCTGATGTCTCTACAAGGTCACTGCTGAGCTCTCTACATGGTGGTTTTTTTGTAACTGAACTCTCTACAAGGTGATCTCTTCTAGCTGATCTTTCTACAGGGTGATTTGTTTGAAGCTGAACTCTCTACGAGGTAACTTCTTCTAGCTGATCTCTCTACATGATGGTTTCTTTGTAGCTGAACTCTCTACAAGGTAACTTCTTCTAGCTAATCTCTCTACAGGGAGATTTGTTTGTAGCTGAACTCTCTACATGATGGTTTCTTTGTAGCTTAACTCTTTGCAAGGTAACTTCTTCTATTGATCTCTCCACAGGGCGATTTGTTTGTAGCTGAACTCTCTACATGGTGGTTTTTTCTAGCTGAACTATCTCTTTCCATAGTTGCATGAACTCCCTACAAGGTAACTTCTTCTAGCTGATCTCTCTACAGGGTGGCTTGTGTGTAGCTGATCTCTATACATGTTTCTTATTTCTAGCTGATCTCTTGAATTCTTTTCAGGGTGACTGCTCTATTAGGATGATTGCTCTATTAGAGTATCTCGATCTCGCACTTACTGCACCAAGTTGGATTTCGTGTTATAACTCCGTGGCTTTAAGTCTGATTCTTCTACACCATTGATGAGCCTTTCTAAGATGATTACTCCATCTGTACAACGATTTTCAAAGCATTACCCCAAGCGGTTTATCTGGTAGGCGTGGCAAGCAGTCGTTTTTTTTATTAGCTGATCTCGATTGCGTAATTGTTACACACTGTTGGTTTTTTCGTTGTATCTTCCTGGTTTTTAGCTCAATTTCTTTCAAACCACAAAAGGTTTGAGGTTCAATAGTTAACCTATTCACCCACCGATTTTCAGCTTCTTCCCATACGCGGTTTACCCTGTAGGCGTGACAACATATTGGTGTTATTTTTCGTGAATAATCGCTCATAACTCTTTGCCTGTTTATCGTATTCCAGCAAATGTTGGTACCGAGATGCGCCTTTATATCCCCCTTCTGTGTGCCACATTTCAAGGCAATCGGATATGGCGTTCGAGTTTTATAGCAGTTTTTGTAAGTGTGCGACAAGAAAAAGAAAAATAAGAAGAAAAAAAACGAAGAAACTAAGCCAATTTTTGAAGTCGCATATCTCGGGAACGCTTGAAGCGATTTCGCTCAAATTTGGAATGTGGAGTGCTGCAGTTGGAGGGCATGTCCACAGCAAAAATCGTCTTGTTTCATCAAGGAAGCACAGAGCTACGGAGGTGCGAAAATTGCGTTTTCTTTCTTCCTGTCAATATACTCACGGGTGTTACGCGCCGGCTTCTTGGGACGCACCGTGTGTCTTGATAATAATAATCTATTCCAAAACAGCCAAGCTGTAAAAAAAGTGTGCGGCCCTCAGAAAGGCTATGGTGAAAAAAAATGTGAAATCCAAGGTGGCGGCCAAGAAATGGCTGTGATGGTAGGTTAATGGTAAAAATTTTAATAATGACAATTCAGGTAAATTTTGTGAAGCAGCACAAAAATTCACCTGAATTGTCGTTATTAAATTTTTTACCATTAACCTACCATCACAGCCATTTCTTGGCCGCCACCTTGGATTTCACATTTTTTTTCACCATAGCCTTTCTGAGGGCCGCACACTTTTTTTACAGCTTGGCTGTTTTGGATTAGATTTCATTTCTTTTTGTATTTGTATACCCCAAAGCCAGCCTATGGCCAGCTTTGGGACTTTTTTAACCTTTGTTTTTTTTTCTTTACTACAGGAAGAAGAAAAGATGAAGTAGATGTACTTTAAATATTTTATCAGTAAATGTACATATTATATATATAATACATATGTGACCGGATTTGCAAAAAGGGGCCTTCCACACACATCCAATTTGCCAACTTTGACAATTGATAACTTCAGATTGGAAAGAGCTATTGCCTTGAAATTTGGGCAGTGGTGATTTCTTTGCAGCTGAACTCTCTACAATGTAATTTCTTCTAGCTGATCTCTCTACAGGGAGATTTGTTTGTAGCTGAACTATCTACAAGGTAACTTCTTCTAGCTGATCTCTCTACAGGGTGATTTGTTTATAGCTGAATTCTGTACAGGTGATTTGTTTGCAGCTGAGCTCTTTACAAAATGGTTTCTTTGTAGCTGAACTCTCTACAAGGTAACTTCTTCTAACTGATCTTTCTACAGGTGATTTGTTTGTAGCTGAACTATCTACAAGGTAATTTCTTCTAGCTGATCTCTCTACAGGGTGATTTGTTTGTAGCTGAATTCTGTACAGGTGATTTGTTTGCAGCTGAGCTCTTCACAAAATGGTTTCTTTGTAGCTGAACTCACTACAAAGTAACTTCTTCTAACTGATCTTTCTACAGGGCAATTTGTTTCTGGCAGAATTTTATACAGGGTGATTTCTTTGCAGCTGAACTCTCTACATGGTGGTTTCTTTGTAGCTGAACTCTCTACAAGGTAATTTCTTTTAGCTGATCTCTCTACAGTGAGATTTGTTCATAGCTGAATTCTGTACAGGTGATTTGTTTGCAGCTGAGCTCTTTACAAAATGGTTTCTTTGTAGCTGAACTCTCTACAAGGTAACTTCTTCTAACTGGTCGTTCTACAGGGCAATTTGTTTGTGGCAGAATTTTATACAGGGTGATTTCTTTGCAGCTGAACTCTCTACATGGTGGTTTCTTTGTAGCTGAACTCTCTACAAGGTAATTTCTTCTAACTGATCTCTCTAAAGGGAGATTTGTTTGTAGCTGAACTATCTAGAAGGTAACTTCTTCTAGCTGATCTCTCTACAGGGTGATTTGTTTGTAGCTGAATTCTGTACAGGTGATTTGTTTGCAGCTGAGCTCTTTACAAAATGGTTTCTTTGTAGCTGAACTCTCTACAAGGTAACTTCTTCTAACTGATCTTTCTACAGGGCAATTTGTTTGTGGCAGAATTTTATACAGGGTGATTTCTTTGCAGCTGAACTCTCTACAGGGTGGTTTCTTTGTAGCTGAACTCTCTACAAGGTAACTTCTTCTAGCTGATCTCTCTACAGGGTGATTTGTTTGTAGCTGAACGATCTACAAGGTAACTTCTTCTAGCTGATCTCTCTACAGGGTGGTTTCTTTGTAGCTGACTCTCTACAAGGTAACTTCTTCTAGCTGATCTCTCTACAGGGTGATTTGTTTGTAGCTGAACGATCTACAAGGTAACTTCTTCTAGCTGATATCTCTACAGGGTGGTTTCTTTGTAGCTGAACTCTCTAAAAGGTAACTTCTTCTAACTGATCTTTCTACAGGGCAATTTGTTTGTGGCTGCATTTTCTACAGGGTGATTTCTTTGCAGCTGAACTCTCTACATGGTGGTTTCTTTGTAGCTGAACTCTCTACAAGTTAATTTCATTTAGCTGATCTCTCTACAGGGAGATCTGTTTGTAGCTGAACTATCTACAAGGTAACTTCTTCTAACTGATCTTTCTACAGGGCAATTTGTTTGTGGCAGAATTTTATACAGGGTGATTTCTTTGCAGCTGAACTCTCTACATGGTGGTTTCTTTGTAGCTGAACTCTCTACAAAGTAATTTCTTCTAGCTGATCTCTCTACAGGCTGATTTGTTTGTAGTTGAATTCTGTATAGGTGATTTGTTTGTAGCTGAGCTCTTTACAGAATGGTTTCTTTGTAGCTGAACTCTCTACAAGGTAAATTCTTCTAACTGATCTTTCTACAGGGCAATTTGTTCGTGGCTGCATTTTCTACAGGGTGATTTCTTTGCAGCTGAACTCTCTACATGGTGGTTTCTTTGTAGCTGAAATCTCTACAAGGTAGCTTCTTCTAGCTGATCTCTCTACAGGGTGATTTGTTTGTAGCTGAACAATCTACAAGGTAACTTCTTCTAGCTGATCTCTCTACAGGGTGATTTGTTTGTAGCTGAATTCTGTACAGGTGATTTGTTTGCAGCTGAGCTCTTTACAGAATGGTTTTGTAGCTGAACTCTCTAAAAGGTAACTTCTTCTAACTGATCTTTCTACAGGGCAATTTGTTTGTGGCTGAATTTTCTACAGGGTGATTTCTTTGCAGCTGAACTCTTACTTGGTGGTTTCTTTGTAGCTGAACTATGTACAAGGTAATTTCTTCTAGCTGACCTATCTACAGGGTGATTTGTTTGTAGCTGAATTCTGTACAGGTGATTTGTTTGCAGCTGAGCTCTAAACAGAATGGTTTGTTTGTAGCTGAACTCTCTACAAGGTAACTTTTCTAACTGATGTCTCTACAAGGTGACTAGTTTGTAGCTGAACTCTCTACATGGTGGTTTCTTTGTAACTGAACTTTCTACAAGGTGACTTCTTCTAGCTGATCTAACACAGGGTGATTTATTTGTAGCTGAACTCTCTACAAGGTACAACTTCTTCTAGCTGATCTCTCTACAGGGAGATTTGTTTGAAGCTGAACTCTCTAAATCATGGTTTCTTTGTAGCTGAACTCTCTACAAGTTAACTTCTTCTAGCTGATCTCTCTACAGGGTGATTTGCTTGTAGCTGAACTATCTACAAGATAACTTCTTCTAGCTGATCTCTCTACATGGTGATTTGTTTGTAGCTGAATTCTGTATAGGTGATTTGTTTGCAGCTGAGCTCTTTAAATAATGGTTTCTTTGTAGCTGAACTCTCTACAAGGTAACTTCTTCTAGCTGATGTCTTTACAGGGTCACTAGTTTGTAGCTGAATTCTCTACATGGTGGTTTCTTTGTAACTGAACTCTCTACAAGGTAACTTTTTCTAGCTCATCTTTCTACAGGGTGATTTATTTGTAGCTGAATTCTGTACAGGTGATTTGTTTGCAGCTGAGCTCTTTAAAGAATGGTTTCTTTGTAGCTGAACTCTCTACAAGGTAACTTCTTCTAGCTAATCTCTCTACAGGGAGATTTGAACTCTCTACATGATGGTTTCTTTGTAGCTGAACTCTCTGCAAGGTAACTTCTTCTATTGATCTCTCCACAGGGCGATTTGTTTGTAGCTGAACTCTCTACATGGTGGTTTCTTTGTAGCTGAATTCTACAAGGTGATTTTTTCTAGCTAAACTATCTCTTTCCATAGTTGCATGAACTCCCTACAAGGTAACTTCTTCTAGCTGATCTCTCTACAGGGTGACTTGTGTGTAGCTGATCTCTATACAGGTTTCTTATTTCTAGCTGATCTCTTTAATTCTCTTCAGGGTGACTGCTCTATTAGGATGACTGCTCTATTAGAGTATCCCGATCTCGCACTTGCTGCACCAAGTTGTATTTCGTGTTATAACTCTGTTGCTTTAAGTCTGATTCTTCTACACCATTGATGAGCCTATCTAAGATGATTACTCCATCTGTACAACGATTTTCAAAGCATTACACCAAGCGGTTTATCTGGTAGGCGTGGCAAGCAGTCGTTTTTTTTATTAGCTAATCTCGATCGCGTAATTGTTACACACTGTTGGTTTTTTCGTTGTATCTTCCTGTTTTTTTAGCTCGATTTCTTTCAATCCAAAAAAGGTTTGAGGTTCAATAGTTAACCTATTCACCCACCGATTTTCAGCTTCTTCCCATACGCGGTTTACCCTGTAGGCGTGACAACATATTGGTGTTATTTTTCGTGAATAATCGCTCATAATTCTTTGCCTGTTTATCGTATTCTAGCCAAAGTTGGTACCGAGATGCGCCTTTATATCCCCCTTCTGTGTGCCAAATTTCAAGGCAATCGCATATGGCGTTCGAGTTTTATAGCAGTTTTTGTAAGTGTGCGACAAGAAAAAGAAAAATAAGAAGAAAAAAACAAAGAAACTTAGCCAATTGTTGAAGTCGCATATCTCGGGAACGCTTGAAGCGATTTCGCTCAAATTTGGAATGTGGAGTGCTGCAGTTGGAGGGCATGTCCACAGCAAAAATCGTCTTGTTTCATCAAGGAAGCACAGAGCTACGGAGGTGCGAAAATTGCATTTTCTTTCTTCCTGTCAATATACTCACAGGTGTTACGCGCCGGCTTCTTGGGCCGCACGACACACTACCGTGTGTCTTGATATGAAAATATTTTTACACAAAAATTTTTTGCTCGAAAATAAAGCAAATTACAGTACATACTAACTATAGTCAGTTTACATTCTCCTAAGCCCTCCTCATTTGTTAATAACTCTTGTTACATTGGCCAGCTTCCCAAATATTTAATACTGTTTATCAAAAAGCACTTTCATACAGGCAAGAACAAGTGAGTTATGAGGCTTTAAAAATATCCCATACATTTAGTATAGACGATTCAGGATTCAAACTCGCAAACATGTTTACAACATGTGAACTGACTATAATAGAACATGAAGACATGCACTACAAGCAAATGTTACTGTGTATCTGTAACAATTTAATTTTTTGTACTATGTATAGTATCCACTATGATGAATGTAACTGATGGAAATATAACCGATGGAAATATAACTGATGGAAATATAACCGATGGTAATAGTGGTAAGTTCAAACAATGCCACATATACATATGTATAGAATATTCCAGATCTTAGTGGTGACGTTATTGGTGGAATTATATCTTCTGTACTGGTAGTTGTTTTGCTCCTTGTGTTGCTATCATTTTACATAGGGATCAGGTGTTACCAGAAAAACTACAAGAAAAGAAATCAGTAAGGAGTTCAAATGTTTTATTGATTATATGTACACATATTTCAGAACTTCCACAAGTTATAGCATGAGAAAGGAAACACCACTAGACAATATTAGTGATACTTCAATAATCTCAGAGAATGACTATAGTGATTGGCGTAGGGAAACTCCACTAGAAGAGTTGGACACAACAGCTACAGCAATAGGAAATGAAGAACTAAAATAAAGAATTACAAAGAATTAGTGAAACCATACCTCAAAATGTTAATGTCAGCATGTAGTACAGTGTTCATCATCAAACTAGTATTTCATTTCATATATTTTATTTTGGATTATTAATTCTGCTTTCAATAATTAAATTAGTTGTATGGTAGTCGATAGAAAATTCCATTAAATGGTTTATTTTAGAAATCTATTTAAAGTGTGTTAGGAGTTATTCTGAAGGCATTTTTGGGTTTGGTTATGCCTAACCAATACTGCCAAGCTGTCGTGAAGAAAAAGCAAGGCTGGCGGTAGCAGTTAAAGTCTATGTTTTTTATGTTTTTGCCAGGCACCCTCTTCTGGGAATAGTGCATGTCAAATATAGCTTTAATTGTGCCTTTATGATCAAAGTGAGTACAATAAGTTCTTTTACACATTAAGTTCAAATAAAGCTACACACAGGCAATAATATGTAATTGGGCCTGGGAATGCAGACACATAATGTCTCCTTTTTCAAGTTAAATGACTCATAACTTTTAATACAATACACAATCAAGCAATTGTTACTAGCAGTAGTAGTAGCTACCCCTTATAACATTCCATTTTGCTTTGCCAATCAATGTTACAAAATGCAAATGTTTCTGACATGTTGAAGCCAACTAGTTTGCAGGACCAACAACGTCATGTTCTCCGCCAGGCTGGCAGCAACTAGAAAAGAAGGGCGAAAAAATTGTTTTAGAAGAACTCTTTTCTCCTGCCGTTTTTCAGAGTGCATGGACTGTCCTTGTTTCTTTCACTGGCTGCCTCATCAACTGATTTGTCAGTGACATCTCGCATTACCTGGCAGCGCAGAGCTATTCACAACTATTGGTGAAACTGATAATGTGAGTGTGAAGCAGCTTGTGTTTTATTCTTGTGACACCACTGTGTGTAGTGTGTGTGTTCACTATTTAGAGATGTTCCTTGCCCTATAGAGATGTTACTGTTTTTATACGTTAATTCACCTATCAATGTATTACCTCACTATCCCGCCCTTGGGTATATATGGGGATTTCAAACAGCTGAATCAACTGACCCATGCGGCAACAGTTTTATGTCAATTCTTCCTGTAAATACATTGATAGGTGCATTAGAGATATTAAAATTTTCATCACCACTTTATTATGTGGTCATGATTTTGTGTGATGTTGTGTGATCACATGTATATTGGGTATGATGTTCTTATTTGTAGGTGGAAACTCAGATGTTGCAAGCAACTGGCCAGGAAATTTAACATCTAATGAGGTAACCTAACACTACAGAATACCAAGAAATGCTTATTGTATCAAAGTCATCTCATCTTCATGCAATCACTGAAAATAAGGACTCATTGTTCCAACTAGTCTCCATGCCAGACGGTTTGTGTGGGGGTGGCAAATAATCCTTCTAGTAACTGTTGCACACATTCTGTGACCACTGTTGGAATGTTGGCAGAGCCAACCAGATTGCCTTGCAGGCTCTATGATAAAATAAACACCAATTATTAAAACTCTTACTGTAATAAAGGACTGAAGTTTAACAATGCCATGGGCTTAGGATCTTTGTTCCCCTTGTAGAGTTCTTAAAATCATTGTTTAGTCTGGTTCGCTATGGATTTGTGAAGTAGTGGAATTGTTGAGAAAGACCTTCAGCAATGTTTCAAATACATCATGACATTAACAGTACAATTTTCGCCTCAGCCTGCTAACAGACGTGACTGGCACGATTATCCTTGGAAAAACATAATAGTGTTATGAAATCTAATTACATGTCCACTGTTAAAAATAGGGTGTAATCCAATCACCTTTGGGGGAGTTCTAACTGCTGTTTAAATTAAACTCCTTTGAAGGGAGTTGTAGTACTCCCCAGGGGTGCTCTAGGAGCAACTAAAAGGTGTTACAAGGGCATTGCAACACTCCCTAAGGGTGTTCTAGGAATAGCTATAAAGGTGTTCTAATGCTCTCCATGGTGGCATTTTGTTGAAAAGAAATGTAGGCTTGCTATAGCATTCCAGTAACCTTCATGTTGATTTCAATTTATACTCAATGACTACCAACAACAAAGCACATTAGCAGTACGCAATAATATATTTGCAACACCTTATACTTACCACATAGTTGTTTCCAAGTCACTCTTATAGAAGTTAGCAAACTGTACTTATAACCTAATTTCAATAGAAGCATCCAATTGTGGGTTTCAATATACCTAGGTGTAGGCAAACACCCTTACAGTGGCTTAGCTATTATTGGGGAGTAAAATGACATTTGTGGTGTTCAACAACACCCCAAGTGCTACAATACTCCCCTAGGGTGTTGTAAATACCATGGGTGTACATGAACACCTTTACGATGGGTGTACCTGTAACACCTCGTTTTAACAGTGTGTCAGTGTATTCATGGAAAGTGTACAACAGTGACCAGATGGTTTATTTCCTTCCCCCACACAAACTGTCTGGCACATGAGACTAGTTAGGTACCTATATACAAATGTTGCATTTTTTTAAATGACCATGCATATTCATTTTTTGCTATTCAGACAAAATAATTGTTAAATCTGCAATAATGAGTAAATATGTGGGAGCTGATGAAAACAGAAAAGAAACTCACTAGTTTCTAATAACTATGTTACATACTGTGCAAGAATTGTGTATGATCGTAGTTCACAGATGTGGTTATACTGTTAACCATTTAATTGAGTGACTGACAGGCTACTTGCTGGCTAATGTAGAACATAGTTCTACGTATATGACTCAACCATACAGTTAGTCAGTTACAGTGAACCTAGACAACCTCATCTGTCCAGGTTCCAAATCAATAGCAGTGGTAGTTTATTACCCTCTTAACTAAGGTACATCTTTATTATTACAAAGGACAAAAATTACCAATCTTTAAGAGCTTTCTTATCTGTTGGAACCACTATGTAACGAAACACTACGTATGTACACTGTTAAAAAAAGGTTCTTTATTAACCCCTTGGGGTGTTTTATCTACAATTGTTGTCAGGCTCCCCTTAAGGGTGTACCAGTACACCCTTAAAGGAGTTTCGGTAACACTCACCAATGGTGTTCCAATAAACTTTAAGTAGGTATACACAACACCCCTAGGTGTTTCAATAAACTCTTTAGCAGTGTTCAGTAAACCCTTAGCAGTGTTCAGTAGTCTTACAATTTTATTAGGGTGATATTAAAAGTACAAGCATTGAAAGTTGCTATACATAATATATAAACTTCATTTTATAAGAGTTTACTGTTCTATACACATCTTCTCCAGATTGGAATAACAGTCTCCAGTTGCGACAGCTACTCATCTTTGAGATTAAACACATAGTGCTGGAATGGAACTAGTGATGGAAGACTCGGCTACCCTCATCTTCAGGATTGCGTCCAGTAATAACCAGAAATGGTTCTGAATGACAATTTGAAACTGCACAGAGTCTACATCGACATCACGTCACTGCAAATAAAAGAATAAAAATATATAACATATAACAAGCATGACAATAGGTACATATTTCAAGGAACTATAGTCTTGGCCGTATACTGCACAATACAAAATTTTGAGTTTACTCGAGAAGGAATTTGGTGGATAATAATTATATTGGCGAATAGTTGTCAAATTGCATTTTTTGGTGAATCAAAATCATTTTGCCAAATTTGCCAAAATTTTCTCCCACCATACAGTAGTACTGGTGATTTTGGATGCCAAGAAACTACTGATATTGACAGCCTGTCTAGAGTTGTGAATTTATATGCTAATAAGTAATTAATGCTTTCATGCAGTGAAATTATTAGACGTTTTAAATGTCAACCAAATATAACTTTGTGAATGTACACTACAGGTAAACATACCTCAAAATTCTTAAGTAAACCACTATTCCTTGCAAACCGTCTTGGATGTAACATATGACAAATCAGCTTCCAAGTACACAATCAGTAACATCTGAGAAAAATAAGACCTTGTTACATACATTCAGTATTCTTAATTGTTACTTACCATCTGGGTGGACAAAAATCATTAGCCACATTCACCAAGAAGTCCCAATAGCTTCTTAAAGTATGGCCTGGTCTTACACTAAACTGTTGACATCAATTTTGTTCTCCACATAGGCCAGTTGATAAAAATGAAGTCCTTTATATTGTTGTCAATTAGAACAGTTGCTTTAAACTTGTTTTGTATCTATATACCAAAAGAAAACATAATTTTCAAACTATAACAAATTATTATGATACACTTCACTTACCCAAGTACTTGACTGCAAAGAGGAGAATTTTGATCAACGACCTCTGCCAAAAGTGGACATTCAGTCGCTATTAAAGCCAAGCATTCAGTAGCCATCAGAAATTTCCAATCCATTGTCGTTGGGCTCCACACTCAAGTTTTTTAGTTGGTTCATTACTGATAATTTTGTTTGCTACACCCTCCTCTGAATTCTTAATCTCTAAAATAAACCAGTATATCAAGGTTTTACACTTACCAACATACTGACACAAGTCCACTGTCCATTGTCATCCAGGACCTAGCTGGGTGCTTTTGAACCAGCTTCTGGCACACCACATTGTAAGCCTCTGACTTTGGATGTGAAAATGATGAATGTGCTTGGAATCTGAGCTATCTCCTGTTTGCCCTGCCAGTTGTCAAACCAGTGGAAATGGCCTCTAACATTGTCAGAGAATGTATCAAGTTCTACTGAAGATACCAGTCTCATTACGCTGTTTATTATTTATTTATTTATTTAAATGATATTTAATCAGGGAAAATAGCGTCAGCCAAAGAAGGCTGTTTTTCAGCTATGCCCTGAGAGCACAACAAAAAAAAAATACAATACAATATAAGTACATACATACACAACAAAACAGAATTACATTGTACAAAATAATGTTTTAAAACCATTCACAGTTTTAGCACTGTATAGTGCTTTAGGTAATCTGTTCCATATGGCCGTACCCCTGTACGCCAAAGACTGTTTTCCATAATTAGTTCTAACACTTGGAACAAATAATCGGTGTAAATTTCTACCAGAGCGACCAGTAACATCCACAGCATATGAAAAAATCCCATGTAAATAAGGAGGGGAAATCTTGTTGAGAATTTTAAAACCTGTACAGCTGTGTGAAAAGTACGCCTTTCAGTTAAAGATGATCGGAAGTTAAAGTTATCAGAGGAATGGAAAGATGATGTAAACTTAGAATGGAGTCTTTCCAAACGACGAGTACTAGAATTTGATGGTAACCACACAGTATCACAATAATCCAACACCGGTAAAATATAAGCTTGATATAGCAACTGCAGAACTCTAGAGGAAGCCGGCCTAACCCGATTCATAGCAAAAAGTTTCCTTCTAACTCTACCAAGAACATAATCCACATGAACCTGCCAAGTGAGATGCCGATCAAAATATACACCCAAATACTTAGTAGAACAAACTTGCTTCAAGATAGCTCAGAAGTGAACACTTCTAATCGTCGCCAGTTCTTTCTTCACAGCTACTTCTTAACTGTAAATAGATCATGTATTATTCACATCAAAGTTGCCGGGCCGTTACTTACCTTTTTCCACTCTGGGCGCCAAGCACTGACAGCCGCTGCAGCCGAGTACAAGTAGTCTTCCACATTCCCGCCGTCGATGCTGTTAAATTTTGGTACATTTCTTTACTATCAAAAGCTGCTCGCACGTTATCGTCTCAACTGCTTCTGTCGGTGGCCATATTACTGATATTGTACACCTGGTCTCGCACATGGTACACGCTATATAGTGCGCACTGCCGTTCAAAAGCTGAGCGTTCAATGGAACACAATTGGATCGTCAAATCATCACTTATTTCTTGGTTATTTTGACGTTCTGGAAGGTATGCGTGTATATAAATGCCAACACACGGGCCTAGGTTTTCAGGGAGTGTAGCTCAGTATCCGCTCAGAGTATCCGCTTGAATTGTCCATTGGCCTTGTCACAGTCAACTTTCATTAGTGAACATGTGTTGACATCCATTAGTTCTTGTAATTTTAAAGGTCAAAAATTCTTGATAGCTAAGCTTGATGTATAAATCGGACTCACAAACTGGCATTTTGAATCACATTGCAGTGTATGATGATGACCACAAGGCTACCCACCGGCATCACAAAGGAAAATTGCCTTCCATTTTGAACATGATATGGAGTCTCTTAATGATATTATTACATGACCAGCTGACGATTGGAGTGATTGAAAAGATGTTGGATTATGAAGTAGCATTTAATGTGTAGCCTTGTATTGACACTGACCTTACCATGCTTACATAATGGATTGCAATCCTATGGTTGACAAATTAGTACAGCACACAGAATTGTTTACTTTATTGACTGTGCACGCACATTCATGCTTCTCATATCTGTGACCTCTGCTTTTTGCACAGTGTACAATTTATATTTTAGATGTCTGTAATTGTACGGAATTGAATTATTATTATTAATGCACACTAAAATCAAATATACAGAATGTACAAACACTATTAGTACTTGTAAAAGCAACTACTGACATGCGCAATCTAGCAAGTTACAGTACGTTGATGGATTGAGTATGGATATAGTATTGTTGATCTGTCCGTCTACATGCTGAGCCAGTGTAACATTGTTTAAGCTTCACTGTTGCACTTAACTAAATCAGCAACACTGCATGAGCTTACAATCCTATAGCATCACTGTATGGTGTGTAGACTCATTCCTACATAAAAGAAATTCATTTCAAATGAATCAAATGTATTAGTATAGGCTGTACAATAACACCTTTAATACACCCCAAAGGTGCTTCACTACACCTATTACAATCCAATAACATTATAGGTGTAATATAACACCCCTGGGTGTATATGTACACTTTTAAAGGTGTAGGTGTTCCATAAACACCTTTGTCAGGGTGTAACTGAACACCTCTGTTTTAACAGTGTAATGAACAGTTTGAGACCAACTGATGAAATCTTACTGAGAGGTCCTTTAAATTGTATTCTATAGGAACCACAGAAATGTTGAGTGGAGGGTACTTTAAGAGAGGTTCTACAGTACTTAAGTTGGATAATCCATTCAATGCTGCTTTAAATTCAGATGTAAGAGTTACATAGTGCAAGTCAGGGTTGTTGATCAACAGGAAAAATTGTCTGCAAAAGAAAATGAATGAGTAGCTACAGGTACCAAAACACACATAGTCAATGATCGATAAGTGGGTGTGGCTTCATGATAGTCTACAGGCTCCCATAAGCTGGCATAGCACTTGTTTTTGACACCGTGCAGACTTTTGTTGCCTACAACAACACAATCCCAATAAGTGGACATGATCATAAATGCCCATAGAGAATGTTGTGAGTGTGGCTGCATGTATCACTTAAGACACCAAAACACATTCTCAAATGGTGCATGAGTACGGCTCCACATTAAGTCTCTTGAAATGCAACCCAAATTACCTGACACTAACACACTATATAGCACTTCAAGTTCACACATGTATATAGAAGTACAGTAGATGTACTCTATATAAAATGACGAGGATGCATTGATTTTTATTGCTGAAATTTTAAGGTGGCACTGTGTAACAGACCTATTAAATTATTTGTTTTTGTATTATAAACACCTTTTGTATAAGCTATTTACATAGTTAAGTATTAATTGGTCCTTGTACTTTTGTGTCAGTCTTGTTGTGAATGATATATGAGTGGTAGCTTGAATAGTGCTCGTAACCTGCTTTGTTACATTGGCGTAGTCGGCAGGATCAGCCGGGGCCACGCCAAAAGACTAGTGCCTAGACTGACCCGCGACGTTTCATCTGAACCCGAAGTGAAAAGGCTGTGGTACCGTGGCATATCAACTCCTTACGTTGAACGGTACCCCGGAAGGTCGAGTCTCGTACTGTAGTGGCCTGTTGTTTGTTACAGTTCACGGCAAGGCCGAGTGATGAACCACCAGACT
The DNA here is from genome assembly GCF_963678975.1 of Dysidea avara. Lineage (NCBI taxonomy): Eukaryota > Metazoa > Porifera > Demospongiae > Dictyoceratida > Dysideidae > Dysidea > Dysidea avara. The sequence continues at coordinate 4,295,264 of NC_089281.1, forward strand.
GATCAGGTGTCGGACGATCAGGACAGCACTCAGCCGATGGGAAGGCCAGTCATCCTTCCTGAGGTGTTTAGCGGGGAAGAGGACTTCTGCGAGTGGAACCAGCACTTTGAAAGTGTGGCAGTTGTCAACAGGTGGGACGACATTACAAAATTGCAATGGTTGCACGTGCGAGTAACCGGAAAGGCACGTGTGGCGCTAAGCAGAGCTAAGAGTGAGCCTTACAAACAGGCCAGAGAAGCCCTTCAGGAGCGTTTCGAGCCCAGTAGTAAAACAGAACTTTACAAGAATGAACTGCATGCGGCATAGTACGAAATGAGGAACTGAAAGTTGGGGTGTTTTCGCGGACAGACTCGGTGTTTTAATAGACAAGGCATATCCAGAGCTTCAAGAGGAAGCCAGAGAATACATAGCACTGAGTCGCTACTTTGATCAACTGGAAGATCCCAGAATAGCTCTCAGTGTGAGACAACGCCGCCCGAAGACCATGTCAGAAGCCGTCTCGAGTACCATAGAGCTTGAGTCCTACGTGCTCGGAGCAGCGGCCATGCAAGCCGAGCATCAAGGGCCACAGGAATGTACACTTACCTCCACACAGACTAATCTGGAAGCAATGTTAAATACGTTAATGGAAAAGCTCAAGAAACTGGAAGATGAGATAAATGAGAGACAAGTAACAACTAAAATGAGGAAACAGTACCACCAGCAAAGACAGAAGAGGAGGAAACATCGAGCAATAATTTGTTACAAGTGTGAGCAGCCAGGACATTATGCTAGTGGATGTGCTAATATCCCACCTACATGTGGAGAAGTGTCCTTACCCATGAACCAGGTATGTAACAGTAATTGTGCCTCACCTGATAATGACATGTGCACAATTGCTATAAATAGTGTATCAAATTATACTGTGTGTGCACGTGTATTCAGTAATGAGGTATCATTCCTGGTAGACACTGGGGCAGCTGTATCGCTTGTATCTAGTGAGGTATGGGAATGCATTAAGCCACCCACTGCCCCAAGAATGAATCCAGTTGGCTTGCACCTGGTTGGTGTTGATGGTGCACCTTTGCAGATTCAAGGATCGGTAACTATCGAGCTAGAAATCTCAGGGAAAACATTTAAACAAGAACTAATTGTTGTTAATTCCCTAACATCAGAAGGAATCCTTGGATTGAATTTCTTGGAGGCTAATGATTGTGTCTTAGACCTGGCACGAGGGGAACTTTGTTCTAGTGGGACCCAAATATCTCTGAATGCAAAGCAGCTACCAGAGAATAGCACAAGGCATGTAGAGGTTGTCATACCAGAAACACTGACCATCGCTGACACCAGTGAAATTGAGGTATGGGAACGATGCCCCTGAACTGTGAAGGAACTTGGATGGTGGAGGACAAGCCAGTTAAGAAACAACTTGTTCTCATAGCAAGAGCCATTGTGGTACCTCAAAATGGGCTTGTACCACTCCGGATAATTAACCTAGACTACCGTATAGAGGGAAACTTTGGCGGCGTTAAACTTTGGCGAAATGCCACCAGAAATCCATTTGGCGAAATAAACTTTGGCGAATTCACAGATCACACACGCTGGATTTTGATCGCGTTGAATTTCCGTATACGGGATCCATATTATGCACGAGTGCAACCCGTCGCGCATTAATAATAACCATAATCATAATATTTTAAAATACCTGTAAATCGCCAAGTGACCTGGACTAATATAGCCAAACATACATTAACATTTTGTTGTATTAACGATTTTCATACGACAGTATAATAACATGGTGGTCGCGTGCTGCACTGAAGGATCGTGCACTGCTTTACTGGTACCGCACGTACGAGTTTCCGTAAAACATTATTTTGTTCTAATTGTTTCAATCGGCTTGTCGTTAACGATCTTGAAGGTGTTCATGATGTCTGTCTTCAGATTTTCTATTGATTCGAAGATTCGTGTATACCATGTTTATCAGACTATATGGAGCAATCCATATATCGGGGAAGAACTGAACTGTAAACGTGAGCCAGGAAATTCACACGATCCCCATGCGGTGGCCATGACGAAAGTAATTTCTGGAGTCTCAACTGTTGTAGGACATGTCCCTATTGACATATCCCCAATATGTTCAATATTTATTAGACGAGTTGGATCAATAATTAGCCGCGTAAATGGCAGCCACCGTCATTCCTCAGATTTGGAACAAGGTGGTCTCGAGATTCCATGTAAATTAGATTTTTCTATTGAAAGTGAAAAGGAAGCAAAAAAGACAAGAAAGCGTCTCGAAGCAACCTTATCCATTGTTGTTGCAATGGATACACTTTCAATTAGGGATACCATTGACCCTGCTACTGAAGATCAAGCTGTTGAGATCCAAGACAAATTTATTACTGACAACCAAGTTGTAGAGGTCCAAGACAGAGCTACTGAGGATCAAATTGTAGTCCACAGCAGAGCTGAGTTAACACCTGTGGTAGATTTATCCTTGGATTTGTCAGGTCAAGCCACTGAGCATGATGTGTCTCCACAAAAGAAAAGATTGAAGCTTATAGACTCAGAACATATTATAATGGGAGAAGAATTAACTGACACAGAGATCAATTTGGCACAGCAATTATTGAAAAAACAGTTTCCCAATCTGAATGGGTTTACATCTACACTGCTTCAAGACAAAAAGCGTGCACTAACGGAGAAAACAGTCAGAGATAAGGTGCAGATAATCTTCTGTAAAGGTAGACATCATTGGGTTGTTGCCTCAACTAAAAATTGCACCATTGGCCACGTAAAAGTGTATGATTCCTTGTTTACCTACCCTGATAAGGAAATGGAAAGAGTCATCGTGAATTTATTCCAGTGGAATTCTACAGAAGTAGTTGTGAAGTTTGCCCGTTGTCAAAAGCAAAAGGGAGGTGCTGATTGTGGCCTATTTGCTATTGCGTTTGCTACTGCCATAGCATTTGGGAAACAGCCAGGCAAAATAAAGTTTGTTCAAGAAGAGCTAAGGAGCCATTTAGTCACCTGCCTAAATAAAGGAGAAATGTCTTTATTCCCTTGCAAATGAAGGGAACAAAACTAGACACTCTATCCCATAAGATAATATATACGAACTCTTTGCATCATATATGTATCAATCACATATTTTCATTGATTTGTAAATAATACAATAATAATATAACCAATTAATAAAATATTGTTCAAAGGCAGTCAAAAATCCCAGCTTCCTTAAATCCATTCCGCACCATATCAGAGTTTTTCTTGATATGGCTATGGAATGCTACCATCCATTCTGCACCCAAAGGCTTCATAGTGCTGAGCCTCAAATCAACACCTTCACTCTGGTTTCCTTCATCTAACTGTGAGCAAACTTGTTTCGCGTACCAGCTTTCAAATTGCTTACGAAGGAAATCTTTTGCTGGCTTATTAATACTGAGGTCTAGTGGCTGTAACCGGTCAGTGCAGTTTGCAGGAATTAGGGCTACATTGATATTGTGGCTATCCAGTAGTGTTAAAATGGTTGTGCTTTGAAGTTATCAAAAATTAAAAGTGCACCCTGTTCATCAGGAAGCTTCAGATCTTCTTTAATTTCCCTGATGTATGGAAAAATGACCATCTCCATATATTCCTTCATTGTTTCTTCATTCGACCAGTGATTGGCCGAATAAGTAATGTTCCACGTTGAGGGAAAACTGTAAGTTGGAAGGCATCGTGTTGTCTTTCCTTCGTATACAAGCTGAAGTGGCAGGAAGTCACCTGAAAGGGATGCACCAAAAACTGCTGTTATCTGTCTCTTGTCATCTATCCCCATCATTTCTACCCTCTTTGCTCCCTCCTTCTCCATTGTCCAAGATGGTGTGGGGACATAATTGATTGCTGTCTGATCGAAATTTATGACCAACTGTGGTGGAATTTTGTCCATGCTTACAATATTTGTAATATACATCAAAAATATTCTTTTCAATTCTTCAAAATGCTCCACATCAATTTTTGCCTTGCTACATGCTCTCCTTTTGACATAGCCCATTCTCTTCAGTAAGGATTTTGCCCATTCTTCAGTCAACTTGATCCCACCATTTTCACGCAGAATATTAGCATCTTTATTCGTAATAATTCCCTCAGCAGCAGCAATCACTACACTACTACTCACTGCTGTTCCACAACTAAGCAATTCTTTGATATACTCTTGTACCTGGCCATCTAATTCGTCCCGCAACAATAAAGGCCTGCCACTTTTCATACGAGGCAACTCGTGAACTACACAATCAGGATTGTCGGTTGTATCTTGGGCACTGGAAGCCTGAGCTTTTTTAACTTCATCAAGTTTCTTCTTGACTGCTTCCTTATAAAGGTTTTTAAACCTTCTTACACTGGTTTCTGTTAGTGGAAGGCGTGGATACTTGTTCGCGTAATACCGAAGTGACGCGGTAACTCCATGTGCAGCTGCTCGTTTGCCAATCTCACATCGTTGGGTTGATGTTAACATCAAATATCCATTTGGTCTTGGTTTACCACTGTAATTGCTGGCCGTTGCGCTCGAAATACCTAGTTTAAGGACTCCATCATTTGCCATTCTTATCGCTGAAGACGGAACGCTCTTACTCAAAGTCCCATTAGGATCCGGTAAATTGTGGCCGATATCTTCCGATGACTTCGACGTCGATATCTGAGTTGATGTCACTTTCGATCCAGGCTTGAGTTTGTAGTACTTGAGAATAGACATCTTACGTGCGCAACGTGGCTCTGCACGTGAGGAAAATTTTCTTTGTTGCTGAGTAATTGGCGAATTTAAACTTTGGCGAATTTTTGCAATTCGCCAATTTCGCCAAAGTTTACCCCCGCCAAAGTTTCCCTCTATACGGTATAAGCCAACTACCATTTACAAGGGGACCAAAGTGGCAAGTGCAGAGGCTATCAGTAATATAGAGGAGATATTATCAGTAGGCAAAACTAATGATTCTGCTTGTACCGACCAGGAATGGAAGAAAGTGATGAATGATGTACTCAGCACAATGCCAGATAGTTTTTCAGACCACCAGCTCACTCAGTTTAGTGCTCTGCTTACTTCTTATGCACACATATTTGCTTATAAGTCTGGTGACCTTGGCCGAACAAATCTGTTGAATCATCGGATTGAAACCAATGGAAACTCTATCCGTCAAGCAGTAAGGAGAGTTCCTCTACCCCAAAGAGATGAAATTAGGAGACTTTTAACCGAAATGCAAGAAAAAACATCATTGCCCCATTAAAAAGCCCTTGGGTATCCCCTATTGTACTTGTACCAAAGAAGGATGGTTCTCTTCGCTTTTGCGTAGATTACTGCAAGGTGAATGAAATAACTCACAAGGATGCTTATCCCATACCCAGGATTGATGACACTCTGGATACCCTGGCAGGAGCAATGTGCTTTTCCACATTAGACTTGAAGAATGGGTACTGGCAGGTGGAAGTTGACCCCACAGCACAGAGAAAAGACAGCATTTTGCACACATGAGGGCCTGTTCCAGTTTAATGTTATGCCGTTTGGACTATGCAACGCTCCTGCAACTGTCATCCTATCATGAGCCTCTATCAGTGACACCAAATACTTAAATTCCTTCACTACCTCTATGCTACCACCACTTAAATCCTATGCAACTACAGCCTCAGTTGTAATATGGACACCAGCCACAAGCAACTTCTCTAAAAGAGCAGATCAGTGCAGCATAATCAGCAAACAAGCAATCAGATATGGTAAATGATAAGGGTCTTCTGGTACGCTCCCCAGCAAGTTTCCCACTTATCTTGTACAGCACCTCAACTCCTACAGCATTACAGCGACTTACAGTAACCAACACCGAATAACCAAGTCAAAATACAAGATGAACAAAGTTGGGGCAATGGTGCAGCCCTGATGCAATCGATATCTTACTTGAAATGGTGGTGCTTCCTCTGCTCCTACTGCCCCAGTGGCAACCTTCCCTTAATGAAAAGAACACACCAAATCTACCATACAATCAGGTACACCGTATTTCTGCAAAGTAGACCAAAGTGCCTGTCTTGGCACAGAGTCATAAGCCTTAAGAAGATCAATAAACAAGATGAAAATTTGGCTATGATGTTCAATGGTCTTTTCTACCAGTTGTCGCACACAAAAAACCATGTCCACACAGCCCCTACCAGCCCTGAAACTACACTGAGAGTTAGCAACAGAGTCTTCTACCACAGACTGAAGTCAGTCATTGAGTACTCTCTCTCTATCACACACACACACACACTACACTACACTACACGACACTACACTACACTACACTACACACTTGCTTGCTTGCTCTTTTGCTGCCATTGAACGGATGTGTGTACTGCTAGGCCTCCTTTACTTCTGAACCAGGTCACACATATATTGCATAGACATTATACACACACACACACACACACACACACACACACACACACACACACTATATGCACAAAAGCAAAAATCAAAGTCTAGCTGCCATCAGGGCGGTCACACCAACCCAGCTGAGCTGGACTGACTGTGCATTAGGCAGGCACTAGGAGCCATGGTAGAAGTTCCTCTTGGGGAAGGGCCAATACCCCGCAAGAGAGCTGTACCAAGCTCATGGATTACATATGGTGTGGCAGTCTCACGTGGCTAGACCGCATTTTATTCTTTTCCCCACCCACACACAAAAGAAGAAAAAAAGCGGTCTGGCCATGTGAGACTAATGGTGTGGGCACCCAAGGTCCCACCTGAACCCCATCCATTAGTGAGATGTGGACAGTGGTAGACTCTTGCTTCCTCAGTTCATACCAGGTACCCATTGATGTTACAGCTGGGTGGGCTGCTTCACCAGTTGATACCAGTTCACCAGGTCCCCATTTATCAGCTGGGTAGACTGGAGCAATGTGAATAAAGTTTCATGCTCAGGGAAACAACAACAGCAAATTGGCCTAACCAGGTATTGAACCTGCAACCTTTCAAATAACAGGCTGGAGCTCTGACCACTTAGCTGTGCTGCCTCACACTACACACACCTACACACTATACACACACACAAAGATGATGTACGTAGATGTCTACTGTAGATCATACAGTATACTGTGGAGGCTGTATGCTAAAAATACTGTGTCATGGTGTATTACTATTTACTCTCTTGGTATCCCGGCTTTCAGTTTCATTGTGCAGGTAAACATTGTTATCATTATGAGATAAATTTCACCTACCAATATCGATCAAGTTTCCCGTATTTGGGCAAGGATACTGTGTTGGTGGAATAAATGTAAAGTAGTGTTCATTCCAATATTCTCTGTCATGGAGGGGGTGATCATTATGAACATGACAATCACAAAGTGGACACAGGTATGTCATATTTGAGTAGCCACACTGATGGCACCGCACTATTGCTGTATCAGTATCACCGCACATTGAACATTTCTGCAATTAAATCAACAAAATCAATTAGGTTTATGCTATATTAGAACTATCATATTCTAATTTAGCACAAAATACAGAATGCACATACTGCTTCAGGTGGTAATGCCATTGATGCCACCACTTCTTCAAAGAGTTTGGCTCTATGGCTCTCCCAGCTTTGTTCTAGTTGTTCCCTCCTTTCAGCCCAACTCTTCATTACACTGGCAGGCTCAGCAGTGCATGAAATAGCATTGAGGCTTTCCCTTAACTCGTCTACCATTGCTTGAAGTTCATTGTCTGCAATTATATAAAGCAAGGGTAAAGTACAGGTATGCATATGTTTGACCATGCACAGTAGCTACAGAATTACAGCGGGATATAGCATCAGACCAAGGTGGTGCAATTCTGACAATCACATACAGTGGAATTCAAACATCTTTGTTATTACAAGGCCTGTGTGGCTTTATGACAATAGGGGTATCAGATACACATCTGTATACCACAATACACTGTACATAATGCATATTATTTTAAAAGCTAGTGGACTTAGTAGTCTGTGACTTACCTTGCACCTACGTAGACATACAGTACATCTTCTTATAAAGTAAGCAAACTATGGTCTACAAAAATGCATTATTTGGCAGCACCAACCTTGACAGTGGTCTCTATTGTTATCGCAAATACCTTCAACTCCATAATCACTTTCTTGTGCATCATAACAAATATCTACATAGAAATAACAAAGTGTACAATCAAACAGTGGAATAGCTGAGGTCCCAACATTGCTGGAGTCAAAAGTTTTGCAACAATTTAATAACCATGTTGACATTGAACCACTAAGGTTCCAGGATCAATGCCCAGTCAGGGCAGTTTGGGGGATGATTTAGTAAGAAACTTAAACTCATAATGCTCCAGACTGTCCAGTTATATAATAGGAATCTGGTGAACTGGTTTTACGTAACTGTCAAAGCAAGTGCCTATTACTATCAAAGTCTTACTAATGGACAGGGTTCATGTGGGACTTTGGGGCCTACACCATCATCCATGAGCATGCCGACACGGTACTAGCCCTCCCCCAGGAGGATCTTCTAGCGCAGCTCTTAGTGCCTGCCTAGTGCACAGGCAGCCCAGTTTAGCTGGGCCAGCGTAACCGTTCTTTATGGCAGGTAGAGACTTTTGCTTTTGACTTTGAAGCAGTAATTAATACAGCATTGTTCCTGAAAAAATCAGCTAAAAAAATAAAAAGTGGAATTTTTTCAAAGAGAACATTTCACCCAACCAAATTGTTAGTGATCAGTTAAGATATCAAGAGTACACAGGTACAGTTAGGTTCCGCCACATATCCTCTATCGGACTGCATACTTTTATGGCTTCCACATAGGAAGTGTGTGTTGAAAACTTCGATTGGCCATAAATAATCTGTTGAAAATTTGGATGACAAAATTCTGAAACATTTTTAGCAGGTCGAGGAAGACTACAAACGTGCCAAGTTTCAATTCCATTTTGAGTTATTAAAGGAATCAGCTCTACATGGACATACTATAGTGAAAGGTGTGTGTGTGTGTGTGTGTTCGTGTGTGTTCATGTGTGCATTGGGAACCTGATAGCCTAGGCCCAGCTGTAAAATTGACGGGTGGCTACTTGGTGACTACTGGAGAATCAAATGCCCAAATTCACCTTCCACATCCTGTGCCCATGTTACTGATGTAATGCAAAGGCTATCCCAACTAACTTTAATCTCCTATAGCAACTTTAAATTTACGGATTTAGGGGTGAATCAAAGGGCTCCCTTTTTATTTGCTGGTTGAGCTGTAACACCTGGCAAATTTAATGTATAACAATGATGTGAACAAGTGGCCTGATTAGTTATGCAGTATCACGGACTCACCCTGACTGGCTTGTCCACTAGTTCTAACTCTTTTGCGTGGAATAGGCTTCGTAATTTGTTGCCCACTTCCATCGTAGTGATGATGTATAAATTGATTGCTGCTGGAAGGCCTTAGAGCTCTCCTATGTCTGGCTCTTCATCTGTTCTTGGATGTTAAAAGCTTCAGTTCTTTTTTAGTTGCGATTCCACCTCGACTAAATCATCCCAACCAGCCATTGTGGACTCGATTGTGGGATAGAGCCTCCTCGAGAATCGAAAGCAGCGCTATACCGCTACTCAATTTACTGACAACTAATGTGTCGTATTCTAATACCGTACACTAACACGCCGCTCATATGGACATATGATCCTTACTAAGACACCATGTACGTTTGGACTATTTGTCCATATACTTAAGATAATAGGTTGCCGTGGAATAATGGTAACCCATTAGTGTATGTGTGTATAGTTTTGTTTTAGTTTGTATCTGTTTGCGCTGTACGTATGTGTTTTAGCACTGGTAAGGAAGAACAGCTCATGCTGATTACCAAGAGGATAATAATAAATCAATCAACAACAACAGCAAAAAAGAAAAGAAAAGCTCTCATATGCAAAGAGGCGCTCACTGCCAGACTACATAGCTACACCTACCTAGAAACTGAACGATGCATGGATGGCGAAGTGTACTCCAAATTTGACATTCACGTAGAAAATCTTCCGTGATCTTGCTGTGTTCGCCTCCTTGTACATATATTGCAGCAGAATTTCGTGAACCTCCTTTTGCAGCACAAACTGTTCCCTCGTAATCAACCTCAAAAACTCTCCCGTAAGTACCCCTGCCGATTTCCTCTACTGTAGGGCATACTCCATGCAGAGCAAGCTCAGGCCAGTTAGTTCCAGCAGTAGTTCTACTAGCCATCTCCTTAATACATAAATTAAAAGATACGTTACTGGGGCGTGGCTGCAGTGTATAGGGGCTCGCGTAATACAGTTCACACGTGATCTCAATGTCGTCTCTCACCCTGCTGGTCATGATGTGCAGGTGTCTAATGCAGACCCGAACAGGACGTTGAACAAGCTGAGGGGATCAGATCGCAGTATGGATTGAAAGATGGAAAAGGAGGTTGTGGATTTTGTGCTACCATGAGGACACTACCCGGTAGCTAGCTAGCTAATCTATAACTAGTTCAGTGTAGCTACGTTAAATAAGCTTTATTGTACTTAGTTCGGGAGGATCAAAGTGCCGCCGCGTGCTGTATTTTCCATATTGTACCAATTATCTGCATAACTGTACTGCAGCTAATTCAGTACAGTTATGCGGATAATTGGGCTAATGCAGCTAACACTTGGGCAAACACAGTACAATTATGCAGAACAGTTATGTAAGGAATGTTACGAAAACAACCCCACTCAGACAGCATGATTGATCACGTGCATGACATTGTAAACTAGATTGCTCATATCCTATCACTGATGTAGGTACCTTACCATGCATCCTTGGTCTGGAAATGTATTCTCTTGTTAAAGACAAATTGTAGCATCATATCTGTTCTATATGCTAACAAATTTCAATATTATTGTTTGAGTCATACGTATATCTGATGGAAATTTACTCAAACCAATTGATATACCATATAGAGAAAAACTTTGGCGAATAGCAAGCTAAATTGAATTTGGCGAAATAAACTTTGGTGAATTCGATCTCAATTTTTAGCTATGAAGATGCTAATCTCAGGTGCTACAAGTAATTGGCAGGTTAAACTTTGGCAAATTTAATTTGTAGCTAATTGCCAAATTTTCCAAAGTTTCCCCGGTATCCCACTAGTGTAGCTTCAGATGCAGGTGATATTCCTTTCATATAATGTCATGATCCTTATATACGTACTTGAATTTAAAATTCCTAATTTTCCTTGTACTAGTTTGTTTACTTTTTTGTAACATAATTATGTTTGGTAAATTAACGGGTGCATACTGCATTGAATGAAAGAATGGTGCAAGGTATTTCATGAACCAAATTTTACATCTGAACACATGACTCAACTATCAATTATTAAAAAGCTTTCAGCTATGTTTTACTGAATTAAGACAACAGTACAAGGGGTGAACCCAAACACTATGGAAATTTGTAGCATTAACTGTAGTCTACACAATACTCATACCACATCTGTAAAAGTACAGAAATTTTATTGTGAGAAGATTTTAGATATCAGTGTGGTAGTATTGTATAACACTTACGAAATAAGATCACAAAGTTTCTCCGTAAGAACAACAACCAAAAACTAGTCACACACAATATAGCTATCAGTTAGTTATCTATAGCCCTTCAATAATACAACAAGAAACATTCCTGAAGAATTTCCACATTAATTTTATGATCACTGTACGGGCCAATGTGGCCGTGTTAAATTTACTTAAGTTCCTCTACCCAATGTGCAATATAATTCTTATATTTGTACAAGGCTGCTACCTATGACAGTACAGAAAGCATTTTTTATCCAAACTTGTCTGTTTTTGTCAGCACAACATCACAAAATGAAAAAAAAAGACAATCCCTCAGTAAAGAAAGAAAAAAACTGGACTGATCTGCATGGGATTTGACCCCATACAATGTTATGTCAGTAAGTCAAGGAATTAACCACTTGGTTACAAAGCCACTTGGTGCATTGTAGCGCTTAGTACTTTTCACAGTACCCATTAAACTACATTCAGTAATAATAACATACATAAAATTCTATAAACTTACGTAGTTACCTGCATGCCCATGGACAATTTTTACAGATGGGTAAATGTAAAGAATTTTGCAGCTAATAAAAATGACAACAACTTGGAATCAGATGAGCTGCTGTTTTATTCTCTCTAACAATATTTATAAGTAAATGTTATGTGGAGCACTGTATAGACCCGACCATCATTGTATGTATACAATGAAATGGAAATGTTCAATATATGACTGTTCTATCAGAGTATTTAACAGAGCTCTGTATTCTATAAATAAAATTGACTTCAGTTACCAAACAATGAACTTAATATCTTTTCTGATACTGAGATAACCAAGGGTCCACTGTGTTAAGTGTCAAAAAGTGAGTGCTGCTACATATACTAATTCTCTAATAGAACAGTAAGCTATGCAACTCACTGTACAAAGGCTACCATTTTGGTGGTTTTCTGTTTCTCATAAACACCGCATGTATTTTCACTGCTGCACGTATTTCTCCATTAGTACCATTTCTTGTTGAATATTACACACCTGTCAATGTAATGCCCAACTGCCCACTAGGGTGGAGCAATACAGGGTATTTGACAACTTCTATAGTGTCAAAAAATCTTCAGTACTGGGACAAAGAAGCTTGATAGGTGCATAACAAAATACTGAATATGCACAGGTCAGTTTTCACGACAGCCATTCTTGGCCACACTTGTACAGTAGCTACCTCATGTACTGTAGAATGCCAAGAAATGCTTTTATTGAATTGTCATATTCGTGTAGTGAGACCTCCACGTTAGACCAACTATAGGCATGTCAAACAGGCATCTTAAGTGTCACCATGCTTGGAGTTTACTGCTAATAGTTGGAAGTGGGCCAGTATCTTGTGAAAATTGGACATAGTCTAGCTGTTGTGGCATGTAGTGTGATAATGAATAATGGTAAAGATCTACCCGCTCACTTGCACTCCACTATTGGAATCTTTCTGATGAGAAACAAAAAAAAATCACCAAATAGTGACCTAATCCCAATGCTTGGACATTAAATGGTGCATTTAAGTTTATTTACCTCCTAACATGAAATTGATAATGATATGTAGCTAGCTACACTAAATTGATTGTCTTGAAGTTTTAAAAAATTCCATTACCTATTTGCATAGCCTTATATAAACCTAAAAATAGTACACTAAATATGGATAGCCTTATATAAACCTAAAAATAGTACAAATATGGATAGCCTTATATAAACCTAAAAATAGTACAAATATGGGGAGAAAACCATCTATTGATGATGAGAATGTATGACATACAGTAGAGCTCTGCAATATTATCAAGAACCTTTATTTGGCATATTTAAAAAAAAATAATACCTTGAAACAAGAATGCAAACTACTTCAGCCAAACATAGCTTTTATTTCTGCAAGAAACACAGATCTGGAACTCTTTTTTGTATGAAACAAGGAAGCTCTACCAATTCAAAACACTGTTAGTACTAACTGTATGTGTGTGTACGTAGATGTAGTCTGATTAATTATTGTATGTATGTATGTTGAGGGCACTGCCAAAAAGAGGCATTTTTATACTGAAGCTGTCTCCCTTCAAAAAAATCCTTTGGAACAGGGGTGGTCCATAATTCTGAAAAAGTTCATCTCTGAAAATAGCATAAAGAACATTTTTTTAAATATCAGTATTGTCAACTACCCTAATGGCAGATAGAACCGTCATTACCAGTAACTGAGAATCCAGATAAATGGAGTCCAAGGTTCCACTGTACCAACTCTACGATCATGTGATCAAATTCATACAATTACAATACCAGGATTTTCAAAACGATGTGATATTACTAAAAATGATTGATATTGATACTTACATAGGTGATTATCCCCCCCACTGAAAAATAACTTTTTTTAAATCTTGGGGAAAAGTTGCAGTATAGATTGGCATTGTTATTTTCATATTTTTAGTATAAATTTTAGGCTGTTTTCAAGCCTTCAAATTGCAAAAATCCTGCAGCTTCAGGGGGTTGTATCCCCAGACCCCCCAAAATTCTACTTTATAGTACAGCCATACAACAATAGTTATGCTGTTCCCTACTTGCCCCCTCCTGTAGGTCAGGTCTAGAATCGCCACTGACCACCAAGGCCAGGCAAACTTGATTACTCTTATTTCTCATCCACAAAATTTGGGATTCTCATGTGGGTGGGATGTCATTTTTCATTATTCATTATTAAAGGAATGTTTCAAACTACTGGAACTGTAGGCTATCTGTCACTGTAAAGGTTAGCTAATAAAGCCTTCTAAAAGGTAATACCTAGCATTTGCTGAGCTGCAAGATACGTTTTCTGTACTGTGAAATGATAGCCTGCCTTCTCAGCATCAAAATATGTGTAAATAACAAAAACAATGAAATTTGAGGTGGTAGGGGAAAAAGTGATGCAAGTGGGGATGAGAAACAAGTAACCAAGTTTGCCTGGCCTAAATGATGACTAATTTAAATATGATAAGTAGCAATTTACACATGTAAAGTAAGGTTGCTATTAATATCATATCAAAGCAATAAACTACCATATAGCCTACCTAAATATTTTGAAGGGAGAAAATTTTCACTATAATTTTGAGTAATAACAGCAAAAAAAATTATCTTTGAAATATTTAGACCTCCATTATTTTCTGATACATTTTGGGATTGTTTACAAATGCACAAAAAATAACATTGTTCAACCTCTAAAACTTTAGGCTATAGCTATATATATATATATAAGGTACATATGCATTTATGTATTTTAAAGTTAATTTAGATTACATATTGAATTCTGAAAATACAATGATATCAGCAAAAATCTAATATCCTACTTATACTGTTGAGTTAAAAGAAGCATAGGAAATATATCAAAAAGAAGGGGTAGTTGCTTTTATACACTCTCCAATAAATTTAGTTCTAAATCTGATTTACCATTTAGTTGACAAGGGCAGCGCATCTAGCCTAGGGGAAAATCTGTGCAAATACGTGACTCGTTATTCAAAAACAGTACCCAAAGATCTAGAGGTTAGCTGTTGTCATTCATGTTGAGCAATTTTTTGTGTACTTTGTTCCAGGTTACTGGAGGTAATTTTCTGGTGATGCCCAGACACGTTGAAGGAGATAAGTCTGGATTAAGGAGAAACCATATTTATTTATTTATTAATGCTTTACAGCACAAGTGCTGAAGATTTGTAGGACACCTGGTCCTACAGCATATTCTAGCAGGATGATATTCCTCCTGGCAGTGATAACGATGTGGCAGGAGGTCATTTATTATTAAAGAAATTACTCCAAATCAAGCTGTATGTTAATGTAAAGGTTAGCTGAAGAACTAGTACTTACATTTTACCACCATTTCTGAGGTGCAAGTGACATTTGCTGTGCTGCAAAATGATAGCCAGCCTCTACATCAAAATTTTTAGCCTTGAAACATGTAAATAGCTTTATCTTCTGGGGACCTTGCCCCCCAGACCCCCTGATTCTGGATCAGCTCCTGAATAGTACTTATGTACTTTATAAAAGCCAATGTATATTGTATATGTGGTGAAAATTTTGTGGCTATGTGCAGTTTTAGCTTCCACAGTTGATCAATTGTATACTCCAATCCATTAATACAGTACCCTTGGAGTGTACACTGTGTGTAAAGAGTGCCTTTTCCACTAATTAAAATACATGACATGCACTTGCATAAATGAGCATGATCAAATTAATTATGTGAGCAAAACTTAGGAAGATAAATCCAGCATACATTAATGCTACACAATTATAATTTTGGTGTAGTTATGTCATGTACTGAAGTGTATTGTGTTTGCAAGGATTTAACTTGAAAGTGTTTTTCATTTTTGAAAACTAAACAGCTTTTTATGAATAATCAACAAATTACCCCTATACACCTGTATGCGTGATGTAATCACAGCTATTTATGATGCAAGGTTTGGTTTAAATAGAGCAGTGAGTCATTCAAGTAACCAAAGTAGATCACTGCATTGTGAATTGAGCTAACTTGAATAGACCTGTTCTCCTACTATCAGACTGCTAACAATTTTTTTTTGGTAAGACCAATGGCAAGATGAACCTGGCATGTAGCAAAGTAGGTCGTCTTGAACAATTTCTGCTAATTGTATCTTTGCCTTTTCTGCTAACCTTTGCAGCAAATCAAAATGGCAATGTTTGCTATTTAAAACCATATTGCACTCAAAGTGATAAAGTGTCATGCTGCTATGAATGGCCTGTTCATGATTTTAATGAGCTGGTTAATTCAAACAAAGTACTGTATGTTTCTCCTGGAGTGTATCATTTGAATGGCAATATGCAAATTGCAGCTGTTAGGAATTTTTCTATAATTGGTAGTAATACCAAATTTATTTTTAATAACAGCAAACCAGGATTTTATTTCAGTATAATTAACAGTAGTTCTATACACATTGCAAATGTGCAGTTTATCAGTTGTGGTCAAATGATAGAGCACTCCACTAATTCAACTAATAGGAGTGCAGCTGTCTATTTGCTTGATACATCCTCAGTGAATATGACCAATGTTGTGTTTCAAAATAACTGTGGTTATGGGATTATCGGAATAAACATTGCAGGCAAGTCAGTGTTGAAAAACATCACTATCTATCAAAGTAGCACTTATGCTTACTGTCGTCACCAGCAACAATTTCTGACTGGAGGAATTATATGGTTGTATAACAAAATTGTAACACCAAATTCTGCCAAACTTTCAGTCAGCAATTATAACATCCATAACATAACTAACAATGGGAACTATTCACGTGTTAGTTCATCTGCTATTATTTTAATTCTTCATCACCAAAAGTGTGATGTTAATATATCTCATGTTGTTATAGCAAATCTAATCCAAAACAGCCAAGCTGTAAAAAAAGTGTGCGGCCCTCAGAAAGGCTATGGTGAAAAAAGATGTGAAATCCAAGGTGGCGGCCAAGAAATGGCTGTGATGGTAGGTTAATGGTAAAAATTTTAATAATGACAATTTAGGTAAATTTTGTGAAGCGGCACAAAAATTCACCTGAATTGTCGTTATTAAAATTTTTACTATTAACCTACCATCACAGCCATTTCTTGGCTGCCACCTTGGATTTCACATCTTTTTTCACCATAGCCTTTCTGAGGGCCGCACACTTTTTTCTCAGCTTGGCTGTTTTGGATTAGATTTCATTTCTCTTTGTATTTGTATACCCCAAAGCCGGCCTATGGCCAGCTTTGGGACTTTTTTAACCTATCTTTTTTTTTCTTTACTACAGGAAGAAGAAAAGATGAAGTAGATGTACTTTAAATATTTTATCAGTAAATGTACAAATTATATATATAATACATATATGACCGGATTTGCGAAAAGGGGTCTTCCACACACATCCAATTTGCCAACTTTGACAATTGATAACTTCAGATTGGAAAGAGCTATTGCCTTGAAATTTGGGCAGTGATGAGCACCACTATAGCTGAATACATGGTGAAATTTTCAGGTTAATATGTTACTCGAACACTGAGTTATGGTCTCCAACGTTTACGGAATTGGATGTGTGTGGAAGACCCCTTTTCGCAAATCCGGTGACATATATTGATCACAGAAATCTCCATGGTGGTTTCTTTGTAACTGAACACTCTACAAGGTGAC
The DNA here is from genome assembly GCF_963678975.1 of Dysidea avara. NCBI lineage: Eukaryota > Metazoa > Porifera > Demospongiae > Dictyoceratida > Dysideidae > Dysidea > Dysidea avara. The sequence continues at coordinate 4,312,872 of NC_089281.1, forward strand.
TTCTTCTAATTGCTCTCTCTACAGGGTGAATTGTTTGTAGCTGAACGATCTACAAGGTAACTTCTTCTAGCTGATCTCTCTACAGGGTGATGTGTTTGTAGCTGAATTCTGTACAGATGATTTGTTTGCAGCTGAGCTCTTTACAGAATGGTTTCTTTGTAGCTGAACTCTCTAAAAGGTAATTTCTTCTAACTGATCTTTCTACAGGGCAATTTGTTTCTGGCAGAATTTTCTACAGGGTGATTTCTTTGCAGCTGAACTCTCTACATGGTGGTTTCTTTGTAGCTGAACTCTCTACAAGGTAATTTCTTCTAGCTGATCTCTCTACAGGGAGATTTGTTTGTAGCTGAACTATCTACAAGGTAACTTCTTATAGCTGATCTCTCTACAGGGTGATTTGTTCGTAGCTGAATTCTGTACAGGTGATTTGTTTGCAGCTGAGCTCTTTACAAAATGGTTTCTTTGTAGCTGAACTCTCTCCAAGGTAACTTCTTCTAACTGATCTTTCTACAGGGTGATTTGTTTGTAGCTGAACTATCTACAAGGTAATTTCTTCTAGCTGATCTCTCTACAGGGTGATTTGTTTGTAGTTGAATTCTGTACAGATGATTTGTTTGCAGCTGAGCTCTTTACAGAATGGTTTCTTTGTAGCTGAACGCTCTACAGGGTGATTTGTTTGTAGCTGAAATCCCTACAAGGTAACTTCTTCTAGCTGATCTTTCTACAGGGCGATTTGTTTGTAGCTGAGTTCTCTACAGGGTGCTTGTTTGCAGCTGAATTCTCTACATGGTGGTTTCTTTATAGCTCTACAAGGTGACTTCTTCTAGCTGATCTCTCTACAGGGTGATTTGTTTGTAGCTGAACTCTCTACAAGGCAATACTTCTAGGTGATATCTCTACAGGATTCCTTGTTTCTAACTGAACTCTCAACAGGGTGATCTGTTCATAGCTGAACTTTCTACTGGGTGATTAGTTTGCAGCTGAACTCTCTAAATGGTGGTTTCTTTGGAGCTGAACTGTCTACAAGGTAATTTCTTCTAGCTGAACTCTCTACAGGGTGACTTGTTTCTAGCTGATCTCTCTACAGGGTGATCTGTTCATAGCTGAACTTTCTACAGGGTGATTTGTTTGCAGCTTAACTCTCTACATGGTAGTTTCTTTGTAGCTGAACTCTTTACAATGTGACTTCTTCTAGCTGAACTCTCTACAAGGTGACTTGTTTCTAGCTGATCTCTCTACAGGGTGACTTGTTTGTAGCTGAACTCTTTACAAGTGATTTGTTTGTAGCTGAACTCTCTACATGGTGGTTTCGTTGTAGCTGAACTCTCTACAAGGTAACTTCTTCTAGCTGAACTCTCTACAGGGTGATTTGTTTCTAGCTGAACTCTCTACAGGTGATTTGTTTGCAGCTGAACTCTCTACATGGTGGTTTCTTTGTAACTGAACTCTCTACAAGGTAACTTCTTCTAGCTGATCTTTCTACAGGGTGACTGAATTTTTTGCAGCAGAACTCTTTACGTGGTGGTTGCTTTGTAGCTGAACTCTCTAAAAGGTGACTTCTTCTAGCCTAACTCTCTAAAGGATGATTTGTTTGCAGCTGAACTCTCTACATGATGACTTCTTTATAGCTGAACTCTCTACAGGGTGATTTGTTTGTAGCTGAAATCCCTACAAGGTAACTTCTTCTAGCTGATCTTTCTACAGGGCGATTTGTTTGTAGCTGAGTTCTCTACAGGGTGATTTGTTTGCAGCTGAACTCTCTACGTGGTAGTTTCTTTGTAGCTGAACTCTCTACAATGTGACTTCTTCTAGCTGAACTCTCTACAGGGTGACTTGTTTTTAGCTGATCTCTCTACAGGGTGACTTGTTTCTAGCTGAACTCTCTACAGGTGATTGTTTGCAGCTGAACTCTCAACATGGTGGTTTCTTTGTATTTATTATTTATTGATTTATGATTATTGATTAGCAAAACCCATTGGGTAAATCGCTAATGTACAAAAACAAAATTTTAGTGTCTATGCATTTTGCAAACAGTTCTTGAAAGTAAGTAAGTCTATATTGTCAAGATCTTCCATATCTAAATTGTTCCAGTCTGGTATTGATCTTGGTAAGAAAGAGTTACTATATCGATTTGTTCTGGCATACAACTGTAATAGCTTCAAGGGATGGTTTGCCCTGGTACTTGTTGCAGGAGATAACACTGGCAGATACTGATTTGGAACATAAATTAATTTGTTTACAAACTTAAACAACAGCATCAGACGTGCCTGTTTCCTACGATCTTCCAGTGTTGGCCATTTTAATTCCACTAACATTTCAGTTATACTGTCCCTATGATTCCTTCTCCAAGGTCTATTTAACACGAAACGTGCAGCACGATGTTGTATCATCTCTAACTTGTGAATGAGTGATTGTTGATGTGGATCCCAGATAGAAGAGCAGTATTCAATAGATGGCAAGACAATCTGTTTATATGCATGTTCTTTTAAGTGAGGTGGACAATGGTGGAGAGTTCTTCGCAAAAATCCCAGTAGACGATTAGCTTTATTGCACACTGAAGTTATGTGAGGGGTCCATGACAACTTGTTATCTAAAAGTACTCCCAAATAGTGATGTCTCTCAACAACTTCTAAGGGGATTTTGTACATTGTATAGGAGAACTCACTAGCAGAATGTAGTGTAGATATCTGCATGATGCAACATTTTGAAACATTAAATTCCATTTGCCAAATATCAGCCCATGATGATAATGTGTCAAGATCACTTTGGAGTATCTTATGATCTTCGGGTGAGTAGATAGGACGATAAACTAAACAATCATCTGCAAAAAGTCTCAACTGACTGTGGATGTTAGTTACAATATCATTTATATATATCAGAAACAACACTGGACCGAGCACTGATCCTTGTGGTACACCTGATGTTACACTGCAAGGCGAAGACTGCCTACCATCAATGATTACTTTTTGTGTACGATTTGTAAGAAACGATTGTAGCCACTGTAACAATTCACCTCTTATACCATAGAAATTCAGCTTGTGAGCTAGCCTAGCATGGGCAACTTTATCAAAAGCTTTTGCAAAATCTAAGATAGCCACATCAACCTGAACTTTGTTATCAACTGCTCTGGCAAAATCATCAACTGCAAGAAATAGCTGGGCTTCACATGATCGCTTTGATCTAAATCCATATTGTACATCAGTTAATATGTTGTTTGACTCGAGGTGTTTCATTATTTGACTAACTAAAATGTGTTCTAATGTTTTACAGACCAAAGATGTAAGAGACACTGGGCGATAGTTTCTGGGATCAGTCTTATCACCCTTCTTATATATTGGGGTTACATTAGCTTGTTTCCAGGAGTCAGGCACAGTGCCAATTCTTAATGATTGATTGAAGAGATGTGTCAGTAGAGGAGCTATTTCAGAAGCAACTTGTTTCAAAAATGCAGCATGTATGTTGTCAGGACCCGGGGATTTAGTTGTATCGCACTCAGCAAGAAGGTTTCTCACACCATTTAGTGTAATGTGAATGTCTGGGATGGATGGATAGGGAGAATTACCCTTATCTGGAATACAACTAGTGTCCTCAGAGGTAAATACAGATTTAAACTGGTTGTTTAGGATCTCTGCTTTCTCTAGTGGGTCAGTAATTATATTCTCTGCTTGGTCCTTTAAGGCGCCAATTTCGATATTGTCTTGACGTTTACTTTTAATATAATGCCAAAAACGTTTCATTTTGTTATTACCAGATTCAGGGTTTGAAATATTAGATAGATATTGATTGTGCTGCTGACGCGTCATACATTTAGTTTGATGTTGTAGTCTTTTATATTCATCCCAATCCTCTGTACGTTGGTATTTCTTTGCACGATTATAAGTTCGCTGTTTCTTCTTGATCAGTCGTTTTAGTGCAGCATTCATCCATGGTAGGTGGAACTTACTACCAATAGTTTTCTTGGGTACCATCTCTTGTATTAGTTGTGAGCATTTCTCATAAATATATTCCCAATTTTCGTTCACACTTCTCTGGGTGGTAGAGTTTAGTTCAAAATATCTCTCATAGATGTCTAACATTCTTTCTCGTATAAGGTCCCAGTTTGCTTTATGATATAGGAAGATTTCTCTAGGAGGTTTCTTTACTAATTTAACCTGAGTGGAGATATCCGCTACAACTGCATTATGGTCGCTGATGCCAGGGGTAGTTTGGCAGGATGTCACTAGATCTGGGTGGCTAGTAAAGAATAAGTCTAAAATGTTTGTACCCCTTGTAGGTGTGGTAACCAACTGTTCGAAATGAAGATCTTCTGTAATTGAAAGGAGTTTCTCCCTAAAGGATACAGGTACATATGATTCTGTTAATGATTTACATTGCCAATCAATTCCAGAAGCATTAAAGTCACCACCAAGAAATATTCTTGCTGTTGGATGGGCATTTCTGATGTCGTTGATGGTATTTTCTAATTCATCTAGGATAGTTGTAGAAGAGTTTGGAGGACAGTAGACTGAACCCACTATGATGCTTTGCTTGTGTTTCATATGGATATGCACCCAAACTTGTTCGACTGATGTAGAAACATGTAACAGAGAAGATGGGATCTCATTTCTAATTAGAATGAATACACCGCCACCATGTCTATTTCTGTCGTTTCGATAAACAGTGTAATGTGGGGGAAAAATTTCTGAGGACATAATTTTTTCGTCTAAGTAGGACTCTGTTCCCATGAGGAGGTCTAACTTTTGTACATGGAGTAGGGTTTCAAGCTCAGGACATTTATTTACAACACTACGACAATTTACAATTGCTAGATTCAATGATTGTAGGTTTTGAGAATTTGCTTGGAGACCAGCCCCTTGAGATAGTCAATTTTGGGATTGCTTCTGCATTTGATTTGTGGCAGGCACCATTGGTTGGACATTTGAAGGAGCAGTACTGCTAGGATTTGTTTGAGTTCTTGCATTCCTGTAGACAATGGCATTGTTTCGGATTATCAGATTTGTTTCTCCTTTTGCTTTTCTTTGTTTAAGTTCTTCTACCAGCTTCTTGTACTTTAAATGCTCGAATTTTGTTCTGTCCGGTGAGAAATACACTGTCTTATACGCGTCATGTTGACGCAGCCTTGCTGAGTTTGAAAGAAGAAATGATTTGTCTACTTCGTGTTTGAGTGTGACTAATACAGGTCTATTATTACTTTCATTCTTTTTACCCAGTCTCAGTACTTTTACTACTGCAAATTCCTCAGAAAATACAGTCTTACACAGTTCAGTAAAGAGCTTTTTATCAGCTTCACAGTCAGATTTCTCAGATAGGTTGTAAATGATTACATTGTTCTTGCGTCGGTCTCGGTCAGCCAATTCATCTGCGATGCTTGATGCAGTGGTGTTCAATACTGTGCCAGCGCTGGCTGGGGAGTTCTGAAGTGACTGAGTCACTGTGTCTATTTCCATGTTTATACCAGACTGATTTGACAACAAGTGTTGGATTTTTGAACTCAAGTCTTCAATCTTTTCTTCTATTTGAGTCTTGAGGCCTGATAGAGATTCTTCTACAGATGCAGACCGTGTGGTCTGCTGCTCCAAATTTCTATAATGGTGATGGGTTAGCTGTTTAATACAACTGTTGCAATGGTTTGCTTCGCAATAATAAGAAATGTTATTAGCAATTTCACAAACTTGATTTAACTTTTCATATATATCTTCAGGGAGACCCTCACATTTCACGTGGGCCCAAACACCACAAAGATCGCACTGTACTGCCTTATTTTCAGCAGTACAGGGCTGCTTACAATGTGGACAGTTCTCACCAGGAAGACTGTGAATCATAGCATCTCTAGCTTCTGGAGATATTCCAGCGGCTGCTCTTGTCCGTTTGATAGCTGGGGTAGACATCGCGCGTGGACAGTTTCCGCCTCAGATACTAACGAAAGTGTACAGAAAACAAACAGTGGTACTTAGACGCTATGAACCTTTAGCGGTACCGTTCAGGAAACAATGATGACCACGGTACAACAGTCGTTGAGCTTGTGGACTTGTGGTTGGTGTTGTGTGGTGATTTAGTCGTCTTGGCCTCTCACTTGGGTTGGCTCTTCTGTCCCGAAAGGGACGTTCACAGTAACAAATCTTCTTAGGTGCTAAGCAAGGGCGAAAGACGTCTTCAGTGAAGGAGTAGAGGTAGTTGAAGGGTAGCAGAGCAGTAGAGCAACGAGTCCCACAATCGAAAGGTATATCGATTGTAGCTGAACACTCTACAAGGTAACTTCTTCTAGCTGATCTTTCTACAGGATGATTTGTTTGTAGCTGAATTCTCTACAGGGTGATTTATTTGCAGCTGAACTCTCTACAAAGTGACTTCTTCTAGCTGAACTCTCTACAGAGTGATTGATTTTTTTGCAGCTGAACTCTCTACATGGTGGTTTCTTTGTAACTGAACTCTCTACAGGGTGATTTGTTTGTAGCTGAACTCTCTACAGGGCGATCTGTTCGTAGCTGAACTCCCTATAAGGTAACTTCTTCTAGCTAATCTTTCTACAGGGCGATTTGTTTGTAGTTGAGTTCTCTACAGGGTGATTTGTTTGCAGCTGAACTCTCTACATGGTAGTTTCTTTGTAGCTGAACTCTCTACAATGTGACTTCTTCTAGCTGAACTCTCTACAAGGTGACTTGTTTCTAGCTGATCTCTCTACAGAGTGACTTGTTTCTAGCTGAACTCTCTACAGGTGATTTGTTTGCAGCTGAACTCTCTACATGGTGGTTTCTTTGTAACTGAACTCCCTGCAAAGTGACTTCTTCTAGCTGATCTCTCTACAGGACGATTTGTTTGTAGCTGAACTCTCTACATGATGGTTTCTTTGTAGCTGAACTCTCTACAAGGTGATTTCTTCTATAGCTGATCTTTCTACAGGGTGATTTGTTTGTAGCTGAACTCTCTACAAGGTAACTTCTTCTAGCTGATCTCTCTACAGGACAATTTATTTGTAGCTGAACTCTCACATGATTGTTTCTTTGTAGCTGAACTCTCTACAAGGTGATTTCTTCTAGCTGATCTTTCTACAGGGTAATTTGTTTGTAGCAGAACTCTCTACAAGGAAACTTCTTCTAGCTGATCTCTCTACAGGGAGATTTGTTTGTAGCTGAACTCTGTACACGTGATTTGTTTGCGGCTGAATTCTCTACATGATGGTTTCTTTGTAGCTGAACTCTCTACAAGGTAACTTCTTCTAGCTGATCTCTTTACAGGGTGAATTGTTTGTAGCTGAACGATCTACAAGGTAACTTCTTCTAACTGATCTCTCTACAGGGTGATTTGTTTGTAGCTGAACTCTCTACAAGGAACCTCTTTAACTGAGCTCTGTACAGGGTGAATTGTTTGTAGCTGAACTATCTACAAGGTAACTTCTTCTAGCTGATCTCTCTACAGGATGATTTGTTTGTAGCTGAACTATCTATAAGGTAACTTCTTCTAGCTGATCTCTCTATAGGGTGATTTGTTTTGTAGCTGAAATCTGTATAGGTGATTTTTTAATATCCTCCTTCATTTTTAGTTGTTTTCTCAAGGTTCAGCTCAACTTGTTCGCGGTCTGACCCACACAGTAGCGATTCCGGAATTCCGTAAATTTTGCATAAAATTTTCTCCATGAATCTTCCATTGGAGAGTTGGCACAATCAATTCGCTGCCATACGAGTGATTGATCAAACAGTTGGATCGTTTTTAGGGTTTCTGGGGGCAAGGAATACGATGGTGCAGTTAGTTTTCTGCTACAAATATGTTTGTGCGGAGTTTTATGCCAATTATAATATTATTTTGCAATATAGCCACCACAATGATATGTTCTCTTTGCAAGAAACAACCCAGCACATGTTAGTTACACTAAGGTGAACATTTTTGTCCATGTAGTTTTCAATATTACTATGCTAAAAGTCAGCAAATTTGCACCACAAATAGCTCATCTCTTTGATGCACCATTTTGGTAGCTGTCAAGGAGCTGCACATTAAGAGAAAAAAAAATCATATAAGCAGCTATAAATCAACAGTACAACTCATTGCTTTGTATGCACATGGTATTATTGAGTGGAGGTTACTGGTACAGAGTGGTTGTACTTCACCATGCGTATGCTGTATTGACATCCACAAGATGCTAAATGCATACAACTATTTAATGGCTTTCTATGGAGGTGACCTTTATTCAGAAGGTCTTACAAGTACGGTTACACTGTGGCCCATGTATTAAGGTATTTATAACAGAAAACAGAAGTTCAAAATGTAATAGCAAAGCTCAGCTATAAGTATTTGTTCAATTGTGCCATTTTTGGGACCTTTTTCAATGGAAAGATATGGAGAAAATTTTGCCTATTTTAAAGGACAAAATTTCTTATAACTCCACCATTCTATGACGGATTTTTAAAAACTAAGTGTTTATGAGATCCTTAGGGAGTACTGCACAAGGCTATGCTAAATAAAAACTATTTCCATTAATTTTAAAATTCTCCCGGAATCGCTACACACAGCTAGAACAAGCCAGCTACGAGGCTCTGGCCTACACAAGCATAGTACGTAAATGCTTTCTTGGCCAGATTTGATATCATGTCTTTTGGTTACTCCATGAACATGTACTTGTGCATTCTTGGCCTCGCCTTTTTTACAGCTGGGCTGTTTTTGGCACAGGTACCTTTTATATGGAAAGCACCTATACCAGTAGTAGGCTAATCGCCACCCAAGAAACAATCTACTAAACTTACTAGTTAAAACAACTGAGCTGTATCTAGACAGTAAAACAGGATCTTCGAGTGAGAAAGAGTGTTTCAAAACTTCAGGCGCGAAACGCGGATATTCATGTACTTTTGTATGGGCACTGTAACAAAATATTTGGTCCAGGTTCATAAACGGTCCGGCCAGACCGCATATGTTCGACATAAATGGTCCAGCCGGACCAGCTATGATAACAAAAATGGTCCTACCTGAGCAAAACTGGTCCGGGTTATAAATGTTAATGCTAAAGCTAATTAAGCCACTCGTCACTACTTGCTGTGACTAGCTATACTGAGTGAAAAAATAATACCTATTATACCTAACTATATACTACCAACTTAACCAAAGTCAAAGTCTGGAGACAGTTCGTCCTCAGCAGTTAGCAAATATACTGGCGGAGTAGCTACCATCTTCGCATTGTACTTCCACAAAGTTACAAACAGTTGCCGAAGAAGTTGGTGCCTATAGCAAACCATAATTGCATGCTATAGCTATATATAGCCATTACACTGTACACGGTTTCAGTTGTGTCTCTTTGACAGAGGCGTAGCCAGATCCCGGGCCACTTGGGTCCCAGGCCCAGTGACATTAATTGTTGCACTATTATATATATTAAAATCAAGATCGAGATAGTCTAATAGAACAGTCATTGTTATTATCTACTTTACCAGTTAGGCACTGGAGGGTGTACACAAAAAGCAGAGCCTGTTCAAGTTGTTTACCCATAGCCACCGTACAGTAGTCTGGTAAATATTCAGTAATATAGCAGCTACTCAAATAAACTGCTTAAGTAGCCTCACATTAAGTCACCCAAAATATGTGATAAGAATGAACAATGAGTATATAGATATTGTTTATTGTGTCTTGCAGATGTAGATGTATAAGTTATGATGTGACACCATTAATTTTGCATAAACATGCATGAAACTTGAAGATGTGAAGAAGGTTAAAATGTTCCAAGATATACATTAGAGGTAGGAGTTAGAGTTCAAGTAGCCTGGATTTATAATTGGTATCATAGTTGTTCAAAATGTATTTTGTCACTCGATGCTGAATGCGCTCAAAGTACATAATATCCTTATGGTTGCCATAACTGTGAACAGGCAGAAAGTGAGGTGCATGGGGATAAACTATAAATTAGCATACAAGTTTGTTTTAGCTGATGGAAAGTGATTGGAACAAAATGTATGCTGTATCAGTCCCAATGATTTTTATGCTTGGATATTATCAGTGTTGGGCAAGTTACTTTGTAAAAGTAACTAGTTACATATTACATATTACTTGCAACTGAACTATTTAGTTACAGTTACATATTACCCATAAAATAAAGTAACTGTAATAATATTACATATTATATTACTTTGTGTCCACAGCCTTAAGCTGTCACGTGTGAAACTATCACCTTATCACGTGACATGATTGCGCTGTTGGACAATATGCAAATTTTGGTTATAAGTAAGAAGCTGGTGAATAAGCTTCATTCAGTGGGCCTCGTTACTTCGCTGTGGCTGAGCATTACTCAGAGGATAACTAACGAGATTAGTAACTTCGTTACTTGTAGTAATAATATTACGTAATATTAGATTCGTTACAGTAACTATATTACTTAGGTAACGCGTTACATTTGTAAGTAAAGTAGCTTGCGTTATATTACCTGTTTTTATAGCGTATTTCGTTATATTACTTTGTTACCACAAAAGTAATAATATTACGTAACGCGTTACATAAGTAGCGCGTTACTCCCAACACTGGATATTATAAAACTGTAATGATTGGTCAACTTCAAGTCACTGGTGAGTATCACTCCTAAGTCTTTTTGGGTCTCATGACACTCTACTTCAGTAGTAGAAATAAGATATCTCAAGTGTTGGAAGTAGATTTGAAGGCAACATAATACATTTAGTGAAGTTGAGCATTAGATTAAAAAGGGAAGACTGATAATAAATGGAGTCAACTCTAAATGCAAATAAATGCAGTTTGGGTCTCAGTAATACATGCAGGCACCAGCCAAAGTATCAAAGTTATTTTTACAAAATAACATGCTTTATTGAAACCGTTCATTCTCCTTGATCATTGACTGTTCTATGCGAGTTATTAATCAATTGATTATCTAATCTATAGAGTGTCAGTCAATTTTTATATGCCGGCAGGGGTGGATTCAGACTTGTGGAAATGGGGGTCGAAATGAACAGAGGCACTATATTGTCTGGTTTGGTAAGGTGAGACCAAACGAAGGTCGCAGCCAGCTGCACCAACTATGCATTTATCGACAATGAAGTCAGTACATAAAAATCCTTACATAGCTCACTACACACTGCTCTAATACTGTGACTGCTTTATTAGAGTGACTGCTCTATTAGAGTATCTTGATCTTGGTATACTAAAAAATATTGGAGGGGGGTCAAAGCCTCCTTTGACCCTCTGTATACCGGCATGCATTTTCAGGAACTACATCGTGAGCAAGGATTTAATATTTACGTTACACGTAGTAACAACCATATATTGCTTCAAATATCTATAACTTACACTGCAAAATTCACGCCAACATAATTAGCGGGTGCATGCACTGCAGACTGGAGGTGGACCATTTATGTTCAGCCCGGACCATTTATGCACTGGCATGGGTGGTCCGGGGGGACCAGTTATGTAAACACAAGTGGTCCAGCCGGACTATTTGTGACAGCATAAATGGTCCGCCCGGACCTTATATGCCCGGACCATTGGTGCGTTGACAGCACTATACGTGTGCTTCCAATCCAGGTAGGGGTGTGTATTATCTATGGTTTCATAGTTGGCATGTCCCAACCTAATCTCATATAGGCCATGCAGGTCCTTGAAACCCGAGTTGAAACCCTCAACGTTTGGTATAAGCGCCTGCGCCTTATACTAAAAGGCAGATTTGGCCTGCTAAGCTAAGTTGCATGGGGCGTACAAGCTAATCTCTAGAATTATGTAATCTGCATTAGACTTTAGAGCATGTGTACAACCATATGGTACAACACTACGGTCTTTGGCATTCTGTGGAGTGCTGGCACATGTGCTATGGCAAGATCGACATCCGGGTCTGGAAGCAAAGACTAGCAAAGACTGCTGTAAAACAACGTTAGGTATGAAAAATAACTGTTGTATAAATGTAAGAGTGCCTTTTGAAAATGTCCGTGTCCGCGTTCAATCGTATCCGCCTTTTCCAACTACCCTGCGACTGGCCATTATTATTTTATTTATTATTATTGTTTACTGAGCAGTCAGCCCTGCTGGTGTGCTCAGGAATCACATAAACAAATACATTAGGTACAATAATATGTTTGGAGTCTAGCTGTAAATAGATCAGTATCTGCAATTTCAATTGTATCAGTTGGTAGTATGTTCCACTCGTTTATTGTTCTTGAGAAATAGCTGTTTTGGTATGCCGTGGTGGATGAGGTAGGTAAAATATAGTGAAGATGGTGGTATTGTCTTGTTGGTCGTGTTTTTGGTAAGTAATAATGAGGAATTTGGAGTGATAACTTTTGGTAGTGTATCTTATGCAATATTTGTAACCTACGTAGATAATTTCCGACGAATTTGTAATGTAGGCCATTTCAGCTGATCCAACATTAGAGAAACTGAACTGAATCTGCCATAGTCATTCAACACCCAGCGCGCTGCTCTTCGTTGTATTTTCTCTAACTCTGAAATATCTCCAACGTGGTAGGGATCCCAGACAGCAGATGCATACTCTAGTTGTGGTCTCACCATTGTTAGGTAAGCTGATTCTTTAACTTGTTTTGAACATTTGTTTAGATTGCGTTTTAAGAAATTGAGTGTTCTAGATGCTTTATTGACAACATTTGATATGTGAGGTGACCAAGACAGTGATTTATGAATTAAGACTCCTAGGTACATATGCCATCATGCACATCAGGCTAGACTGTAGTCTGGTGCCGCCCGCCCCTTCGCAAAAAGTAAGGGTCTGGTGAAATACAAATACTAAATCATTTCTACCGCCCAGGTAGCCAATTAATTTGTGCCAATGACATTCACCGGCACAGAAATCGCCTTGGCAACACAATGCTTTTGTTCAAATTGAATTGCAATCATCTGACGTAACAACCATTACATTCGCTGTCTAATTGAATTCCTTTTGAAATGATTAATTTTGGTATTTGTATTTCACCAGTTTTGCGAAGGGGCAGGTGGCGCCAGACTAGCTGGACTGGTCAAGCCTTTGTGTGGCAACTGTTCAAAACAACCCTCTCACCTTGAAGAATTTGCTGACTACCTACTCTGATGTTTAAAAGAAGGAGCTAGGCACTTTGTCTGGTTTAAAGGTCAAGCTGAGTGTTAAATCTGGAAGCAAGCCACAATTTTGTAGAGCCAGACAAGTCCCTTATTCCATAAGAGATGCTGTTGACACAGAGAACTGAAGCACTAGAATCATTTGGGGTGATTGAAAGTGTATCACAAAGTGATTGGGCCACGCACCTGGTTGCTGTTCCCAAAAGTGATGGTAGTGTACGTCTATGTGGTGATTACAGCAAGACTGTAAACCCAGTGCTCGACACTGACCAATATCCACTACCTTGCCCAGAAGACTTGATGTCCTGCTTAACTAGTGCTGCAAATTCTCCAAACTAGGCCACTCTTCAGCTTACCAGCAAATGATCCTTGACGAAGAATCATGTCCTTATGTCACAGTAAACACACAGAAAGGTCTATACAGGTATTTACACTTACCTTTTGGAGTGTCATCCGCACCGGCAGTGTTTCAGAAGGCAATGGGCACTATCCTCCAGGGGTTACTACGAGTAATTTACTATCTTGATGATATTCTTGTGATGGGCTCCACTCCACAAGAACACTTGCAAAACTTAGCAGTAGTCTTAGAGAGATTGTCGCAGCATGGACTTCGACTGAAAGAAGAAAACTGTAGCTTTATGCAAGACAGTGTGGATCACTTGGGTCACCACATTGATGCATACTGCTACCAGTAAAGTAGATGCCATTACAAGAGCCCCTGCCCCTAAGAATGTGGTAGAACTCCGATCTTTCTTAGGGATGGTCAACTATTGTGGAAAATTTTTACATACTTGTCCACACAGTTTCACCCATTGCATGCTGAAACATGGCACCAAATGGCATTGGTCACATGATTGTGATAGAGCTTTTTAAAGAAGTGAAGAAGAAGCTAAGTGAAGATGCACTATAACTCAGAACTTCCTATAAGATTACCAGGAGATGCTTCAAATTACAGAATTGGAGCAGTGTTATCACATGTGGATAACAATGGTCAGGAACACCCAATTGCTAGAACTCTTTCACACTGTGAGAAAAACTACTAGAAAGAAGCATTGTCGTTGATATTTGGAATCTGTAAATTCCATGTGTATGGACAGATTGGTTACAGACCACCACCCATTGACAGCTTTGTTTGGCCCGAAGTCTGGAGTTCTACCATTAGCAGCTGGACGTCTGCAGCGGTGGGCATTACTGTCATCTTCTTATCTGTATACCATTGCGTTTCGGCTCATGCTAATGCAGACAGCCTCTCACAATTGCCATTGCAAGATTCAAGCAGTGGTGAGTGTTTGTCAGAAGTGTCTGTTTTTAATATTTCACAGATTAGTGTCTTGCCTGTGTCTGTAGTTCAAGTATGTAAAGCTACTCGTGCTGACTCTGTGCTCAGCAAAGTTGTTCATTACCTCAGAAGTGGTTGGCCTGTGAAAGTTCCTGATCCACTAAAGCCTTTTTTTACCCGCTGTGATGAACTTTCGATTGAAGAAGGCTGTATTATATGGGGAACAAGAGTAATAGTGCCTAAGAAATTACAGTCATCTGTGTTTAAATTGTTGCATGAAGGTCATGTGGGGATGGTAAAAATGAAAATGATTGCCTGTAGCTATATATGGTGGCCGTGCATAGTTAAAGAAATAGAAGACTCTGTAAAATCCTGCAAGTCTTGTCAGGAAGTACAGACAGTCCCTGAGTCCGCCCCATTACACCCTTTGATCTGGCCTTGCAAACCATGAGTTAGAGTTCATCTTGACTTTGCTGGTCCTTTTCTGGGAAAGTCTTTTTTAATTGCTGTGGATGCTTATTCAAAGTGGCCCAAGGTTATCGAGATGTCCTCAACCACAGCAGCCCAGACTATCTCAGTGTTATGTCCAATATTCACGACCCATGGGATTCCTGAGCAGTTACTGAGCAACAATGGCCCTCAATTTACGTCATCAGAATTTACTGATTTTTGTAAGGGCAATGGTGTGAAACATGTTAGGGTATCCCCCTACCATCCAGCTTCCAATGGTTTAGCTGAACGCAACCCCATCAGTAGACAGTTACAATTCAACTGATTTAAAGTCTCCTTTTATTCCATTTATATCATCGACAGAGTCAGAACAGATTACAACCAACAGCACTGCACCATGATGTCGATACTCCACCATCACAACCTCCTGTTCCACGTCGAAACCCTCCCAGGATCAGACATCCTCCTAAGCATCTCAGGACTTAGAGGGGAGGAGATGTGATGTATTGATATATAGAGTAACTTCCGGTATAATTGTATGCATGCATAATTGTAATAGTAGATTAGAGTTGTTGTATTTGGTGTTGTTGTACCATTTGTTGTAGTAGGCCATTATTTTATCCTGTACGTGATTGTACAATTGTGTGACATTACACAAAATTTATTTGTTTTCAACATAACATTTGCCACCTGTACTTGCACTTCACAAAGCATAAGACGTGCTAGTGATAAAATTTTATCACAGCGGACAAGGGTTTCCACTAACTTGTATGTGCGTACTTTAACATTTCCTTAATTGTTTACAGATTTCAGCTTAAATTTGTATTGTATCAGAGTTGAACAAAGGTTTTTTGTATTTTTGACACCTTCAAAGTGTCCTTAAGATTCAAGATGTGTCATGTACAGCATCACAGAATTTAACACCATCAAGCTATAGATGTTTGGAATTAGGCCAAACACCATTGATATGTGAGACTGGGCCTTCTGAAATATAATAATTTCTTTTAAAATATTCAATTTTCAGAGTCTTGTATGAAATTCAGCCTGCATGCTCACAAGCATTAACATTTCATGTAGCTAGGTGTGTCTTATCCTTACTATTCAAAAGATTTCTGCAAAGCATTTCGTTCTACAACCATGGTAATTGTCTGGAGGAAATCTATGGTATTGATTTGTAGAGTTGAAATCAATATTATGTTTTCATTATCAGTTGATTTATTAGTTAATGCAATTACAAGTATGTAAGTAGTTAGCTAATCATAATGTACATGTGTTTTTGATTTTTCGTTGGGCTGGTCCCCCTGGGTGCATCAGTAATTACTGGTTGTCCAGTACAATATAAATAAGATAATGAAATTAAAGGTGGTGCATGGGGTACAAAGGGATGTGGACAGGGATGAGAAACAATTGATCAAGTTTGCTTGGCCTTATATCCTTGATCAATGTGGTCCACGTATAAAGTAGATATAAATTTTGTGTATGAAACCACTCTACATCAGAACTTTTAGTCCTAACTCAGAACATGTGTGCATGTGAAAAGAGTGCCTTTTCCACAAATTAAAATACATGACATACACTTGCATTAAATGAGCATGATCAAAATAGACTAAATTATGTGAGCAAAACTTATGTTGATAAATCCAGCATACATAAATTCTACGCAATAAATTTGGTGTAGTGATGTCATGTACTGAAGTGTATTGTGGTTATTGTTTGTAGAGGGTTTAACTTGGAAGTGGTTTCATTTTTGAAAAATAAACAGCTCATTATGAATAATCAACAAATTACACCTGTATGCATGATGTAATCACAGCTATTTATGAGGTTTAAAATAGAGGAGTGAGTCATTCAAGTAACCACTGCATCGTGTATTAAGCTAACTTTAAAAGACTTGTTCTTCTACTATCAAATTGTCAACAACTTTTTTGGCAAGACCAATGGCAAGATGAATCTGGTGCGTAGCAAAGTAGCTTGTCTTGTACAATTTCTGCTGATATCATCTTTGTCTTTTCTGCTATCCTTTGCAACAAATCAAAATGGTAATGTTTGCTATTTAAAACCACATTGCACTCAAAGTGGTAAAGTCTCATGCTGCTATGAATGGCCTGTTCATGATTTTAATGAGCTGGTCAAATCAAACATAGTACTATATGTTTCTCCAGGAGCGTATCATTTGAAGAGCAATATACAAATTGCAATTGTAAGGGATTTTTCTATAATTGGTAATGATACCAAATTTATTTGTAATAACAGCAAATCAGGGTTTTATTTCAGTGTAATTAATAGCAGCTCTATACACATTGCAAATGTGAAGTTCATCGGTTGTGGTCAGGTGATAGAACACTCTACTAATTCAACTAAGAGTGCAGCTGTCTATTTGCTTGATACATCCTCAGTGAATATGACTAACATTATGTTTCAAAATAACTGTGGTTATGGAATTATTGGAATAAATATTGCAGGCAAGTCAGTGTTGAAAAACATTACTATCCATCAAAGTAGCACTTATGCAAATTATTGTCATCAGCAACAATTTCTGAGTGGAGGGATTATATGGTTGTATAACAAAATTGTTACACCAAATTCTGCCAAAATTTTTATCAGCAATTATAACATCCATAATATAACTAACAATGGGAACTATTCACGTGTTAGTTCATCTGCTATTATTTTAATTCTTCATCACCAAAAGTGTGATGTTAATATATCCCATGTTGTTATAGCAAATGTTACATCAACAAATGTACCACTTGTTTTTGCTTCAATATCATCCATTAGCAATCCATCTGTTGTTAATATATCATTCAACAACATTTCATATCACAACAACAATGTTCATACTGTACTCAAGGTGATCAATACTAGGGAATCTTCAATGTTGCTTCATATAAACAGCCACACATTTTACAATAACACTGTTTATGAGTACTTAGCTTCATTTTCAAATGTCACTCCTTTGTTCAAAGGGTTTACATTGTTTGAGAACAACAAGGCAAATGTCATATTAAGATTCAACAAGTTCATAACACTTTACAAAAAAGCAGTAGTTACTTTTTCTCACAACAGACCCAGTCCATTGAAACAAACCTTTCATCGATTTATTATTGAAAGGTGGGACGAGACTTCAAAAGAGTGTCCTTTGCAATTTAGCAGTAACAGAAATTTAATGTACACTTCCATTAAATTTTGTGGCAATAAGGGATACTTCAGAGAAGTGTATGTTCATTCATTTCTCCACAACTGTATTTGGAACTCAAAGAATATGACTGGTGAGTATTCACCAGATCTTGAGACTTTGTACAAATACACAATTCGTACATGTGAAAATACAACAAGAACAATAAAATTTGGTAAGGAAAATGACATCTGCCAGTGTGATTCAAACAATAGCTGTTTGGTTTATAAGCCACCTAAACCAGTATACCCAGGACAAAGTGTTGCCATTAATTTACACTACTCCAAGTCTAGTCATAATCTTCTGGTGCACACAGAGAATGATAAAAACCCATTTGAAGATATTGCTCCCACATGTGATGTGTTGCCTAAATGTGACACACTATATTACCGATGTACTAAACTTTCATATTCAGTAGAGCTAAATACAACTTCAAGTGGTAAATGCTTAATTCTACTAAGTACAACAAAACGTTTGATTCATGTACTTCACATTACCACAAGCAATTGCCCAACTGGATTTTCATTAGATTCTGATGGCAAATGTGATTGCAACCCAAACCTACAAAATAAACTACATGGAATAGTATGTAATATTACTGATGAGAAATTCAAACCACCACCAAATTCTTGGATTTCAATCACTCATTATAATGAAATCATCTATGCAACATATTGCAGATACGGGTACTGTCTACAAACACCTAGCTTTATTTCACTGCACACTCCAGATGATCAGTGTTTGGCCAGCAGAAGTGGCATAAGTTGTGGTCAATGCAAAAGTGGTTTAAGTACCGTTTTAGGATCTAGGGCATGCAAGAGATGTTCCAATAATGGTCTGTTCTTTATCATTTTATTTGCTGTTGCAGGGATACTGCTAGTTCTCTCATTATTTGTACTAGACCTTACAGTAGCTAATGGTGACATTTATGGCTTTATTGTCTTTGTAAATGCTATTAGTGTATATAGCTCAGAAACATTTGCTACAAATCATGTCGTAGTAGCTCTTAGTAATTTGGATTGGGGTATTGAGACTTGTTTTTATGATGGCCTGACAGCTTATGTTGCTACTTGGCTACAGTTTATCTTCCCTGTCTATGTAGTGTTGATTGTAGCAGGACTAATATTTGCCAGTCGATACTCTACAAATATTGAGAAGTTAACACGAACAAAAGTAATCCCAGTAATTGCTACCTTGTTGTTACTGCCGTACAGTAAAATAATGATTATCACTTTCAGTGGGTTGTTTTCTTACACAACCATTCATCTCTTGAACAGTAGGAAAACTGAAGTGTATTGGGCTATTGACACAAGCATCCCGTTGTTTGGAACGAAACACCTTTTTCTGTTTATATTTTGTACATTAATCCTTCTGTTTGTAATCATCCCTATCAATGTTTTGCTGTTATTTACAAAGTCATTTTATCGCTTTAACTTTGTTACAAAAAATTTGAAGCCATTTTTAGATGCATATCAAGCTCCATTCAAAGATGAGTGTTGTTATCTGTTAGGATTAGAGTTATTGCTGCGAGTTGTTGTGTACATGGTGAACCATTTGTTTGTCAAACAAGCTGCAGCGATATACATCACCATCATTCTGCTATACACTGCATATATATGCTGGCTTAAGCCATTTAAAAATCACTGGAAGATGTTCATTTACTTGCTCTACATACTTTACTTGGGGATTCTGACCATACTGTTCTTACACTACTCTGTTATCAATATG
This sequence comes from Dysidea avara, assembly GCF_963678975.1. Taxonomy (NCBI): domain Eukaryota; kingdom Metazoa; phylum Porifera; class Demospongiae; order Dictyoceratida; family Dysideidae; genus Dysidea; species Dysidea avara. Next base: position 4,332,527 of record NC_089281.1, read on the forward strand.
AAACCAAATAAAACTTACAAGATCATCACTAAGGTGGTTGTTTTTGCGGGATTTGTAGAGTTTCTGATGGTCGTAGCTTATCATGTGTGGAAGAATGTTTTCTGTCACTTTAAATTTTTTGGAAAACATTCTCAAAATTTTAAATTAAAGCATCTTGCATTTATTTCACGTACATCCTTGAGTCAAAGTCAAGACACAGCCACAGAAAGTCAAGAATCATTCGAGTGTTCAAGAAATTATAATGAATACAGAGAAGAGTTACTTATGTTTGATTAATTTAAGTTTTTTGCATAAACCAAGATGAACTTCATGTCTTTTATGATTGTTTTTGCTGTAAACTATTTATGCACACATGCTGTTTATATTGCATGTTACAGAATGTATGGGGTCTGGAGTATTCACAAGTTGTATTGGTGATAGCACTTATCACATAGTATAATGTTTTAGGAGTCAACGAGAGCACATACCCTGTTATCAAAGACTGAAATTGTGTCCCATAGGACATTGTATTAAATATGTAGTACAGTGTACGTAGGCTCCCAGTTAGCACATTAAGGCCAATGAAATTTGATTACCAGTTTCTCACTCAGATTTTTATGTTGGTGATTATTCTTTATCTCCAAGTCATGCACATGCACAGATGTGTTAGCTACGTAAGTGTTTACTGGCTAACTTTCATAGATTTTGTAATTGAAAAGAAACTATATTATGGGCTTTAAAAAACACACCAGAAGGTATTTTTGATTTTTAAAAAAAGCATCAGCAATATAATTACTTAGAACTCTGGTAACCACCAGTGCGCCAGTGCAGAGAATCCTTGATCACCTAATTATGCGCTGCTGTACATATAATTTATACTGGCTCCTGTCACTGTATAAAACACAATCCATTAAGGGAGCCATGCATGAGCAATTAGTATCATGAAAGGCAGCAACCTTGTGTATAGCAAAAGGTTGTGTTTGTCTACAAGCAAAGGAAAGCCAGGATGGAATCCCCTTCTCACTACACAGTGCCATAATTGCATGTGAATCAAGCTGTGCTTCAGTGCTTGGTGACTGGATTCACAGAGTACTAGTTCTTTCCATCACAAATTTAATGTGATCCCAAAATTGTTTATTCACTTAAATTTTTCACTTAATTAAAGGGAGGGGTGCCTCAACACCTCATACCTTTGCGTTTGTTAGGTTATAGGGTAATCCAAAGGCTGCAGCACATGTTGTCAGACTTTCAACGCTGGCCACTGTAAAGGTGGCGACGCCCGCCACTTTGCATGCCAGTACTACATGCAAATTTAAAGTAACTAAGTCGAGTCTAGATTGATACAACAGTTCTTCTGTATTTCCAGAGTAGAAGGCCTTTATAGCTACCAGTGCACTTAGTGAGGGGCGGGCGCAATGTCCCTAGGAGTGGCTAGATCGTCCGCACAAAATTGGTCACATGTTTCAATCATACAACTAAGCGGAGCAGCAAGAACGCGGACTGCTTAGTCAGATAATACACATGTCTTCCCTTTCTCCTACTACGAATCTTTCGTTTACACTTAATGGCGGTAACGTGGAAGTGTCTAATGCAGACCCGAACACGACGTTGAACGAGTGGATCAGATCACAGTATGGATTGTCTGGGACTAAAAAAATGTGTGGAGAGGGAGGATGTGGATGTTGTGTAGTGTCTGTATTGAGGAAAGATCCCACTACAGGGGATGACGCTACCATATCTGTTAATTCTGTAGGTTGGCATTGCCATTTATGAACTGATATAGCTCATGTACGTAGGATATGACCTAGCTATAAATACAATGTATGGTAGGTATATGGATGTATGGGCAGCTATATATATATATATATATATACGTGGGGTTAGAGGACCTGTGTCTGAATGACATCACACTAGTAAATGGCATATTCAGTAGCTAACTACTGCACGTTCATCATGTGCTGTTTATGACTATTTCCAGTGCTTGTGTCCACTATACTCAGTTGAGGGATGGCAGATCACTACTGTGGAAGGGATTGGAAAGTGAGTGATAGCTGTATAATTTTATATGGCTACATCCAAATGATTCATCTTCAAGTTTACGATAGCTGCTCTGTTATTCTTCCTTCATTTCCTTATTAGTTAACCATCAGAACACCACAGTTTTGTTTGTTAATTAGATGTGTTGTTTAGCTGGCACATTCCTTCATTATTGTGGATAAGTGAAGTAAACCCACTTACCAAACTTGCCACATTTGCATAACATGCTTGTATATGGCAAATAGGGTACATTGTAATTATATTTGTTTCCCTAGAATTAACATCAAGTGCCCTTTATTAGTAGGCTGCTTCCCCAGTTAACGTTATACACAGCTGGTCCAGAGCAACCGGAAAGTATAAAATAAGGAACTGCATTTGTACATGTCTCACAATACTTTATACTTTATGGGTGTGGTCTAGTGGGTCTGACTTTCCTCAGCTGCCATCTGAAAGACTTACTATACCTGACTAGTTTTCACTAAATGGCAATGTATAAATATGGCTTGGATTCCTAACCAGGGGTGGATCTAGAAAGGGGGGAGGGGCTAAGCTGGACAGGGACATAGGTAACTACTGAGGCAGAAGTTAGAAGATACCAAGCCTTCTCACAAGACCCTAGTAGTAAGACTACATTAGTGTGTGCATGCCAATCTAGAGTGTCTGGGGCATTCCCCTCAGGAAGTGTTTGAAAATTAGGCCCTCTAAAGGTGAATCCGAAAGCATTTTTAGCAGTTTTTCAGTGGAGAATAATGGAATGTCAGTTTATATCATTAAATTTCCATTAAATCAAGACTGATTACAATATACATTGAGTAGCTATCATGCATGCATGATAAATTAATCTTTTCATTAGTAGCTACCAAGCATTTAGATATAGCTAGCTACATACCATAATGCATCAGCTCATGCTCTAATCAACTAAATCATATATTCCATCATTTTCATACTTTGAACTGGGGAGTATGATACAATATCGCACACTCTGTTCAATGCACCATCAGTATTTTCGTGGTCAGCCACAACATGTACCATTAGTTCCACCGATATCATTTGGATGTCAACACCGATATGCCACTCATACCACACAGTTATTTGCTCAGCCACCAAGATGTATATAGACTTTCTTTTTCTCAACGATTTTTAGACCTCACACTGCCCATTAGTGGAATGCTGTTCCTAATGACATTTTAGCATCCCCAACCTTTCAGGACAATCTATTTTCTTATTTTTGTAAAAATAATTATTTTTTCTTTCTTGTGTCATAATTTTTTTTTATTTTCAGTCTACTTGTATTATGTGTGTAGTTGTAATTTTTGTTGTGTATCTTTCCTCGGTCGGGGAAGAGCGGCATTGATGACTGACTTGAGGCTAATTCATAAGTCAATCAAATCAAATCAAATCAAATCTATGGGACAGAAACATGTATAGCTAAGTAGTCATTTCATACATATCTGCATGTATACAGACTCGCCCGGACTACTCACATTATTACTTGAGTACCCTAAACTGACAAGTGTGGAGAAGCAGCAGCAAATAGGGAAACAATTAAAGCCATTGACAGTAGATTCAAGCAATAACCCAGGCCTCTGTTTGAGACCAGAAATTTATTTTCTGAAGGTGCTGGCTTATAATTGAGACAGGCGTTTAATCGAATGCAGCTTTTATATGAGGAAATACGGTGAATGTGTATCAGTGAACAGCACCCCATATACATGTGACCGGGCTGCAAAAACAGGACATGTGGGCACATAAATTTTGCCTATACTTTTTAAACTTTCATCATCATCACCTTTCATAATTTTGTAAAAATACATTTTTCTTTTTAACAGATAAACTTTCTTTGCTACAAAAGTCAGGCAGTTATTTTTTTCAAGTGAACAATACACTTTTGCCAGAATTCAGTAAGATTATTTGGCGGTAGGCTTTATTGCCTACATGCAATGATGTTCTATGCATTATGACCGTAGGAAGCACCAGCAGCCTCATTCCCAGCATAAAATTATTTTAGGGATCCCATATTATGCTGCTATAGGTGCAATGGCAATGTCATCTACATTCTTCTTCACTGAAAAATAAAATGAGTAAATATAAGGAACTATGCATGGTTACCATAATTGGATTTTTTATGAATTTTATGAGTATCTTGTTACCTTGTTGATTTGTGAATATATATTAAACACAATGTAATGTGTTGGACTGAGTGTTCAGCTGTAGAGATTTGTTTGTATTTAATGAAGATTGAAAATCAACCACTTGTAAAGTTTTCAGAGGAAAGTATTGTGTTGTGTGCATGGTACAAATGTTATAAAGGCATCAAGGTTAGATGCATGTTGAGGTATTCATGAGTAGTCTGCAAAAAATGACAATATATATATATATACATTAAATAGCCAAGAATGAAGATGTATCTTTCACAACAAACATATAAAGGTTCAGCAATGAGATGGACTCATATTTTGCACATTGTAAAGAAGTGTGCTGAATGTTTAGCTGGTAGTACTGCATCATCACTGAGCTCTCTAATTGTCCTTACCTCAATACTACTGCATTTGAAGGTTCAAGATCTGTTAAGCAAATTCAGAATTGTTTTATTAATATTAAACAATGCTTTACTAAGTTGTTTAGTTAATACCGTTATTGATTAATGATAACTGATCCCCTTACAGTTCTCATGATGGATATCATCCAATACAAGATAGGCTGACACAGTACAATGGTAGTCAGTGTGGATTCTGTACTCCAGGAATGGTGATGAACATGTACAGGTTGGTTGTATAGTTAGTGTAGATCAGTTGATGATGTTAGTGTAGTCTCCTTAAGGAGTCACCCACTCCTACCAAGCAGCAAATTGAAGATGCTTATGATGGCAACATCTGTAGATGTACAGGTTAGTGAGTATGGTTGATGTTGATGTGTTATAATGTGACCTTTTAGGATATCGTCCTATACTTGATGCTATGAAATCATTTGCTGTTGATGCTGATCCAAAGAATGGAGGGAAATGTATTGACATTGAGGTGAGTTATGTGTACATTGTATGTACATTGTATAAAGTACTTATTTGGTCGCTTTACTGTATATGTAATAGGGGTCATGAATAGGTCTGAGTCAAATATGCTGAAAATTTTGCTTAGGAATTATACCTATTATACTCTTCATTGTTCCCATTATGTTGTGTTATGTTCCTAGGTTAGTAAAATTTCTTACAATAATCTTGGAACATTTAATCAGTGACTGCTCTATTAGAGTATTTCAGTGACTGTTTTATTAGAAAGTGTCAATCTAACTTCAACTGATTGCTCTATTAGGGAGTATCAATCTATTTTCATGGAATTAAGTTCCATAGTTTGAAATATCTACCTATTATGCTAGCATTGTGCTGGCATAACACTCCAGCCTATTATGCTTTTTATTATGCTGGCATATTTGACGCAGGTCTAGTCACAAAGATTTGCATTTACCCACTGCAAAATGTGATCCGCTGAGTGAAAACCCAACTAGTTTGCATTTTTCTCAAACTTAATTTGATGACTTATTTGTAGATTACAGGGAAAAACCAATGGGCTGTTAAAGTTTCAGCTTTATCTAGCAAATACATTGTAGCAATAAGCATCAGGAAGAGCAAAACAATCAATTTGTACAGTAACTATACATGTGGAAATTAATTACAGGCACTCATTTAATCAATCATCAGTCACAAGTGCAACAGGCCATGGAGTGTGAACTTGTCTCATTGTGTTCACAAATAGGGGAATTCATTATGGTACAGTGATTCAGCTTAGAAATGGAAACAATAACATTACGTTTTACAGCAATGTAAACATTCGCACATAACTCACGTTTGATTCATGGTGCAGAAACAAAATGAATATATATCCATTCTTGTAGAGGAGCCATACTTTCTTGAATGAAGTACTAAACCTTGTCAGCCGAAATCAATTTACAGCTCATAAATAAAATATCATTACCATTTGTTGCCAACTCACCTGAGGCCAAAGTCAAACCAGCTGTCAAACTGTCACTCAAGCACCTATGGTGTACTAAGCACCTCCACAAATAATTAATGTGTTGCTGGTATTTAAGACAATCATAGTCTTGTAAACAGTTTTACCAATTCACAGCCCTAATTTCAATAAATGAATGATGCCAATAAACTCTATTTCTATATCATAAATAAACACCCATAACTCAGGCCTCTTTTGCTGCACAAACATGAACAGGCAAATCCTATGCTATATAGGGATTACTGGTCTGAGCTTAGCTTTACCACAAAAAAATATGTAGCATGTACACCCAGTTTATTCAATAGCAAAAGAATTGAATTTTGAGAAAATGGCCAGTTTTTGTTCATCTGGTTACATTTACAATACTTGTAGTGAGTAACACGTTTTTATGAATATGTCTGTGTGTGCAGTATAGTGAATACATTGTGTATGAATCATTACTGTTGTTTAGGACTTGGCTGTTAAGAAGTGTGGTTCATCATGTCCCAAGTTGTGTATCAGTGCAGGACAAGTATCATCAACATTGTGGTTTAGACCAAATGAAGTGGTAGACATCTTTACTGTGTTCAGCCAGTATCCTGATAAAAACATTAAACTGATCACTGGTGATACTGGAAGAGGTGAATGAATAGCAATAATGTAGTTGTGTTTGATCATGTCATCTTGTAGGTGTGTTTAAGAATGAACCACTACCAGATGTGATTGTTGACTTGAAGACAATCAGTAGTTTAGCCAGTATTAGGGTTAGTTGGTGTATTGTGTTTTATACGTACTGGTCTGTAATACTCTGTATACACAGTAATTAATAGTAAAAGCTTCATTGGCGGCTGTTAGAAAGTGTTTAATATTCAAGTTATGGTATATGAAATTAACTTTTGTCTCTTGTTAATTTCAGCCAATGATCAAATAATTTCAATAGCCAACACAGTAAATGGAACTACTAAGCACACAAAATAATAAAGACATAGCATTGACATCTAACAGTGGGCATTTCATGATGTTCACAGAGTACACAACACTACCAAGTGCAAGGCATGACCAGACTCTGCGCACCCATGATTCATGAATGAGTATATATGACTCAGTCAGTCATGAGTGCTATTCAAAGCTAATCTGCTATCTGTTGTATACAGTGCTGCTAATATAAAATAAACAAAAAAAAATGCAATGCTTATCCCCCAGCAGCTGTATAATGTACTACTGTTGCCACCCAATGCTGGTTCACTGGGTATCTGTGTACCACTCAGATAAGCATTGGACCTGGAAGCTTGTACAGTAATTACCAGGTTGCTTTAGCCATATGGCTCATGCAAAACTTCGTATCTTGTCTAGTACATACTGTACACTATTCCTTTATCACAGCATCTCTCCTCTGGTATCACTCATTGCATCCTGTTAGTTTTGTGCTATGACATCACTTTAACCTCTACTGTATCATTTAGTATGATAGTACTCTATACTAGGGATCATGAAGATTTTTACCTTCCCACAAAAAATACCGTAAGATGATTTATGTGCTCAAATTGTGTCTGGTCAGAAAATGATTCTTAGGCAGTAATAACTGAAGACCAGATTTTCACGCACACTTTACTCACAAAGTTATACAATATAACTATACATTTTGTGGTTATTAACATACTGTACTGTTCTACAGGGTGATGATAAAGTATTATCTGTTGGTGCTACTGTTTCACTCAATACACTTATTGCTACACTGGAGTCACACAAAGACTCATCTCCTAACTCTTTCCCATACCTGGCTGACCATCTGAAGAAAATTGCCAATGTAGCAGTCAGAAATGTTAGTACATTAATGTACTGTCTCACATGTTATCATATTGAGACTACATCAGATTGGATCCTGGGCTGGTAACTTGATGTTAACTCATGATCATCAAAATTTTCCTTCAGATGTTTTCACCATTATGGAAGCTGCTGGTGCTACTGTCACTGTTGGTAAGGTTTGCCCATAATTGTAGTCATGGTATAGTTCTGTATTAAAATTTAGTAGCATCAGCATAATATGTAGCATGATTTTTAACCATATGAATGCATACATGTATACACACTTGTGTTTTTAAGTATTTGTGTGTTTTGTGTGAGACACTTTCTCAGTGGGTGTCACATAATATGTAATTTGCAATTGGGATTGTACATCAGTGGTGGATAGTGGGCTAGAAACGGTGCATGTGCAATAGTTAGCATTTGAATTTACATGATGTGTGCTTATAGCATCATCGTCACAGAGTGCATCTCACTCACTAACTGATTTCCTCCAGTTGGACATGAAGAACAAGGTTAGTGTTGTACACTGCAATGTGATGATAGTGGATATTGTACAGGTGATCACTTCACTGGTCATACCATTCTCTACTTCTAACACTGTAATGAGGACCTTCAAAGTGATGCCTAGACACCAGGTGGGTATGGAGTTGTTATTACACCATTGTTACCTGTGATCATTTCTATTAGAATGCTCATGCCTATGTCAATGCTGGTTTCAGTTGGTCAGTTGACTCCAGTACACATAAAGTACAAGGTTCTCCCTCTATTGTGTTTGGTGGACTACAAGCTCATGCTGTAAGTGTGACAGTGTACATTTGAGATAGTGTACATGTCTCACTATACTGTGTACTAGTAGTCTGTATATTGTTGGATGGTTTGTAGGTTCATGCTACGAAGACTGAAGCTTTCATGGTTGGAAAATCTCTAACTAACTCTGCCACTTTGCAAGGTACTACTCTATACTGTACATATATGATTGTTGTACATTCTTTACAGGAGCACTTAAGGTACTTCAGGAAGAGTTAGTAGCTACAACAGTACCACCTGAAAGTAGTGAAGCTTATCGGCTGAACCTTTCTTATGGCCTGTTCTATAAGGTACATGTGTTTCCAATGTAGATGTTTGTAGATGTATGTATATGCTTACTTTGTTACTGTTGAACCAGTGATTATGAATTAAGACTAACTTATGGTATTAAGATGAGTTGTGTGGCCAAGAAAGTAAGAATACATGCCTTAAACATAACAGTAAGAGTACGTATTAAAGTTTTATGCGTATCATCAGTTTCACAATTCTCATCACAATTTACTAGCTTAACAACTCAGCTCTGGGATATACAACAAGTTTTCAACTAGATATCAGAGATCAACAATTTTTGTATTTATGCTGAGTCATTCGTCTAGTATGAGGCAAATCAGTGCCAAAACCTTGGATGATTCTTTTGTTGAGCATGCCCTAAGCCGAGAAAGTATATCACTATTATACAAGTCATGGTTTTGCACTCATGATTTCATTTGTATTAGTGCAAATGATACCTTCCATTTCCACAGATCCTCTCTAAAGTTTCCTGCTGGAGCTTTAATCTATTTACATATAAGTACTTGCTACAAACAAATCAACACCTTAGCGCAACAAAAACATCAGACACAAATAAAGACAAAGGCAATTATAGGATGCATGTATTGTATATGAAAGTGCACACTCCAGCCAGAGGAATAGAAATGCATGGCTAATAGTTGAGGTACACTTGTTTGAAGACATCGGTTAGTCAGTATACCTAGAATTTCATTAAATAAAAATATTTCCAGTTGATGTTTTAACCAGATCAATACTACCAAATCAAAACTTTATTTCAGTATTCATATATGGAATTTTTCTACAGTTTTATCTGGCCAGTATTCCTGGTCACATCAGTGATAAGGTGAAATCAGCTGCTGTTCCATATGTGAGGCCAGTGTCTCAGTCCTACCAGTCTTATGACACTGTCAAGTCAGAGTATCCTGTGACTGAGCCAATGACCAAGTTGACTGCTAAACTACAAGTGTGTATGTTGGTGTGTGGTAAGTTATGATGAGGATTATGTTGTAGGCATCAGGAGAGGCACAATATGTTAGTGATATGATCCAACCTGATCAACTATCAGCTGCTTTTGTATTAGCAACAATGGTATGTGTATTGTAATGTGTGAAGTGTTATGAGGTGAACTGTTTTAGGGAAATGCTACAATAAAGAGTGTTGATGCAACAGAGGCACTGGTAAAAGCTTTCATGTATATTACATATGGTGTTGTATGGGTTATTTCTTTAGCAAATTCCAGGAGTAATGCAGTTCTTCTCAGCTAAAGATATTCCAGGAAAGAATTCGTTTTATGGACCACCATTGCTTTATGCACAATTTCAACATGAACTTGTAAGAATGAAAACTAATTGCACATACATACACACACACACACACACAAACACATGTCAATCTCTTGACCTGCATGCACTTCCACTACATGGCATACATTAGAGCTATGCAGCATAGTGTGGGGCTAAATGGGGCAGCCCAGGACATTGTCAGATGCTAGGTGCTAAATGCACCTGCATCTGCAGTTAGCTGTTGTATTTCTATTGCTATAGCTGGTATTTAGTCATATCAAGCAGCCTAGCTGTGCCATGCCCGGGGTTGCCCAAAATGTGAAGCATGCATGATTGAATTGGGTACATGCCAGTGATTAGTCAAGGGTGGGTGGGTGACTTTGCTTAGCATGTTTTTGACGGCTTAAATCTTTATGACCGGATTCAGTATGAGCAATTCCGAATAGCACCCATTCTAACACAAGTAGAGATTGTGTGATCGTCATTTGCATGTGCAATGGTGCTGGGTATTAACAGTTGTGGGTTCCAGTTCTATTAACTGGGATTCGATGCCAAATTATACCAGATTTACTTGTCTGTTAACATTATTTACAGTGGTAAATTGTGTACTTAATGCGTAAAAGAATTCTAAGAAGTCAGATCCAAACCTCACCACCATCCTAAGGCTGATTATGGAGCATGCACCAAGTAGATAGTTTTTATTAACATGGTACACTGCATGTGTATGCCTAACTGGCACTTACAATGTTATACAAGCATATCATACATGCACCCTTAATTCTATTGGCAAAATAGTATATAGCTATATTGTTACTTATAACCAGGTGGCACCCATGCTGTATCATGATGTATTAAATATATTGTGTGAATGTTACAGTAATGATGTTAATTTGTTTCAATTTCTGACCAATTGCATTATTGTTAGCTCATTGTTGTATTACATGTTATTTTGTCTTGTTGAAATTGTAAAATGTGTCATGTGTTCTTTACAGTTATTTGTTGTTGATGAGGTAGCCTATGCTGGTCAACCAGTTGGTATTATTGTGGCTGGTGAGAAATATATACAAGTGTGGATATGAATAATATGAATTACTATCTGTATAGACACTCAGGCTAATGCTGATCGAGCAGCTAAAATGGTGAAGATCCAGTACACATCTAAGGGTAAACCAATACTGACTGTAGCTGATGCCATTCAGAACAACTCTTTCTATGACTTCCCTGGAGAAGCACAAATTCTTACTGTAGGAGATGCAAAAGGTGTGTTAAGCCCCTTATTAAAATAAGACAAGCATCTACTGATTGTGCTAATATACTCAGAAACCAACTTAACAACATTATACCTTCATGGCACCATGGTGTATTGGTGAAGTATAACCCCAAGGCCCAAGCCCAAAAGTTCAATCCAATAAATTGCTGCAAAATTTCACTGTTCGACATCACTTTAGCCTGGCCAGGATTCTTTTGGCATACTACAGTATGTTCATCAGTACCTTTTTTATCCTTTCTCTCCCATTTCTTTTCACTGCCAGTGCAATGAGTCAATTTGTATTAGTGCACTCATAGCTTCATGATAAATATGATCCATCATTTTTGAACCATGCCTCCAGTAGTCAAAATAAGCAGTAAGCTAGTTTAACACATCGTTCTTGTGTAGGGCTGTGTAACTATGTGATATGACTGCATTGCTTGTTATAATAGTGCATGTTTTTCTTCGTCCATCTGGTTCCACTATTCTTCTTTTTTTTTTTTGATGTGGCGTTATAGAAGTTGACTAATGAGGAATGTGTAATAAACTAAATGTGAGGGAAATTTAGGAATTTTACAGGCTAGTAGCCAGTAGTAGGATCAATGTAATTTATTGCAACGCAATTTTAACATGCCTTGGTGTGGACGTAGAATACATTGCAAACCTACGTACCATACCACAGTAAGTGATGCCAGCATCCTTTAGTGATAAACTAGCCTTTCAAGTAAAGTAATTATATAAATTAAATTCAGCAACGCAGAATCCATGAGATGACTGCAAGGTCCATTAGAGTGGCATTGCACATTAGTAAAGTAGCCCAGTGCTAGCACCTTGAACTGAAATCAATGCAGGTAAAACATTAACCAATCTTGTAGGATATGTGAGACGTGATGACATCATAATGATTCATTGCATAACAAACTGGCTTGACAGGTTTAAGATTACGAGATCATGCCATAGTACATGGCTTGTTCGCGGACAGAAACATTTATAGGTATTTTCCCATTGGATATATGCATTTTTCCCTTCCATGTGTTTGCAATATGGTATAGTGTTGCTAAAATGGGGTGATAGGGAATTGAGGAAGTTTGGGAAGAATTTGGGTGGATAAAGTGCTAATTATCTGTGCATGGCCAAACCAAATCAATTACACTAAATTTAACCTTATATTAAATTCATTGGTTGCTGCTATCACGTGTTGTTATGCATATATGGTGCATTGCTGCAATTTTGTACTAATTAGAAGACATAACTATTTGCTTCATAGTCTCAGTTGCCCTTTCCCCAAGGTACTTGTGTATAGATATCTGTATAAATGTTTTTTGTGTTTGGTGCTGTTGCGTACACTTTATGGCTTTGTGGAAATGTTATTGTGGTTAGAACTAGGGAAAAAGTAGGAAATAGAGCTAGGTGCGGTGGAACGGTGGTGTGTATAGCTAGGAAAATATTATATAGTCATGTCTATTTTGTATGCACACATATTAAATACATGGTAAGTGGTGGTTACACCCTAGGGGTGTGCACTGCTCGAATATGCTGAGTGCACACCACCCGAGGTGCTGCCACACCAATCCGCATATTACTTACAATTAAACAACGGGGGTCACCTGAAGTGCAAATTTAATCACTACTTTGTTTGTTGTTAATTATATTGGGCTACAGTAGAAATTAAATTTGCAGTTCAGGTGATGATCCCCCTTGTATAGTAAACACTTCTTAATCCCTACTAGCTTGTGAAATTCCTAATTTAAAATAATGATCATGTATAGTCACGTATTCCGTGCATACCTCTGTCAGGTGCTATATCAAACTCAGCTCATACCATAAGTGGTAACATATCATGTGGGACACAATATCACTTCCATATGGAGACACAAGTATGTTGTTAGGTATCATGTGTGTGTAATTGAGTGTAGCAGCGTATTGTTGCAGTACAACTGTGTGTATATGTATGCAGTCTTTGCTGTAATCATTCATGCATGTAATTAGCCCACATTACAACTGCTTTTACTAATGACATCCCTACACTACAAAATTTGTACATAGAACAGATCATAATCAATCTCATTCCAATGCTCAAACTAATATTATTGCAGTTACATGTAGTACTCAAACTATTTTAGTGAAAGCTTTTAATTATTAAATTGTTTAGCATTAATTTTATCTAATACCAGGGGTGTAGCAAAGGAGGGGGGGGGGGGGTTTCAACAGTTACCAGCAGCAGGTGTCTGGGGTATAGCCCCCAGCCAATATCAGATCTTGAATATTTTAATGGTCAAAACTCAACAGATTGCTATATTTTATGGATGAAAAAATGTGACAGCTAATCATTATTTTTTTACAACCCCCTAGTGGGTGGGGCACAGCTATGTATACACATACAAACATGAATCCAGTAATAAACTTGTGAACAATCAAAGCATTATTTAAGTGTGTTGAGGATGTGTTTTGTATACCCAAGTGCATGATATAAATTCAATTGGTCCATCTATTCCCATGCATGACTAAAAATCTATTGTAGAAGCTCATACTCAGTTTTACATAATCTACATTTATAATGCTACATAGCCAAATACTCCTTCCTCAAAACCAGCACGTTACATCTCTTCCACATTAAAGTTCCTTATCACGTTAATAATAATTGGATAGTTGTATGAATGCTCTATTAGAGTACATCACGGATGAATTGTTAGAGTATATGTGACTACTCTATTAGAGTATCTCAATCTTTTAAAATAAAGGGTACATGTCTCCTCTGTAGATCCTTCCCTAATGGTTGAATGTAAATTTTATAGTACTATTAATTGTTTTTGCTGTACTGCATGCTCATCCACTCTTGTGTTGCCATGCAAACTTGGTGTGATAGCTGAAACCTAGTAATCTAAATTTTAGTGGGGAATTCCTCAAACCCTTGGAAACCCTCTTCCCTATGCTCCTGAATACCATTCACTACCATGCACATGGAGATCTATTCTTAACCTTATATAATACATATCAGTGTTAGTAAATATAATAAGGCAGTGAAATGTGTGGTGCACCTACTATTCTCACTTCTATCCAACAATTTCACAACAGTAGCTACATGTTCATAATCCAGTAATTTCTCTATCTCCACATCGCAATGATGTCCATTTTACAGACCAGCTTGTGTATACCTGAAGATGACAGCTACACAGTGTACAGTTCCACCCAGTGGCCTGATGCTTGTCAAGTGGCAGTATCTGATGTTTTGGGAATACAAAATAACAAGTACGTATGCAAGATGTTAACTTGCGATATATCACTGTACAAGCAGTAAATATAGCACAGGTAGTCTTTTTTTTAATGCACATCACAATGTGTCTGTCAGAATGTAATAAGTAAAGTCTATGTCCATATGGGAGTAGGTAAGATAGCATAACGAATATCTAATCCATATATTGGCTGCTCCTACTATACATTAAAATTGATTTTCTTTTGTTGCCAAACTATTGAAGTGTTCATATTAATCAAAGTTTGATAGCCGTAGCTCAATTTATTGTGGTATTAATTCTTGGATTGCATCCAAGCAGTGGATTATCATGGTTCCATGTACTATGCTGGTCTCATTTCTTGTTATTTAGTGTGAATGTTTCTGTGAAGAGAGTAGGTGGTGGATTTGGAGGTAAAATTTCTCGCAGTCACCAAATAGCAGCAGCAGCTGCCCTGGCAGCTCACCACACTAGACGGTAATAAGATACTTAGTTTCATGCCATGTATTGTGTACATATTATTAGACCAGTCAAAATTCACATGGACATTGACTCCAATATGAAAATGGTGGGAAAGAGATTCCCATACTATGCAACTTACCAGGTGTACAAATCATTCTACTGTTATGTTGTGTGAATGCCATTTTTTGTTCATGATTACAGGCTGGGTTTAGTGGTGATGGTACAATTAATGGTGTTGTCATGAACATTTATGGTAACTCCGGATGCTACAGCAATGGCCAGGCAATTACTCTTGGCATGATGTTTGTGGACAATGGTATGACAATACATTTAATCACATGTATGTATGTGCATACCTTTTCATCCTATGACAGTATCAGCAACATTGCTGGTAATTTTCTTTTTGTTCTAACATAACTGTATACTGGATGTTAAAATAGACAGGATTCAAGCAACTGTTATACAGCACAACAGTGCTGTATAGTAGAGATCATGAAGTATTGGGGTTTTTCTGCCCTACACTATCAGTTTGCTAGATCGATGGATAATTTTAAACTAACACGTATAGTTGTAGTTGTTAAATATAGTAATAGAGTACAATACATTAATTGACACAAATTTGAGGTGAAGTCAAGCACAAGTAACCAAATATTTTATATGACTACTGCAATACATTTAATTGGCTTACATCCCACTATGGTTTCAGACTTCTGTAATGAAGCTGGTTTCATATGCTGCTCATTGTGAACATCATCTTTGAGCTCATATCAACACCTTAATGGAAATTAATGTAGATATTAACAGAGCAATAACTATATACCATACTTGTAGTGATGTGTGATACACCTGAAAGAGTGTATCTGTATCTAATAGCTGTGTAGTCACCGATATGATATGATACATGTGCATCTTTCAATTAGATGCAGGAGCTGATAATAAAATTTCATAGCTACATAACAGCAATACCCCATTGCACTGTTATATAACAAATTTTAAAAGAGTTCAGGAAGTGGTAAGCAACCCAGCTACACCATTTTCACATTCACAATCAAAATACGTATTGATACACAGGCATGATCAAGACACACGGTAGTGTGTCGTGCGGCCCAAGAAGCCGGCGCGTAACACCCGTGAGTATATTGACAGGAAGAAAGAAAACGCAATTTTCGCACCTCCGTAGCTCTGTGCTGCTTTGATGAAACAAGACGATTTTTGCTGTGGACACTCCCACCAACTTCAGTACTCCACATTCCAAATTTGAGCGAAATCGCTTCAAACGTTCCCGAGATATGCGACTTCAAAAATTGGCTTAGTTTCTTCGTTTTTTTTTTCCTTCTTATTTTTCTTCCTCTTTTCGCACACTTACAAAACTGCTATAAAACACGAACTCCATATCCGATCGCCTTGAAATTTGGCACACAGAAGGGGGGTATAAAAGCGCATCTCTGTACCAACTTTGGCTGGAATGCAATAAACAGGCAAAGAGTTATGAGCGATTATTCACGAAAAATAACACCAATATGTTGTCACGCCTACAGGGTAAACCGCGTATGGGAAGAAGCTGAAAATCGGTGGGTGAATAGGTTAACTATTGAACCTCAAACCTTTTGTGGTTTGAAAGAAATTGAGCTAAAAACCAGGAAGATACAGTCAACAAACAAACAAACAGTGTGTAACAATTATGCAATCGAGATTAGCTAATAAAAAACGACTGCTTGCCACGCCTACCAGATAAACCGCTTGGGGTAATGCTTTGAAAATCGCTGTACAGATGGAGTTATCATCTTAGAAAGGTTCGTCAATGGTGTAGAAGAATCAGACTTAAAGCCACGGAGTTATAACACGAAATCCAACTTGGTGCAGCAAGTGCGAGATCGAGATACTCTAATAGAGCAGTCATCCTAATAGAGCAGTCATCCTAATAGAGCAGTCACCTGAAGAGAATTCAAGAGATCAGCTAGAAACAAGTAACCTGTATAGAGATCAGCTACAAACAAGTCACCCAGTAGAGAGATCAGCCACAAACAATTCACCCTGTAGAGAGATCAGCTAGAAGAAGTTATACCTTGTAGGGAATTCATGCAACTATAGAAAGAGATAATTCAGCTAGAAGAAATCACCTTGTAGAGTTCAGCTACAAAGAAACCACAATGTAGAGAGTTCAGCTACAAACAAATCGCCCTGTAGAGAGATCAGCTAGAAGAAGTTGTTACCTTGTAGAGAGTTCAGCTACAAAGAAACCATCATGTAGAGAGTTCAGCTGCAAACAAATCACCTGTAGAGAGTTCAGCTACAAACAAATCTCCCTGTAGAGAGATCAGCTAGGAGAAGTTTCCTTGTAGAGAGTTCAGTTACAAAGAAACCGCCATGTAGAGAATTCGTTTACAAACTAGTGACCCTGTAGAGACATCAGCTAGAAGAAGTTACCTTGTAAAGAGTTCAGCTACAAAGAAACCATTCTGTAAAGAGCTCAGCTGCAAAAAAATTACCTGTACAGAATGCCACTACAAACAAATCACCCTATAGAAAGATCAGCTGGAAGAAGTTACCTTGTAGAGAGTTCAGTTACAAAGAAACCACCATGTAGAGAATTCATTTACAAACTAGTGACCCTGTAGAGACATCAGCTAGAAGAAGTTACCTTGTAAAGAGTTCAGCTACATAGAAACCATTCTGTAAAGAGCTCAGCTGCAAACAAATCACCTGTACAGAATTCAGCTACAAACAAATCACCCTGTAGAGAGATCAGCTAGAAGAAGTTACCTTGTTGATAGTTCAGCTACAAACAAATCACCCTGTAGAGAGATCAGCTAGAAGAAGTTACCTTGTAGAGAGTTCAGCTACAAAGTAACCATCATGTGGAGAGTTCAGCTGCAAACAAATCACCTGTAGAGAGTTCAGCTACAAACCAATCTCCCTGTAGAGAGATCAGCTAGAAGAAGTTTCCTTGTAGAGAGTTCAGCCACAAACAAATCACCCTGTAGAAAGATCAGCTAGAAGAAGTTACCTTGTAGAGAGTTCAGTTACAAAGAAACCACCATGTAGAAAGTTCAGCTACAAACTAGTGACCCTGTAGAGACATCAGCTAGAAGAAGCTACCTTGTAGAGAGTTCAGCTACAAAGAAACCATTCTGTAAAGAGCTCAGCTGCAAACAAATCACCTGTACAGAATTCAGCTACAAACAAATCACCCTGTAGAAAGATCAGCTAGAAGAAGTCACCTTGTAGAGAGTTCAGCTACAAAGAAACCACCATGTAGGGAGTTCAGCTAGAAGAAGTTACCTTGTAGAGAGTTCAGCTACAAAGAAACCATCATGAAGAGAGTTCAGCTGCAAACAAATCTCCCTGTAGAGAGTTCAGTTAGAAGAAGTTACCTTGTAGAGAGTTCAGCTACAAAGAAACCATTCTGTAAAGAGCTCAGCTGCAAACAAATCACCTGTACAGAATTCAGTTACAAACAAATCACCCTGTAGAGAGATCAGCTAGAAGAAGTTACCTTGTACAGAGTTCAGCTACAAATTTAAAGAAACCATCATGTGGAGAGTTCAGCTGCAAACAAATCACCTGTAGAGAGTTCAGCTACAAAGAAACCACCATGTAGGGAGTTCAGCTAGAAGAAGTTACCTTGTAGAGAGTTCAGCTACAAAGAAACCATCATGAAGAGAGTTCAGCTGCAAACAAATCTCCCTGTAGAGAGTTCAGTTAGAAGAAGTTACCTTGTAGAGAGTTCAGCTACAAAGAAACCATTCTGTAAAGTGCTCAGCTGCAAACAAATCGCCTGTATAGAATTCAGTTACAAACAAATCACCCTGTAGAGAGATCAGCTGGAAGAAATTACCTTGTAGAGAGTTCAGCTACAGTACAAAGAAACCACCATGTAGAGAGTTCAGCTGCAAAGAAATCACCCTGTAGAAAATTCTGTCACAAACAAATTGCCCTGTAGAAAGATCAGTTAGAAGAAGTTATCTTGTAGAGAGTTCAGCTACAAAGAAACCACCATGTAGAGAGTTCAGCTAGAAGAAATTACCTTGTAGAGAGTTCAGCTACAAAGAAACTATCATCTAGATAGTTCAGCTGCAAACAAATCACCTGTAGAGAGTTCAGCTACAAACAAATCTCCCTGTAGAGAGATCAGTTAGAAGAAGTTACCTTGTAGAGAGTTCAGCTACAAAGAAACCATTCTGTAAAGAGCTCAGCAGCAAAAAATCACCTGTACAGAATTCAGCTACAAATAAATCACCCTGTAGAGAGAACAGCTAGAAGAAGTTACCTTGTTGATAGTTCAGCTACAAACAAATCACCCTGTAGAGAGATTAGCTAGAAGAAGTTACCTTGAAGAGTGTTCAGTTACAAAGAAACCGCCATGGACAGTTCTGTAATAAATATATGTATTATATATATAATTTGTACATTAACTGATAAAATCAGAAATATTTAAGGTACATCTGCTTCATCTTTTCTTCTCCTGTGGTAAAGAAAAAAAGATAGGTTAAAAAAAGTCCAAAAGCAGGCCATAGGCCGGCTTTGGGGTATACAAATACAAAAAGAAGTGAAATCTAATCCAAAACAGCCAAGCTGTAAAAAAAGTGTGCGGCCCTCAAAAAGGCTATGGTGAAAAAAGATGTGAAATCCAAGGTGGCGGCCAAGAAATGGCTGCGATGGTAGGTTAATGGTAAAAATTTTAATAACGACAATTCAGGTGAATTTTGTGCCAATTGACCAAGCGGCACCAAAATTCACCTGAATTGTCATTATTAAAATTTTTACCATTAACCTACCATCACACCCATTTCTTGGCTGCCACCTTGGATTTCACATCTTTTTTCACCATAGCCTTTTTGAGGGCCGCACACTTTTTTTACAGCTTGGCTGTTTTGGATTAGATATCAGTACCGCGATACAACCAGAGTATTGTGATATTCCGATATACCAATATGTATTGCACATCACTACATACTTGCTCTGTACATTCTTTGATGTATGGCTTTGTTGTATATAAACTAGTGATATTAACCTTTTGTTGAGAATTCCCCGTGCCAGTAGATGGCTATTAAATTTCTGCAATTCTATCTACAAGTTTTGTGGATCCTCAGAATGTTGTGAGGTAGATACCAACATGGAGAAGAAGAACAGACATTTAAAGATTAAAATTAGATATCTGTTTTATTTTCTCGGTGGCTACAATAGAGCAAACTCAATACAGAAAAATGTTTTCTAGTTTTACTACATACACCATCTATGCTTAGCACATGTTGCTATGTTAAAGTAATGTTCTAGCAATATGCTTGCACTTCATACAATAATGAGGGTTGTATAGATTTCTGTGAGTTATAAGTATCACACCACAGTGTATGTTGTAGTCAGTAATCTGTTTGGTATGGCTACCCAATGATGGTAGCACTGTATTTTGTTCTTGCTAATTCTCCAGCAAGAAATGGTTTTATATAATGCGGTTGCTATTAGATACAATTTGTTACTTGGTTATTACACAATAATTATGCTAAGTGTGTGTGTGTGTGTGTGTGTGTGTGTGTATGTGTGTGTGTGTGTGGTGTGTGTGTGTGTGTGTGTGTGTGTGTGTGTGTGTGTGTGTGTGTGTGTGTGCGTGTGTGTGTGTGTGTGCTGGTGTGTGTATGTGTAATGTGTGTGTGTGTGTGCTGGTGTGTGTATGTGTGTGTAGTGTGTGTGTGTGCGTGTGTGTGTGTGCATCAGGGGTGTCAGAGTAAAAGTGAAAAGTGGTAAAGCTCAGTCCTAATGCTGCCAAAGGCAGCAAGCATAAGGGGTCTGGGGGCATGCTCCCCCAGAGAAAATTTTACATTTTTGAGATATTATTTTGGGGGCTGTAATATTTTGTACAAGGTACGTAGTAGCTAGCTATTTGACAAGTATTAAATGTCAAGGATGAAACTGGACACTAACCAAAAAGCACTGCTGTTGAGTTCATTAATATAGAGACAAACTGTAAGGAAAGTTTCCAAAGTAGCTACAAAGCTGAATATATTGGTAATTATTTTGAAAGGCACTTAATAAAGACTGACGCTGTTCTGGATGAAAGACAGGTTAGATGCATGTACAGTATTAGTGTTGATTCCATCATATTTGAAAGGGTTTGTTATATTTCATCCAATAAAGCGATGAGGCTCTGGCCTCACTAGTCACACCTACTCTGATGCCCTTAGTGTGCATACACAATTGCTTATAACTTTAAAGATAATATGATTTAAATATGTGCATACTCTCTTTTCCTCTGCAGCTTATCACATTCCAAACTGGCATGTTACTCCAAAGCTGGTGAAGACAAACATTGCTGCTAACACACCTTGCAGATCTCCAGGTTGGGGAGAATTTAGTGTACTTATAATCACGCTTACCAATTTGTACACTATCAAGAGACATGATAGTGTGTTGTGCAACCCAGGAAACCAGTGTACACATGTGTTATTAACAGAATAATAATGCGATTTTTACATATACATAACTTGTGCTACCTTCACAGAACAAAATGTGTTGTTAGCCAGCTCACTTGTCCCAACTATGATTACATAGTAAAGTGGTAAACTTATAACCTGTTATCCATGAGTAGCTTTTAAGTTACGTTGAGGTATATGTATGTACATGCAACTTGGATTTTAGGCTATAAGAGCAGAATGTCTTATATTGTCCATTCAGAAAGTGCAAATGTGTTAGTACATCATTGAGACTGAGGCAAAGTTTGAGCATAATTATGAGCATGATAGGTGAAAATATTGAGCAGTACAGCATAGCATAATACATGAAATTAAGAGCACAATAGGCTGGTGTATATTCACAGTATAGTATACACTGTAAGATTGTATTGCATATAATTGGAAATACAACGTCTTAGCCTAGTTCAGCAGTGTTGAATAGTGATTAACAAGAAGACTTTGTAGAAGTGGTTAAATTGATTTAGAGTGCTTGAGAATTAGGGAGATGTGTCTGTTTATTAATTCTATTTAGACACAACCTTCACTTAAATATTAAACAATATGCAGGAAGCTGCTTGATGTGGCTCCTTGTTATGTTGAAGCATGCATATGTAGGTTGAATGTAGGGAAAAATTCCCAGGCTGTATTTTAAGTTTTCATTTTAAGTTTCTGTCAATGCTATCCCACTAAGGACCTGTGAGAAGGCTTAAAGCCTGTGAATACAGGGAGTCAGAAACATGTAGCTGAAACGTGAAGAGTGCAGAAAAAAATCCCAGAACCAGTGGTGACTTGATCCATTACAGTGGTATACCTCAGTTATCCGAACCTCTGAGGGACTGCTTAGTATTCAGATAACTGAAAAGTCCATAACTCTGAAACTGTGTGCAAAATTACCTTAAAATAATGTATTGGAAACTTTTAAAAACAATAAATAATTTATACAATTTTGACTACTCTAATAGAACATACGCTACTCTAATAGAGCAATCATTTTTTAATTCAGTTGAATGAAATCTGGATAAATGAAGTTCCACTGCACAACTGAGATTCCA
The DNA here is from genome assembly GCF_963678975.1 of Dysidea avara. Lineage (NCBI taxonomy): Eukaryota > Metazoa > Porifera > Demospongiae > Dictyoceratida > Dysideidae > Dysidea > Dysidea avara. Next base: position 4,355,131 of record NC_089281.1, read on the forward strand.
GTTGCTTTCTCTAATAATGTGTTCAATTAGTAGAGCAGCATAGTGCAAAAAAATGGGCATTTTGTGCACTTAGTGATACAATTATGAAACTTTCCACACAAATTACACTCCTTGTGAAATTTATTTTTTGATACAGTGCCACTGCAAATTTAAACCTTGGTGACATTTACATCCATTTTTTACATTGAAAATTTACCATTTCTGTATTTATTTCTCTGAGGCATTATTTTATGCTATTAAAACATTAGGTATTGACTTAAGTTTGAAGTGAATAACCCATTCTGTTCCAGAGTTTTTATTAGTGACAAAAGTCTTGTAATTCATTTACTCTTGAGGTTTAAATTACCAATGAGCAGGTAACCTATATAATTTCATGGCTAATATATGACTTTGAAACAAAATCGACTTCAAATAAAAACCAAGTTGTCACAATAAGCAAGACCATTAATTTTTAAAATAATCTCTCAGGGAGAAAAAGGCAAAAAGGATGAGTTTTCAATACAACAATTGCTGTAAAGGTCACCAAAGGTCAAATATGTGATGGCACTATATCACAAAATGTCATAAGGTGTGTGGAAAGTTTCAGTATTGTTACATGACAGGTTTTTTTGCACAATGCTGTTCTACTAATATCACTTTTCAAAAGCTCATTAACTTTCTGTTGCAGATTTCCATAACAGTATGATATAGTATGCCACGCATTATCATTAAGTTTGGCTGAACTTGCTGTTCATGCTTTCCTAATATACTGCATAATAGGAAGTCTTCCAGTTGTATTTATGATTGAGTCAATTATGGAGCACATTGGAGATACACTGGGAATGCCATCAGAAACTATAAAACAAAAGAACCTTTATGAGAAGGGACAGGTATTCATTTGTGTATATCCAAACTATGCACATCATAAGTGCTTGCATACTGACAAGTTCATACTCAAGCAATATTGTACTGAAATGATTTTTAAATGTGTTGGTACATGCCTCTCATCAAAGCTCTAAATCGTTAATCTCATCTAGTGATTTCCAGTCTACTTTGTTACATTGCCATTTAAAAATCACGGTACAAGATAAAGTTTACTCAATGACGCTGTTAACCTCATTTTAAGGACATAACAATTATACGTATGTTGTCCCATTTCAACAACCTTCAGTACTTAATGTATTTATTACAAGTGTAAGGAAAATTAGGAAATTTTCTTATTTTGTTTGTAAACTGTAACTACCATTGGTGAACTTCTATAGTAATGTATCAAAGGATAGAATGGTACCAGACATATGAGGTTATTATGGTACCGCTCAAACATAATGTTGCACTCACTCGAGGCGAGTGATTAAAAAGCTTACTAATTAAAGAGCATGGCACTCGTTTCCTTCACAAGTATTCATCTCATACAAAACAGGATGAATACTCGTGAAGGAGACGGGTGCCATGCCCTTTAATTAGTGAGTTTTTTAATCACTCGCAATCGAGCGGTGCAAGCGAGTGCAATGTTACGTTTGAGCAGTACCGTACTATAAGATACAGATTGCAATTAATATATTAAGCGATGTAGCCATTTTGACATTTTGCCTGTTACACAGCTTAATACACAGAAAATGATAAGCTGCTTATTTGGATTGTTGGAGGCATGGCACAAAATTATGGACAACTTTCATTTTATTTATTAATACATGAAGTCATTAATGCATTGCCATGTATTGACACCTTGCGCTGTTGGTGAAAAGAAATGAGACACAAAGGAGGACAAAGGTAATTCCATGATGTGTACAAGTATGTACTGCAGTATGCCAATAGTCACCTGTTTGGCTGAAGCAAGGTCTAACAGTGAATAACCTAGCCTGTAGCCTTAGCTGTTATTGAGTTACACTTGTCTGAAGGTGCATCAGTCAGTTAGTCAGTCAATCAAATAAACTTCCACTAGATAAAAAATTAAATTCATAAATCCATTGGAAGCATTGTGGATCAATCTTAAAGTACTTTTGGACATAGTTATACCCAACCAATACTGCAAAGGTATCACAAAGGTATTGTGACGCTGGCTTCTGTTTGGTGTTTTCTTCATGGAAAACTGCCAACTATGATCCTTACTATCTAACATACTGTGTGACAACTGTATGTAAAGGTTTTGTGAAGCTTTGTACTACATGCATAGTTTGTTGCTTCTTGCACTAAAGTGTGTACATACTTATTGTGGGTAATGATTATTACTTATCATCCCTGCAACTCCTGCTCTGTAGGCTACTCCATATGGAATGTCGTTGAATTACTGCAATATCAAAGACATGTGGTCACGTATGTACATAATACAACACACACACACACGCACACACACACGCATGCACACACACACACACACACACACACACACACACACACACACACACACACACACACATACACACTTACTTCACAAGGTGTTACAATCTATATAAAATTAACTGTGACATACGTGGATGTGTTAGAAATCACGTGTGCATTTATAGGTAACATTTATGGCTTTGTGTTAGGTATACTGGCCAATAACTGTGCACATGTAATGAGACATTTTATATAAGTTTGTATTGCCATATACGTCCTGTAAAACATATATATAAACAAACTTTAGTCGGATTTGAGATTTAAACTGCTTAATGAAGGCCCAATGCAGTTTATTGCATGAAAGTGTATGAGAAGGCTACTTTATACCACTTTAGCTGTAATTTGTATAGCTAAAAATTGTCCATTAATGGAAATTGTTTTAGTTATGAGGTATCCTGTTTTACAATATGTACATATGGTGCTCTTCAGAACTCTACCAATCAGCTGATGTTACTAACAGATCATCTCAAGCTGCTGATTTTAATAAGGTGCATATATAGCATATAGATATAGTTGCTAGGCTATTTGCATTGAAGATAGTTTATTATGCACTCAACCAGTGCTCAAAAATCAAACCTGTTATGCTCATGAGAGCTGACTGTATTATTAGGAGTACTTCCTGACTGTTGTATTAAAGTGACTGCTCTATTAGAGTATCTCTGTAATACGTAGAAGTACTAAGAACACATTTTTGAAGTAGTACCATGTACATAGTTTTACTACCTATTTGGTAATCACATTGTGCATTTCATTTTAAAATCTTGAAAATCTTCCTGTTTGTAAGCTTAATGCTCAAAATTATGCCAGCATAATCGGTGCATCACTCTTATCTTACAGCAAAATCATTGGAGAAAAAGAGGAATTTCTGTAGTGCCTTTGAAATGGGGTGCTATTTGGCAAGATATTGGCTTTTTCACTGTAATGATCAGTATTTATGCTGGTGATGGTACAGTAGCTGTGACTCATGGAGGGATAGAAATTGGACAAGGAATCAACACCAAGGTGATTGTTAATTTTGTGTATTTGAAATATTACTTTAAAATAGGTGGCTCAAGTCACTTCTAAAGAGCTTGGAATACCACTGGATTATGTGAAGATTTTACCAACTAATGTAATGACCAGTCCAAATGGGACTGCAACTGGAGGATCAACTACTAGTGAAGTCATTTGCCAGGTACATACATGTATGTGGCTAACAAATAACAAAGTGTCTAGGAAGATGTATTGGGTATATTTACATACATTGTCAACTTAGCCATGTCATTACTGACATATTGACATCACAATGATATTACAATCATTTCAACAATTTTTACAGCTTCAGAGTAATTTGATTTTTAAAAATTCATAATATAATTAGGCAGAATGTGTTGACAACAACGTAAGGTTTTACAAAGATACACTGTATGATATGTGAACCAACTTTTTATATGTGCAGTAAGACCCCCAAATCCCAATTATCCAAACCCTCGATTGTCTGAACAACATAAATGACTGCTCTATTAGATTAACTGTATGTTCTATTAGAGTATAGTGTATAAAATTAATGGGCTTCATTTATTCAAACAAATTCACCTATCTGAACACCTTTTAAATAATGAACTGGTACACAGGTGTTCAGATAATGGAGGTCCTATTGCTTTAACATCGTGCATTGTCATATGTAGCATTTTAAAATCTGCAAAAGACTTATATAGATTCATCATTTGGACCTCCTTTGAATGTGCCAGTCTTTGAACTATTGTATATGTTGAAATTAACAAACTGTATTCTCTTGATGGTAATTCTATAATTATTGGTACATATGGACATGCTTGGTAATCCTGCCTTTCTGAAAAAATCTTCATTGTGACACAAGGAATATGCTTACTACTGTATGTCTGCTACACTCCTATCTGATTTCTTTCACCACATGAAACACAATTAATAAAGTAGTTTAAAGTTAATGTTTTTTACAGGGTGTGATCACTGTTAGTCAGATGTTGAACAGCAGAATTGATCCAGTCAGACAGAAAATGAACAACCCAACATGGAAAGACCTGATCACACGTTGTCAAACTGATGGAGTAGATCTGAGTGCTAGAACAATGTATGTTGTTAATACACACAAATACAGTGGTCCTTTCCATTATCCAGTGATCGATTATCCGAATGGTCTGTTATCTGTAATGTGGATGTGACTGTTCTATTAGAGTACTTTTCCTAAAGTGTATGCTATATTAAAGTATTTTAACTGAGTTCTGTATATAAATGTATGGGCTTCCATCTATCCATTATCCAATCACGCTTAGGGCCCAGTGAGTTCAGATAATGGAGAGACCACTGTTATGAAGCATTTTTGAAGAAGGATAATTTCGGCAAGATATCATTATGAGGGGAGGCAGACTAAGGGGAATTCATCCCCCATTGCTCCCACCTATGTCTGGATGCATTCCTTATATCCTTTGTATAACATTGTCTCTTTTTGTAGGGTGAATTTGAAAACAAAAGACCCATTTGCCTACAATATTTATGGTGTGAATTGTACTGAGGTTGAAATAGATGTTCTCACTGGAGAAATTGAGATCCTTAGAAGTGACATTCTGTTTGATTGTGGACAAAGGTAAGTCTCAATTTACCTAGTTTATCTTACCGTCGAAATCGTACGGACTTAATTATGACGTATAAAATTTTGAATGGAACAGTATTAGTAGATAAAGAATATTTTTTTACAATGAACACCAGTTACAGCACTAGATCTAATGGATTTAAGATTTATAAGAAATTTAAGAAGACTTCAACACAATGCTTTGCTTTTTCACAGAGAATCAAGACACACGGTAGTGTGTCGTGCGGCCCAAGAAGCCGGCGCGCCACACCGTGAGTATATTAACAGGAAGAAAGAAAACGCAATTTTCACACCTATGTAGCTCTGTGATCCCTTATCCGATTGGAACCAAATTTGCTAGAGACGTGCCGCCCAGTTAGGGGAGTCTACATACCACATTTGAAGAAAATCGCTCCAGCCATTTCCGAGATACGAGCGAACAAAATTTCGTTTTAATTTCTTCGTTTTTTTCTTCTTCATCTTCATTTCGCACACTTCGCACAATTCGCCATAAAACACGAATGCGTACTCGGATTGGGCTGAAATTTGGCACACTTAAAGGGCTCATTAAGGCGGATCTCCGTACCAACTTTGGTAGGAATCCGATGAACATTCACGGAGTTATGACCGATTATTTGCGTAAAATAAGGTCGAAGGTCTGTCACGCCTACAGGGTAAACCTCTTGGAGGAATCAGTTGAAAATTGATATGTAGATGGAGCAACCATCGTAGGAGTGCCTTTTTGTGGTTTGAAAGGAATCGGGATAAAGACCATGGAGATATGACACAAAACCCAACCTGTGTCAAAATTACGCGATCGATTTTTATGAATAAAAAAACTATTAGTTTTCGTGTCTACCAGGCAAACCGCTTAGAGCAACGAGCTGAAAATCAGTATGTAGCTGGAATAATCATCATAGAAAGTTCTTGCAGTAGTACAGAAGAATCAGATTACAAATCACTGAGTTATGATTCGAAAGGCAACTACGTGCAGCAAATGCGAGATCGAGATACTCTAATAGAACAGTCACCCTAATAAAGCATTCAGCTGCATGTATAATTTACTCAGTTATATTACATTGCAAGTTATTCTGTAGGGAATTCAGCTACAAACAAGTCTCCCTGTAGTCAGATCAGCTAGAAGAAGGTACCTAATAGAGAGTTCAGCTACAAAGAAGCCATCATGTAGAGAGTTCAGCTCAAATAAATCACCCCGTAGAGAATTCAGCTACAAACAAATTGCCCTGTAGAGAGATCAGCTAGAAGAAGTTACCTTGTAGAGAGTTCAGTTACAAAGAAACAATCATGCAAAGAGTTTAGCTGCAAACAAATCACCCAGTAGAAAGTTCCGCTATGAACAGATCACACTGTAGAGAGTTCAGTTAGAAACAAGTCATCCTGTAGATAGATCAGCTAGAAGAAGTCACTTTGTAGAGAGTTCAGCTACAAAGAAACCACCATGTAAGAGAGTTCAGCTGCAAACAAATCACCTTTAGATAGTTCAGCTAGGAACAAGTCACCCTGTACAGAGATCAGCTAGAAACAAGTCATCCTGTAGAGAGTTCAGCTAGAAGAAGTTACATTGTAGAGAGTTCGGTTACAAAGAAACTACCATGTAGAGAGTTCAGCTGCAAAGAAATCACCCTGTAGAGGGTTCAGCTACAAACAAGTCACCCTCTAGAGAGTTCAGCTAGAAGAAGTTACATTGTAGAGAGATCAGCTAGAAACAAGTCACCCTGTAGAGAGTTCAGCTAGAAGAAGTTACATTGTAGAGAGTTCAGCTACAAAGAAACTACCATGTACAGAGTTCAACTGCAATCAAATTGCCCTGTAGAGAATTCAGCTACAAACAAATCACCCTGTAGAAAGATCAGCTAGAAGAAGTTACCTTGTAGAGAGTTCAGCTACAAACAAATCACCCTGTAGAGAGTTCAGCTACAAACAAGTCATCCTGTAGAGAGTTCAGCTAGAAGACGTTACATTGTAGAAAGTTCAGCTACAAAGAAACTACCATGTACAGAGTTCAACTGCAAACAAATTGCCCTGTAGAGAATTCAGCTACAAACAAATCACCCTGTAGAGAGTTCAGCTACAAACAAATCATCCTGTAGAGAGTTCAGCTAGAAGAAGTTACATTGTAGAAAGTTCAGCTACAAAGAAACTACCATGTACAGAGTTCAACTGCAAACAAATTGCCCAGTAGAGAATTCAGCTACAAACAAATCACCCTGTAGAAAGATCAGTTAGAAGAAGTTACCTTGGAGAGAGTTCAGCTACAAAGAAACCATTTTGTACTGAGTTCAGCAGCAAACAAATTTCCCTGTAGAGAATTCAGCTACAGACAAATCACCTTGTAGAAAGATCAGCTAGAAGAAGTTACCTTGTAGAGAGTTCAGCTAGAAACAAATCACCCTGTAGAGAGTTCAGCTAGAAACAAGTCACCCTGTAGAGAGATCAGCTAGAAACAAGTCACCGGTAGAGAGTTCAGCTAGAAGAAGTTACATTGTAGAGAGTTCAGCTACAAAGAAACTACCATGTAGAGAGTTCAGCTGCAAACAAATTGCCCTGTAGAGAATTCAGCTACAGACAAATCACCTTGCAGAAAGATCAGCTAGAAGAAGTTACCTTGTAGAGAGTTCAGCTACAAACAAATCACCCTGTAGAGGGTTCAGCTACAAACAAGTCACCCTGTAGAGAGTTCAGCTAGAAGAAGTTACATTGTAGAGAGATCAGCTAGAAACAAGTCACCCTGCAGAGAGTTCAGCTAGAAGAAGTTACATTATAGAGAGTTCAGCTACAAAGAAACTACCATGTACAGAGTTCAACTGCAAACAAATTGCCCTGTAGACAATTCAGCTACAAACAAATCACCCTGTAGAAAGTTCAGCTAGAAGAAGTTACCTTGTAGAGAGTTCAGCTACAAACAAATCACCCTGTAGAGAGTTCAGCTACAAACAAGTCACCCTGTAGAGAGTTCAGCTAGAAGAAGTTACATTGTAGAGAGATCAGCTAGAAACAAGTCACCCTGCAGAGAGTTCAGCTAGAAGAAGTTACATTATAGAGAGTTCAGCTACAAAGAAACTACCATGTACAGAGTTCAACTGCAAACAAATTGCCCTGTAGAGAATTCAGCTACAGACAAATCACCTTGTAGAAAGATCAGCTAGAAGAAGTTACCTTGTAGAGAGTTCAGCTACAAACAAATCACCCTGTAGAGAGTTCAGCTACAAACAAGTCATCCGGTAGAGAGATCAGCCAGAAGGATCACCTTGCAGAGAGGTTAGCTACAAAGAAATCATCCTGCTTCATCTTTTCTTCTTCCTGTAGTAAAGAAAAAATGACAGGTTAAAAAGCCCTAAAGCCGGCCATAGGCCGCGGCTTTGGGGTATACAAATACAAAAAGAAGTGAAATCTAATCCAAAACAGCCAAGCTGTAAAAAAAAAGAGTGCGGCCCTGAGAAAGGCTATGGTGAAAAAAGATGTGAAATCCAAGGTGGCGGCCAAGAAATGGCTGTGATGGTAGGTTAATGGTAAAAATTTTAATAACAACAATTCAGGTGAATTTGGTGCCGCTTGGTCTTGGCACATAATTCACCTGAATTGTCGTTATTAAAATTTTTACCATTAACCTACCATCACAGCCATTTCTTGGCCGCCACCTTGGATTTCACATCTTTTTTCACCATAGCCTTTCTCAGGGCCGCACTCTTTTTTTACAGCTTGGCTGTTTTGGATTAGATCGCTCCAGCCATTTCCGAGATACGAGCGAACAAACTTTCGTTTTAATTTCTTCGTTTTTCTTCTTTTTCTTCTTCTTCTTCATCTTCTTCATTTCGCACACTTCGCAAAATTCGCCATAAAACACGAATGCGTGCTCGGATTGGGCTGAAATTTAGCACACTTACAGGGCTCATTAAGGCGGATCTCCGTACCAACTTTGGTAGAAATCCGATGAACATTCACGGAGTTATTACCGATTATTTGCGTAAAATAAGGTCGAAGGTCTGTCACGCCTACAGGGTAAACCCCTTGGAGGAATCAGTTGAAAATTGATATGTAGATGGAGCAACCATCGTAGGAGTGCCTTTTTGTGGTTTGAAAGGAATCGGGATAAAGACCATGGAGATATGACACAAAACCCAACCTGTGTCAAAATTACGCGATCGATTTTTATGAATAAAAAAACTATTAGTTTTCGTGTCTACCAGGCAAACCGCTTAGAACAACGAGCTGAAAATCAGTATGTAGCTGGAATAATCATCATAGAAAGTTCTTGCAGTAGTACAGAAGAATCAGATTACAAATCACTGAGTTATGATTCGAAAGGCAACTACGTGTAACAAATGCGAGATCGAGATACTCTAATAGAACAGTCACCCTAATAAAGCATTCAGCTGCATGTATAATTTACACAGTTATATTACATTGCAAGTTATTCTGTAGGAAATTCAGCTACAAACAAGTCACCCTGTAGTCAGATCAGCTAGAAGAAGGTACCTAATAGAGAGTTCAGCTACAAAGAAGCCATCATGTAGAGAGTTCAGCTCAAATAAATCACCCTATAGAGAATTCAGCTACAAACAAATTGCCCTGTAGAGAGATCAGCTAGAAGAAGTTACCTTGTAGAGAGTTCAGTTACAAAGAAACAATCATGCAAAGAGTTTAGCTGCAAACAAATCACCCAGTAGAAAGTTCCGCTATGAACAGATCACACTATAGAGAGTTCAGTTAGAAACAAGTCATCCTGTAGAGAGATCAGCTAGAAGAAGTCACATTGTAGAAAGTTCAGTTACAAAGAAACAATCATGCAAAGAGTTTAGCTGCAAACAAATCACCCAGTAGAAAGTTCCGCTATGAACAGATAACACTGTAGAGAGTTCGGTTAGAAACAAGTCATCCTGTAGATAGATCAGCTAGAAGAAGTCACTTTGTAGAGAGTTCAGCTACAAAGAAACCACCATGTAAGAGAGTTCAGATGCAAACAAATCACCCTGTAGAGAGTTCAGCTAGGAACAAGTCACCCTGTACAGAGATCAGCTAGAAACAAGTCACCCTGTAGAGAGTTCAGCTAGAAGAAGTTACATTGTAGAGAGTTCAGCTAAAAAGAAACTACCATGTAGAGAGTTCAGCTGCAAACAAATCGCCCTGTAGAGAATTCAGCTACAAACAAATCACCCAGTAGTAAGATCAGCTAGAAGAAGTTACCTTGTAGAGAGTTCAGCTACAAACAAATCACCCTGTAGAGAGTTCAGCTACAAACAAATCACCCTGTAGAGAGTTCAGCTAGAAACAAGTCACCCTGTAGAGAGATCAGCTAGAAGAAGTTACATTGTAGAGAGTTCAACTACAAAGAAACTACCATGTAGAGAGTTCAGCTACAAACAAGTCACCCTGTAGAGAGTTCAGCTAGAAGAAGTTACATTGTAGAGAGTTCAGCTACAAAGAAACTACCATGTAGAGAGTTCAGCTGCAAACAAATTTCCCTGTAGAGAATTTAGCTACAAACAAATCACCCTGTAGAAAGATCAGCTAGAAGAAGTTACCTTGTAGAGAGTTCAGCTACAAACAAATCACCCTGTAGAGGGTTCAGCTACAAACAAGTCACCCTGTAGAGAGTTCAGCTAGAAGAAGTTACATTGTAGAGAGTTCAGCTACAAAGAAACTACCATGTAGAGAGTTCAGCTGCAAACAAATTGCCCTGTAGAGAATTCAGCTACAAACAAATCATCCTGTAGAAAGATCAGCTAGAAGAAGTTACCTTGTAGAGAGTTCAGCTACAAACAAATCACCCTGTAGAGAGTTCAGCTAGAAACAAGTTATCCTGTAGAGAGTTCAGCTAGAAGAAGTTACATTGTAGAGAGTTCAGCTACAAAGAAACTACAATGTATAGAGTTCAGCTGCAAAGAAATTGCCCTGTAGAGACAAACAAATCACCCTGTAGAAAGATCAGCTAGAAGAAGTTACCTTGTAGAGAGTTCAGCTACAAACAAATCACCCTGTAGAGAGTTCAGCTAGAAACAAGTCACCCTGTAGAGAGTTCAGCTAGAAGAAGTTACATTGTAGAGAGTTCAGCTACAAAGAAACTACCATGTAGAGAGTTCAGCAGCAAACAAATTGCCCTATAGAGAATTCAGCTACAGACAAATCACCTTGTAGAAAGATCAGCTAGAAGAAGTTACCTTGTAGAGAGTTCAGTTACAAACAAATCACCCTGTAGAGAGTTCAGCTAGAAACAAGTCACCCTGTAGAGAGATCAGCTAGAAACAAGTCACCCTGTAGAGAGTTCAGCTAGAAGAAGTCACATTGTAGAGAGTTCAGCTACAAAGAAACTACCATGTAGAGAGTTCAGCTGCAAACAAATTGCCCTGTAGAGAATTCAGCTACAAACAAATCATCCTGTAGAAAGATCAGCTAGAAGAAGTTACCTTGTAGAGAGTTCAGCTACAAACAAATCACCCTGTAGAGAGTTCAGCTAGAAACAAGTCACCCTGTAGAGAGTTCAGCTAGAAGAAGTTACATTGTAGAGAGTTCAGCTACAAAGAAACTACCATGTAGAGAGTTCAGCTGCAAACAAATTGCCCTGTAGAGACAAACAAATCACCCTGTAGAAAGATCAGCTAGAAGAAGTTACCTTGTAGAGAATTCAGTTACAAACAAATCACCCTGTAGAGAGTTCAGCTAGAAACAAGTTACACTGTAGAGAGATCAGCTAGAAACAAGTCACCCTGTAGAGAGTTCAGCTATAAGAAGTCACATTGTAGAGAGTTCAGCTACAAAGAAACTACCATGTAGAGAGTTCAGCTGCAAACAAATTGCCCTGTAGAGAATTCAGCTACAAACAAATCACCCTGTAGAAAGATCAGCTAGAAGAAGTTACCTTGTAGAGAGTTCAGCTAGAAACAAATCACCCTGTAGAGAGTTCAGCTAGAAACAAGCCACCTGTAGAGAGTTCAGCTAGAAGAAGTTACATTGTAGAGAGTTCAGCAGTTTAGCTGCAAACAAATCGCCCTGTAGGGAATTCAGCTACAAACAAATCACCCTATAGAAAGATCAGCTAGAAGAAATTACATTGTAGAGAGTTCAGCTACAAACAAATCACCCTGTAGAGAGTTCAGCTACAAACAAGTCATCCGGTAGAGAGATCAACTAGAAGGATCACCTTGCAGAGAGGTCAGCTACAAAGAAATCACCCTGCTTCATCTTTTCTTCTTCCTATAGTAAAGAAAAAATGACAGGTTAAAAAGCCCTAAAGCTGGCCATAGGCCGGCTTTGGGGTATACAAATACAAAAAGAAGTGAAATCTAATCCAAAACAGCCAAGCTGTAAAAAAAGAGTGCGGCCCTGAGAAAGGCTATGGTGAAAAAAGATGTGAAATCCAAGGTGGCGGCCAAGAAATGGCTGTGATGGTAGGTTAATGGTAAAAATTTTAATAATGACAATTCAGGTGAATTTTTGTGCCGCTTTGTCTTGGCAAAAAAATCACGTAAATTGCCATTATTTAAATTTTTACCATTAACCTACCATCACAGCCATTTCTTGGCCGCCACCTTGGATTTCACATCTTTTTTCACCATAGCCTTTCTCAGGGCCGCACTCTTTTTTTACAGCTTGGCTGTTTTGGATTAGATAATTAATAACTGGAATTCTTTACCCTATGAAATTGCCAGTTCTCCCAATGTACTAAGTTTTAAGACTAATTTAGATCATTTTTGTATAATCAATGTTTTTCATTTGTATGATTTAGGTTTTATAAGACCCTGTCTTCTTTTTGACCAATTATACATAATAATTATACAACCAAGTACTAAGAATAATATGAAACGCGGTTAAAATTACATCATTAATAATGAATGAATAAATAAATAAATAAATAATTAATAAATAATAAATAATGTTTGAGAAACTACAACGCCTAGGGCTTCGCATTCACCGGGAATAGAATCCATGTTGTATGAAGAGATAATCGTATAATGGGTGAATGTTTCCGTGGAGGTGATAGAAACGTACGACAACTCTATTTAATGCCAATCTAAACAGCATGTGATATACCTACTACCAATCGAGCAGATTCAAATGGCTATTTAGACAAACGAGTTGCTGTTCGATTGTGTTTGAAAGTGTTGCCAGCTGGCACACTAAGTCTCAAGTCGCCATGCCAGCTGCCAGTGGATGCGCTCCGTGTATCTATGGCTGCAGGACACCTGAATAGGTTTGACATGCCAGCTGAACAAGGACAAGTATGTTTGTTTGTATTGTAATGTACATATGTCTTGTATTTTATATTTTTTCTGGCTTGCTAGGCTCTGGTTGGTTTGGTTGTCTGTTTGTACTATTAAAGAGTGTAGTATGTTTTAAATGTTTTCTTGTATTATTGTACATTTTTCCTTTACCTAGCTTACTAGGCTCTGGCTGGCTTGGCTGTCTTCCTTTATCTGGTTCACCTGGCTTGTATACTCCTACAGTATTGTGCATCTCCTGTAGGTTGTGTATGCATATACTGTGTACACATCACTGTACCATTACCACACCAATGATGTACTGGCACTTAGCTACTGGTGGCCTTTAGTTACGATGCTACTATTGTGTTGAATCTGTCACTACTGTGACACATTGAGTTGATTTGGGGATCGTGCCTTCACCACCTAATAGCCTCACCAGGGGGCTGTCACATTGGTGTATGTACATGGTTGTATGTGACGCGGTCCTAGTAATTATTTAACCAAGTAATAAGAATAATACAAACGTGACGTCATAAATAATTAATTCACAGACAAAACTACAAGGTATAGAACAGAACACTAACCGGTATTAGATGAAGCGATATCCGAACATTAAATAAAACGACAGGTTTGTTTCTGCAACTCTTCATTACCAAGTTAGGTTTTCTATATAGAGCTATCCATAGTAACACCTCTTCAGTACCTGGTAACTAGTTCAAACGCAGTACGCGTTAGTTACAACACATTCCACTCGTATAACCGGTTTGAGTGTACGGCAACCAGTTTATATGCACTACGTGCAACAGTAAACATTGAACTTGTATAACCGGTTTGAGAACTGTTCGGAACCGGTTTTAGCTTATAGCAACCAGTTCATAGCTATGCACTGCACGTTTAACTTGGCGTTAGATACTACTTTGAACTTTTTCAAGACAAACTCAGCGGATTAGGATGAACCGCCGTTGGCTAGAGTATCATACTGGTACCGTCATACTACATAGAAAGCTAGTGTTTGGGATAGACTAGCTGCTCGACCAGAAGGACGGCTACTGCTGAGTGGCATTGAAAGGGTGAAACAACTGAGCCCAAGATTTACAACTAAACTGGCTAAAAGTGTTGTAAGTTTCTGTAATTTAAGTAGAGGTAGGACTGAAAGGTAGCACCAGGCTGATAGAGGCGTAGCGGGAATCGAGGCCCAGGTCCGAGCATAACTAAAAAGATCGCGATACTCTAATAGAACAGTCACGCTAATGTAGCAGTCAGGCAAATCAGAGTATTCAGTAGTAGCTATTCTATTAAACTGCTGAAATCCGTCTCACATTCAATTTCAGAGGGTCTAAAGTTTAAAATTTTCTTGGGTGTTATGTATTTAGTAGAAATAAAATGTTGTGATATCCTAATGAGCCTTATCCGAAATTACGTCACAGATGTAAAATAGCCACTGTAGTGTGGGGACGTTTTTGTAAAATTTGTATGGGCGACTATGTATTTTTGAATGGCGATATCTCAACTAAGACGGAAGATATCGAGCTCTAACCAGCAGGTATGTTATAATATGGATGCACAGTAGGTATGCACCACTTTGTACCCTGTACAATGCTGTGGGGAGGCCAGACATATGGTATTTGTTATTTAATTAAGTATGCGTTGATGGTTTATAGTGGTGGGCACAATTCAACCCCGAAGTAAACTGAGATTTTAAGGTTTCTATAGAGTGCTAACCACTTTTCTCATCTGATGCTTTAAAATGAGTAACTTTAACTTGAGGTATATGTCCAACTTAGATATTTTAATTTACAAGGAGGAGTTTGTCATGTTATAGTTAGTTATCATAATATAAGTTTCTATCGTGACATAAACCTTGGTGATATATGATATGGAGTTTTTCTATGTGTGACTGGATTTTGGAAAATTACCTTGTGGGTGCATTGTTGATTCAGAGAAAAAATGTATTTTAATAATTTAATCCATTGTTACTCACCAGCCTTGGCAACTACACGTATGGATTTTTCAACAAAGATGGAGCAATTCATAACATTTAAGAACACCTGGTGGCCAAAATAACTCTTGTAGAGTTTCCCACCATTTTAGGTAGATTTTTCACCAGTGTTGCTATATCATGAGTCCTCAAAAAGGGGCTGAGTGTCGGGGTGGCAGGGTGGGTAAGAGACAGACTACAAAATGGATGAGGATGGTAATTGAAGGCACCAGACCACAAAACAGCCCATCAGAGGCAGGAATAGACTGAAATCTCACAAAACAAACATACATCACACATTCAGCTTTACTGATCGTCTGTCCAGAGTGTATACATAAACCCCCAAAAGCACTTCCCTGCTGTTCACAAACCTGTACAGACATCTGGCATGGTTATACAGGCTGCCAGAAAACAGTCTACCACAAGCAGACCTGACAAGTTGAAGAGGAGTTTGATATGGAAATTGTTAGCCTGATAGTGCAGCAACTTCATGCTGGTGTTTTCTCATTTTTGGCTCTTGCACCCATATTGTTGATTTGCTATATTATCTAGTCACATATTGTGGCAGCACTAATGTCAAGTGCATCAAGATATGCTAATAGAGTAGTTGAAAGTTACCTCAATAATGTAGGCTCTATTTAGCTTTTGTTTATCACCACACATCATAAGGTGAAGGGTTTTGACTGTCATTTGCAGTATTGTTGTGCCACATCAATTAGTTCTTAGATTGATCTCTTTTGAATGTCCGCCTGCTAAGTGCATGTGTCCCTTCATGTTAATGGTCATTGTGTTCGATTTTTCACACAGTTCTCATGACCGGCGAAAATACTGTAATGGCAACTGTACTATAATTTAAGCAAAATAAGTGTTATTTCTTTCCCAGCTACTCTCTGATAGTGTGAAGCAATAAATTGTACTGACCACATATTGGTGATTGCTCTATTAGGAATAAGTACATTGCGTGAACTTTGTGATTGTCATGTTCACACTGCTGTGGAAAGGGTATCTCTGATGTCCACTCAATTACAATGTTTAAACTTCCTCATCAGTAACTGGTTTTCGCCACATAATCTAAAATCATCATTCATTTTGGCCACTGCATACATTCCATGAATTGCAGTAGTCTCCTTTTAAAATTGTATTATGCTTTATCTGATCCATTCTGCCACTTTGGACAATGGACGATATCCGCAATGACGTTTTCTGACGTCAGAAAAACAAAATGGCCGTGCTAGTGTGGGGACTTTGTACAGGGAGATATTGGGCGAGATAGTGTTTCCCTATGATAGCATTTATAAATTCGAAAAAGGGCGAAGGTGAGACATATAGTATATAATGCAATACAGATAAGCCTAGTTGTGTCCGAATTTAAAAATTTCGGTCTGCTTTCCTTATTGGAACACGTTTTGCCTCATAACGGTACGTGTACTACTTCTTACCTTTATTATCTTCTGGTTCCAAGTGTAGAAAACTATAGACAACATTCATTTCGAATACTGTGTGCTAAAGTCTCTGAAACCCCCACACTAACACGGCCATTTTATCAATTATGACATCAAATTTCGTCATTGCGGATATCGTCCATGTACGTACATAAGTTAGTCCACTGAGATTTTTCAGTATGGTCTGGGTTTCTGCATTTGTAGTGCATAACCACAAATATGCTGTCAAATTAACCTTGTATGGCTGCCCTTAGTTTAGTGTCACCGAACTTGAAGTCATAGCACATAATGTGTACGTACTGTATTGACATTACTATAATATTTTATGTGTTATTAAACATCAAATTTCCACAAATATACAGTGCATGTATCAAAAGCGAAAGGTTACAATGCTATTGACAGTGGTGGGAGGGGGTACAGGGCACATGCCACTTTCCTTTCACACACACATACACCATTGACCATTAAAGTGAAGCCATCCACTGGACGATGCCTCACACTATTGCTAGTGAACCAAACCATGGCTACCTCTTCCTCCCTTGTGGACATGTCATTTAATACTTGTCTGGCAATACCCTGTCTACTTTGAAATTTATGGTGACAAGTTCCTGTGCAGAAAGAGTAGTGTTCTGCACCTTCTGGCACATATCTCTCTACATGTTCCTGTCTTTGGCAAGGCAGTACTGAATCTCTTGAATCAGGTCCTGCCTCGCCTTGTCTCTCCAATGGACCTTAGCTCCATGCACAGGCTGAGGCTGTGGAAACCACTCAACCGACAGTCTCCGTCCCTCCCCACAGACAGACAGACACACACTAATTCTGTACACAAGATTTTGTAGTCTTGTCAAATACTCTAATAAAACAGTCACCATATGCAACACTATTAAAATCCTCCATTGAGTACGAAAACTTGCATCAGTAGCACCATCCCAAGGGCACATTTATTATACAGTACAATAGTACTGCATAGTAAAGATGATGACAGGGTGGGCGCAGCTGGTGATAAAACATCACCCAAAAACTTGCCTTGATTTTTCTTCATAACGACATTACAGTATTGGTTGGATAAAGTCAAGCACACTTCTCTTGTTTGTTTCATCATATCCGGACTGGTAGCATTCTTTCCTTCGTGACTTTCTTTGTGTTTCTTCACATGATATGTCAAGCAAACCACATAATATAGCTATACATGTAATACCATGTAAACATAGTTAGTGAATGAACCTTGTGTTAAGCTAGATAACTTGATAAACTTCTAAGTGAGTACATGCAGTTTAGCAATATGTGGTGCATTATACTTTTAACTAATCGGCAAAAATTTGCTGACTACTTGCATATACACATATACATGTACATTGTTCCTACTCTACAGTGTAGTCCTAATTTTTCTTATACTTGTACTTATGTAGCCTACAAGAATTTATTTTTTTGCAAAATAGTTATTTTATCGTTAAACCTGTGACTATCACTATTCACTGTGCTGGTCATGCACTGTTGTACATGCCCCATTTGTAGATTTCCCCATTTATAGATTGCCCCGTTGGTAGTTGTACTTGGTTATATGTGCCCCGGGCCTAGTAATAATAATAATAATAATAAAAGTTACGTAGCTACCATGAAATAGGGCCTTGATCATTATGCAAATCATAACACCCTAGTATTAATCCTGAAATTGACATTGGACAAGTGGAGGGAGCATATATCATGGGACTGGGTTACTGGTTGACAGAGAAATGTTCCTATGACGAGGATAGTGGAGAAATATTAACTCACAACACTTGGGTATGTTATTATCATTTGTAAATATTATATTAGTAACATTTCATAACAGGAGTATAAACCTCCTGAGTGTAAAGATATACCAATTGACTTTAGAGTGGAGTTACTCAAGAATGCTCCTAATCCTGTGGGAATACTGAGCTCAAAAGGTACACAGTAGCATATATACTATACTAGTACAATGTGTGATAAGTTTTTGGTAAGAACTGATTAGTCATTTGGCATAATAAAATTCTATCTCTGATAATTTTCTTATAAGATATATAACACATTTACTCAGGATATGGCTGAAATATAGTGCATTCTAAACTCTTTTTCCTCAGGTGCTTGAAAATTGTGTAGTTATGTTCCCTGTAAACTTGCTATTAATTACATTTTATAGCATGTGGTGAACCTCCGATGTGCATGAGCAGTTCAATATTGTTTGCTGTCAAGAAAGCTATTGTAGCTGCCAGAGCAGACATCAACAACAAAGACTTCTTTTCTCTTTGTAAGTTACCATGGTGGTTTTTTTTTGCAATAAGCACTATCTATACTTCTGTTCCTATAGCTGCACCAGCTACAGTGGAAGATATCCAGCAAAAATGTTTGGTAGCTCCATCTCAGTTTACTCTTTAAACAATTTTACGTCTGTTATGAATATTAGTTTTGTGACTAGATTAATTTATACTATATACTTAAAGAGCAACCAATGTATTTGTAACACTTTTATTTCTAATTGCAGTTGTTTTACAACACACAATATTGATTTCCCACATACATATAATACATGTTTATTTGTAAGTGTTTCAATGCATGTCTACACCCACATACATCTCTGATGTTCTGGCTAACTTTTTCAGCCCATGTTAAAATTTGCATTGATGTTTAAAATAAATTGTGTTTTATTGCCTCTGCCATAAAGGGAAACAAAGGTAAAAGGAAATTAAAAATATTGTCAGTGGCTGATCAACAAAGGGACCTCATGCATTTTTGTCCATAGTGAAGCCTCTTAGAAGCTTTGCGCACAGTCATAATAGAATGATTTCAGTGTTTTTTTGTAAACAGCATGCAACTGTCCCTGTGAATATAATATCATTATCTGTCCAAGGTTGCACTGAAGTTAATGTATTTCACTCTGGAGCTATCACCTGTATATATGTTCTATGATTATCTTGTCAACTACATACATATACACATTATGAATTCCTGCATTGGACTCCTTTTTATGGACATATGTACATAGGTGAATGGTTAAGTTCCTTGCTAGCCCCCATGTAGCTATCTATCAGGGTAGGGGTGGATCTAGGGGAGTTTCTGAAGTTTCCAGAAACTGGTTAAGTGTATTCAGGTCAGGGGCGGAGGAAGTAGTTGATACAAAGGGTGGGGGGGGGGGGGGTTGGGCTGACCCAGACTTATGGAAATGATGACTACATTGTATCTGGTTTGGTGAGGCCAGTGACACCAAAAAAAAAAGGGTCACAACCAACTGAAAATAGCTGCCCACCTCACCAACTATGCATTCATAGCTGATAAACTACATAAAAATCCTTACATAGCTCGCTACACACTATAATACTGTGACTGCTTTATTAGAGTGACTTCTCTATTAGAGTATCTCGATCTTTATTGCGGTTTGCAGCCCCACTCCAAGAAGGATAATTTCGGCGTGGTATCAACATTCTGAGGGGGGGCTTAGCCCCCCCCCCCCCCCCCCCCCCTCAGCAGACCGAGGGGGGTTTCAGCCCCCTAGCCCTTCCCCTTTCCACCGCCTATGAACTGTTAAAGAATGGAACACCTTGCCTGTTAACATCATTGAAACGTCTGATCCAGATTCGTTCACATCACTTTTACAATCATATTACCACACTAGTACTAGCTTGTAATTAGTCGAACAATTGGTTTACTGTATGTTAAGTTAGAACTGTTTTTTTGTTGTTGTTGTTGTTGTTGTTTTTTTCTTGAGCATACCAGCAGGGCTGACTGCTCAGTACAAATAAATAAATAAATAAATAAATAAATTCAGGTAATCAAAATTATATTTTACAGTGATTTACAATGGTACAAAAGTTCAGTTTGAAATACTCTAATAGAGCGGTCAACCACTCTAACAGAACAGCCACATTTTGTATTTCTCTTAAGAACTGTAAGTAGCTAGCTAGCTACTTTATTTACGTGTGCCAACGCAGTAAAACAATAGTCCAAAATCTTATAACAGAGTGTTAAAATCTGAAAATCTTCCTGGGGGCATGCCCCCAAGACACCCAGAACAACATCCATGTCTGTTATATGTTTCAAATGTAAAATTTACTTCCCTAGATTTAAATTTGCGTATAGCAAAAGTTTGGAAACTGGTCACCAAAATTCCTGGAGTCACCCTTGCAGGGTGTCCAAATCATAAAAGATTATTGAATAATTTTCACTATTTATTATATACCAATACCTGTACTGCAAGGCATACTGCATGGAACTCATGTAAGCAGCTAGAAGATTTAATGAGAGCCTGCTTTGCAATACCAGTTAATGAAATCAAAGCAATAAAATTCTGTGTCCACAAATTCAGATGGCAACCTGTTGCATTGGGTCTTGACAGTATCTCCAATACATCCCTCTGATCTCTCTCTGACTTGTCATAATGATCTCAATATCTACTTTGCCATGTACGCTGTTTTATATAATTAGTGTCAACTTGAAGTAAGATTGAACTTTATATTATTAACAGTTACAATCCATGTTACATTTGAATGTTGTGAAACTGCTTGAGGAATTGATGCTTATTATTGGACAAACTGTGTAACATTTCCCATGATACCAGATTTAGTGACGAATTATAGACTAGCTGTTGTCTACTATAATACCCTTCCTTTACTATAATCTACATACACTGTAGCTACATATTATAGCAATGGATAAATAACTGCCAAACTGTTCGGCTTCCTTGTTAGAGACAGTGTATGAGGCTGTTAGAAAGATCACAGATTTTTCTGTTTATGGCAGTCTGCCATCTGAAGTTGTCACAGGCCCCTACAGTTAGAAAGTTGGCTGCCGTGAAGATAGCAATCCATGTGCACAGTTTCCTGTTGCTCAAGATGTTTGTAACATCTGAAACACTTTGTATGAATGATAACATCATAAGATTTAGACAACATATATACACAAAATTACACAAAATAAAAGTGCTTAGACTCAGGGGTACCAAGTTATAAGTACTAGCCCCACTACTATTTTTAGTCTACATTAATGACACAACTACTTCTGTTAATAGTACAATCAAACTGTATGCGGATGATGTTTTAATATACAGAGTTATTGACTCCGAAAATGACTGCCACACGTTATAAAATGACCTTAATAAACTAGAACACTGGGCAGACTTATGGTCAATGAAATTTAATCCCACTAAATGTGTACACTTAGCCATAACTAACAAGAAAACTTTCCTTAAATATAACTACAGTATCTACAGCCAACAGTTAAAAAATGTTACTTCAGCCAAATATCTAGGGGTCGTTATTGACAGCCATCTCACTTGGAAGGACCACATTAATGAAATTAGCTCCAAAGCCAGCTCAGCCAAAGCATTCCTAAAACGGAATATATACCAGTGCTCCACAACAATTAAGTCCAACTGTTATAAATCTTTTATTAGACCAATTCTTGAATATGCTGCACCAGTTTGGTGTCCATTTCAACAAACTCAGATATATCAAATAGAGAGAATACAGTACAATATGGCACGATTTGTGATGAATGACTATATACTCCCGATACAGCAGTGTTGCAAGTATGTTAAACCATTTATCCTGGCCCACACTAGCAAACAGGCGAGCTTACCTAAAACTATTATTGTTTTACAAAATTGAGAAGACTCTTGTCGAAACCACCATAAGCTTGACACCATTGGATTCAGTCACACAAGGTCACTCATGCCGCTATACCATCCCTTCCATCAGAACTGAAACCTTTGCACACTCCTACCTACCCTCAACTACCAAGATGTGGAATAAACTCCCCGAGTCACTGGTGATGATCAACAATTTAAAGATAAACTAGCACACTATTTGTTATAGCACTCATTTGTATGATTATCTGTGTTGTATACTCTGCATGAGGTTTACACAGTAATAATTATACAACCAATTAGTAAGAATAATACGAAATGCGGTTAAAATTAGGTCATTAATAATGAATGAATAATTATACAACCAATTAGTAAGAATAATACGAAATGCGGTTAAAATTACGTCATTAATAATGAATGAATAATTATACAACCAAGCAGTAAGAATAATACGAAATGCGGTTAAAATTACGTCATTAATATAATGAATGAATAAATATTATTATTATTATATATTATATAAATACTGTGCAGAAATCTACAAAAGATTGTAACGCACAGATATTAATCATAATTACAAAACATTAGCCAAGTGCCATAAATTTACAGTGAAGGAAAGAGTTTATATTCTTGACACTGTTTGACATTTAGGGTCTGTACATCCGATATTTGTTAGTAAATGGTTGGACATAATATGCAGGTGTATCATTGTTGGATGTGGATCCATCTCCAACTTCCATAGTAGAATTGTCGCTGGAAGAATTCAACGATTCAGTTCTGGGATTAGGTATGAAAGTTGAATTAATGACTTCACCATAAATTTGGCCTTTAACATAGAGTTTGGCACAACGAATTTTAATGTGTTTTTTGTCAGTTCCGGAACAAATCAAGCTCCAACGCTCCTTTAGTAATACTTGCTCTTTTAGTTTTTCCTCTTTATTCATATCAGGTTTGATTTGTATGCCTTCAGGGATTTTAGATCTACTGGATAAGACAGTGGCTACATCAAAAGCACGGGATAGTTTCACTAGTAGAGGTCTTGGTTTGGTTCTAAATGAATTAAACTTTCCCAGACGCAAGCAGTCCCTAATAGAAAGATCACTAATGTCACCATTAGCTTTGTTCAGGATGTTAACACAGGAATCAATGTCTGACTTGGTACGACTACTTCTTGGGGTGCCAGTAGGACTTTCTTTGATACCATACACCACAACATTGAATTTACGATCTGTAAAATTATTTGACACAGTAAATTTGCTAACAGGTGCAGGCTGATTGTATGTACCACTTGAATTCTGTGGGGTTACTGTTGACATTTGTGTTCCCTTGCTTTGCAAGGCTGTTGGCTGGGTGGCAGCAGCTGTGAGTTGTTTGTTAAACTGTTCAAATCGTGAATTAAGGTCAGCTACAGATTTAGTCAACTTCTCTTCTATAACATTCATCTTTGCAGCTATTGAGTTCTGTTTTTCCTGAATGTCATCAAAAAATTTAAACGCTACTTCAACTTTTGGCTGACAAAGTTTACAGAAAAACTTGACACGCGAGTTTATGTTAAAAAGTACCTTCAGCTCATCTTCAGTTAAGCCAGCACATTTACTGTGCTCCCACTGTCCACACCAGTCACAACTGATACAGTCATTTTCAACGTTCTCGCTGTACGAAACACACGCGTAGTGAATGGTTTTGCCCTCCTTGGCTGGTGGGGAAATGTCAGGTTGTCTATCTCGCTTGAACGGGTGCGACATACTCCGTCATAACGAAGACTGTAGTCACTTTGGACGATAAAACGAAGAGCTTGATTTTGAGCAACGTCTAATTGATGCCCACTCCGAGTCGGGTTCGTTTTATATGTTGAAATAATTATATAGCAAAACAGTAAATAATGTTTGAGAAAACTACGAGGCCTAGAGACATGAACTAAGCGGGGATAGATTCGCCTGTGAATGAAGGCACAACCGTATAATAAGTACGCCTGTTCGTGCTGATGACTTTACCGTACGTGAAATTCTATATAACGCCCGGCACCACGCCCTTGTTTAATTATTATTATTATCAATTTTGTCAAAAGACCGGGTTGTACAAAAGGACAAGCCTGTAGGCGTACTTCCCACAAAAAGCACATACACACCAGAAATTACAAAAACAATGACATAAGCAAATACACCTGTAAAACAAAACTACTACAAGAACAAAAATAAATACTAACAAAACAAGAACATTAAGTATACAGAAGATTCAAAAAAGAAAACGACGGAGGGCTAAACGGAACAAGGGTGGCTGTTTAATTCGCAGGATGGTATGGGGTATGGTATTCCACAGAAATGGGCTGTTCACAAAGAAAGAGTAACGAAACGAATTGATAGACGATGTCACAGGCCGGAGAGATAGAGGGTGACATCTTGTGGGAGCTTGGGACAACTGAAAATGTTCACTAAATGGTAAGGAATTCCTGTGGTAGAGACTATCATGAATGCAACAAATAGTAAAGTAGTTGTGACGCTGTTGAATGGTAGGCCACTTTAATGCTTGGATGCATTCGTCAGAAGACTTACTCCAACAGTGAGATGAAGGAATCCACCTACTATTGGAAGCCCAACGGGCAGCTCTACGCTGAACAGATTCCAGAGCATTGATGTTTTTAGCAGTATGAGGATGCCAAACTGGACTGGCATATTCCATAACGGGGCGGACAATACATTTGTAAGCAGTAGATTTAATGGATGAAGGAGCATTGAACAGGCAGTGGCGAAGAAAATTGAGTGCTTTAGTAGCTTTAGCTGAAACATATTTACAGTGTTCATTCCACTTCAGCTTTGTGTCAACTATAATGCCTAGGTATCGAATTACAGGATGGTGCAGAATAACAGAAGAATCTAGATGGTATGAAGGTAAAATTGGGGGACGCTTGTTGGAAATCACTATGCTATCACACTTAATTGGATTGAGACGCAAGAGCCACTTTTTCGCCCACTGAGCTATACTTGAGAGATCAAACTGCAACAATTTAACATCATCAGGTGATGAGATTTCCTTGTAGATCGTGACATCATCAGCAAATAGTTTGACTTTGCTGTGAGATATAACAGAGGAAATGTCATTAATGAAAAGTAAAAAAAGAAGAGGGCCTAAGACTGAACCCTGGGGCACCCCTGAGGTAACCGGAAGCCATGAGGAAAACCTCCCATTAACTACAACACGCTGGCGTCGACTTGTTAAAAATGCCTTTAACCAAATCAAAATATCACCAGAGATTCCAAGAGATTCCAACTTCAACAGTAAACGAGGATGGGAAACAGAATCAAAAGCCTTTGCTAGGTCTAAGAAAATGCAGTGAGTACTACTACGCTGTTCCAGAGAAGTTGCCCTATCATTAACTGCCTCCAAAAGTAAAGAAACAGTAGAGCGTTTGTGGCGAAAACCAAATTGACAGTCATTAAGAAGGTTGTGTTGTTCAAGAGCAGCAACAAGTTTGCGATGGATAATTCTCTCCATAACTTTACAGATTGCTCGAACGAGAAGATTAGTAAACGTTCGCGGAGAGGCCAGGCGCCACTTTACTGGTAAGCAACAACATTACAAGTATGTTTAAATGTTTGTAACTGTGTGTTTTGTGTGCAGGATATGCGCTCCAGGCGTCATGCAGTGAACGACCAGCTGATGACCAGTTGGGATACCAGCTGATGGAATCATTTCCTAGCTAACTTTGACAATTCACTCTGTTGTTTCCATTACCTTTGTCCCTGTTCCCGTTGTTCCAAGAATCCTGCATCTAACCACTTGTAACTAAGTATGTAAATGTTAGTATAGCGGGAGGTATAGCTATTTTTTAATATATGTTAGGCTATCAGTGTAGGCCACTGGTAGACCCTCAGAATTATTACTCTGTAAAGCATTATTATTATTATTATTATTAAACAACCAGCTGGAACAGCAAGGTAATGAGTAATGTAATACTTGTACCGGTAGTTGTATTATAGGTCTACATCTTCATCCTTCATCTGGCTTGCTGGCGGCTGGAATTATTTTCCACTCGGCTTAACTACTAGTCTACTGTGAGTCTGTAATAGCTAAACAAGAAGCCAATGCAGTGCTACATATACAACAATGTGTAACTATCTCCTGTATGTTGTGCATGGCTGTATGCATAATATTATAGACTGTGATCACTGTGCCAATGCCACACCACTGATATACAGGTACATCACCAGTGGCCTCTAGTTACAACAGAGTCTGTTGTGCCATATTGGCTTGATTGGGATCAATTGCTAATTGTGCCTTCACCATATCCTTTATTCTGCATAGCCTCACTTCACTGCTGAGTCATCTTCAGAGACACGTCACCTACAATATATAGTTACTTTCAATATAGCTAACTTAACTTGGTTTTTTGTGTAGGTTGTGTTTTAGTGTGGTTTTCTGATGCCAGTTAAACTCCCTTGCCTGTGTACGTATGCATATGTATCATTTCCACAGGTACACGCACACTGCTCTGAGTGTTTCCTATGGCACTGTTTATACTTTTCCCAATGGGTAGGTTGCAACGTTGGTGTATCTACTTGGTTGTATGTGACGCGGTCCTAGTAATAATAATAATAATTATTATTATAATAACTGGAACAGTGGCAAGGCATAGGTTTACAAAAAAATACATACAAAGACAAAGATGCCAAACAAAACAAAGATCAGTCCAACAGTTTGACAACTGATTATATGTCCCATGATGTTGACAACCAATTGCATATCTTCTTTGGGCTCTTCCTATCCTGACAGCCTCTCACCTGTTTCTGAGCATGTCCTCTTAATCCCACACTTATGCCATTTTGTGTTATACAAGGGGGTGGAACTCCTATAATACCCTATACTCCGATCTTCGTCCTCGGTCAAAGTGATCAAAGTCGAAAAATAAGCCTTGACTCTTGACTTATGCGCTAAAACTTCGTGCTTGACTCTTGGCCAAATTCTTGCAAATTTCGTAAAATTACGTTTATGTTGCAACTCTAAAAGTATCAATTGTGGTATACACTTACAAACGAAGTTCGTCTTTTGACCTACTGCAAATTTCTTGCTTGACTTTAGACTTTCGTTTTGACTGAGGACGAAGATCGGAGTATAGAATATATTGGAGTGCCACTCCCTTGTTATGCATGGGCATTGTAGACCTTCTGTGCTGGACGCCGTAAAGATAACAATGCTCTAGCCTAGGAAGGTGGACACCGCGATAAGATATATTATTATTTGTTTTTACTGTGCAGAAATCACAAATGATTATAACGCACAGATATAGTTACTTAAGTTGTTACGAAAATTATCCAGGGAAGGGGAATTAACTATATAGGGGGGAAGGGAGTTCCAAAGTTTAATTGCAGAAGGGAAAAGGAAAATTTATATGAGTCAATGTTTGTCGTCAGTTGCCTGTAGTATCCTTTTCTTAATCGCAAATCATTAGGGGTAAAGTAATCTTTGGGGATATCAATAAGATCATTAATATATCAGTCACATGCTTTTCCAGACTCACCGAAGTGGCTGCAAGTCCAAGTCAGATGTCGTCCCTTCCTCCTACCACGAATGTTTCATTCACGTTCAATGGTGGTAACGTGATGATGTCTAATGCAGACCTGAAGACGACACTGAACGAGTGGAGCAGATCGCAGTATGGCCCAATTGACTGGAACTCAAAGATGTGTGGAGAGGGAGGTTGTGGATGTTGTGTAGTGTCTGTATTGAGGAAAGATCCTACCACGGGGAAAGACACTACCATATTTGTCAATCCTATAAGTTATTAGGGGCTACCTGCCATACAATTTTATGAAGCCATTTAACTCTAAAGCCTGTGCTTTATAGTTTCTACATGTACTGAAACTGAGTATGTTGTAGATGTGCTGCCAAAAATATTGAAATTGTAATAAATGCACCTACCATTGTCATGCCCATCCCCTGGACTGATGGCATTTGACAAATCCTAATCCCTGTGTAAAGAAGCTGGTCAAATCTCCACCCTTTCCCGGCTCCTAGTAAGGGTTTCTATTATATAGGGGATTTGATCAACCCAATAAAATAATTTTGCCTGATCAAGCTTTCGCTCAAAAGGTGAAGCAATTAGGCATAGATACCAAATCCCCACCCACCAGGGTGCTGGCAATGTTTCTATACTATTATTGAGAGATCACGGGCAAGGCTCAGGTAATTGCATAGAAATCTTGTCAGCAAATTCTATGTGAATTTCAGTGTGAAATATATGAAGAAAGAGCAAGCAAAGTAGGATCAAGCTTTACTTCCTCAAACTCAGTAGCAGCATTACATTAGTTTCCCATTTATCCTACAATGTGAATGATGTCTAGAAAGTAAGCTAGCAGTAAAGCTATTTCATTAATTTTATAGTTATATAATAAACAACAAAGGTTGCAATACCAAGACCACAGGTTTCTATCCTACCTCTTAAGCCTCCAAATCAGCACTGAGGTCACTACTGTGGACTGTGATCCACGGAACCAGATAGCAATCCAGGTTAGTTTGACCTGGATGTGACCTGGATTCATTAAAACCGAGGCATGTGTCAAGAGCTACATTTTGGTGCTCAACTAGCATATTAAGTAAATAGGTTGCCATATGATAGCTAAAAAGGTAAGTTTTATAATTAACAATCAGCTGTTAGTGAGCATGGTTCAAAGTAAGTTTACAGACAGCAAAACACATTGTGCATACCTACAAACTTTAGCACACCTTACTGAATTGGTGATAAATTAGCATGACTCCATTTCTACAGACAATATCCAAAATTCCCAATAAGTGGGCGTGGCTTACAAAAGAACTAGGTCGTTACAAGACTAGACTATGATTCATGCAATAACTGTGTGTTTATATACTACCAAGCTGTAAAAGAGGGTGCACCCCCTCAAAAAGGCCAGGGTGAAAAGTTGTAAAATCAAAAGTGGCAGCCAAGAAATGGCTGTGATGGTAAATTAATGACAAAAATTTAATAAATGACAATTCAGATGAATTTCTGTTGCGTCCTCCAAGGATTTGGCACAAAATTCACCTGTATTGTCATTGTTAAAAATTTTGTCATTAACCTACCATCACAGCCATTTCTTGGTCACCACTTTTGATATCACTTTTTTCATCCTGGCCTTCTGGGGAGCCATACCCTTTTGTACAGCTGTGCTGTTTTGGTTTAGGTATCACTGCTTTTGTATTGCAAGCCATAAGCTGGCTTTGGATCTTCCTTTTAACTTGTTTTTTGTTCTTTACTACAGGAATTGTTGAACAAGACTCAACAGAGTGACTTGTTTCTAGCTGATCTCTCTACAGGATTTGTTTGTAGCTAAACTCTGACTTGTTTCTAGCTAAACTCTCTACAGGGTGACTTGAAATGTAGTTGCACTCTCTACAGGGTCAGGGCAGATCCAGGGGGGTCCATGGAACCCCCCTTTTGAAAGAGCCTCTCTTACTCGAGATACTCTAATAGAGCAGTCAAATTGAGATACTCTAACAGAGCAGTCACAGTAGTCTTTTGAGGAGTAGTGTAGCAAAGCTATGTATCTAGTTATAAATAAGGAAATATAGTTGTTGAGGGCATCTATGGTGAGGGGCAGCTATTGTCAGCAGGTGACAACTTTTTTTTTGGTCTTCAACTTACAGCCAGGATGAAGTTGCAATTCCAAAGTGGAACCCCCCTTTTTAAAAGTCTGGATCCGCCCCTGAGGGTGGCTTGTTTCTACTGATCTCTCTACAGGGTGATTTGTTTGTGGCTGAACTCTCTACAGGGTGACTTGTTTCTAGCTGAACTCTCTACAGGGTGACTTGTTGTAGCCGAGCTCTTTACAGGGAACCTTGGAAAAATCCTAGATACACCCCTGCAAACAGTTACTAAGGAACAACCATAAACAAGCCCTGGGTAAGTGATGCACAGTAAAGCAACAGTGTACTATGTTTATAGTGTTTGTAGTAAATACAGAGAATAGTGACAACAATGAAATTACCAAACCCTTGGAGCAAACAGTTAACAAGGAACAACCACAGACAAGGCCTGATAATTGAAGGTGGAATCACAAGATTTATTAATTGACGTTAAATACAGATAACGATGATGAAATTCTAGTTGCTGAAGCCTCAGCTACCAAAGAAAAACCTCAGACAGGCCTTGGTAAGTGAAATACTTGATAATAATCCACCTATTATTTATTTGCCATGCCTTCAGCACATTATAACTGAAATAATTAGTAGTTGCCAGGAAGGAACATCTTAGTTTTCATATTTGACACTATACATATATGTCATTCTACTGTAGAATCAGTACCTAGCGGGCAGAGCATATTGATTTTCACCCTGTCAACCAGTTCTACCTTAATACAGCCAATAGTGATTGAAGTCTTAATATCTTATTATATTCTCCATCATAAACTATGCTAGGAGCCAAATTATTATGTAATTCTACTCCCATAACGTTTTTACAAAAATTTAGGTAAACTATACAAACTTACATACTGTCCTAAACAATTATGTACTCTTGTTAAAACATAGAATCGTAGATAAAATACCAGCTAGAATTGTGCCAAAGTTTACTTTGATTGTATGAGTGGAGGATGATACAGTTAGCATGCAAGCAGCACCTCACTGATAGGGCCAGCTATGGGACATATGGCATCAATAATGAAGTGGCCTCCTTAATGATGTCATTAAGTATACATGTATGTACATTAGCTGTTTTTAAAGGTGGCCACTATAGAGGTGGTCTTAGACAGGTGACTGCTACATGAGGTGTCCATGAAGCAGAAGTTTTATAAGCAGCTACAGTGGAACCTCTCTTGTAGGACTCTTTGTATAAGGGTTCATATATTCAACTCTGCAAACAGCAGTTTCTGGAGTCCCTCTACAGTGGAATTCCTCTTAAATGACACCTTGGAATTCCCCTTTATATAGGACGTTTTTTCAGGTCCAAAATCACACCCCTTAACTGAAGACACCTCTTTACAAAGGCCAAAAACAAATTCCCAATGGTGTCCATCTTAGCAGGGTTCCACTGTAGACCTCTACCAATGCAGTTGTACCTCTAAAATAGCACAACCGCAGTAAATTTTGTTGAAATCAGTTTCTTTAAGTGTCCAAGGTCTCACTGTACTGTGTTACACACTCTACCTATTCGTACATACATTACATATATACTGCTGTTAACTCAACAATCAATTCCACTATTGCCATAGTTTCTAGCAGCAGCAGCAGTCAGTACCAATAGAAGTATTTGAACAAAGCTGTGCCAGTATAAGCTAATTCCTACTGCATTTCTCTGCAGTGGTCTATTTTTGTTCACTGAAATTATGGTTGTGTCACATCCTATATTTTAGGAGAACACATCTCCACAGCTGCCACAGGGATTACCATAATTTATAGGCTGTCATCAGATAATAAAAAATGCTGTTTGGGAACCATGCAAGGTATAACTATCTAGTTGTAGCTACATATTTATTTACTTTATTGTTACAGATGGATCTATTTGACATCCAATCGACATTCAGTTAATACAGGATGTGATAAGTAACCACACTATCATGACCATTATAAGAAATCAGGGGTCGTAGGCCTGATATTTGAGAGTGAAAACAATATACAGTGCTGGATGGGATTCTACAGCTACAGGTTAAACATTAATTCGGCTCTGCATTGAAAGTAATACCTGCACCATAAAATTACATGTAGTACCTTAAATGGTCGGATTGAAGGTGGTCTAAGGTTGGCAACTGAATTTTAAAAATCTTTAGGAAATGCATAGGTTTTAAACACAATACACTATGCACAACACGAACTTAAGTGGGTCTGTATCCAAGAGACTTAGCTCCTTATCATCTTCGTTTGCACGTAATCTCATCTCTGTTAACGAAGGATAGACCTGGTTTTCAGTTATTACTCTCTCCACACCGTCTAGCTTTTAATATTTATGGCGGCGCTCGGTCCTGGCCGCACAATACAGAAAACTTGATTCCAGCAGTATAGCATCTCTCCTTTGCAGCAAACCCATTTAGACAGGACTATACGTGTATTATTATTATATTGGGATCACGTGATCACATAATTAAAATTATTAATAAAAAATTGTTATAATCAATCTAATGGCTGTCAGTTTAGCTACAAGTCAGTAGTCTTCAGGAACCTATTGGGGAATAAATGACATTATTTTATGGCAGACATTAATAACAGATGAATGTATGAATGCAGGCACTGGTCACACGTACAAACAACAGTATGAAGAAGGAGTTAGCAAGCAAGCACTCGTCTCACTCACTCACTCACTCACTCACTCACTCACTCACTCACTCACTCACTCACTCACTCACTCACTCACTCACTCACTCACTCACTCACTCACTCACTCACTCACTCACTCACTCACTCTCTCACTCACTCACTCTCTCACTCACTCACTCACTCACTCACTCACTCACTCACTCACTCACACACACACGCGCGCACGCACACACACAGAGAGTTACTACATTTAAATCAGCACACAATTCATTTCTATTAACACCTGATTTCAAGTACGTGTATAGAGGGCTATTTTGTACAGAGCAATTTTGTTTCTACACCCCTATGTCTGCATCCCTGACAACTTCTTTAATAACAAAAATCATTTCCGTGTGAAGTACGAGTTAAACTAGCAATGTTTTACACTCTGAAGGTAGTCATGTCGTATGTGAATTAGCTACATGAACTCTGACATACATGCTTGTAATTTACACACTCACCATATATATTTGCATGGGTCACCATTTTTGAAGGGGCATTGAGAGGCCACCATCCTCACCTCTTGCACTTTATCAGTTAGAATTCAGTGTTGCCATGTTGTGAATAAAGTTCATAGATTTATGAACTTTTTGTTTTGTTCGTGAACCTGAAATAATCTATGAACTTTTTATGAACTTTTGGCTTGTCTGTGAACCTGAAATAATCTATGAACTTTTTCATGAACTTGAAATAATCTATGAACTTTTAATGAAATTTTGGCAATTTTAGGTGGCAACTTTTTTTTTTTTTTGCTGTTCAGTGCCCTACTAATCCAGAGATCCACCTATTTATAATGTGTGGGCTAGTTTTTGGAAAGTGACTATGGATTTATGAATTTTTTATGAACAAATTTATTTTTTCACATGAACATTTGGAACAAATCATCTGGCAACACTGTTAGAATTACAACATTGTACTAAATAATTAGAATAAGCATAATAAATGGGCACAGTAAAGCAAACAAAATTACAGACAAACAAACAAACAAACGTAGGACTAGGCATTTCATAAAGAAAAATACATCCCAGACCGTCACTATAGCATCTTTATGCCATTGCTGGATGCATACATCGTGTGTGGGCGGGACAATTCGTGATTCCATTTGTCATTCAAATTTATGACCCACAAAGTAATTCATAGTAGTGGCAATATAGCCTTGCCTTTGTTGTGAAGCTTATCGCCAGCTATTTTACTTTTACGTGTTCTTGTGCGTGGGTGCCCTACCTACCCCTCCCCTCCCTCCCTCTTATATGCTACACGTGTAATATTGTGGTAGCTTGAAAAAACTTGTTAAATTTATAGGTTTTTGTGCAAGTATTTAAATACTCTAATACAACAAACAGCACTTTTTGACAAATGTGCAGAAATGTACATTGTAATGACATTAACAGCCTGTCGACTAGCTAATGAGTTGATATCCTTCGAGTGCATGCATGATCTGAATCAAACAAGGCTATAGTTTTAAGTGCATGAGCTAGCTAGCTATTATAGCTCTCGTGGCCATGTTCTATACCATATGCGTATTTTGTACCATACGCGTATGGTACATACCATATGCGTATACGCGTACGGTACAACCATACGCGTATGGTACGGAAAATCGTACCATCTGAGTATAGCTAACCTGCATGGTATGCGTATAATATCAAGCAGAAGGTTTTTGCACTGCCGTACCTATTTACTACGCCTGATGGCACTCTGTTTTCATTTCTGTTCGGGGAAGAGGGAGGGGGGAGGGGCTAGTCTTTCTGTTCATTTCATTTCATCAAAGTATCTGACATTTCATCAAAGTATCTGACAGTTCCACAAAATACATGCAATAGAGCCATCACCCATATAATTATGATGGTTTATGTAAGCACCTGTGGATTATTTTCTTGATGTCTTCTGACTTTTGTACATATTGATTTATTGCCTCGTCCTGCTGTCTACTGCCTTATTTGTCATGGATTTCCATCTTGCATTTTTATAATAAATGACTTCATTTATCCACAGTGTAATTGATTTGAAAGTACACAAGCTGGTATACTGTATGCGTTCTTTAGAATATAGTTGAGTTAAAATGACCAGATTTGTGAAAAGGTACCTTTTCCACACATTTTACATACCAGCAAACAAAATGATGTAACAATTGACTCCTTACACTGATAAACTTGCTCTTAGTATCAAAATGCAGATAGATACTAGTAGCTACTGTACACCCATGGATAATTGCATGCAGGCATGCGCAATTATAAGGTATATATGTTCAAAAACTTATGAAACCCCAAATTTCAAATATGCATGCATGGGTCAAATTTTGTCTGTGAAAAAGGTACCTTTTTGCAAATCCAGTCACAAATTATCTAGCTGTTGCATAGCAACTGCACACACTGACAACGTGTGGTAAATGGTAAATTTTAATTTTTGTTTCTTCTTCCACACAGTACATTGTGGCTGCAATTGCTACACATATATTGCTTCTTATTGGATTCATGATCCATTGTTGATA
Organism: Dysidea avara; assembly: GCF_963678975.1. Lineage (NCBI taxonomy): Eukaryota > Metazoa > Porifera > Demospongiae > Dictyoceratida > Dysideidae > Dysidea > Dysidea avara. The sequence goes on from NC_089281.1 coordinate 4,390,083, forward strand.
CAATGAAAATTCAAAAACTATAGGCCATTATTACAAATGCTACTCCTCCTTCATATCTATAATAGAGTTAATGATGTAATGTAATGATGTGACATGATGTAATATAATGTAATTTATGCATACCTGTAACATTAATATTGTGTACTGTAGTTGTAACAGTTAGTTGTTATTGTGTTCTTTCAGTTATTGATTAATAATATTATATACAGTAGTCTGTTTTGCCTATAAATGGTCTGCCTACACTTCCCTACAATTAGAACAATACCCACACATAATATTTATGTGTTTATACTCCTGAAGATAGTCAAAGATTAGTACAATAATTAAAAGCTATATAGAGCGATATTACCAACTCTACTATAGGGGTTTCTCTATACTTGTATATATGAACTTTGTAAAAATGTGTTTGGGTTTAAAGGCGCCCAATTATCCCTTCAACATAAAACAAGAGCAGTATGCTCCTTGTCTTACTCAGAAACTGAAATTTGAAGTTTGATCTTCTAAAGCATTACTTAGGACAAAAAACATTCATTTCTTTTAGGCCGTAGATTTGTGCCAGCATATTGATATTCACGATTTTTCAATGAATATAACTGGAATGCATAGTGATATAAATGCTAAGCCAGTAGAGGTAGCATTGTATAGCTATAAATATAAACATAAGATTTTGATATAATTATCCATATATTGCATTCTAATTGGTTACAACATAGCAACCATATTAAATAATTTTCATCCATTGGAAAATGGAGCCAATTTTTTCAGGCATATATATATATATTATTTCATTAAATATTTTATTCTATTGTTGCTACATATAATCTATTGTTTACCTTTAATTTTTTAGTACACTAGCTTATAATTCCACTTAAAAATGGATATTTATATGCCTGGTGGCACTAAAGGTGTGTTGAACAGACAATTTTAATCAGATGAGCTCGAGAAGTACAAGGTATAATGATTGCTCAAACAGAGGAAGACCTGGAGAATGCTGATACAATAACATTGAGGGAGGACTGGTAGCAAAGAGATATAACTGTAGAGAAAGTAATGTTTTTAGTTTGCAAAGTAATGTAAATCTGCATGGCTGTATAGCTTAATATAGCAATATTAGACATGCTATACTCTAACACTGATGTGCATAGTAATTAATTGTGCAATAAATTTTTTAAACTAGTTCGCTGAATCTTTGCTATTGAATGAAGCATGTACATTGCCTGCTGAGATGAAGTAGGAAAACATAACATGGCAGAGATTTTATGGTGAGTTTATGAGTTCTAATGTATAGTTCAGTAATGAATGTATATTAAGTAGCATTGTTTTATTATTGTTAAGTGCATTGTATAGCTACTCGCTACTTACTGTCATGCTTGTGGATGGGAAGACAGTGTGTTTAGCCACTCTTATCTGAATGTACTCTTTAAAGTTAACAACATCCACATTAATTTGTGCTTGTAGGTCCAGTGTGATGAATATACTATTTACAGTATGTATAAACAAGAAAAGTACGTAAACAAGACATTGGATCTTCAAAAGAAGAAGAGTGTACATATATAAAAATGCAAATACAGTGAGGAGCCATGCTGCACAACTGATGACACTTACGAAGTTCATTTTTCCAGTTATTAGCTTTGCACAAGCAGTATATGCATATATGTATAATTCAGTTAGAACTTACTAGCTACCATGCATGTTGTAATTGCTCTCCTTGCTTATTTACCCAATTCTGTTGTAAATTGTCAGTTATCCACACTTATAATTGAGTATACATATAAGACCATCTGCATGCTTCTGATAGCTACTGTATAAAGTAGCATACATGCACAGTACCATTTATGTAAAGTTCTGCAGACAAAGTGAGATCATGTACATAGATTTAGGTACATTAGTATAGGACTATAGTGGGAAATGCATGGGCATGCATGGCAAGGATAAAATGCATGCAGTGTGCTGATGAATAATATAGTTACAGCTCAGTAGTAAGCAGATTATTGTGTTGTGTTCTAAGTTTGCTCAGCTAGAAATGCTTGTAAAGACAGCCCATTGTAGCTAGGTGATGGCAAGGCTAGAAGATACTGAGAAAAGGCATAATACGCTGCTATACGCATATGGTACGTACCATACGCGTATGTCTATACCATACGCGTATGGTACGGAAAATCGTACCGTACGCGTATGGTATGTACCATACGCGTATGGTACATACCACACGCGTACGGTACAAAATACGCATATGGTATAGAACAGCCAGACCACTTTTTTCCTCTGTCATCAGGTAGCTAGCCGGGGAGAAAAAATCGGTCTGGTTAAGATTAGGCCACTCCAAATAAATTTTTTGTTTCCTGTCCACCGCCCGCATCTGGTTACTGTCAGCTCTAAAGATTCCATTATTCCGTATTCTTCTATTATTTCCCAGTTATTCTTACATACTGACAGGCTCAGTAAAGCTCACGTGTCAGCAGTGCTATCAAGTCAGCACAAACTTCACGTTTGTGTTAATTTTGCAATTTAAATTAAAAAGGAAGAAACAAGCTTAAGCATGCTTTTATACAGCTTTTTGTTGGTGTCCCAGGTAAATACTGGCTTGAAAAGCTGCCAATCTTATTATTATTATTATTAGCACTTTACAGTGACCAGCACTGAAGGTCTGACAGCAACATGTGCTGCTTATAATGAAGTAATGGAAATGGACCGCCCGCCCGCATGCAAATATGCTTGAGTCCAGGACGGGAAACAGAGAATTTGTTTGGAGTGGCCTTATTTCCTGATGTTTCAGTTTTTCTCCCTACCCAATGACAAAGAGAAAAAAAAGCGGCCGTCTGCCATGCGAGACTAACTATAGAAGAGCCAGCACGACATGGATTGCATGTCATTGATGTTCGGTGTGAATCCGTACTACCGTTGCGTGACTTTTTCCATTGTACTTAGGCCACTCCAACATAATTCATTGTTTCCCATTTCCCGCCCGCATGCATATTTTCTTCCCGCATAGTCATTCATTATTGCTGTCAATTGAGCATTTATAATTAATTGTTTATCCTGTGATTGCATAGCAGTAACTAATTTAGCATTCGGAAAGCCCATTTAGCTAGCTTTTCACTGTTCAGGTTCTTAGTTTAAATATTTCTACTGTATTCTTACCTGTAAGTTAGTTATGAATTTCAAAAATTAAGTGGAATATCTATAAATAATGGATAACGAACCGCCCGCCCGCATGTATTATTGAGGTCAATGAAATGAGAAACAAGTAATTTTCTTGGAGTGGCCTACTTAGGATTTCACATGTCTGAAACGCAAAGTGGAAAAACGTAATCCAGTACGTAACTTCCTGCCTTTTACCCATTCGACGGTTTAGACCGGACCAACGGTTGCTGATTAGCTATACTCGCGTGTCAGTGTTTCACTGGTCTCATGGTGTGTTATAAGAATTTTAAAATTTCACGTGAGAGGCGTGCACGTGAATGCATTTCGCTTTGGTGTTGCAAAGATTTGGAAATCCTCAGTACGAGGATTCAACACGGCTGAAACGCGAAGTGGAAAAACGTGATACAGTACGTCACTTCCTGCCTTTTACCCATTCGACGGTTTAGATAGGGTCCGCAACCTGAAAAATGAAGTAGCAAGAAACAAATCCCCGACTATCATAGTATGTTACCCTTAGTGCCCCATCACTAATACCACCCTTGGTTTGGAACTGTGTTCCCTTGTAGGAGAGACAAGCGGATTTTAATATCTCACGTGATTTATTTTTACTTCGTGCGCTCCAAAGACAACGTCCAGAGCTCCCAGATTCTGAGTGTGATTTGATGTGTTGTTGGCCTACCAAACCATGCATAGAAGTGAGTAAAAATTTGCCCGTGTTATCCACAAAGGCTAATTTTCTGCTGATGGGTAGAGAAAATTTTTCGTTCAAGGTGCTCTACTAGCCAAGAGAAGAGAAGCAATCCTATCACATAAGATGGTAATGAAGTTGGATGTATAAGTGTTCTACACACCAAGTTTGAAAGAGCTGCGACCTTTCTAACCATCAGAGATGAAATTTTCAATGCAATAATCTTGAATGATTTTGGTGGGTTGCCTCCTTCCTACTGTTACAAACTGTCTTCCTAGGAGCTTTAAATTGGGGAAGATCCAGAAGAACATCTGAGGTTTCTAAGAAGTGGTCAAATCCTTGACTTTTAAAGTTAAAAGGCCATTGCAAGCTACTACTCTAATAGAACATTCACTCTATTAGAACAACCATGTATATGCCATCTACTATTGGTTGTGTCAATTGAACAGCTGTAAACAAGTTGCTTAGTTAATAAAAGTTGCACAGTCATTGTAATATTATTGTATAAATAATATAGATTATAGATACAGATCAAAAACCTTGTATCGCGGTAGTCAATAATCCCGCATAACTTAGCTAGCTAGCAACTTCTTCAATGTTTAGGGCAAAGGCTATAACTTTAAATCACACTGAAGAACACAACTATGTATAATCTGCAATGTTTGAGGTGCATATTGTGCACTTTGACATCCTCATGCAGTGTGGTTGGGTGTTTTATGTACAAGTAAAGTAGTCTTTCAGGGATGGCATCCCAGACATCCTGCAATGTACATGATGATAGAATCACTGCTAGTTTTCACTAATTGTTGACATGTATACATATAGTTACATTTCTTATCCAAACGCACTTAGTTATAATTATAGGAGTGCATCTAGCTATAGTTTCATTTGAAACAATGTGGTACATACTTTTAAAAGTTGTACAATGTTAATTTTTAGCATTACAATTTCCATTTTGTCATTAGCACTTTCAATCAAAGTGTTAAAGCACAAAACTGTTCTAGGATGGAATCCCAGATCCCTGCCATGTAGTTGATCTCATGCTAGGACCAGCACACCAAGTGTTGCACTTCCCTGTGTTCTATGTTGCACACTCATCATTTCACTCACATTACTTTGGAAAGCAGTCACCAAAACTGAATCATCCATGATAGCTGTCAATCTAATGATAGTTCATGGATTAGCAGTATGATTTTAATGTAGAAATAGCAAGGGCAGACATTATTTAAGGAGGGGGGCTGGGGTCTAGATTGATGATGCCATGGTCTAGCTGTAAGTTGAAGACCTAGGTCACTACCTGCTGGCAATAGTTGTACTCCACCAACTATATAGACTATATCTCCTTATTTATAACTACATACATATAGCTTGCTACACTGCTCCTCTAAGAATACTGTGACTGCTCTATTAGAGCATCTAACTTATTGATGCTGTTGAGGTAGGCTCTCCATCACAGCTACAGATAATTATAGGGGGGGGGGGGGGGCTAAGCCCCTCATAATTTTTCACAGGGGCTACAGCACCCTTTCTCTGCTGCCCCTGAGGAGTAGACTGTTTTACCATAAAGTTGTGTTAACAACTTTCAAGTGTAGCACAACAGGTTTAGTCCATGAGGCTACTGTTTTTTATAAGCGACTTGCTTCTCTTCTGGCCACAAAGTGGGGAGATGATTATTCTGTGGTTCTGGGTTGGCTGCGTTGTTGCCTGAGCTTTTCGTTGTTGCGCTCGGCAATTCAGTGTATTTGTGGGGCACGGTCTTCCATTGGTGTTTACACCAGGACTCCACAGTCAATGGACTTAGTGACTGTGGAATCCCATTTGTCTGCTTAATTTTGTTCAGTTGTCCAGCACTTGCAATCTGTGCTGGGGGTGGTAGGAAAGGGCAGTCCATCAAGCCCGGGTTAGGAAAAAAAAAAAGATTACGCCCATCATGACGACGCGTCTCGAGATTGAGACGAGTATAAAGACGGGTCCACGTCTTGAAAGGTGGTTCCACCACGGGTAAGCTCGAACCTCGTCTTGGCGTTAAGTACGAAACCCGTAGTTGTCGCGTATTTGCTCAGCTACGAGTATCTTTACGGGATAATTTCGTCCCGGCCGTAATAGTCTCTTATTTAGCAGTGTTGGGAGCCATCATAGTACCCAAGGGCAAATTCTGGGGAACTAGGCACCTGATCATCAAATTGTTCCTTAAACTTTCTTCTTATTTCTTGGATGCTTTCAAATTTCGAGGTGAAATTGTTTAACTGCCTTACAATGGATTCACTCTTTTTGTTAGGATTGATCAACTTGACTCTGTAGCAATACTCTATAAGTTTACTTGTGCCGAATTACTTTTGTCTGTGGGCCGGGACGATCTAGCAGTATGCTCTTGAGGACTCGGAGTATTTGTCAAACTGCTTGTTAGACCATAACGTTGACTGTGGCCACTGCTAGCTGTAGTCAATGGTAATGAAGCCGTCAAATTGACTGCTGAGGAGTTCACTGCTGATGGTGCCAGTGTGACATTGCCACTGTTACACTGCGACAGCTGTCGAAGCAATTGCTGCAAGATATCTGTGTATTGGCTCGTTCTCACTCCACTTAGCTATTACCAGAGTCCGCCAAAACAAGTTTCAAATTTACCGCGCTTCACAGAACACGTCATATCAATTAACACACACGTGACTTCCGTTTTGAATTTGTTGTCGCGCAAGGTCTCTTAGAACCGCTGTACTGAGGATTTCCAAATCTTTGCAACACCAAAGCGCAATGCATTCACGTGCACGCCTATCACGTGAAATTTAAAATTCTAATAACACGCCATGAGACCAGTGAAACACTGATACACGAGTATAAAATCTATCAACAAGTAACTTGAATGAATCATAACTGTTGGTCCGATCTAAACCATCGAATGGGTAAAATGCAGGAAGTGACGTATAGATCACGTTTTTGCGCTTTGCGTTTCAGACGTGTTGCAAAGATTTGGAAATCCTCAGTACTGCTGTTCTAAGAGACCTTGCGCGACAACAAAACGTCACGTGCAATAATTATAGTTTGAACTTCAAAGATGAATTGATTTGATTGGACGAAATCTTGTACACGTGATTTTCACTTGTTTTGTTGTCGCGCAAGGTCTCTTAGAACCGCAGTAAAACCGCAGTACAACAAAACCGTAAAGCGCCAACCGAAAAACGTGATCCATCAACTTTGAAATGCGTCACCACAACTTTGATAGGTCACGGTTCTGGTGTCTTCCTGTTTTGCAAAGATTCCGCAATCCGGCTTTGTGCAAGTAACTTCCTGCCCGTAAAATATAGGACCACCCCAACCAATTAATCGGTCAAATCAGGTGCATGACTACATATTATGGATTCGGTCCTTTTGGCAGCTAGCTAATATGATTATGCGTAGCTAGCTGGCTAGATCGCCAATAAAATTTAATTGCAACCAACCTCTTCAGTCCGGAGTGTTCCTGAAAACTCCTCTACAACTGGTCGACGTCAGAGTCCGTATCAGAAACTGTAACTTCAGGTACTGCATGTTTCAGCAGCTAAAACTGATAAACTGTACGCCGGTAACTCAGTGAGCTTAAGGGGATAGTTATGAAGTTGTTTTTTTTCTTTTGACGATTCTTTTAGCTATACGCCGCTTCACTTACTGTAATTTAGCACTAGTTGTAACCTAGCACCTATTGTAACTTAGCACTTATTGTAACTTAGTACTAATCATTATTGTAACCTAAATTATAGGCACTTATATTATTGTAACTTAAACTAGGCACTTATGTGTACGTACCTTGTACATTAGCGTAAAAACCCTGTTGGGTGTTTGCTAATCAATAAATAAATAAATAAATAAATAAGAGGCGTATAGGCAATCCGGCCCGTAACTGGCGCCAGATTATTCCCTAATTTATAGCACTACGTATGCAATCATTGTTGGCGGATAGATAAACAGTATTTACGTAGATCTATCTTTGTTGGACTCTCACTTAGCTAGATTTACTTCCGTAACAGTGCATGGTAGCAACTGAACTTGCTTTAATGTGCCTCTTATATGTGGCTAAAACTGAGCAGGTTCGACTTAGCTACTTAAAATCTTTAAACTCTATAACAGCTAACTAGTTATAGTGTACCTTCCTGTAAGGCATTCATGTGTGTCATATATACGTAGCTACAGTGTATGTATGCATGTATAGCTAAGTGTGTCATGCTGGTGTTCTGTAGTTACACAATAACACACATATAACACATTCTAGAAGTTGCCTGGTTGGAAACTGATGAATTATTTAGCTATTAGCTCATACACTTAGCCTGGTATGTACTCTATATGCATGTACATACATAGCTTCAATGCAGTAGCCTGTAAAGACAATAGCTACTCTCATGGTTTCTTCTCTTTATAGCTACGTACAATTACTACAATGTTCTTATTCATACTGTCTTTTGTTATATAGTTCATGGCTAAATCCTCTGATTTAGCTACGTACTAAATAATGTACAGACTCATTACATATGTAGCGTGTTAAGTAGCACAAGTGACTAGTTTTGTCCTATGATTCAGTATCCTATGAAATTCTTCTTTCAACAACTTCTCTGGCCAGCTTTTTTTGTTCCAGCTACATACACTGTAGCTACCCATGCAATGATTTCAGTCCCATTTTCAAAGGTTGATTCTATTAATGCTCTGTTCACTAGACTGAATGTCATTGACCACACCATGCAAGTGCCACCGGTACCAGTTGTCAACCACATGCATGTACATTAATGACAAGCACAACGACAAGCAGCTAGATTTGTGACCAGCAACTACTCCTGTTATGCTAGTGTCACGCAAATGCTTACAGACCTTAGTTGGCCTACACTTGCACGATGCAGAGATGAACTGAAAGCCATAATGATGTTTACAATAATTAACCACCTTGTTGATATCCCAGCAAATTCGTTTCTGACACCCATATCCACTGTACATAGTACCAGAGGTAATGCATAATATGAGATTTATGCAACCAATGACACGGATTGATTCTTATATGTACTCCTTTTTCCCTTCGGCAATCAAAATCTGGAATGATCTATCCCAAAATGTGATTGACTCCAATGGTATTGATCAGTTCAAACAAAAACTAGCAATTATTTAATTTGTATACTTGTATGTATGTTGTGACCTGTGCACTATACTCTAGTAGAGGCTCTAGTAGAGGCCTGGTTGGCATTGCTATTATCACTGTACAGTATCTGAAAACTTTGTCCTATCATATAGATGATGCAATTCAGTTTGTAATAGCTAATACACTCACAAAGTTTAAATCGATCATACATTTAGAATGCAAGATACAATCACATTTTTATAATGCATAGTTGAAGTATCATCTAAGCTATCAGACTTCAGACTGTTCTTTGCTTATAATCTCCTTGGAAGTTAGATATGCCATGACCATTTGTTACAAAAGTGTGAACTTGGTAGTACTGTGAAGCAACACATCCAACTTATGATCAGAGGCTTCATCACAAGTGAAAGGATTTATGTATATACATATATGATAATGTTCAAGGCAATACGTTTCCATTGTGTACAGCAATGCTAGTTGATTATGGGTGATCATCAGCATTTTCTCCATGACTAAAGTTTCTTATTGTTCTGTTATCGCTTGCATTGTAGTGTTTTGTTATCACTTGTAGCCAAATATGGCAGTGATGAGTAATGGGGAGATCTATAGGAAAGTCCCTGCATACTTGTGGTCAATACATTACTATGATTACACAAGATCTCTCTATATTAATAACCACTATACATATTTCTTTGAAATGTAAAACCAAAGAAATCTTATTCCATACAATGAAGTCCTTCTGGATGCACACACACACACACGCACGCACGCACGCACGCACGCACGCACACACACACACACACACAATTTTCACAAACTGATTTCAGCATATAGAGGTATGACCCATAATAGGGATTGGAAATGACACGTTTAAGTTGTATTGCATACTAATTTTATTGGCTCTTATGAAATATTGCAGATTTTGCAAAGATTGAGAACCTGCTGTAAGTGGAGTGTGCCACCATCCTATTAGCATCAGTTAACTGCTTGAGCACCATAGATTAAGGCTTGAAAGACATAATTTTGACAAAAACTGTGCCGAGTTATCAGAGCAGAAACTCAAGGATATAACAACACTAAGCAAAAGTTGGAGCTTTAGCATTTAAACTAGGGGTGTGGCTTATAGACGATGCCATTAAATTTATGACCAAGAGTATCTGAACAATGAGGTAAGTCACAACATGTATGATGTATCATTGATAACAGAATGTAAATACAGAGGATATAAGAACAAAAAAAAGCTAACTTGGCGTGTGTGTATATATATATAGAAGCAGAACCGAAATGGCAGGATAAAATGAGTTTCTTCTGTGAGAATTGTCAGTCAATAACTTCAAGCAAAGCAGCTAGTGTTGCTCAACTTTAGAAAACACTCATACTTTACAAAATAGTCTGCAGCAAGAAAAATGTTCTTTTCATGCTCATAAATGCAGTAACAAGCAAAATGTGCTTCATATCAAAGTAGTGGTGTCAATTGTAGAGGTAGTGTACTGGTGTTGTGATGCTATTTCCAATCCCCAATAAGAGCTACATTATATATATATATATATATTTTTTATTTAATCAGGGAAAATAGCATCAGCCAAAAAGGCTGTTTTTCAGCTATGCCCTGATATCATTTTAGTAAACAGGTGTGTTCCCAGAGTGCACCTGGTAAATAATTATTCCCAGCAAAAATGATCCTGCAAGATCCTACAGGAGTCCTGCAAGTTCCTGCAAGAAATGACTGGACTCCACTTGCAAGAGTCCTGCAAGATCCTGGAAAGCTCTTGCAGGGTTCCTGCAAAATCCTGCAAGAAATGACCGGATTCTCTTGCAAGATTTTGTGTAAAGTTCTTGCAGGATCGTTTTTCCTGGGTTATAGCTACTTTTGAAGATTTCAATTGCATTGCCTGGCAGACTTGTTTAAGTATTCAAGCATAAATCGGGATAAAGGCTGCCATGGCTCAATCATAGTTTTTTTTCTTTTCAAACATATTCAATATAATTAACATCTTGATGTCCTGCAGACCTTCAGCACTTGTGCTATAAAGCCTTAATAAATTTTAAAAAACAAATAAATTTCTAAAATGGCACAATTTTTATTGTGAAATATTGGATAGGAATGATAATTTGCTTTTGTACATATATAACAGCATACATATGAATTATGTATGTGAATGTAGCTAAGTTTAATTGCTATAGAAATTAAAGATGTCTGTAAATCTATTTTTTATAGAAAATTGCAAGTCAGTTACTCTGATAGATAAAGAAAACATTAGATTAAGAAGTAAAGATACTATGGACCAAGTCTCTGATATCCAAGGTAACTACTAAACAGTACATTGCAACTGTTTTGTGCCAAGTGTTCATGCAAAAAGTATATGCAAGGCTGAGACCAGCATAGTTTTGCATGTGAACTATCCAATGGTGCCGGATGTGCCAATACCACTTCTGCAAGCCACAAATACATTTTATGTAGCTGTGGAAAATTACCAATTGAAATACTGTGTGTTAAGTTGATATAGCTATGCTAATTTTTCTGGGAAGTAGTGAGTTAATTTCCATAAGTGCGCTCATAGGATAATAATGTCATCTACACTAATTGCTGATTAATTTTACGGTCTTTTAGAACCCTATCTTAAATTTAAGACATTTCTAATTACAGTAGGTTAATCTACAGTCGGTGAACTCGGTGTAAATTCGGCCATAAGCATCAACACTAGGTGAACATGCATTATGGTGAACTCAATGAACTTGCTATCACCTGCTATTCTCGTAAGTGTTTGTTATTCAGTTGTTATTTAATAATGGGTCTGAAGTAGAAGTAACACAGCCCACAATACAGCTTTGTTTGTGCATTTCAAGGGATAATAAGAAGTTTAGGGCACATTCTCACCTGCCGGGAAATGGTCTTTATTCAGTCTGTTCACTGATGGTTTTAATGGTGGTGCCTAGAAGCCATACCCTATTGAGGTTGCGACACCACAAGTACCTGCCTACTTGTACCAAACTACATTCTTTGGTTTTGCCACTTCATGTCCCAAGCTATGATGCAATGCACACAATAGCTGTTGAAGCTGTTGTGATAACCAAAGGTGGCTTGTATGAAACTATTAGCTTTATGCATTAATTTTTTGTCTTGCTCAGTGACAAAAATGTGTGATATCCTAAAACTAAAAAAGCCTTGGGGCTGTAAAAAAGGGTGCTGCCAAGCAAAGTAGCATCAATCAAACAAGCTTATTCAACATGACTGGTAAAAACAAAGACTGATATCAAGTTGCAGCCAAGTACGTAGATTGGAATATTACCAATCTGTTAAACAACTGGTAAGAACAAGGACTGATATCAAGTTGCGGCCAAGTATTAACACTGCATCTAGCTATAGCTATATAATAAAACTAGAGCAAATACACATGCAACTGTTATTAAATTGTAATTTGGTCACTTTTTTGGTAGTGTGTGATTTTAAAAAGCAGCCAAATGGCAATTTAATAACAGTTGCATGTGTATTTGCTCTAGTTTTATTATATAGCTATAGCTAGATGCAAAGAGAATGGGTAATACTGCATTTACTTGGCTGCAACTTGATATCAGTCCTTGTTCTTACCAGTCATGTTGAATAAGCTTGTTTGATTGATCCTACTTTGCTTGGAGCGCCCTTTTTTACAGGCCCAAGGCTGTTTTGTTTTAGGTATATATACAAGTACACAGAAAAATTAATTTCAACTAGAGTAGGGACCATAACACATCAATAAAAATTACTGAAACAAGCTGGAGTAATGCACGATATTGTAAAATTATAAAATAAGTGTTATATCCCTACTGTGCATTTCCATAGGTATCTTGAGCACAGTAGGGATATAACACTTCTTATTGTTTTACTGTGATTTAATATCATGCACTACTCCAGCTTGTTTCAGTACTTTTTATCGATGTGTTATGGTCCCTACTCTAGTTGAAATTTCCAAATTTTTCTGTGTACTTGTTTCTTAACTTTTTTGTAAATAATACGAATTATGACTGGTGAACCCACACATACCGCACTGAAATGGCACCACATGCCCCAATTATCGTCTGAAAAGTGAAGTATCCATTACGCTTCATTGTCAGCTATGTTCAACCTGTTACACAGAATTTTGAATCAAGAACTGTTCATAAAGCACCTCTGCAATCTGTGCATACCGAAAGAAAGAAATGGTGCTGCGCATCCCAGTTATATCAATCTAATCCAAAACAGCCAAACTGTAAAAAAAACAGTGCGGCCCTCAAAAAGGCTATGGTGAAAAAAGATGTGAAATCCAAGGTAGCGGCCAAGAAATGGCTGTGATGGTAGGTTAATGGTAAAAATTTTAATAACGACAATTCAGGTGAATTTTTGTGTCGCTTGGTATTGGCAAAAATTCACCTAAATTGCCATTATTAAAATTTTTATCATTAACCTACCATCACAGCCATTTCTTGGCCGCCACCTTGGATTTCACATCTTTTTTCACCATAGCCTTTTTGAGGGCCGCACTGTTTTTTTAAAGCTTGGCTGTTTTGGATTAGATTTCATTTCTTTTTGTATTTGTATACCACAAAGCCGGCCATACCTATGGCCGGCTTTGGGACTTTTTTAACCTGTCTTTTTTTTCTTTACCACAGGAAGAAGAAAAGATGAAGCAGATGTACTTTAAATATTTCTGATTTTATCAGTAAATGTACAAATTATATATATAATACATATATTTATTACAGAACTCTCCATGGTGGTTTCTTTGTAACTGAACACTCTACAAGGTGACTTCTTCTTGCTGCCCTCTCTACAGGGTGAATTGTTAGTAGCTGAACAATCTACAAGGTAACTTCTTCTAGCTGATCTCTCTACAGGGTGATTTGTTTGTAGTTGAACTATCTACAAGGTAACTTCTTCTAGCTGATCTCTCTACAGGGTGATTTGTTTGTAGCTGAATTCTGTGCAGGTGATTTGTTTGCAGCTGAACTCTTTACAGAATGGCTTCTTTGTAGCTGAACTCTCTACAAGGTAACTTCTTCTAACTGATCTTTCTACAGGGCAATTTGTTTGTGGCTGAATTTTCTACAGGGTGATTTCTTTGAAGTTGAACTCTCTACATGGTGGTTTCTTTGTAACTGAACTCTCTACAAGGTAATTTCTTCTAGCTGATCTCTCTACAGGGTGATTTGTTTGTAGCTGAACTCTCTACAGGTGATTTGTTTGCAGCTGAACTCTCTACATGATGGTTTCTTTGTAGCTGAACTCTCCACAAGGTAACTTCTTCTAGCTGATCTCTCTACAGGGAGATTTGTTTGTAGCTGAACTCTCTACAGGTGATTTGTTTGCAGCTGAACTCTCTACATGATGGTTTCTTTGTAGCAGAACTCTCTACAAGGTAACTGATGTCTCTACAAGGTCACTAGTTTGTAGCTGAACTCTCTATATGGTGGTTTCTTTGTATCTGAACTCTCTACAAGGTGACTTCTTCTAGCTGATCTTTCTACAGGGTGATTTGTTTGTAGCTGAACTCTCTACAAGGAAACTTCTTCTAGCTGATCTCTCTACAGGGAGATTTGTTTGTAGCTGAACTCTCTACAGGTGATTTGTTTGCAGCTGAACTCTCTACATGATGGTTTCTTTGTAACTGAACTCTCCACAAGGTAACTTCTTCTAGCTGATCTTTCTAGAGGGTGATTTGTTTGTAGCAGAACTCTCTACAAGGAAACTTCTTCTAGCTGATCTCTCTACAGGGAGATTTGTTTGTAGCTGAACTCTCTACAGGTGATTAGTTTGCAGCTGAACTCTCTACATGATGGTTTCTTTGAAGCTGAATTCTCCACAAGGTAACTTCTTCTAGCTGATCTCTCTACAGGGAGATTTGTATGTAGCTGAACTCTATACAAGGAAACTTCTTCTAGCTGATCTCTCTACAGGGAGATTTGTTTGTAGCTGAACTCTCTACAGGTGATCTGTTTGCAGCTGAACTCTCTACATGATGGTTTCTTTGTAGCTGAACTCTGCAAGGTAATTTATTTTAGCTGATGTCTCTACAAGGTCACTAGTTTGTAGCTGAACTCTCTACATGATGGTTTCTTTGTAACTGAATTCTCTACAAGGTGATACTTCTAGCTGATCTTTCTACAGGGTGATTTGTTTGTAGCTGAACTCTCTACAAGGAAACTATTTCTAACTGATCTCTCTACAGGGAGATTTGTTTGTAGCTGAACTCTCTACAGGTGATTTGTTTGCAGCTGAACTCTCTACATGATGGTTTCTTTGTAGCTGAACTCTCTACAAGGTAACTTCTTCTAGCTGATCTCTCTACAGGGAGATTTGTTTGTAGCTGAACTCTGATTTGTTTGCAGTTGAACTCTCTACATGATAGTTTCTCTGTAGCTGAACTCTCTATAAGGTAACTTCTTTTAGCTGATGTCTCTACAAGGTCACTAGTTTGTAGCTGAACTTTCTACATGATGGTTTCTTTGTAACTGAACTCTCTGCAAGGTGACTTCTTCTAGCCTGATCTCTCTACAGGGTGATTTGTTTGTAGCTGAACTCTCTACAAGGAAATTTCTTCTGGCTGATCTCTCTACAGGGAGATTTGTTTGTAGCTGAACTCTCTACAGGTGATTTGTTTGCAACTAAACTCTCTACATGATGGTTTCTTTGTAGCTGAACTCTCTACAAGGTAACTTCTTCTATTGATCTCTCTACAGGGCGATTTGTTTGTAGTTGAACTCTCTACATGGTAGTTTCTTTGTAGCTGAACTCTACAAGGTGATTTCTTCTAGCTGAACTATCCCTTTCCATAGTTGCATGAACTCCCTATAAGGTAAATTTTTCTAGCTGATCTCTCTACAGGGTGAATTGTTTGTAGCTGATCTCTCTACAGGGTGACTTGTTTCTAGCTGATCTCTATACAGGTTACTTGTTTCTAGCTGATCTCTTGAGTTCTCTTCAGGGTGACTGCTTTATTAGGATGACTGCTCTATTAGAGTATCTCGATCTTGCACTTGCTGCACCAAGTTGGATTTCGTGTTATAACTCCGTGGCTTTAAGTCTGATTCTTCTACACCATTGAAGAACCTTTCTAAGATGATTACTCCTTCTATACAGCGATTTTCAAAGCATCCCTCCTAGCGGTTTATCTGGTAGGCGTGGCAAGTGGTCATTTTTTATTAGCTAATCTCAATTGCGTAATTGTTACACACTGTTGGTTTATTCGTTGTATCTTCCTGGTTTTTAGCTCGATTTCTTTCAAACCACAAAAGGTTTGAGGTTCCAATAGTTAACCTATTCACCCACCGATTTTCAGCTTCTTCCCATACACGGTTTACCCTGTAGGCATGACAACATATTGGTATTATTTTTCGTGAATAATCGATCATAACTCTTTCCTGTTTATCGTATCCTAGCCAAAGTTGGTACAGAGATGCGCCTTTATACCCCCTTCTGTGTGCCAAATTTCAAGGCAATCGGATATAGCGTTCGCGTTTTATAGCAGTTTTTGTAAGTGTGCGAAAAGAGGAAGAAAATAAGAAGAAAAAAAACGAAGAAACTAAGCCAATTTTTGAAGTCGAATATCTCGGGAACGCTTGAAGCGATTTCGCTCTAATTTGGAATGTGGAGTTCCAAAGGTGGAGGGAGTGTCCACAGCAAAATTCGTCTTGTTTCATCAAGGCAGTACAGAGCTACGGAGGTGCGAAAATTGCGTTTTCTTTCTTCCTGTCAATATACTCACGGGTGCTACGTGCCGGCTTCTTGGGCCGCACGACACACTACCGTGTGTCTTGATTGTCGTCTGAAAAGTGAAGTATCCATTACGCTTTGTTGTTGGCTATGTTCAACCCAATACACAGCAATATGAATCAAGAACTGTTTGAAAAGCACCTCTGATATCAAAATAGCCACTATGACAAATACGGATGATTTCTGTTACGAAGGGAAGCCATCATGTGCTATCACCAAATCTACACTTTTCGCTGTCAGCAAAGATGAATGGGACACAAAGGAGGACACTGGTAACTCTATGAAGAATGCATTGTACGTACTGTGGTATGCCAAAAGGCACCTGTCAGGCCGAAGCGATGTCAAACAGTGAAAAACTAAGCCTGTAGCCTTAGCCGTTATTGAGTTATGCTTGTCTACTTATTTACTCAGTCAGTAGTAAATAAATTATTTTTTAAATTCCATAGCAACTTGTTGAAAGCATTTTGGGCCGATCTGAAAGTTTTTTGGGGCTTAGTTTCACCTAACCAATACTGCCTGATCGTCATTAGGGAAAGTGAGGCTGTTTTTTGAGTGATATTATTTCATGGGCCACTCCTTTGTGGTCCCTACTATACACTATTATCATAGTGTATGATATATAGCTACCAATACAAATTACTGAAATTAGAGCAAAATTCCATGAGTTAATGTTGGTTTAAGTAATTATGTTCAGCCTGATGCCAGCTTGTATTGCATTTCAGGTTGCTTTAGTTAGAAAGGTAATATTGGTGAATCATGATCATTTATTGTGTACAAGGTTTTTATGACACTGTTGTCCACTCTCTGTTCCATGCTTTTAGTTGCCACTTCATATCTTCCACTTTTAGTGGATAAGTCAAACACTTTCAGTGGATAACTAAAAATTATTATTGACCTGAATAATCATAACAATCTGTTGTGTAGTAATTATGTGCAATCAATTAATGTGTATAATCTTTACCACTGTAATTCATCATTAACAACAATAGCTGTCACCACCAACAAAGCATTGTTAAATGAAGATAGTCATACCGTTGATCATACAGTGTTGAACAATTTAGACCAACTTTATGGACAGCATGTGATTGCTCAAATGACAAAGAAACCTGGTTAGAAATACTTCTATTAACACTCTACAGTAGTCAAGTTGTGTATTTTTTACAGAGTTTTCATTTTTGATCACCCACTATGATCTGTTGTATCAAAGTATTATTCCAAATCCTCAATTAACAATTTCAACACTTTGCCATCACACCACTATAAGCAAAAGTGTAGCACAGTACATCACTGATGGAAGCAACCCAAGAGTTCGATGTCAAAGGGTTGTCAATTTCTTACTAGTAAAACTTGAAAATGATGGAGATTACATACAATTTTGTTTCCAGCTCAGTACTATTTCAATATTAACAAATCTCCCTGACAAGCTTATTACAGGTACAGTGAAATTTATAAATAGAATACATGGTTAATTAGTTTATTTTATTGCCACCTGTTACAGTTAGGACACAGCTAATCAATCAAGACACATGGTTGTGCATTATGCAACCTAGCTCTGTGCTCCTTCACCAAATGGAACTATGTTTACACTGCAACTGCCCTCTACTTTCAGCATTTTACATACTTTAGTGCATTCCTGATGTTTGAATTTTTATTTTAATTCATTCATACATCCCCCACGGCTTTAAGTACCAACTTGTAGTTGGAGTTAAAAAGCACATTTGCATACGTAGTTATGAGCAATTACATAAAAATACCAATTTGTTGTAAGGATAATCTCTAGAGCTAAACAAGCACTAAACACCATGCACTTTACTCTGAACGGATTAAGCAAAAGTTGATAATTTAAGGTTCACTCTGGTAAATTCATGCAGTTTTTCTGTGCTCTTGGTCTTTTAAGTTTCATCAATTGGTAATGCAAATAACACCACTACCATGCAAAAACATACCAATTTATATGTAACTATGTACCTGTACTTCATTGTCAGGATGAGCAACCTCACAAAGACACGAGTTATAAGTCATTCAATTTTAATGCATTTCATGCTGAAGGAGTGGAAACAGTCACTCCTGTGTTTTCTTGATTCTTGATTATACCAAACTGGCAAACTATACACATGGCAACATATAATTATTTTGATAGTTGATTTGAAGATATCAAACTTTTTGGATTGCAGACCCTATCTAAAGGTTATGTAGATTTGTATACCATATTGAAAGCAAGCATGGTATCTAAATACATTTTCCCATGTAGAAGATCCCTTGTTTCAAAAGTTTATACATAGGCATTGTAGCAGTTGCAGTGTAGTAATTGTTATTTTTTATGCACGATTGTAAGCTTGTTACAAACTACTTGTTAAATAGATGGATTTAGATCTTCTGTGATAGTGCACCTATAGTACATAACAGACCAGTTGTAATATGGATACTATGTATGTCCCTAATAAACACTTGAATAACCACTTTTATTCAACTCTGCTGTACTTTTGAGCACTCCCTCACACACCAAAGGCTGATATCCCTACAGCCATTTTCTTGTGTATTTTTTTGGTGTTAGGTGATCAGTGATAAATACAAATTGTAGACTTATTACTAGAAACATGTTGTATATTGCAGAATTCCACAAAAATGGTAGATGGACAAAGAATCTTTCTACAATGAATCCGAACCTTACCAAATCATCCATACATTGCATACCGAATGACTGTGGCTTACGTGATTCAAGTAAGTTGCAAACAAAACATGCATACATTAGTGAAGAAACAGGTTATACAGTACAAGAAACTATTGCCAGTGTTTTAATGCTTCTCCTTTGTGAGAGCAGAAATTTTGGTGGCAGGGTGGAACTTATATAATACTAGCTGTCCTTTCATACCATAATATATACATATGTGTGTAGTAGAAGTTGATGTGTGAATAACTATTATATTCTGTAGGAGTTTGGGTGAGTCAATGTAACTAAATTAATAGACTTTGTGGTTTTTAGTCTAGTCAATTTTGAATTATAAAATGCATACAGCATTTGTGACCGGATTTGCGAAAAGGGCTCTTCCACACACATCGAATTTCCAACTTTGACAATTCATAACGTTAGATTGGAAAGTGCTATTGCCTTGGACTTTGGTCAAAAGTAAGCACCAACATAGCTGAATAAGTGGTGAAAGTTTCAGGTTAATATGCTACTTGCACGCTAAGTTATGGTCTCCCAAGATTACGGAATTGGATGTGTGTGGAAGACCCCTTTTCACAAATCCGGTCACATTTGTTCCATGTATTTTATAATTCATTAATTATTTTGTAATTCATTAGTTAACACATTTTTACTGCAAGGAAGTGTAATTTAAACAAACGGCTTTAAACCACAAACAATACTTAGAACTATCTTTGTAACTGTTTTATAGTTCAGATATGTTTTCATATGAAAATTCTCTTAAATCAGCCTTGAGTTTACTCTTCTATCTTGTTTGTGTAAGAGAAGACATGTCCCTTTTTGACTTAAAGTGATACATAATTTCTAGTAGCCTGCACTGTTGTTTTTCAGTCATTACAACACTCATACAGCCCACTATATAGGAAGGCTGTTCACATCATAATATTCAGAAACCAGTTTCACCTGTATTTTGAACTGGCATGATGCATATTATGCCTTGTAGTAAAGCTCACCTGCCTATAAAGTTTAGTATAGAGTGTGGAGTCTAATAAGTGCTCACACTGGTTGCTTTTAGTTAGTCTCATGCCCAGACTGCTTTTCTTCATTTGTGTAGGGTTGGGAAAAGTTGATCTCCATAGGAGGCATTTTGTGCAGCCAGATCTACAACTTATGGGGATTGTTATGAACAACAAAGGACTGTTAACAAATGGGAAAACAGTGTGAATTTACTTGACAAGTCTTTAAACTCTGTATCCAAGAGGCACATGCACCGCTTTCCCATTCTTGCTTCATTAACAAGCCTTTGATAAATGTTAGCACTTATCAGTGATCCCGAAAAGGTGTAGATCTGGCTGTACAAAAATGCCTATGGAAATTTACCAGACCATTTTCTTCTCACCCCACACAAAATGAAGAAAAACTGGTCTGGGCATGAGACTATGGCCTTTAGCATAAAGCTTCTTTGCCTTACAACTGTGGGTGATTAATATGCATAAATACTACATATACACACATATTTGGAAAATAAATTCAGAAAACTAGGTGTGTGCCCACAGCTAGTCGCATGTGCCTGGTCTAAAAATCTGAATACCCTGAAATCGAATCAAAGGGCATAATTGATGGTTATTGTATTTCCTTAAAGTCCTGTGAGTCAGTATAGTCGTCACTGAAAATCCACTGTTGAACAACATGCTTGTACAGTGCATGACGCTTTGCATTGCAAGAACTTAGAAAACTGCAGTAGGGTACTGTACTGGTGATTGTAGTCTCATCCTCGCAGACCCATTCTCCGGGGTGGCACTTATCGATTAGAGATTATAAGCGCCCCCTTTGAGGATGGCCGGACCACTCAAAATCTCTGGGCTCCGGCCTTGGTCTAGTGTGGCTACTATTAAAGATGCAGTCATAAAAATTAGTGCATGACTCTTTGCATTGCAATAACTTGGAAAACCGCACTAACTCATGCAGCAATGCAACAACTTGTATAGTCATCACACAAGGCTGGAGCCCAGAGATTTTGAGTGGTCCGGCCATCCATGGACTGCAATGGAGGTCATACTACTTCTTATTGATCGGATGTGATTTTTAGATCATGTGATACTCAACTGCATGTGCTAAGCACACACAGCATGCCAAGTTAGGGGGATCTGGGGGCATACTCCCCCAAGAAAATTTTTGAAAATAGATGCTCTGAAATGGCATCTGGAAGCTATTTTATTTGCAAAGTCTCTTTCTCCTTTTTGTTAACATTAAGGATATATTGGTAATTTTGTACTACAAAACCAATTAATTCAATTTCATAGCTAATTTTACTTTCAAAATTTCAGTGAAAGCTTACTTCTTAAGCCATTGGATTTGTAATTGCTAATGCATGCATGACAGGCTCACATGCATGATAAATTAGCCCACTGCAGTGCAATGCAGATGACTCACTGGAACTTTTGAGTCATTTGAGGACAATTAACATAGATGTAATGGCTTAGACTAAGTAGAACAGTGGCTATATTCTATACCAAATGCTCTATTAAAGTATTGCGATGACTGTTCTATTAGAGTATATTATGATGACTGGTCTATTAGAGTATCTCTATCATTTTTCAATTTCAAGTAGCTGAAAAGTGGTCCGGTCCGTGGGCTCCGGCCCTGCACTAGACAATTGTGTTTGAAACTAAGAGCATAAACATTGTTTTGTTTTTTTTGAGCATCAAGTAGTGGTCAAGTTTGAATAGTCAGCACATCAATTTTTTGAACTAAGGTAATAAATACCACAGTGTTTATCCAAGCAGATATGGTATATGTAAGTTTGAAAGTAAGCTTAATCTGAATTAGAGCTCTTAGAGATAAAATGTGAATGCATTTTTGATAACTATGCATGCTATATACATAGTTGGATTTATTTTTAAAATTAGTTTCACATTTGAGAGTACTTTTGGTTGCACCTGCAATTTAAAAAAACTAGGGAATTTTGGAAAACAAGATTGCATTAGAATTCATACTTATCTATGTTTGCAATTTTTAAAAGTAAGTTCAACTTTGACACAAAAGTGTTCAAACACAAGTTTCATAATCAAATGCTAGTCCTCATGTAAGTTCTATCAAGATCACTCACCATGAGTACTCTTGAACAGTAATATCCCAAGAAATACACAGAAATAACCAAGATGTGCTTTTAAAACAATGATTGTTTAAAATTTTGTAGACATAGGGCATGGCAGGCTTTCCAGCCATTTTACATCTAAAGCCATGTGTGGGTTAGCACCATGGGCTTACTCGTGTGAAGTTATTTACTTATACATACGTATGTAGTTGAATGCCATGTGTTAATGAGTGTAAAAAAGTGAATGGAAAATGAGCTTACTCATGAAGTGCCTGTTACAGGTTGATGCACACTATGTAATCAATAAAAGGCTTACCCATGATGTTAATACATACATATAAGAGCATCTGTGAAGAACCTCAAGGGTACCTGAATCATCACCTATGCTTCACAGCCCATAAACCGTCTGCAACCTATACCATATACACACTGTAAAGTTACTGCCATATGTATATTTAGGTATTTCAAATGATTCATCCAGCAGCATAATTTTAGATGCTTGCAACATAGCAGAAAGTATTCTAGCAGAGAGCAGTATTCTGAAATGTACTGATGAAAGGGAATGGCCGAGTGTAGCAAATAGCTGTTCAATAAGCAAACACTATCAATTGAATGAAAAAAGATATCATACTTTACAAAGAACCATACCTTCTACACCTACATTTGCTTCAGGTAAAGCAAGTGAATCTTAATTCATTTCTCCATTACAGTGTATACCACATGACTGTCACACACTATCTCATATAAGGACACAGTAACATGTCATGTTACGAAAGAGGCTGGTACACCATTCACCTATATCAAATATCAAAACAACTCAGTCATAAAAAGATTAGTCATAGGTGGTGAAAACGGGGAGCCAAGGAACAATGGTCCCCTTACTTGAATGACAACCAAGAATGACAACTTCTTTATTAAGTAGCTTTTAATATTTTTTTGCAAAAATGTAGTGAAATCATCTAAAGACACTCTCAGAGCTTCTAAAATATGAATAACATCTATATCTGCCACTGTGCAACTTTCACTGTTATTGTTGGTCCTCCCCACTCTTTGACCTGCTCCACCATGCCTGATGTGAGTGACCTACAAAATGGTAGCATGAAATCAAAGGCACCAGCCAAGGTGATACCAATTGTCACTATTACAGATTTGTAAAGATTAAAAACCTCTCGGCTACCACTTCTAACATCACATCCTATTAACACTATAGTCAGTATTGAAGGGGCCAGTCATCTTGGTCATGCTGGTTTAGTTTAAAAATTATTTATTTTAAAATTATGTTTAATCTTAAATTTAGCCATGTAACGACAGTTGCATCATGCTTGTATGCTTTTATGTATCATTCTCTGTAGGTATTCAGCTGTTAAGGTCAAAATATGATGCTGTCCTACAATCTCTACCAACCGACTATGGAAGAACACTACAGGCTGTGCAGGATCATTTAACAGATGAACAAATTTGTGCAGTCCTTGGAAGTTCTAATCACAGTTCTGCAAATAAAGTGCTTTTAGATGTTTTGACAGATAAAGTACAGAGCACCGAAGATTTATTAGAGCTTTGTAGTCAATTAGAAAAAATTCTGTCATTGCTATCTGACACAACAGTTTTGGCCAACCTTATTGGAGATTTAAGAAAATGTATGCAAATGATTATAATGTTGTGCTAAGTACTTTTAAAAACCAGGAACCTATTGCAGCCTGTGTTGATTATTAATCCATGCTACAGTAGCCAAGCTGTGAAAAAGGGTGTGGGACCTTCAATAATACCAGGGTTTTAATAAACGTTGTGAAATCACTGGTGATGTCCAAGAGATGGCTAAAATTATGTCAATGATCACAGCTTTTCTCTGATAAATGATTGGCTTTGATGTCAACCATCACCTTTGATTTAATGACTTTTTATCTTAAATTCCACGTCTTTTGTCTGTTTTAGCATGGATATTGTCTATTGTACTACATGCACAAGCCCCAAAGCCGACTTTTGGGCTTGTTTTTGCTGAGGCGTGCTTTTCTTCTCTACACAGGCACATGCAGTGAGAACGAATGTTACAGTTTATAGCTTTATTTTATTTTTTTGTTTGATATGCTTTATTGGTAATACTCTAATAGAACACTTATTTTTTGACACGATATGCATAGAATTTTCTAAAACTTGCACTGCTAGATTTATTAATTAGTGTATTTTGAATGGTTTAAATGAAGTATGGATCCATATGCTAATTTTTTATGAATGAATCGTTCTTGCTTATCAGCTTACCATTGACATATACGTATCACCAAATGGTCTTTAAGTACACTAGCAACAAGCTTTTAATTAATTCAATTAATTACTGTACCTGTATGTGTACATGCATACGTACATATGTGTATGTGTGTGATGTGTGTATGTATGCGTGTGTGTGTGTGTGCGTGTGCGTGTGTGTGTGTGTGTGTGTACGTGATGTGTGCATGTGTGTGTGTGTATGCCCATTTGTGTTTGATGGAGGTGTGTGTGTGTGTGTGTGTGTGTGCGTAGTTCATTATTGACATGTAATTAAAGGCTTTAGGAATATCTGTCTGGTGGAATATTTTATCCACCAAACTTTCTCAAGTTCAGGCAAATCAAGGGATTTTGTAATTTCCTAAAATCCTCTGTGCATCTCAACAACATGTGACAGTTGTTGATGTGTCTGTGGCATATCCACCTGTTTTATTGTGAGGGTGATTGCTTTATTAGAGTATACTGACCATACCGTTTACAATCGCAATATACATGCAGTTAGAGGGCGTGGTTGCAATGTTAAATCCATTGTACCACAATGATTGCTATTTACATAGAATAAATATTCTAAATAAATCTGGGGTGCTTATACATAGAACTATACAATTAAGTACTTGAATCGCAAAATTAAAGTTTTAATACTTAAGCACACAAGAATATTAATATGGTTGATGTACAAAGGAGAAGACAGGAGTAAAGAAATATGAAAAAAACAAGGTGTAGTAAGCAGATTATTGACAGACAGTTGAAGTTGTATGCTAAGTTTAATAGCTGTACTGTACGGTGACCCCAGAAGTAGTGTGATGATACACCTGGCCCTGACCACAGCTGCCTTTGACAGTTACAACACATCAGTTCCCTTTATATTGAGCTGCTTAAAGTTTTGCATTGTGGGTTTAAGTTTACATGTTGGTTTAGTTAGGCTAAGTATTCTCTTGCAGGAAAAATGATTGAGTGAGTCAGCATTGCATAGTTCAATTACTAAATATCATTTTTGCGATGTGGGGATTGTTTTTGTACACAAAACATTTCAACCATATGACAAGATAGCTCAGACATTTTCAACCTATACTCTTAAGTACTTATTTTAGCACCTATGGTTACTTTAGGCATCCACAAAGTGATTATTTGGTTAGAAATGGTATCACTGCAACCAGTGAAACCCACAATTATTCCTTTTTTTTGTGCCCACAATTTAAACCCGTTTACAAACCTCTGTATAAAAGTAATGTGGTGAATGCTTACTTCACCTATTAGGTGAGCAGACCTGAGTGATATATAATATTTATTACATATACCATGGCCACTCAGTATTTTCCTGATATTATATTGCCTGCACCCTCAGGCCTGCGACCCGGGCTTGGGCATATATATCAGGCAGATCCCTCATGGCAATGGTATAACTATTAAATGCATCAGGCCAAAGTAACATGGTTCTGTCAAAGAGCAATCATACAGTACTATCTGTATAGTAGGGACCACAAAGGTTTGGGCGTGGCACATGAAAAAACATCACCCAAAAACCAGCCTCACTTTTCCCTGACGACGATGAGGCAGTATTGGTTAAGTAAAACTAAGCCCAAGACCTGAAACGCTTTCAACAAGTTACTACAAAATTTTTAAAAATATATTAAAGGAAATTTTCTAGTGACTGACTGTGTAACTGACTGACTGACTAATGCCTTCAGACAAGTGTAACTTGATAACGGCTAATTAAGGCTATGGTCTTGATTTTTTCACTGTTCAACATCACTTCAGCTGGACATGTGCCTTTGTGGCATACCATAGTACATACAATACATTCTTTATGGACTTTCCAGTGTCCTCCTTTGTGTCCCTATGTTTATAGTGGCTACTTTGGTTGCAGAGGTGCTTTTTGAACAGTTCTTGATTCGTAATGCTGTGTAAATAGCAGATAACAAAGCGTAATGGATGCTTCACTTTTCTGAGGATAATTGATAGCTGGGGCATGCAGCACCATTTCTTTCTTTTGATGTGGTATGCGTGGGTTCACCAGTCATAATAATTTTATTTTACAAAAAAAAAAGTTAAAAAGCAAGTACACAAAAAATTGGAATTTTCAACTAGAGTAGGGACCATAGCACAATGATAAAAGTAGTGAAACAAGGTGGAATAGTTCACGATATCAAATCACAGTAAAACAATAAGAAGTGTTATATCCCTACTAAATGCACAGTACAGATATAACACTTCTTATTGTTTTACTGTGATTTAATATAGTGCACTACTCTAATTTGTTTCACTACTTTTTCTCAATGAGCTATGGTCCCTACTCTAGTTGAAAATTCCATTTTCTGTGTACTTGTGTTTATAGCTATAGCAAATGTCAATTTGTGCTTGACTGAAACCATTAGCTAGTCATTTATTAAGTAAAACAATACTGGTGTTTAAATTAACATATACCCATACAATCGGATCACTTCTCAGAACATTTAGGCTTTAATGAACACAGCAAATACCTCCATAATATTACTGTCATGGTGGATATTAATTGTTTAAATTGGTTTCTGGTGACATGCATGGTTAATATAGTGAAGCAACTAAACTGTACCTATACCCTCATTAATAAGGCCACATCATAATTGAGGCTAAAATTTTTGGTCTCATTGGTAGCCCTAGTAATGGGTTTCACTGTATTAAATTTCTGGAAACCACAAACCTTCATGATCCCTATTATACTTCATAATTGCACGCTATGGATGGACTCCTAGCACACTCTGTATCTGTTGAGCTTCTTTTCTAGTAGGGTATGTGCTATTTTGTCCCAAAAGTGGTCTGTTTTCTATCTGGCACAATGAGTGATAGTAAACCACAACTTTTCCTTATAGGTAACACTTACCAGGCATGGCTCTTGTGTCAATATTGGTATGATAGCCAGGAGGCCTATTACAGAGGGTAGTCCTACTGGGGCATTAGCTGCAGTATAGGTTAAGCAACAACTTGTGAACAAATCTCAATTAGTAATGTACAGTAGCAGTGAGGTCTCTGGTCTCACCTCCATCTGCCTGAATGGCTTTCGGGGTAGAATATCTGAACATTGCTTTGTGGATATGTGTGTGTTTCCACTCCTCTTGCTGCATGCTGCTAATGCCCAATCCTCATTGTCTTCTTGTGCTCGACATGGTCATGAAGTAGAGCAAGCCTCTTTCACCCCTTCCCTGCTCATGTCAGGAGGATTGATGCACAAGGCAACCATTTTTTATCAATGCCTAACCTCTTTGCTAGCACCTATGTGGGATGATGACTACTCTGTGGTAAGATGCTGCTTATCTTTTTCTCTCTTGCATCTCCCAATTCATTGTATCATTCATGGGGCCCATTCAACAATCAGTCACTATGTAAAGACTAACTCAATTGTGGACTTAGCTCAGGTCAGCTTTTTGCGGACAGCACACATTTATTTAGGGAGAGGTAGGTTAGAGCATGCATTCCATCAAGCCTGGCTATATTTATAATATTGTACATAACGATAAACTTTCATTTACAGTCCATGAATCACTATCCCACTAGGGACCAAGTGGCCACCGTACTGGGTTGCATTTGTTAGAGCCAAGCTTCTGATTTCCTGCTGTACAGGGTTGCATTTGTTAGAGCCAAGCTTCTGATTTCCTGCTGTACAGGTGTATAGCATTTAGCATGTGAACAACTTGCAATCTATGATAGACAAAGTGCCCAAAGGGCCACACAACCTGGAATCTGGAAATCTCTCTGCATTGTTCCTCTACCTAAACAACATGATTTCTATACACATCATAAATGGCTACTAAACTGTGACACCATCCCGCTAGGGACCACTAAAGGTTAAAAGTAGAAAAATATCGAGTATTGTGATATTTTTTGTCAAATCGTATCATGATAATTAGCCTTTACACAATTGTAATGTATGTAATTTACTACAAAATTTGTACCATAAAGTTGTTTCTTCACAAGAAAGGAGGAATAAAAGGCTGTAAACAATACATACTGCCCACTTTACATTGTAATATCATGCAGCTAAGTTATATTGTGATACATATCGCTATTGCTATAGTTCCATTACTATTGATCTTCTTGAGATAAGTTTTCTATCGCCCACCTCTAGTTAAAAGTCTGTACAGCAGGGAGCCAGAAATCTGACACTGAGAACCCTTATCAAATGCACAATCCAGGTAGTGACCTGATACCCAGGCAAAGACAAGTGTTTAAGGATCCACAAAGACTGAGATCTGGAAATCTTGCTCCATTCGATTTCTACTTAGACGGCATGACTTCTCATACATTATGGTAGTAACTGTAAATTAGGGATCAAGAAGGTTTGCACTATTTCCCAAAAGAACCAGCCTCATGATACCTTCATGGCACCTTAGCAGTATTGGTTCAACACCTGCAAATATGCTAGTGGGCATTTTATCCCAATTTAGCCTAGCTATGCTTCATAGCTATACTTCAGTCTGGCTATACCCATGGCTGAATTAAGGATTAACTGTCCACTAGTATATTTGCAGGTGTAGAAGACCTTCCCTTTTCATTATTTTTATTTCTGTGGTCCCTAATTTTTCCTTGTACTTGTAAACAGTTATTATCATACAGTATAGTAATGCTGTATACTTGGAGTAATTAATGCTTCGGGTGCAAGTTCAGATACAAAATTAATTTTATGGAACCATTCTTTCTTTTTGATGCAGTATGCATGTGCTCACCAGTCATACTATAATTATGTTACAAATAACAAGCAAAACAAGTCAAGGAAAGATTAGGAATTTTAGGTTCGATTAGCAATCACATTATGCTTTGTTTTCAGTTGTGTTCAGCCTGTTACGCAGCATTAAAGCAAAGAACAATATGAGAAGCGCCTCTGCAATCAATCCAGTCACTATAGAAAATACGGATGATTCCTGTTACAAACATAGGGAAGACATCATGTGTTACCATGAATCATCACCTTGAGCTGTCAGTGAAGAGAAAATGGGACACAAAGGGCTGAAAAGGGACAAAGGTAAGTCCATGATTGCGATGCCTGCATTGTATGTATTGTGGTATGCCAAAAGACACCTGTCAGGCTGAAATGACCTCAAACAATGAAAAAATAAAGCCCATAGCTCCAGCCGTTATCAAGTTATGTTTGTCTGAAGACATTAATAAGTAAGTCAGTCAGTCAGTCAATCAGTCAGTCAGTCAGTCAGTCAATCAGTCAGTCAGTCAGTCAGTTGGTTACTCAGTTAGTCAGTCAATCAGTCAGTCAGGCAGGCAGGCAGGCAGGCAGGTAGTAGAAAATTCCTATGACTAAAAAGTTTTTAAAATTTTGCAGCAACCTATTGGAAGCATTTCAGGTCATACTGAAGGCACTTTGCATTACTGCTGTAGTGTGTAAGTGATCTCCCTTGATTTAATTTGATTTATTTGTTTAAACTCTGGAATTTGGCCAAGGCTGTTCTTCCATTCCAGAGTATACACATAGTTACGTACATACAAGTACAAACACAAAGCAATATACAAAAAATACAACATAACTACACAAGCAAAACACAATTACACACCATACAATAAATGATCATATAAATCGTTACGGAAAGAAGACAAGTTTTGAAAAAGATCATGTGGAAGGGAGTTCCACCAGGAAGTTGCCTTTTGACGGAAAAATCTTTGACAAAAAGATAATCTTCTGTGGAGGGTCATGACAAAGTGTGGGGGACATCTGGTGTTATAAGAATGTAGGGATCCAAACTGTATAGGAGGGCCTAATGAAATCCCTTTACTAAGGCTACATAAACTTAATTATTAGTTTCTCATCCTCCTGTACTCAAAATAGCAGTGAGGGAGGGCGGATTTTTATTTTATTTTTTTACTAACTAGATAGCTGAATTAGCTAGCTAAAATGATTCAAAATGTAGACTGCTTTAGCAAGGTACCAACTATAAATGTGCTAATTGGCCTCCCTTAGCCACCAGTGATGCAAAACATCCTTGATGAGGTAAGAAAACGGTGATTTGGGTGGGGATGAAAAACTATTAATTAAGTTTATGTGGCCTAATGTACTGATCTAACATAGCACACAAGGAGCAGAAGCATTGCAGGAGAGAGCCAACCAATAGCTTCCTGAGGATGAGAGATGTGATCAGACTTTGTCAAGCCACATGTGATCCTCAAAATAAGGAAAAAAAATCCCTCCAACCCCAGGATTCGAACTGCAGATCACCCAATGTCTAGTCAGGGCCACACTCAGTCTTCCTCCAGGAGGGATAGATTTTCTTCCTTAAACCTAAAGTATTTATTATTAGCACTTTACAGTGACCAGCACTGAAGGTCTGACAGCAACATGTGCTGCAGCCTTAGGATTACCTAACCTAATTTCAAGGACTTACACCTAGTGACTTGACTTGACTTACTGACTGACTGATAAGGTGTAACAGAAAAGGGGCCAATGTTCATAACTTTGAATGCCATTATCTGATTTGTACTAATTTCCATATAGTAATTTCACCTTTAATATGCTCTTTTTGTGTGTTAATTTCAAATTATGAGT
This sequence comes from Dysidea avara, assembly GCF_963678975.1. Classification (NCBI taxonomy): domain Eukaryota; kingdom Metazoa; phylum Porifera; class Demospongiae; order Dictyoceratida; family Dysideidae; genus Dysidea; species Dysidea avara. The sequence goes on from NC_089281.1 coordinate 4,421,262, forward strand.
TTGCATTTTAACGTGATTCTGGTGAAGTGTGCAAAGGAAGAAAAATGAACTACTAATGTTGGGAATAGCTGAGGCAGTTTTGCTCACACTTGATGTGTGGCCTGCCCTATTTACCTGGTGGGCAACTCCACTGCAAAATGGAGGAGAGAAACCTAAGTTACATATGCATGAAAACAATTATTTCTGTTAATAATACATCGGTGTTGATTTGATGTAAGGTGAACTTTGGTGAACTTTACGCAGGGTGTTTGTACAGGCCATACTGAGAGTTAGACACTCTCCCCCATACAAATATTATGAACTCTTGGTGTGGTGTAACAGCTTTCTTGGCTGCATGACACACTATTATGTGTCTTAATTTAATTCCTATAGTTACATAAACATAGTACTTATCATTATCTACTACTTATCATAACTAATGCTTTTTATTAGTTATCACTTAAATAGTACATATAGCTATATATATAACTTTTGAAATATTATTTGTAGAAGATAAATAATATGTGTAAGTATCTTATGTGGTCCCTAAAGGCTGTGATCAGCAAGTTGATTCAAATGTTGTTACCTCTCCGTGTTCAAATTTCTCAAGTGATACAACTAACCATTTGGGAAACCTTGCAACTTCTCCTGGTAAGCTTATTACACTGTATAATTATGTATAGTATGTTTACTGAAGTTATTGTGGTCTTGCACACAAATGATATTTTTACAGAGGGTTTTTGAAAATTTTTCATTCTAATTTTCTTGCTAAGTAGCTCAATATGTTTTATCCATTACATATCATCTTTCCTTGTGCATTGTAGTAAGTCATGTAGCACACAATTAAGAGTGTGACCCTCTTAACAGTATCCCATAATTATGTCTATGAATTTCATGTAAAAAGCACAAGTGTATTCTTGAGACCAGGTACTTTTACTGTATACACAAAAGTAAGCTAAATGGAAATGTTCCAACAGCAGACCAATAACATAATACAATATCTTATACTATGAATCTTACCCTTTGTAACATTACTTATTACTACTTTACAGATGTTGAATTAGTAAGGCCAAAATATGATGCCATCCTTCAGTCTTTACCAATTGATTATGAAAAAACACTACAAGCTATTCAAGACCACCTAACAGATGAACAAATGTGTAGTGTTCTCAGTAATTCCAATTATACTTCCGCCAACAAAGTGATTTTAAACTGTTTAGTGGAGAACATGAGCAGTAGAGGAAATCTCTTACTGTTATGTGAATATCTGCAAAAAATTGTGCCACTGTCCCATGACCCAGAATCGCTGACCAGTACACTTAATGTGCTGAGAGCAGGTCAGGATTATAGTTATAGTCTACAAATATATAGTCATGAACTGTTTCATAGATATTCTCACTGTTATATTAATGTGCTTCTAAATAGGAAATAGCAGTTGAAGAAAAATCGAGAGAAAATTTATCTTCAACTTATTAGTATTATATTAAATATATTGCATTTCGTGTGAAATTTTTTGTTAATTTTTATTTAGTGGTATATACAGTACGTATGTATTAATATGATTCACATTGTGAAAATATGTTTAACCTACTACAGAAATGAGAGTAACACATCTTGTCATAAACTTGCAATTGGTTTTGCACTAATGAATATTCCATGAAAAAGTAACGAGTAATATGTTGCTACTAAAATAGCAATGCATTAATTTTTTTTAATGTATGATATCTAAGTTCAAAGGGAAAAGTGTGCTTTATTTTCCAAAATGTGCCAAAGTGTGTTATATTTCCATCAAAGTGTACTTTGAATGGCAATAAAAGCACACTTTGTGTAAATGTGACACGACCATAAATACAACCCACGGAGACATTGGAATGACCACAATTGTCCCCAATAACAAAGCTGTCAACAATGTTACCAAAGCATTAAACAACAAATTAATGGCTATGTTTGTACTTCTACTACTGTGACAATAGTCATATGACTCAGTCTTAAACTGTTCACTAGACTGTCCATCATTATAAGTCCAGCAAAGTCTTGGTTATATTCAATGGCCAGTTGATATTGATGCCTTCGCATTGATGGGCAGATCACACTCACAATGATTAGATAGCTGTATAAACTGTACCAGGCAAGTAGATTGCTAGTTTCTCATCAGCCACCTCCTACATACTGATGTAGGCAGGCAGTCATTTTTCATTATCTATTATGAAGGAAGCCACCCAGAATCACAACAACAGGTTGTCTGTCACTACAAGGATTATCAAAGCCTTCTCAAAGAGCTTATGCTTAAACCTTACTACCTTGCTGGAGTAGGAAGAAATGTTTTCTTAGCTGAAAATGATGGCTAGTGTGTCTAAATGTTGAAATGCTAGCACATGTGATCGATTACAGCAGTAATAAATCTAGAGGTACGTAAGTGATGTAGGTGGGTGGTGAGAAACTATTAATCAACTTTGCCTGCCATAAGTGAATTCTATCTGGAAAAATACAAATTGTGTGATAACTTGGCATCAAATTAACCTTCTGCTAACCACAAATAGGTACTAGTTTTCTCACTGCCCATTCCAGGTCATGATAAACTTGTTACTTTGTTCTTGATTGCAACTCCAATACCATGTACACTTGTGATGTGTACTATGGAAAATATAGCACTCATTGTGGTCTCAAGCCAAATATAACACTCTACTTTGCTTTGTACTATATGTTTGTACTATATTTTCCATATCATACTCGCCGTGGTACATATTTCATGAATAACTAGTAATTCAAATGAACTCAAACCTGCTAATTACAAATACAAGTGATATGTGTTTCTCTCATGCATGTAGTTGGCTGAAAATGTGAAGGAAAATACAATATGTACCAGCTGAGATTGTGTTCTCTGCAGTCAATCAGCCATTTAATTGGTTATTCACTTCATCTAAGTAGATCTAAAATTCCAAGTCACTATGAAAACTTTTCGTTTGAAGTCAGACTTGATTTACTCTTTTATACTACAAAAAGTTCTAGTAGGTTGCAATCTTTCAAAAATAAACTTTAAATGTGGGTGTTTCATTAAGATACAAACCACATTCAGTAATTAAATTATTTATACATTTATTACAGAATTTCAGCAAAAAAGCACCAGTTCTTCTGCTACTGGAAGCAATCAATTGTCAAGCAATCCTCAGCTTAGCAATGTGCCTGTCCGACCACCTATAGCAGGTATATAAAGTCAGTAACAATGATGCTTTTAAACAAATATCAATTTGTAGTTGATCTGTACCAGCATGTCTTTTCTACTATTCAATTAAATCCTAAAGGTAAGTGCTATATAACACATTCCATCATTCAATAATTATGTTTATAGCCCTGACATTGCTAAGATTAAACTACACAGGATTATGTGATTGTTTGCCACAAGATTACCTATGAACTGTACAAGTAATGATGAAATACCTACCAATGCCAGATGCAATAATGCATCATTTGACAATGCTGCCATCTATGGAACTAGTTAATGAGAACATTGTTGGTAATGCTATGGTAGTCATGCTGAAATCAGACAAGGACATCTTGAAGTTTTTCAAAATGATGAAAGAAGTGGTAAATACTACAAAAGGAAGGGAATTCATTGAGACTTTGCAAAATGGTAAGGAAAATAATAGAAAAAATAATTAGTAAAAGTGATCTTAAAATATAGTGTATGTTAAAATCTTTCGTGGGTGTATTACATGGAAATAAAACATGAGGTGCATGGATGAGATACTAATGTAGCATGAGATGAAGTTGAGTGTTATATTAGCATTGAGGTACAGCGCTAAGCACTTAATTTTCATACATCATAAGTAAGCAGTGCTTTAATTTATTTATGGGTTAGGGTTAGTGTTTCATTTCTTTTTCCACACTGTGTAAGTATTCATAGGAAATGCATTATGGCTTCTACTATATCATGAGAATCATCTGTAATTTCTGCAAGTGGGTTGATTGCAGAGGCACTTCTTGTACTGTTATTCACTATATGATAGAGCTGAAAATGAAGCAGAATGGCCATGTTGCTTTCCAGTAATTGATAGTCAGGGCTAACGTTCAGTCACAGTTAATTTCTTTGGTGCCATTCTTTCCTTAGTTGCAGTATGCACTGGTTTACCAGTAATGATTGCAAAAAAAGTAAACAAACAAATATAAGGAAATTTTTGCATTTGAGAATGGATGAAAGTAATGAAGCAAGGGAAGTTGTCTACAGCTACAGCTATACTAGTGGACATTTAATCCCTTCATGACCATACTACTAACTGACTGTACATGGCTGAAGTATAGCTGCAGCCACTGTTATTTCATTGCCTTTTTATTTCTGCAATATGCCTACTAAATGATTTTTTTTTAATTTTCCTACACTTTTAAGTTGGTAAGTTAGTGGAGTGACTAAATGACAAATTACAAAAATTGTCTAAAAGCACCAAATTTTCTGTGCAAGTTAAGTAAGGTATACTAAATGATATGGTGCCAATTCACAATCATTGCCTTATAATTTTTAGAAACTTCTACATATATAAAGCTGAAATGGTGTCTTATCCGTGATCAAGCTAACTCCTGAACTGTAGCACCAATTAGCTAATCCCATCAATTAATTCCATCCAGCTGGCAACAACAAGTTTATTAAAGGAATTTCTAGCAAATCCAATTCTCTCTACAAAATTATCTCATTTCCATAAACAAGTTTTCAAGCACAGTTACTTTACGTTTGGTGGAATACCAACTGCTGTAGTACGCTGTTGATCTGCATTCAAAGACACAACCATTGGTGGGAGTTGCATGGTGATTTCATCCTCTAAGGGCAGAATAAACCTCTTCACCAATTTTCATCTGAACATGCACCCCAATTGAAATAGCATAGTGGCCATTACGCTTCGTTTTCAGCTTTGTTCAGCCCATTACACAGTGTTACAAATGAAGAACACTAAGAGAAGGACCTCTGCAATCCAGTTACAATGGAAAACTCAATATCCATCAAACATAGGGAAGTCATTGCACATGCTACTGTGAATCGACACCTTGGGCTGTCATACAGTGTATATTCAGGGTTTGGGCTTTTCTGGCCAAAAAAATATCACCATAAACCAGCCTCACAATACCCTCATGGCACCTTGGCAGTATTGGTTAGTATAACCAAGCACAAGAGTGCCTTCAGTATGATTTGAAACATTTCCAAAAAATTGCTAATTTTTTTTATTTACTGAAATTTTCTAATGACTGACTGCCTGACCGATGCCTTTAGACAAGTGTAACTCAATAACGGCTAAGGATACAGGCTTGATTTTTCATTGTTTGATGTCACTTTGACATACCACAGTATGAGATGGGAAAATCCCTACTTTACATGATATTGAACAGATGGTGGTAACATGCATGCCAATGTAGGGATTTTCCCACATAGCTATGTAGGTAATTCAACCAACATTCATTCTCTACTTTTTATCACAAAAACCTTTTACATCAATAAGTTTTAGTTTTTGATAATCTCTACATGTACTATTTCTCCTACTATTTGCATAAATAAGTAAACAATGAAGTACGTACACATGTAGCTATTATGATTTTTGTGTACTTATATTTACAGAATTAATGAAAACGGTTGATCCTTTATATGTGCCTACAAAAGATGGAGCTGATGCAACAGTAAACATTGCATTGTTCAACAACAGTGGTTATTCATCATTCACCGAGTTACACAAGATTTCAGCAAGTCACCAACAATCACAAGATTTGCCAGAAGCTTCCAAATCTTCAGCTGTAAGAAATACAATGCAGCATATTCTCACAGAAGGTACAATCATTGTCATGTGTAAAATATTCAGAAGTTAAATTTTGGTAGTTCAGCAATAGTGAAACATGGATATCAACTTTGTGAATAAACCATATAGGTGCAAAAGTCTAAATCAAAACGACATCAGTATAAAGTTGCAACACTAGTCTAGCAATTTCCATACCAAATTCATTGGGTCTGCTTTATTGCAGCTGGATTTTGATGGCCTAGAGAACTGTGCCAGATGTGTCCACAACTCTGAAGATCAGAGGCTGGATAAAATGAATTGTAACACCATGGATAAGCCAGTGAATCTGTGAAATGAGCATTTAATGAATTTTATACCTAATGGTACCCTATTTGGCCTTGTGCCATCAAATATAAACACCATCCATTAAAAACTCCCATCCTCTACCCCCACTCAAATGTGATGATCCATGCAATAGAATCCACTCAAAAACAACCAAGCTGTAAAAAAGGATGTGGGTTTCAAAACCTTGGTGCAAAAGTTGCAAAATCGAAGGTGGAAGTCAAGAAATGGCTGCAACAGTATTAATGCTAATAAATTACAGACATAAATAAAATTTATAAGCATTAACTTCATTGCAGCCATTTCTTCACCATCTCTTTGACACCATATATTTCAGAACTTTTTCACTCAGGCTTTTGAAGGCCACACCCCTTTTCATAGCTTGGCTGTTTTGCCAGTGTGGATTTCATTTCTTTTGTACTGTATAAAGCTCTAGCCATTGGCTGACTTTGCAGTTTGTTTTACCAATGTTCTTCTTTATCTAATTGAAGACAGAAGTGTCCTGAGTTGCACATTATTTGTTAATAATTTTGTAATACTCTAATGGAATACACATTTTAAGCACTTCTCATACAGTGCTCATAGTATTTTCTAGAATTCCATTGGTAGATCTATGAAACCACACATAGTATACATACTCATACATATATTAGGAGATTCTTTCTCACAAAAATACTGACCAAAAACCAACCTTACCAGGGGCATAGCAAAGCAAAAAACTATAGGGGGGCCACTATTGGTAGCTAAAGCAGTGGTGGAGGAGGGTGTAGCTACTTGTGGGTACATGCACAGTGCACGAAGCGCACTCAGACATGCTCTCCTTCTAGGGGGGTCTGGGGGCATGCCCCCCCCAGGGAAATTTTGAAAAATAGGTGCTATGAGGTTGAATCTGGATGCAATTTTAGCCAATAATCATAATCACAGTTATGCTAGATAAGTAATCTTATAGCAACCTTGTATACCATGTTAACGACGTGATAGGACTGATGACATCACAAAACACAATTAATAAGAGGCTATTACTTGAACTAATTTCATGTTGTTAAATATACCCCCCAGAAGTTATAAATTACTTGTATGCGGGATGAATTAATGAATTAACATCTTCCCCCCTGAGCAGTGGCGTAGCCAAGGGGGGGCATTTGCCCCCCCGTCAGTAAGTGATTTTTTTTTAAAAACTTCCGTCTCAAGCTTTCCAGTAACTGACACGCATCCCAAATTACTGTTTGTGCGCTACTACGCGAGTGCACACAACATTCAACCCGTTTGTGAATGGTGATAATAATACGATGATTTCTTGCGCGTTACAAGCAATTAATAAAACGATGCGCTAAAAATAAGGTATGCCCGAATCACCAGGGGTTCCCCGTATAAACACTGCCTTCACCGAACGAAAATATTAGACACAATTCTATATTTAGCCTATAATACTCACGTGATAGTGCATTTTTCGAACCTAAAGACAGATGACCTGCTCAAAGTGACTTCGCAAGAGTCGCAACTCAGAAGTGACAAGTGATATGCAATGATGCTACAAACCTACGAGGTGATAAAGTGTTAAATGGACCAACTTTATTTCCCGAGTTAATCACACTGGATCTTCGTACAGTGTAGTGGCTTGCTAGTTTAATTTTTTTTTACTTTGTCAGTCAGTCAGATGATCCGTCACAAGCTTACAAATTCTGCTAACAGGAAAGGTATAGAATTGGGATGCCGTACATGAATTTCGCCGGCTGAAGTGAGTGAGCTCGTCATACTATGCCAGTGTGCAAGGACTGCAGTACAGACTGTGGCTGACGTAAGTAACTGTGACACATTGTATTTGTACTAAAATATTCACAATATAGTTCTACTGGATTGTGGGCGAATTTGTTGGAGTACAGTTGTGGCACGTGCGATGATGCTCGACGAAAATATTTCCATTGATAAGTGATAACTGGTAGCAATCAGTAATGAAATAGTTACGTAGCTAGTTACATAAGCTGTAATAATACAACACCGTATGTTGGCTAGCCCATCATTGAGTCATTAGCCTTTTGTGCAATTATGAACGATGTCGAGTGTTTTGTGGGTGGTGCCTCCCTGCCCCCCCCCCCCCCCCCCCCCCCACCACCACCACCGTCTGGCTAGCTACGCCCCTGAGTATTAGCTGCATTCTGTGTTAGTTCGCAGATCCGTAGTCTTCTGGGAAGTGGGACTGCTCTGATTCCTCCATCAAAGGTTCGTTATTAGGGCTGGAACTGCTAGAAGCTCCTTCACTAACTGGACTATTTGAAATAGGTCTACCACGACTACGAATTAATTCTGGTAGTGAGACTGAGACATAAGTTAACTCTGTAGCTGCACTGTAATTATTTTCTAACACGAATTACTCATGAGGTGTACATAGCTTAAGCGCCTCTAATATTATTTCAAATAAACCAGGACCAACATTTTAATCGGTGAGAAAGGAACATAGCTTATCAGCGTCCAAGTAGGTCAATGATCTATAATTATTACATGTCACATGGTGCATTACTGTAAAAATGATTCCTGCTGCAAACTGGAGGGGCCCTGGCCTGTTCTATCTATCCATGGCCACAGAGCTGCCAAGTGGACCACCTGAAAATGCTGGAGACACCACCTGGTTAACTAAGAAGCCACCTAACTACGCAGCCATTTCAACACAGAACCCACATTCATGAGGGTTCTAAACAATGTCCAATTTATTTGGGCATGCACACACACAGCATTTTTAAAAAGTGTATGTATTTGATGATAGCTACAACTATCTAACCTATACTGCTGTTGTGCAGCTTATTCCACTACTCTATCGACACTACAGTATACAAATTGTGCGGTACCATGACAAGTGACGCCACATCCAGGAATCATCCATCATGATTATCACTTTTCAGTCAACTTCTGTCGTGTACTCCACTTCTCGGCTCTGCCAATACATTACAGGGGTCTACAATTTCCTGACACAAGCGACAAGACTGTCTGGGCGGACGAGTAAAATTTAACACGAACTTCAATCGCTGTGTACTGGTTCAATACGATGACAGATTCACCACCTTGGTTTGTTGACTTGCTTGCTGCCGCATTACACGATACACATTCACAGTAACACCTTTAACTTCCCTCTCTTCTACGTATTTTAAACTCTATAATCACGTGCCGGTGTGCTTTATTACAAGTGTTGGTGATCATTTTTTAAAATATCTACAAAATGACAAGTGTGACACAATATTAGCAAATTCATTTACACAGAATAGCTCGAAAATGAATACTATTTTAATACTTGGATGGCTTAATAGTTTGTATAGCACACATATGGCTTTGAAAGTGACGATTCTCAACACACAATTAATGCGTGGGTAGTTATAATATTTAATTGTGGGTTTTAGTTTATTCTGAAGGAAGTTTAGGGAAATGCTGGAGGTTTGAGGCAGCACGCGTGTGAGCTGGAGAATTGGTTGAAATGCGTGTGTCACACGCCCAATGCATGTGACTTGGCAGGTCTGCGGCCACAGACTAGGGGGGCCGTGGCCCCCCTGTTCCTACGCCCATGCTTACAATACCTTCATTGGTGCCTTGGCAGTATTGGTTTACATTTCTGCATATGTGACCCAGTCTGCGAAAAGGGCTCTTATAGCCTTTCCAATTATCCATGTTTGGCTAATCATAACTCCTAATCTACTAAAGCTATCACCATGTAATTACACCCACAGCTACTGCCAGGTTAGGGTTATTGAGTGACCAAATTGTAGGCTTGTACCATATTCACCAGTCAAGTTATGGGTTACCATATATATGCAATTGGAAAAGCTATAAGAGCCCTTTTCGCAGACCGGGTCACATATATTGTAGTGTAGTTAAGTATTTGGTACATGCATAGCACAATTAAATTACACACATGGAATATTACACACAGAGAATAGAGCTGACTGCACATGTTGTACTTGTATATTGTCCATAGAAACATTACACATATGTGACCAGATTTTACAAAACCGTTCCAAATCGCACATCGGACAAAATCAAACCAACACCACTAGTGGATAGCTACACTATTGTACTACAGTACTACTCAAACTACTCGAGGCTGGTTTAACAGACATCTTTTTCTGGGTGGTGTGGAGAGTTTGAATGGCGATTTCAGACCTTGTGAAGGCTCGGCAAGAATCAGTTTCGGCAAGAATCAGCATGAAGGCTCACTTGCGGTTTCAGGCTTGGCAAGAATCGGTGGTTTACTGGTGGATGGCCTGATAATGTTGGCTAAACATTTTTATGTTGATTTTGCTACCTATCAGTCACTAAGAAGCCAGCACAGCCCTGCAATCTCATGTCTGGACTTCAATTGTGGTCTACCTCCATTTTGAAGTCTATCTCTTTCCCACCCCGCCACCCCCTACCTTCCTCCCCTTTGTGAGCACTCGTGATGCTACTTCACTCGTCAAACTACTCAGATTTTTATCATATTTGACAGGAAACTCTACAAGTACTGGAAGTGGTCTGAAAGATAATAGATTGATGCATCTCTTGTGTAAATTTCATATGCGTGCTAGTTATCCTTGGCAAGTTATGCTGACTTGAATTCTTCAAAACCGTTTATCTCGAAACTACTAATGTGCGATTAGGAATGTTTTTCCACAATCAGTCACATATGTACATTGCACACATAGAACTGATTACATAATATTGTAATACTCTCATTCCATTAGTTGGCATGCATATGATTATGTAGAGAAAAGGGTATAATGTCATGTAAGTGACACAAACAAAAGTAAAATGGAAGGACAAATTAAAGATAAGCTTAAAATGTATGCATTCTACCTAATGATCGGGGTACACCAACCAAAAGGGTTATGTTGAAACCATACATATGCCTAACAGTAAAAACATCCAACCCATAGTGTTAGATTTACAGTATGCTTGTCTAAAAATGCATCAGTTAGCTAGTTAATTAATTAGTTAGTCAATCGATAAAACTTTTGTAGCAATGTACGAACTTATTGGAAACGTTTGGGTTGCACTGAAGGCACAATTATACCAAGAGTTAATAACAGTGGAGCCTACTCTATTATTAACTCTTGATTATACCTGCCAAGACACCATGAAGGTACTGGTTTCTGGTCAGTACTTTTCATGGGAAAATGCAAACCGCCATGATGTCTACTATATAAAGTACATACTACTGTAACTATGGCAATTATTTTCACTTCTTTTTGTACTTCAAATATATACCCCAAAGCCAAGGTTTGTTTTTACACAAATCACAAATCAATGTTCTTATCTACAGATACAATGGCGATGATATATGTAAGACAAACCAGTGCTCTACCAAAGTATCTCGATTTTTCATGCAAAACATGATAATTTGCAATTGCTCAATTTTTAACAGAGCAAAAGTCCTGCACCTTTTATGCTAGAATACGATTTCCAGTCTGTTGTCACAAGTTTTACTAGCATAGCACTTATTATGATGATTATGGTGATGACGATTGGCGCAAGTAGTTCTTAATAGTAGTGTACTACCCTGCTGATCTGTACCTAAATGGCAATAATATCAGCTTTGATTTAGTGGAATACTAGAGAAGTTGCAATGGTATTGTATTGCAGAGTTTATTTGATTACTTTTGTAATACTCTAATAGAGCGCACATTTTTTTTGAGAACCTCTAATAGAACACACATAGAATGTTCTAGAACAATCTAGATGTTCCATTGGTAGATCTGTGAAATTATAACTTTTTAAAATTAACCAGAGCCCTAATGGCACTCCCTTCCACCCAAACATCTCTATGAAAAAGCTAGAAGAAAGTTGTTAAAAGCTGTTAGCCTAAAAGGGGATATATGCATACAGAAAAGGATACCTACAAAGACTTACAGACCTACTAAGGGGAGAACTGATTACTACTGAGAAGATTTTAGCCAAAACTTTCATTTATAAAGTAGAAATTAAGTGAGGTGAACAACCGTGATAACAACGGCTCATTGGTTAAGGATTTGGATACTCAGTATGGAGGTCCCTGGTTCGAGAGCTGGTAAGTTTTTTGACATTTTTCATGCACCATATTTACTCGGTGGTGGCTATTCTATTAGAGTATTTTGACCACGTGATTTACAGTTGTTTGGTTTCTGCCTTGTAACTCTATAGCTGTCAATGTGATTTCTTTTAAACCACAAAAGGTTTGAGTTATGATGATTACTGATTTTTAAGTTATTCCCATAAGTGTTTACCCTGTAGGCATGACAATAAGTCAGCCTTTTTAAATGCAAATAATTGTCCACCTATTTATCAGTTTTGCACCAAACTTGGTATGTAATTGTACACTCTTAAAGTGTACCAAAACTCAAGGAAATTGAGCTATGCATTAGCATTTTTGTAAAGTATGCAAAAAGAATAATCAAATCCCCCAATCCCCCTAAATGGAGAAAGAAAAAATGAAGAAATTAAGCCAAATTTTGAAGGCTTGTATTTCACTTAGGAAATCTTGCTCAAATTTGGTATGTGGGGTGTTGAAGGTGGAGTGCATTTGTAGTCTTAAAATGATTCCAATTCGATAAGGGAGCACGGTCTGCACGGAGCTATGTATACATGAAAATTGTGTTTTGTTTCTTCCAGTAAATATACACATGGTGTGGCACGCCGGCTTTATTGGCTGCACAACACATTACCATGCATCTTGATCATGGTGTGGCACACTGGCTTTCTTGGCCACACAACACACTACTATGTGTCTTGTAAATTTATATAGGTACAGAATTTAACAGAGATGGAGAACGGCCACAAATGTCAGAGTTATATAAAGATGTAGCTCCAAGGTGTGCCATTTACTGGGAAGAACTTGGGACCAAACTTGGTCTGCAACAACATGAAATTGCCATCATTTCTAAAAATAATGACTATAATTCTAACAGAGCCTTAGATTGCAGCAAGAGTATGCTTAGAAAATGGCTAGAGATTGACACTGAAGCAACATGGGGCAAACTTAAGGATGCCATTGCTGCTATGAACAAGCAAGGTATGGCTTGTAACTTAACACTAAGAACTGAAATATCATCACATTGTACTGTAAAATTGTATACCTTTTAAATTATTGTACAATACAAGAAAATGGTCTGAACTAGTATTCATAGAATGCACTATCGCCAATGAAAATATTTAATCAATGGTTTACTCCTCTAAGAATGAATAGCACAGATTGTCTTATTAATGTGTGGTTAATCATTCACCATAACAGTTGTTGCTTGGTACAGTATTTTAGCATAGGAGCTGTACCAGAATAAAAGCATGAAAACTAGTATAGAAGACTGATATTGCTGGCTAGTGACATGCATATTTTATCGCATATTGAAACACTGCCATTGCATAAAAGGCAGTCTAGTCTGGTTACTCTATATACTTGTACATTTTTTCGAACCGCACAAAGTATATGCTAAAATGGTTTACCTACATATCAGCAGGCCAATTTCAACTTATTTTTATGAGCTATTTACCCTGTAGGTGTGAAAAATCACACTTGAAAATTGCTTGTAGCTCAATTGGCATGTCAGGCTGCAGTACTGAATAGAGTAAGCTATCCATTTTCAGACAAAATGTATACTCGGACACTTGTTCCCGTAAACTGCTGAACAGAATCATGCGAAAATTGGTGTAGATATACCTTGCATAAAGTCCAACTAGACTTGTACTGTAAGTTTGAGCCTAAAATATTATTTGGTTGTTGTACATAGACTGAATCAAAGTCACTGCTCAATATCCTGTATTCTCAGACAAATTTTATGTATTCTCGGACACCCACCAGTAATCCTACATTAAATACTTGATACTACCAACACCATCACTTAGGGCTATTTGTTGGCTATCAGCAGAGCCATAGTTTATTTCATCTGCAGATGGCTGTGATCGGAAATATGCCGGGCATGTCACCACCTCTAATCTCAGACAGGAGCTAATCAACTCGTTCTCGTAAACTGCTATACCAAAACATATGAAAATTGGTGTGGAAATACTTCACATATAAGGCCTAACTAAACCTCCAAATTTGAGTTGAAAATCTTTTATGGTTGTTTTGCTAGAGTAGATTAAAGTTGCAGCCTGAAATTCTGCATCAATGACAAACATCATTCATTCTTGTACAATGACCAATATTTCCTACACCAAATAATTTAACCAGTCTTTACCAACACCATCTATTAGAGCTATGTTTAGGTTGATAACAGAGCCATAGTTTATTTCTTTCCATGTATGGTATAACTAGTTGTTATTGGAAATGTTTGGATATGTAACCACCTTAATTCTTGGATGCATTGTTTTTGTGGTGTTTCATTCATTCCGGCTTAAATGGGTGATACAGTACTTTGTGCTATTTCATTAAATTCAAATATTTCTTGGGATTTTATTGTAATTTTCAATCTGTTCTTGGGTTATGACATCATAATCATATTGCACAGAAGCCACGAATCACTACCTCATGCTTTTAAAAGTTTACTATAAGTGAGCTTATACAGTAAATTACTTTTTTCATTGTAAAATAGTTTTCACATGTAAAATTTGTACAAAAATTTCTTGCACAAACATTTTACACAAGATTAAACTATTCTAATAGAGCAGTCATTTTATTAAATCATGAAAATACTTTTACACGAAAATTTTTATCATGAAAATTTTTTGCACGAAAGTAAAGTGAATTACGGTAGTTTATAATGGATATGTCTTGAGAAACACATGTGAAACACATTCAATTCTATGGATTAGCTTAATACAGGCATGTGTATCATGATGACAATACACAGCTATATGCCACAAGGAGTTAAAATATGCCAAGTAGCTATAAACTAAAAAGTTCATACAACATAATAAATACAGCACCAATTTGGGCTGCTAGAAATAGTTGGACTGAAAGCTTTTTTCAATAACACAAACTACTCTACTATCAAGCACACTAGTTGTATGAAGGTAAGTTTTTGGTGAGTTCAAAGCAAGCTAGGGTTGAAGCGAGCGTCTAGCCCAGCAAAGCCAGGCAAACCCTAGTTCACCTTGAGCTTATCAAAAACTTCCTTTCATACAGATATGTACAGTGAAAGACATCATTATGTTTACCAGGCAAACCTCTAGTTAGTGTTAGGGTTGGGTTCAGCCTTGGTTTCTTCTTCACCCAGGTGCAGGTTCCTCTCACTATGTTACTTCTTTAGTCACATTTATAAGATAGAAAAGTAGGTGAGGTGGGTAGCTAGCAGCGGTAGCACAGCCAGTAGTACACTGACCTTACACACTAGCTTTTAATTATTTTTCATTTTTATTCCCGGGATGCCAACACTCCTTGCCACCACCCCCAGCACTAGATGGTAAAATGCTGGACAAAATAAGACTGTAATCATAAAGGGATCAATGTGATGGAAGCACTTGACCCTCAGATACATGTAAGGTCAAGTGCACCAATAGTCACTGGCTGCCACGATGAGACTTTGATGCATGCAAACAGGTCACAGCTGACCTGAGTAAAGAAAAACTGGTGGAAAGACAACACACTATCTCATCTCTCTGAGCAGCAAGCAAAGATGCCAACCACTTGTAAGAAGTTGTGGCCGCACTGCCCATTCCCCCAAAAGTAGAAAACACCAATAGGGTGAAGGAGCCCATTTCAGGGTTCAAGCCCCAGATGTATATATATATCTAATCAAAAACAGCCAAGCTGTAAAAAAAGGTGCGGCCCCCAAAAAGGCCATGGTGAAAAAAGATGTGAAATCCAAGGTGGCGGCCAAGAAATGGCTGTGATGGTAGGTTAATGGTTACATTTTAATAACAACAATTCAGGTGAATTTGGTGCCAAGACCAAGCGGCACAAAATTCACCTGAATTGTCGTTATTAAAATGTAACCATTAACCTACCATCACAGCCATTTCTTGGCCGCCACCTTGGATTTCACATCTTTTTTCACCATGGCCTTTATGGGGGCCGCACCTTTTTTTGCAGCTTGGCTGTTTTTGATTAGATATCACTTCTTTTTGTATTTGTATACTGCAAAGCCGGCCTATGGCTGGCTTTGGGGCTTTTTTAACCCATGTGTTTTTTTTCTTTACTACAGGAAGAAGAAAAGAACTTAAAGAAGAATTTTAGTACTTCAATTATTTTTGATTTTATTAGTAATTATACAAATTATATACATATATTTATTACATGCCCATTATTCCCCACAGGATATTTTTTTGCAGCTGATCTCTCTACTGGGTGACTTGAAATGTAGCTGAACTATATACAGGATGGTTTCTTTAAAGCTGAACTCTCTACAAGGTAACCTCTTCTAGCTGGTCTCTCTACAGGGTATTTTGTTTCTAGCTGAACTCTCTACAGGTGATTTGTTTGCAGCTAAACTCTCTACATGGTGGTGTCTTTGTAGCCGAACTCTCTACATGATGGTTTCTTTGTAGCTGAACTCTCTATAAGGTGACTTCGTCTAGCTGAACTCTCTACAGGGTGATTTTTTTGTAGCTGAACTCTCTGCAAGGTGATTTGTTTGCAGCTGAACTCTCTACATGATGGTTTCTTTGTAGCTGAACTCTCTACAAGGTGACTTCGTCCAGCTGATCTCTCTACGGGGTGATTTGTTTCTAGCTGAACTCTCTACAGGTGATTTGTTTGCAGCTAAACTCTCTACATGGTGGTTTCTTTGTAGCTGAACTCCCTACATGAAGGTTTCTTTGTAGCTGAACTCTCTACAAGGTAACTTCTTCTCTACAGGGTGATTTGTTGTAGTTGAATTCTCTACAAGGTGGTTTGTATGAGGCTGAACTCTCTACATGGCGGTTTCCTTGTAGCTGAACTCTCTACAGAGTGATTTGTTTGCAGCTGAACTCTCTACATGATGGTTTCTTTGTAACTGAACACTCTACAAGGTGACTTCTTCTAGCTGATCTTTCTACAGGGTGAATTGTTGTAGCTGAACTATCTACAAGGTAACTTCTTCTAGCTGATCTCTATACAGGGTAATTTGTTTGTAGTTGAATTCTGTGCAGGTGGTTTCTTTGTAGCTGAACTCTGTACATGATGGTTTCTTTGTAGCTGAACTCTTTACAAGGTGACTTCTTCTAGCTGAACTCTCTACGGGGTAATTTCTTTGTAGCTGAACTCTCTATATGATGGTTTCTTTGTAACTGAACTCTCTACAAGGTAACTTCTTCTAGCTGATCTTTCTACTGGGTGATTTGTTTGTAACTGAACTCTGTACAAGTGCGTTTTTGTGGGTGATCTCACTGCAGGTTGATTTGTTTGTAGCTGAACTCACTAAAGGGTGATTTTGCTTGTAGCTGAACTCCTTGCATTGTATCTAGTTTCTAGCTGATCTCTCTACAGGGTGATTTGTTTGTAGCTGATCTCTCTACAAGTTGATTTGTCTGTAGCTGATCTATCTGCAGGTTGATTAATTTGCAGCCGATCTCTCTACAAGGTGATTTATTTGTAGCTCATCTCTCTGCAGGTTGATTTGTTTTAGCTGAACTCTCTACAGGGTGATTTACTTGTGTAGCTGAACTCCTTACATTGTGTCTAGTTTCTAGCTGATCTCTCTACAGGGTGATTTGTTTGTAGCTGATCTCTCTACAAGTTGATTTGTGTGTAGCTGATCTTTCTACTGGTTGATTTATTTGTAGCCGATCTCTCTACAGGGTAATTTGTTTGTAGCTGAACTCTGTACAAGGTGCTTTTTTGTAGGTGATCTCACTGCAGGTTGATTTGTTTGTAGCTGAACTCACTAAAGGGTGATTTGCTTGTAGCTGAACTCCTTACATTGTGTCTAGTTTCTAGCTGATCTCTCTACAGGGTGATTTGTTTGTAGCTGAACTCTCTATAAGGTGATTTGTTTGCAGCTGAACTCTCTACATGGTGGTTTCTTTGTTGCTGAACTCTCTACAGGGTGTTTTGCTTGTAGCTACTCTCTACAGGGTGATTTGTTTCTAGCTTATCTCTCTACAGGTTGATTTGTGTGTAACTGATCTCTCTACAAGCTGATTTGTTTGTAGCTGAATTCTCTGCAAAGTGTTTTGTTTGTAGCTGACCTCTCTTCAGGGTGATTTGTTTCTAGCTGATCTCTCTACAGGGTGATTTTTTTGTAGTTGACCTCTCTTCAGGGTGATTTGTTTCTAGCTGATATCTCTACAGGGTGTTTTTTGTAGCTGACCTCTCTTCAGGGTGATTTGTTTCTAGCTGATCGCTCTACAGGTTGGTTTGTTTGTAGCTGAACTCTCTACACGGTGATTTGCTTGTAGCTGAACTCCTTACATTGTGTGTAGTTTCTAGCTGATCTCTCTACAGGGTGATTTGTTTGTAGCTGATCTCTCTACAAGTTGAATTGTGTGTAGCTGATCTCTCTGCAGGTTGATTTGTTTTAGCTTAACTCTCTACAGGGTGATTTATTTGTAGCTGAACTCCTTACATTGTGTGTAGTTTCTAGCTGATCTCTCTACAGGGTGATTTATTTGTAGCTGAACTGTCTAAAAGGTGATTTGTTTGTACCTGATCTCTCTGCAGGTTGATTTGTTTTAGCTTAACTCTCTACAGGGTGATTTATTTGTAGCTGAACTCCTTACATTGTGTGTAGTTTCTAGCTGATCTCTCTACAGGGTGATTTATTTGTAGCTGAACTGTCTAAAAGGTGATTTGTTTGTACCTGATCTCTCTGCAGGTTGATTTGTTTTAGCTTAACTCTCTACAGGGTGATTTATTTGTAGCTGAACTCCTTACATTGTGTGTAGTTTCTAGCTGATCTCTCTACAGGGTGATTTGTTTGTAGTTGATCTCTCTACAAGTTGATTTGTGTGTAGCTGATTTCTCTGCAGGTTGATTTGTTTGTAGCCGATCTCTCTATAGGGTAATTTGTTTGTAGCTGAACTCTCTATAAGGTGATTTGTTTGTAGTTGATCTCTCTGCAGGTTGATTTGTTTTAGCTGAACTCTCTACAGGCTGATTTGTTTGTAGCCAATCTCTCTACAGGGTAATTTGTTTGTAGCTGAACTCTCTACATGGTGGTTTCTTTGTTGCTGAACTCTCTACAGGGTGTTTTGCTTGTAGCTGATCTCTCTACAGGGCAATTTGTTTGTAGCTGATCTCTCTACAGGGTGATTTTTTTGTAGCTGACCTCTCTTCAGGGTGATTTGTTTCTAGCTGATCTCTCTACAGGGTGATTTTTTGTAGCTGACCTCTCTTCAGGGTGATTTGTTTCTAGCTGAACTCCTTACATTGTGTGTAGTTTCTAGCTGATCTCTCTACAGGGTGATTTGTTTGTAGCTGATCTCTCTACAAGTTGATTTGTGTGTAGCTGATCTCTCTGCAGGTTGATTTGTTTGTAGCCGATCTCTCTACAGGTAATCTGTTTGTAGCTGAACTCTCTATAAGGTGATTTGTTTGTAGCTGATCTCTCTACATGTAATCTGTTTGTAGCTGAACTCTCTATTAAGGTGATTTGTTTGTAGCTGATCTCTCTGCAGGTTGATTTGTTTTAGCTGAACTCTCTACAGGGTGATTGCTTGTAGCTGAACTCCTTACATTGTGTCTAGTTTCTAGCTGATGTCTCTACAGGGTGATTTTTTGTAGCTGAACTCTCTTCAGGGTGATTTGTTTCTAGCTGATCTCTCTACAGGTAGATTTGTGTTGATTTGTTCATTGCTGATCGCTCTAAAGGTTGATTTGTTGCAGCTGAACACCCTGCAAAGTGTTTTGTTTGTAGCTGATCACTCTAAAGGGTAATTTGTTTGTAGCTGAACTCTCTCCACAGTGACTTGTGTGTAGCTGAATTCTGTGTAACTGAATTCTCTAGAGAGTGACTTAATTGTAGCTGAATTCTCTACACAGTGCATGACTTGTTTATAGCTGAACTTTCTTCAGTGTGACTTGTAATGTTCTGAATCTCTATAGTGATATATTTGCTTAACTCTCCACATGGTGACTGTCTTCTTGCTGAACTGTCTATAAGATTAACTGTTTGCAGCTGAACTCCCTACAGAATAACTTGTGATGTAATAAAATTCTATAATGGAGTAAATAAATTAGCCGAATGCTCTATTAGGGTGACTGTTCTATTAGAGTATCTCGATCTCGCATTTGCTACACGGAGTTGGCTTTCGAATCATAACTCAGTGGTTTGTAATCCGATTCTTCTGTACTACTGCAAGGACTTTCTATGAAGATTATTCCAGCTATACACCGATTTTCAGCTCATTGCTCTAAGCGGTTTGCCTAGTAGGCGTGAAAACTAATACTTTTTTATTCATAAAAATCGATTGCGTAATTGTGACACAGGTTGGGTTTTGTGTCATATCTCCGTGGTCTTTATCTCGATTCCTTTCAAACCACCAAAAGGCACTCCTACGATGGTTACTCCATCTACATAGCAATTTTCAACTCATTCCATGAAGCGGTTTACCCTGTAGGCGTGACAACAAATCGATCTTGTTTTACGCGAATAATCGGTCATAGCTCCTGAACCATTCATCAGATTTGTACCAAATTTGATGCTAGGATTCGCCTTTGGACTCCCTTTCTGTGTGCCAAATTTCAAGGCGATCGGAATACGCGTTTGCTTGTTATAGCAATTTTTGCAAGTGTGCGAAAAGACGAAGAAGAAGAAAAAAAAAAACGAAGAAAAAACGAAACTTTGGCAGCTCGTATCTCGGAAATGGCTGGAGCGATTTCCTTCAAAGTTGGAATTTAGACTCCCTTGGCTGGCGGGCAACTGTGTAGCAAATTTGGTTCCAATCAGATAAGTGATCACCGAGATACAAAGGTGTGAAAATGACGTTTTCGTTCTTCCTGTCAATATACTCACGGTGTGGCGCGCCGGCTTCTTGGGCCGCACGACACACTATCGTGTGTCTTGATATATATATTTTTTTGGAACCTTTATGTCTAAGTTTTACTGTCAGTTCAATAACCAGCATATTATTGAACTGAATTTCAGTTCAGTATCCACTAACATTTAAATTACAGCTATCCTTAAATGTAATGGAAAGATATAAACTATGGCTGACCAATGAATAGCTCTAACAGATGTAAGTGGATAGATTATTTGGTGTAGGAAATATTGTTCATTGTTTAAGAATATTTTTAGTTTTTCTGAGAATACAATAATTTTTGAGTTGCAACTTTTATCTCCCTAGTAGCAAGGCAATCATAGACAATTTTTGGCCCAAATTTGGAAGTTTAGTTAGGCTTTATGAGAAGTATTTCCACACCAATTTTCATAAGATTCAGTTTAGCAGTTTATGAGGATGAGCTGATTAGCTCCTGTCTGAGATTAGAGGTGGTGACATGCCCACATATTTCCAATCACAGTCATCTACATATGAGATAAACTATGGCTCTGCTGATAGCCAATGAACAGCCCTAAGTGATGGTGTTGGTAGTAAGTCATCAAGTAGGATTACTGGCGGGTGTCCAAGAATACTGTAATTCACTTTTTTTCATTGTAAAATGATTTTCATGTGCAAAACTTATACGAAAATGTTTACACAATTTTTTTTGCATAATATCGAAATACTCTAATGGGAGCAGTCATTCACATAAATTATACAAAAACGAAAGTTTTTACCATGAAAATTTTGCAGTTACAGTACATGAAATTTGTCTGAGAATACAGGATATCAAGCAGTGACTTTGATCCAGTCTAGTACAACAACCACTGAAATAAGATTTTAGGCTCAAACTTGGAAATCTAGTTGGGCTTTATAAGCAAGGCAAGACCAATTTTCACATGATTCCATTCTGCAGTTTACAAGAACAAGTGTCTGAGAATAGGTAACTTACTCTATTATTTGCATCATCCAAATTTAAAGTAAATCAAACAAAGTATGTGCAAGTTCTTCTCGGGTGGGTGAAAAGTAATATATAAAGAAAAAGGACATCTCATATCCCATCCCAAATTGAAAGAACAATATAAGAAAGTTTGAAGTTGTGAGTATCAAAGATGTCAAACTTATTAGTTGTTATGGGAGGTCTGAGAGAATTTCCACTACCAAACCAGTGTGCTTCCACCCAAGCTATTTTTGGTTCCAGTATAATACACATTTGTCCGGAACAGCTTTCCTTGGCTGCACGACACACTATTGTATAGATGTCTTGATTTTGAAAATGTCAGTTTAGCTACAACACTATTTTATGTATATATTTAAATTTCTTACTATGTATCCCACAATGCTGCACTTAACAACACTACTTTATTCATAACAGGTTTAAAATATATAAAGCCTCCAAAACTACCAACAAATATTGTTCATCGCCCAAAACTGTTGGAAGAAATGGTTGATAAAATTTGCAATGCATGCTTGAATATAGACTGTTATGCAACAACCTTAACAGTTACTGGAGCTGGAGGATTTGGCAAGACCACTCTTGTTACAGCTTTGTGTCACCATCCTACCGTACAGCATCAATTCACCAATGGTTTTGTTTTTGTGCAGCTTGGACCACAATCCTCTGATCCTAGTGAAAAACTGTGTCAATTGTACCACTTGCTAACTGGCCAGCAGTTAAATGCAGGAGATACTAACTATGCTGAGCAGGAAATTCAACAGCTTGTTGAAGCTCACTATCAAAATCTACTTGTTATTATTGATGATGTGTGGCATGTTGAAGATGCAGATCCTATAGTTAGAGCTTTTGGTTGCTGCAAAACAGTCCTCACTACCAGGATGAATGATATTGAACAGCACATACCCACTGCTGAAACAATTAACATAGGTCCAATGGAGACAGGTGAAGCTATTATTTTGTTAACAAATGGTGTAGCAGACTGCAATACTCTTTCACATGAAGACACAAACTTACTTGATGAGCTAGCACAGGAAACCCATTCATGGCCACTACTATTGTCCCTTATCCGAGGACATTTATTTCATGGTGTAAAGAAACGAAACAAGTCTATTCATGATGCAATTCTTAGTGTACGAGTTAAATTGCACGAGAAAGGCTTAACAGCATTTGATAATAATAATCTTAAAGGAAAAGGAGGCAAAGAAAAAGAAAGTAGCCGGACGTTTGCTGCAAAAGTTTGCATTGAAATAACATTGGCATTATTGTCACAAAATCAGCCAAACAATTTCAAGTCATTAATACTTTCAACTGGAGTAGGCAACTCACTACCAATGCAGGTGCTACATTATCTATGGAATGTTTCGGAAATGGAGGCTGAAGATGAAGTTAATACTCTGTGGGGTTATGGTTTAGTCACATTTGTGGATACCATCATACCCCCTAACATTAAACTACAACCCTGTGTGGAAGTGCATGCAGTCATAAGTCAATTTATCATTGAGAACATAGACAGTGACCAAGTGTTTCGTTTGTCTCCATATGGTGGATTAGGCACAGCTAATGTTCTAAAACATGGATTAGAAGTTTCCTTTCAACAGTCATATGGAATATGTGACATAACAACGTTATATTTAAAGCCTGCAGAATACCTAAAGTATACAAGAAGCAAGGTGGAATGTGATCTTTTACCGTATTATCTCAAAAAAATAGACATGCGAAGGATATTTGAATTGCATTTTATCACAAGCAAAATTCATGCAATACAAGATGCCTTGCAGTCGCCAATAATCACTCAAGGTGTTTCTGCATTGTTTGAAGAGCAAACTACTCCTCTTAAAGTTGAATGTGTTAAGCTACTAAGACATGTTCACAAACTAAGCAGAGAATTAAAACAAGTGATTCAACGGCATTTGATGGATGGAAACTACACTGTGCTAATCGACGCTGTTGAAGATAAATGCTTTAATTCTCCAATTGGAAAATTAGCTCAAACAACTGTAGCTGCCATTCGGGGGATCATTTCACATTGTGAACCTCAACAGTTAAGCATTATCACAAGGTCTTGTGAGTACTTACAAAGGATTACACCTGACTTTGACATAATTAGCCACAAGATAGTCCCATACATAAAGTTACACATTGAGTTACACCAAAAGATCACTAGTGCACTAAGGAAAGGATCACCACATATAGAGTTAACATTTCAGTACTGTACTGCTGGAAAATATGAGGAAGAGTTTGATTTAATACACACATGTTACATTAACAGGCTACAAGGAATTGCTTCTAGCCTAGCAAACTAACAATTGCTGCAAAACCTTGACATTTGCTGTACTTTCCGCATTGCACGAATATTATTTTGTTTTATCCGTTTAATTACGGTTGTACTTTGTGTATTAATACATACATATGTCATGGAATTCAAAGCTCCCCCCTCTTGAATATATTATTTGTTTTGTGTTACAGCAGTTCAGTTGTACGTATAAAAAGACATTTGTATTCTATATAAAGTGGTTGCAATATTCTCAAAAACTACTGCAAATGCCAAAGTGACTTTTGTGCCAAACAGTTCTCCTTGTCTGTGAGTTTGGTACAACATATTCTAAAATTAATGCACTAAGAGATTAGTGATGTAGTGGAAAGGTGCTAATATTCACTGAACTGGTCCACTGGCTGAACTAATGGACTCAGTTAAATGTTTGCAAGCTACCTATGTTCCTTGTGGTTAGTTGTGAAAAATAGAAAGGTTTGAACAAGTCAAATTGCGAAAATACATGTTTATTAGTATAGATTATGTGTGGAACTGTGCTAATGGTAATGGACATCAGCAAATATGGTAATAGTGCTGTTTTAGTATTCCAATTGTAACCAAAACTAAAATATGCTGTGTTTGAACTACTAATCAAATCTGAATGCTCAAACCATTAAATAAAGTAAACTATACAATTATATTATACATGTTTATTAGTATAGATTATGTGTGGAACTGTGCTAATGGTAATGGACATCAGCAAATATGGTAATAGTGCTGTTTTAGTATTCCAATTGTAACCAAAACTAAAATATGCTGTGTTTGAACTACTAATCAAATCTGAATGCTCAAACCATTAAATAAAGTAAACTATACCATAATCCACTTCATTTTGCAGCCACACCACTTTCACTTGTCCATATTGTGCTCTCTAACAAGGTTAAATATAAATAATGAAGATCACTAAAACTAAACTCCAACTATAGCTATTTATGCGGCCTAATAGAACATCATTTTATCTCACACACATTGTAAACTGTTTAAAGTTGACATATTATAGAGGTGGCTTGAAAGAAAGTGGGACAATGCCCATGAAGTATTTATAACTTGAAAACCAAATACATATCTGTAACAAGTATATGATTGAGCATTGCATAAAAATTATTGTCACATCTTCCAGGCAATTGGAATAAGCACATATCCAGACTTGCACAAAACACTTCTTCATTCTTTCTGTAATTCATATACTTTACTACATACCAACCTTTAAAGTGGCTATTGTTCTTTTGTGTAAATATCAGGGGCGGTTTTAGGGGGTTTCTGGGGTTTCCAGAAACCCCCTCTGAAATAGCACGTGCCCCTACGATTCGTCTGGGTGATAAAAATCACAGAGTTATACATACTGTATTATATATGGCTCTTTTTCTATGGGAAAAACTTCATACTTTTACCACTGAAATCACCTTCACAGCGTTTGCGACCTTTTTTTTTTTTTTTTTGGTCTTCAACTTGCAGCTAGCTATAGGCTGAAGTTGCAATTCCAGAGAACCAGAAACCCCCACTGAAAATTTCTAGATCCACCCCTGAATATGAAAGAATTATGATTGTATTTGTTGAACGCTCTAATAGGGTTACTGCACTATAGAATACCTGAATCGCATGCTTGATTCACACCTTTGGTTTTTCATTAGTTTTTAACTTGATTTCTGTTAAATTCTTCTTAAATGGTTGGAAAAGAACACAAGCAAAAAGCTAGCCATAGGCTAACTTTGAGACATTCAAATACAAAAAAGTAATATCTATATCAAAATAGCCAAGCTGTGAATAAGAGAGAAATCTTTTAAAATGCTAGGAAATCAAAGATGGCTGCCAAGTAATAATGTTGATATCAATAAAATGATGTGGCTGACTGCCATCTTTAGTTTCACAACTTTTTACCCTGTCTTTTAAAGGCCATGGACTTGGCTGTTTGGTATAGATGGTAGTAGTAGTACAGAGTATACATCACCGGTATAGTGTATAGTAAGCAATCACTTCGCTGAACATATGTATCAGAAAATAGTATCTATGTCATTATAGGGAGTGATCAATGCCTGTCAGATGCTGAACAGCAGAAATGATCCAGTTAGACAAAAAATGAACAACCCAACATGGAAGGACTTGATTGCACATTGTCAGTCTAATGGAGTAGATCTGAATGCCAAAGCAATGTAATATGGATATATGCACTATGCACTATAAGTGGTATGTTTTGCTTTCACACTTCAGATCAAAGGAGCTGCCTGGGCTACATTTGTAATGTAGTCCAGTTGGCGACCTTGCCCAGGCTACATCTGAATGTAACCTGGGATGCAACTATGCAGTGATTATATTAAGGCCAAGATCAATTGTGGGGATCAATTAATTCTCACGTGATCAGCATGCATGACTTGGATTTGGCCATGCCACTCAGATGAAAAGTGTTTTGTTATCCTCACTAACCTACAAGTTGAAAAATGTTGGGCTAAGGTGAGAGCTATAGGAAGCATTACTGCATGTTTTTTTTTTAACATGACCACACCCACATTACTAATGACACGAAATTACCCCAAAAATAACCACTCTACAAGCAAGCTTACAACATCCAAGCCTTTAGCAAATTTTGTAATTCTGCCATAAACGATTCAACAGCACTGATTACATTAAACTTGCATAACTGAAATTCTCTGTGATATCTCTAGAATTTGTCCATTTATCATAGCCACAGAACGTACCAGCTGCCGACCTATCGTTGCATCTTTCAGGGATGTATTTACATAATATATCTAGTAGTTGTACTCATATTGGCTTGGGTGATTGATCATTGAGTGGATCAGAAGTGTTACATATTAGCTGTAACACAGGTCATCCAGGTTTTTGCCTGATACGTCTGCCCTCAGCCCTCAGGCCTGCAACCTTCGATCAGGCTGTCGGGCATATGTATCAGGCAAAGTCCTCATGCCCATGTTACAACTACATGTGACCTGGTATCAGAGAACTGACTATATTAGTTTTTGAATAGCACTAGCATAAAGATGGCTACGCTACAGTGATATATGGTAGCTACCAAATATTCTAGCTACACAAAGCTGCACTGTAAAAACAAAGGTGTTTCTAACACACCTTTAGGGATGTTATATCGCCCATTTTTGTGGGGCTCCCTCAGTCAGAGGTGTTTTGTTACACCCATCAGGTTGCTACAAAACTCTCACTAGGGTGTTTGGTAACACTGGATACAAAAACTCTGAACCTTTGAGGGGAGGGTATTGGGGGTGGGTGCAAGCATGATCACATCTCTAATGTCAAAGTCCTCAAAGGAAGCCTATAACTATTGAAATGAAATGATAACGCAATACATAACACAGTTGCGTTTAATGCTTTATTGTACCTTACTTGTAATGGTTACCGTTTTATATTAATAATCTAACAACCAAGCATCACATTTGATTGTGGGTTTTCACTACTTTTGACAAAAATACCCCTAAAGATGTGGGTGTAGCATAACACCCTTATAGGGTGTAATCGAACACCTTTGTTTTTTACAGTGTGGTTGTAGTT
Organism: Dysidea avara; assembly: GCF_963678975.1. Classification (NCBI taxonomy): domain Eukaryota; kingdom Metazoa; phylum Porifera; class Demospongiae; order Dictyoceratida; family Dysideidae; genus Dysidea; species Dysidea avara. The sequence goes on from NC_089281.1 coordinate 4,448,953, forward strand.
ATTGGTCTGTTTAGTGAAAAGAAATATTTATCTCCTCAGCATCATTTTATTTTCCCTTGTTGCAAAATCAGCTATCATGGCACCTTCAAGCATATTAAAGTTTCACACATATTAATACTGAACTCTTAAACGACCTGCAGTTATTTTCAAAATCCTTATACAAAGACAAAATCAATATGCTATTCAACAGAATCCTTACCTTTTAATGATCTATTTCACTGTTGGAGACAAATTAAATAATCCAATCAGCACAATCACGTGGCAAAAAAAAAATCAACTTACTGCTACATGAGAGATGTGACCACAACACAAATTCTTGAGATTTCTCATATGAATATAGCATGCCAGCTCAGGCTAATTTGTTATGGGGGCGTGGCTTAATCACACGTGCACCACGCTAATAATCAAGTGCAACCTTACAAAGACCGAGCAGATAGACAAAGAGTCTGCAAAGCGACTTGGATAATAATGTCGTCCCTTTCTCCCACTACGAATGTATCGTTTACGCTCAATGGTGGTAACGTGCAGGTGTCTAATGCAGACCCGAACACGACTTTGAACGAGTGGATCAGATCGCAGTATGGATTGTCTGGGACTAAAAAGATGTGTGGAGAGGGAGGTTGTGGATGTTGTGTAGTGTCTGTATTGAGGAAAGATCTTACCACGGGGAAAGACACTACCACATCTGTTAATTCTGTAAGTTCACATAACGAGCTAGAAGGCCGGCGCTAGCTAAAGTCATAATTATACTGTAGATTTGACTCAGCTATTCACCATGCATGCACTACACCATATCTATGTATATTGCAAATCGCAAGCATTGTTCGGTACAGCCTGGTATATATAGTAGCGTACTGAACTTTATCCGTGTTCTATTGTTGTAGAAATGCTGCACTACTTAAGTTGTGTTGATGCTTTTAGCTGTACATGTTATACTTCATGTATATACTTCAATGGTAATTTACTGCCTATTGTAATTTTAATTCTGTACTTTATCTGTATGCCACCTTCATTTTGAAGTTGTACAGTTATGGTAACTGTTAATACAGCTAACCACAGGTTGTACAGTCAATTAGCTATGTGTGTGCAAGGGTGACGGTGTGTGTTTATGTATATGCACATTCTCATTTGAAGTGCACTGGTGTTGTCATTTCACATTACTGAATGAATATAACTAACTACAGTTGTTATTATGTGTTATTTTTTCCAGTGCTTGTGTCCACTATATTCAGTTGAGGGATGGCAGATCACTACTGTGGAAGGAATTGGCAAGTAAGAGGGGAACCTCAAAACTAAATTGTAATGGATAAAATATTATTGTGTGTCCTTCTGTTGGCTCTATATATAGCTACCTGCCATAGACTGTTTCCTTTGCTAGTTTGTGTAGTTGGCACATTTCTTCTTATTTGTGGTAAATAAGTTAAACCAAAAGTTATGAACTCTTGAACTCTTGTTTAACTTTGTGTAAACTTTTGGTTTAGTCCATTTACCAAACTTGCCACATCTGCACTATACAGCTGTAGCTTTGTGATGCTCAATGCAAATGTCAGCCAATTTTAGTTGAAGCTTAAACTGTGGTAGTAAAGAGCAAGTGGCACCAATTAACATGTGGTTTGTAATGGTAATGCTGAGATCTACAACAATAAAATGTACAAGGGTTGATATTATGACATGTATATTTTATTAAGGAATTTAAATTTCAAGAGGTCATAAGGGATCACAGAAATAAAAGGTATTGAGATCACTTACGGCGCCTGCAGCTATACTCACTATAGGACAATTTGGCCTTGAAAATCCATTGAAATTTTCAAAAAAACCTCTGAAAAGTCAAAATTTCATTGGTGGCCCCAATGAATTTTTATTTCTGTAGTATTTTCATTGGACAAATCAATGAATATCCAATGAAAATAATATTCATTCATAAAATTTCAATGGATTTTCATAGGTTTATAGTATATACGCATTGAGCTGGATCCTCAAAACATTTAATAACTCATGGATGCAATTACACATGATCTTGAAATTAGCCCATTTGTGGCACTGCTTGACCCGCTAAAAATATTTCTAAATCTTTGCATTCAAATATCTGACACAATATTTATGGTCAATTAAAATTTTCACCATGCATTTCCTATGGGGAAACCATAAAATGCAGTGTCCTGTAATGGAGTCAAACCATGCATGTCTGTTGTTGACACCTTTGTTGTCACCACTAATCATCTGGTTGCCTGAAATGTTAACTCTCTTGAGAAAAAATTCACTTGTAATTTTTAGCTGTTTTTCAGAATCCAGTTCAACTTTTACGTATATGAAGATGTAATGAAATTTCTTGGCCACCCATTGAAATTTTGACTTTTTAGAGGGTTTTCAACATTTTCAGAGGGTTTTCAAATTGTTTATATTGGGTTTTCATGAGAACTCTTCCAGTAATGACTAGTAGACATTTGATATCTCTATAGCTATTTCAGTCATGGCTGACGATATGACTCAATTACAGATTAAATGTGACCCGCTCAGTAAAAACTGGCGGTTTTCACACATTCTTCAAATTCCATTTTATTACTTCTCCATTATCTATAGTAACAAAGGAGTTGACAGCCAAGGCATCAGCCTTTTGTGATGAATAGTCTTGGAGTTATAGCACTAGACAGTTGGAACAGGAATAAACAGCAACAATGCAGCAAATAAAATACATGCACTTATTTAATTGATCATAACTCGCCACTGAAACAAGCTACAAAGACAGAGTTTGGCTTAGTCTGTTTACCATGAACTGGCACATTGACCAAAGGTATAGTGTTTTTCCTGTACATCTCCATGTGGACAAAGAAGAAGGCCATTTCAACAATGAAATGACTATGGTAAACTTTGTTTCTATCGCATTGTAAATAAGCGTCCATAACTCACACACTGTATGCTGTACAAACACGAAACAAAGATTTTCTTTCTTCCAATGAATAGGAGAATCTGGTGGTATATATTGATCAGAGCTTTGTTTCAGTACATACTGAAGCAATTGAAACATTCATAAAATTTTTATGTAGGACACGTATTTTTACCCAATACATTTTTCATAGCAAACTAGAATTTTACAAAAGCAGCTGCTTTTCGCTCAGCGGGTCACAAACATCCAGTAGTATAGCTGCAGGTACAAGCAACCTCCCTTGTTAACAGTACTTTTTATTTCTATGATCCCTACTCTAATTTAAAGATTGTGATTTTCCCTTGTAGTTACATTTTTGTTCACTTTTTGTAATGTAATTAATTATGACTCATGAATTTTCACCACACATACCGTAAAATGAATTTCACATCTGAACATGTGTCCCAATTATCATTAATATTATTATTATTATTATTCTTGAAAAATGAAATAGCAATTCTGCTTTGTTTTCAGCTTATATATGAAGAACAATATGGGAATCACTGCAGTGAATCCAGAACTTACAGATGTTTATCAAAGTCATTAACGTGTTCTTGTGAAGTAATACCTATGTGCAGAAAGAAATGTGATGCAAAGGAATAAGTCCATGGTACATGTATTGTAGCTGTTGCAGCAAGCCAAATGGCATGTCTTAGACCTTTTTCAGTAAAGAAATTAGCCTATATATGGTGTTGAAAGCATCAAAAAAATTATCAGTAGAAAATTCAGTTTCAAAACATTAGAAACTTGTTAAAATCATGCCAGCTTGCTCTGAATGCTTGCTTGAGCTTGGTTAAGCTGTTGTGAAGGAGAGCTGAAACTAACTTAAGGGGTATTATTTTTTTGGTAGGAAAATTAATCTTTAAGATCCCTACTACTTTACTGTATGATAAAGGATCATTTGATAAATGATCAAGCAATGTATGTTAATTAAACTATTTATGTTGTATATTGCCATATTAATGGCTAGCCTAAAAATAATGGTAATTACATGCTTTGAAAATCTGAGTTGTATACAAAACTCACCAGTAATGGATTGGTACAGTGAGATGACAACAAATAAAGCATAACCAATGTAAATGTTTATAACAAGTACTGTTTTGTATCTCTGTTTACTTGTTTTGTTTGTACATCTCATTGCATAACTCATTTTGTGTCGTTATGCATACATCTATGATACTTATGTAGCATACAACTTTGAATTACTAGTGGGATGTGTGTCTATTAATGAACCAATGACAATATGCTTGCTGTACCTTGTTGTTCTTTTACTCTTTACCTCTTTGTAAGTAGTATTGATCTTCTTATATGGTTTGAGTATTTCGCTACTCAAGTACTTGTATCGCTAGGTGACGCAGAATTCCCAGAGCATTTATGCCCACTATAGTATGTTCATGTTGAGCTGAATCCTGAAAAACAGCTAAAAATTAAAAGTGGATTTTTTCTCAACAGAGTTAACATTTCAGTCAACCAGATGATTATTGGTAACAGTAAAGGTGTCAACAACAGACACGTATGGTTTGGCTCCATTACAAATTCGGGAAAGGGCTGTAATGGACAATGTGCTTATATGGCTTCCCCATAGGAAATGTATTGTGAAAATTTTGATTGACCGTAAATATTATGTCAAACATTTGAACAAAGAGATTTTGAAATATTTTTAGCGGGTCAAGCAGTACTACAAATGAGCCAAATTTCAAGATCGTGTGTAATTACATCCACGAGTTATTAAATGTTTTTGAGGATTCAGCTCAACGTGAACATACTATAAGCTAGGTGTTGTGATTATGATACAGTTGCTACACCTGTTGAAAAAGTTCTTCTACCATACATCAAGCAATTATTTTGATTTGTAATTTAGCCATATCTAAACTGTTTCCTTAAGTTTTGATGGTGGACAAACAATATCAAAAATTTAGTGTATTCTATATATGCCAAATTTTATCACCATTTAGTTCTCATGATGGATATCATCCAATACAAGAGAGGCTGACACAGTACAATGGTAGTCAGTGTGGATTCTGTACTCCAGGAATGGTGATGAACATGTACAGGTTGGTTGAATAGTTAGTGTAGATCAGTTGATGATGTGAGTGTAGTCTCCTTAAGGAGTCACCCGCACCTACCAAGCAGCAAATTGAAGATGCTTATGATGGAAACATCTGTAGATGTACAGGTTAGTAAGTATGGTTGGTGTTGATGTAATATCCACACAAAACAGCCAAGCTGTGAAAGAAAAATGCAACTTTTAAAAGCCTGGTTGTGAAATCAATAGTGGCAGCCATTTCTTGCCCACCACCTTGAGTTTCACATTTTTTTCAACCGGGCTTTCAAAGGTCAAACCTTTTTCATAGCCAAGCTGTTTTGTATGGATTTCATTTGTTATTTTTACTCTATATGGCCTAAAGCCAGCAATAAGCTGATTTTGGGGTCCTTTTACCCACGATTCTTCATATCTACAGACATGCAGAGGGAATTAGAATGGTCAGTCGACAGACATCTACTGAGCATATAAGGCATTTGTCCTGGCAAGCAAATTTAAGTCGGACAATGATTACATGACAACTTGTCTCACATTCCTATATATAGAAGTTATAAACCTACCTAGCTACAGCAGTAACAATAATATACCTAGCAAGTTATCTAGCCATTATAGTTAACTGTACAAAGTCTACACAGCCGAATTCTCAAGAAATAGGTACAGATGGAACTGGCAGCTGAAAGTGGGACGGAAATGATCAATAGAAAATAGTTAATAAAAACTCATTATCTTAATATATGTCACTAAAATTTTTCTTTGCATGCACTGTTTGAATTGTAGTGTTGCTGGATTATTCCACAAAAATGATCGAAATGCTCTAATACATACAGCAGTTGACGAATATTATAGCCATAATTAGCTAGTACTGAGATGCTGCAATTTTCTTGAAATCTTAAAACAGACTTAAATAATTAACTAAATACTTTGACAAAGGTAACAAAATTTACAAGAATTTTTATTGGTAGCTTTTTCTTATAAGTTTTGAGGCCCCTGGTTTGAATTCTAAAGCTTTTAAATCTTTTTACCCAGCGATGACTGTTCTATTAGATGACCCCACGATTTACAAGTTTGGTTTTTGCCTTGTTGTTGCTGTTTTTTTTTTTCAAACCATCAAAAGGTAATGCTACAATGGCTAGCCTATGTAAATACCAAATTTCAAGTTATTCCCATGAATGGTTTACCCTGTAGCCATGACAAAAATTCAATATCTTTATGCAAATAATGTTCATAGCACCATGGATATTTATCAGATTCATTGCAAACTAAGTAAATGAATTCACTTTATATGTTCTTTAAATTTCAAGGTAATTTAATTAATGTTTGCATTTATAAAAGTTTTGCAAAGTGTGCAAAAAGAATAATCTAGGTCCCAGCATACCCCTTAAGGAGAAAAAATGAAGAAAATTGAAACTTTTCACACCTATATCTTACGAATGACTGGAGCAAATTTAATCAAATGTGCTGTGTGATCTACCCTACCTCGCAGACAGCTATAATACAAAAATTGTATGCTCTGGAGAAGGGACCATGGAGCTATGCAGGCATGAAGATTGCATTTTCTTTCTTCCTATCAATATACTCACAGAGTGACACACATGTATTCTTGATATGTCTTGATGAATTGTGCATAGGATATCGTCCTATACTTGAGGCTATGAAATCATTTGCTGTTGATGCTGATCCAAAGGAAGGAGGGAAATGCATTGATATTGAGGTATGTTTGTGTGTTAGTGACTATGTTATATTATTGCATTACAGTAGTGGCCACTCTTTGTCCAGGTCAAGTAGATTTCATCCATATTAGAAAATATTCTTATCCGACTTTTTCTCTACAGCAAATATATAAGGGGTTTGGTTCCTCTTGCAACAAGGTGTTATATTTGACTTCATTTACACTAGCTCATGAAGGACTATGATGATTATGTCTGCATGAATTGGTACATAATAAGTTGATAAAAAGCACTGAGTATAATGCCAGAATTGGATAATGGCACATTTGTACATTTTGCATAAAAAAGAATGAATTATTGTAAGAATTACTGAAAATTGAGATACTCTAATAAAACATGCATTACATTATCAATTTGAAATATCTTAATAAAAAAGGTGCAAAGTTCTTTTGATACTCTAATAATGCAGTTAATGTAAAATTTATTAGGACACAGTTAGTACATAATAGTGGAGCACCTACAATGGAATATCATAAAGATCAAGTCAATCTGTAGAATGACTCGACATGACTATCCTCACATTTCAAAGTAACGCAAGTAGACTTTTACAACTGTCTTAGTGTTTAGATATTTTAGTCTGCAATGCTTACACGGACAGTTTAATTAATAGTTACAGAGTAATGATTATGAATGTATAAGGGGCTGCCAGCTGTGCTTCTGTTTAATTGCAACACATCACAACCTGAATCAAATTTTAATTGCAACGTTTTAGGCCAGTGGAATGCTCTGCTTAGTAACTATGACCTAATCTATAAAAGTAGGCCCCCTTGTGTTGTGTGTTGTATGTAGGCCTGAGTCACATATGCTCAAAATTTTGCCCAAACTGTTTTCAGAGAATTTTCCAAAATTTTCACCTATTATACTCTTCAGTGTTCCCATTATGCTTGTATTCTGCTCCTAGGTTAGCAAAATTTCTTACAATTATCTTGGAACATTTAAATCAGTGAATACTCTATTTGAGTATTTCACTACAAAATGACTGTTCTATTAAAGAGTATCAATCTATATACAATACATTTGGGTGTTCAATTGCAGTTTGTAGTTTCCACAGACTGCTATTTTTCATGATATTAAACTCCATAGTTTGAAATATCCACCTAATATGCTAGCATTATGCTATTATGCTGGCATATTTGAAGCAGGCCTAATTGTGTGTGTTTGCATTAAAGCGAATAATCATTACGGTTGTTTAGGACTTGGCTATTAAGAAGTGTGGTTCATCATGTCCCAAGTTGTGTGTCAGTGCAGGACAAGTATCATCAACATTGTGGTTTAGACCAAATGAAGTAGTAGACATCTTTACTGTGTTCAGCCAGTATCCTAATAAGAACATTAAACTGATCACTGGTGATACTGGAAGAGGTGAATGGATAGTAATAGTGTAGTTGTGTTTGACCATGTCATCTTGTAGGTGTGTTTAAGAATGAACCACTACCAGATGTGATTGTTGACTTGAAGACAATCAGTAGTTTAGCCAGTATTAGGGTTAGATGGTGTACTGTACATATAGTGACTATGTTATTATACTGTTGTACAGGTTGATGATAAAGTATTATCTATTGGTGCTACTGTTTCACTCAATACACTCATTGCTACACTGGAGTCACACAAAGACTCATCTCCTAACTCTTTCCCACACTTGGCTGACCACCTGAAGAAAATTGCCAACATAGCAGTCAGAAATGTTAGTACATTAATGTACTGTCTCACATGTTATCATATTGTGACTACATCAGATTGGATCCTGGGCTGGTAACTTGATGTTGACTCATGATCATCAAAATTTTCCTTCAGATGTTTTCACCATTATGGAGGCTGCTGGTGCTACTGTCACTGTTGGTAAGGTGAAATATAAAAGAGCATGTTGCAACAGATTATTGTGATGGCAGCAAAAATAGTAATAGTTTGTGCATATATAGCACTACATATCAGCTACAGAAATAGACTGTACATTTCAGCTCTCTCTGTGTGTGTGTGTGTGTGTGTGTGTGTGTGTGTGTGTGTGTGTGTGTGTGTGTGTGTGTGTGTGTGTGTGTGTGTGTGTGTGTGTGTGTGTGTGTGTGTGTGTGTGTGTGTGTGTGTGTGTGTGTGTGTGTGTGTGTGTGTGTGTGTGTGTGTGTGTGTAATTTTTCTGGGTGATAATTCAAAATTAGGGAAGATGGAGGGAAAACAGAAGTAAGTAATGTTTATCATGGCATGATAGTTGTTAAAAGGCATTCAGCAGAAGTGAATTTTCTGGAGCTATTAAGTTGAATTGAAATCCATTTTTGCATGTACCACCAGATCCAGTTTTAATTTGGTTATCTTAATATACGTCGGTTTGGCTAATTTTTAAACCACAAACTAGTTTCCACAGCTTCATATACATGTACAATTAGAAAAACTGATATTAGAAGGCAAAATATCACTGTACATGTAGATAGATAAAAATCTGATTCCCATCAATTAGGTAATTTTAGTGTTGAAAAACATATCAGTTGAGCTCCTATCAGGATGTTTGGTGTAGGTTAGCATGGCAGGGAAAGGGTATTAGAAGAAACATTATAATAATGTACAGGAGTAGCCAGTAGTTACTTTATTGACTAGTTTACGTAATTGCTCAAAACCAACTAAAATGGAACATTTACAGTGCAGATTGTCATCCAAATTCATGAAGTTGTACAACAAGATCCAGGTTGCCCAGTGTTCACCAAAACTTCAAACTGCTCATGTGGCCCACAGAACCTGCAGCCAGCAAAAGCAGATGGCATAACATTGGATTTTGACAGTGAAATTTAATAACATAATTTATGTACTGGTACAGTAGTAAAAAATCTGTCACAGGCAAAAAGATATGTATTAATCCCAGGGTTGGTCACATAACGAGGACTACGCTGGAATAATAATCATGTGGAGTTACATAATGTGTGTTAATTAAACTTTATAGCATCATCATCACAGAGTGCATCTCACTCACTAACTGACTTCCTCCAGTTGGACATGAAGAACAAGGTTAGTGATGTACACTACAATGTGATGATAGTGGATATGGTACAGGTGATCACTTCACTGGTCATACCATTCTCTACTGCTAACACTGTAATGAGGACCTTCAAAGTGATGCCTAGACACCAGGTGGGTATGGAGTTGTTATTACACCATTGTTACCTGTGATCATTTCTATTAGAATGCTCATGCCTATGTCAATGCTGGTTTCAGTTGGTCAGTTGACTCCAGTACACATAAAGTACAAGGTTCTCCCTCTATTGTGTTTGGTGGGCTACAAGCTCATGCTGTAAGTATAGCATAGACCATATCAACCAAGTAGTGCGCAATGTTCAAATAACAGCTAGTGATTAAACAGCTGTGATACATGTGTATTGAATGTTATATGAAAACTGGGACAGCTAGCTGAAGTATGATCTTTCAGGCTTAATCACAAATTTGCAACTGATATTAAAAATTTATGGGCATTTGCATCACTATACAGCCATTCTATTGCAGGCCAACTTTTTTGATAATTAATAGACATTTTAACTGAATATTTGAGTGACTGGTAATTGTGTCTTAATCTTGTGCTATATAGTTAGCAACACTTGTTTGGCTTTTGCCTTGTAACTCAGCAGTTGTTGCTTCAATTCTTGTAAGTTACAAAAGTTTAAGCTACTGTATACTGGTTAAACCTATATAGACAGAAGTTATTTCCATAAGTGACTTACCCTGTAGATGTACTAAAAATTTGGTCTGGAGTACAAAAACATAATCATCTACAATTGTCTGAGATTAACACCAAACTTGAATAGTAAACTTTTCCTGTGTATATTCCTTAATTGTGATGGATTTAAAAGTGATTGATCATACTATAGTATTGTATTTTGTAGCATAGAGCATGTAGAGCAATTTATAGGCCAACAATGAAGAAACAAATCAGATTTTAAGGGGTTCCATTTCGGGATTACTTAAAGTGATTTTTCTTAAACGTGGTATGTGGACTGCTGAAGATATAGAGGGCATGTGTATTCTTTTATTTGAGGAGATACCACAGAGATTGAACTCATTTGTGTGAAACTTCTTTTTGAATGCTCTTTTATTAATACCACACTAGTATGGCACACTAATTTTCTTGGTTTCAAGACATGCTATCGTGTGTCTTGATTTCTTCTGTTTCACTGAATATTATATTAGGGCGTCACTGCTCTACTTAAATGTTTCAGTTGCATAATTCACACATTTGATACTCTGTTATTACTTTACATACTTTGATAGTTTACCACGTTTGTAAGAAACAAAATTTTTATGGGTTTACAAGTAAGCAATAGCATAACAACAAACTGATCATTTCTGTAAAGGGCACATGTGACTTGCAGTACTTCATCTAGGCCATATAAAATTTAAACATAAAATTCTTAATTGTGAAGAACTGTAAGTGGGTCAGGTCATTCGGATTACCCCTGATATTTGGGTGTCACATTTTGTCTGGCTCAAGTTGGTCTCATCCACTTTATTGAATATCTGGGTCTGATCCAGATGAGATCACATGTGGTCATAAATTAGCATGCTCAATTGAAGGAAATGCAGGTGAACATACTCAAGAATGGAGCCACACCCACCTGTATATTGCTGTCTGTAGGAATACGCACAGCCATGCCCACTTTTTGTGGGCATGAATGGCATCGATGCCTATACTTAATGGGATTGAGTGTTGTTGCTTGTAGGTAACTAGTCTGGCATCAAGTGTACCCATGCACTTATGGGAACTGTAAGTTGCTGTACTGTAGCTGTAGACTTACACCCACTTATCAACCTTTGATAATGTGTGTTTTTGTAGTTACTTCTTTCTTGCAGACAATCCTTCATAATAAATTGTATATAGATGCAAGGCAACCACAGAGCTTGGGATTTGTGGACTTTAATCTAGCTTTTGACATACGCCTCTGTTTTAGCCAAACTGGGTCAGATCTGGGTCTCACCTGGATTATTATTCAGGTCAGTAGGTCAAGCAGTGCTGATCCACTTACAACCCTGGTGAAGAACCTGAACAGTTAAAGTATGTGCAAGTTAGCATGGCTATTTTCTGAAATGCAGTTTAAGGTACAGATTCTGCAGCAATTGGGATATGCATTGCACATTTTTTTTTTCTGCTAAAACCTAAAACATGATTGAGTTCTGTGTTCATTCCTGTACATATAAAAATACTTGTTTGTCACACATTGATATTGGCCTACCTTGCAATTGTTTTACATAACATACTACCATGTGTTTTGAATTTAATGTTTGTGTATGTAGTAGTACTCTATATTTTGATGATTTGTAGGTTCATGCTACAAAAACTGAAGCTTTTATGGTTGGAAAATCTCTGACTGACTCTGCCACTTTACAAGGTACTAATGCAAGAACATAGTTACAAATACATCTACAAACTGTGCTTACCTACAGGGGCAATGAAGGTACTTAAGGAAGAGTTAGTAGCTACAACAGTACCACCTGAAAGTAGTGAAGCTTACCGGCTTAACCTTTCATATGGCCTGTTTTATAAGGTACATGTGTTTCTTGATGTTTACATGCGTATGTTTTAGACTAGAATACTTGCACACTTTATAAACAAAGGTTTAATGACAATGAAAATTTTAATTATTTGCGCACTGACAATTTTGTATTTTTTTGCTTCTGAACTGTTATAACTAACAAGCCATACGGTATAATCATTCCTATAAAACTATATATCAAATTACTCGCTATATAGAACAAGGAATTCAATTATCTACCATATAGCTGGTAATTTTTGATGGGGTTTTATTTTCGGATATTTCGAAGAGGCGCTTCTATTCAAAAATAAATTCCCACATCTGGTTGTTCTTCAAAAATAAATTTCCACAAGTGAAAGCAATGATCCAACTTTCAGTGATTCACTTGTGTATTCTTCGGGATTCTTCGAACTTTAGCTCAGTATTACTGATGATAATTGGTAAACTGTATCATTATTGTGCCAATCGCCAGAAAACAGGTGATCCAGAATGGGATCCAGAATGGGAAATGATGCCGTCCACTCTAGAATCTATGGTAGATAGCTAGCTAGTTACGACCGAGTGCAATTGAGCCAATGAAGTACTCCACTAGAGACTCCCCCAGCTTCTCTCCAGTGCAAAGGGATGGGGATTATTCCATCAGTAAGTCAGGTTTTGGCAAACATTCACGTATCTTCCATAATTAGTGATGCGAATTTCCGTTTATTTGAAATCCACCGGGACTTTGAAATATACATTCTTCAAAATTAAAATCCTTCGAAATTCAGATTTTTGTTGTGTGAAATTTTCTGCAACCCGCTATACTGTAGTTGTTGCTTACACCATGGTAACCACAAAGCCATTATACAGTGAAACCTCACTTAGTGGCCACCTTATTGATAAAGCCACCTTGTTATTGTGGGCAGGTCCAGAAAGTCCAGATGTATCTCAGGGGCGGATCCAGGGGGGTGAGCTTTGGGGGCTGAAGCCCCCCCCCCCTTCATATTTAGGCTTTACTTGATCAATATGCTGAGTATTATAATGAAATTTTGTCTTAGCATAATTATATGATCACTAATAATACAAATACTCATAAAACCACCTTATAAACATCTTTCCAAGGTATTATCAGTGGATTTATGCTAAAGTTTATGCAACAAGGACCTGGATCAGCATTGGAGGTGTACAAGATCGAGATACTCTAATAGAGCAGTCAGCTAACTACTCTAATAGAACATTCACTGGAAACATGTAGTTGGTTCTGTTATGGAATTTTTCTAAATCTGCCTGCACCTATACATACAATGAAGTACATTGGTCTGTTTAAAGGGCTTCATTCATCTACCTGTGTAGTTAATATGTATGGCAATACTTAATTCAGGTACACAATTTCCATTGAAAATGCTCTCAGATTCAATCTTGTATTGTTCAAATTTCAAAATTTTCCACTTTCAGCATTATTATTCTAACATGTACCTATTCAGTGTTGTGCAATTGTGAGAGGGTGCATCATGTACTTGGTTGTCTGTACCTACCCAAACTTTTCCATTAGCAAAATGCTTCAGAGAGCCATACCTATAATCTAAAGGCAGTATATAAAATGTCTACAAGCAGAAAATATTATGAATTTTATGTGGAAATGTCTCCAAATTGCAGTATTTTAGCATCTATTTTTCAAACTTTTCCTGGGAGCATGCCCCCAGATTCCCCTAGTTCCAGCATGTTTTGCATACCTCTACCCAAGAGATTAGTACCTTGAGTTAACCCCCCCCTTTTATAAATCCTAGATCCGCCCCTGTATCTTCCATACTATTCCATTGATCTAAATTTCATTATAGGGCCACCTCATTAATAAGGCCAGTGGCCACATACCACAGGACCAAACTGATGAAACTAACACAATATCCCCTCAATAAAGATGCCAGCTGAGTGGGTATCATTGTTCCTAAGTACTTACTTAAAATCTGTGCCTATAGTTCTGGCAATATACTTCATGCTTATACCAGCCATTATGCCTCTTGTAATGCTATAGTAACTACCTTTCACTGTGATGAAATTCAATAGAGTATGTGTGCCAACTGTAAATTGCTATTACAACAACTTGTTTGTTAAAAGCGTTGATAATAAGACCACTTTGATTTATGGCCACATTAATAAAGGTTTCAGTAATAGGGCCACCTCACTAATAGGGCTACTAATTGTGGGTCCCATAGGTGGTCCTATTAATGAGGTTTCACTGTAAAGTGTAAATAAGTGAAACCACATGTATGTCAAATCTCAGAGCTTAAATTAACAGTCTGTTACTGTTTATAATAACATAATGAACATCGCTACAGTTGAAGTGGTTATCTCCAAGTCTGGATTTTGAAAATTTAAGCAAGCATGCATATATGCACAAGGCTACCGATTCGAGACATACAAAATAAATAACACATCATGCTAATCAATATAATTCATCTCCTTATTGTTTTTCTTCATTAGTAGTGCCATTATCCCTTCGAAGAATTGTCTACAGTGATAACTACAATATAAGCGCAGGGGCTATTACAGTATTCAATAGAAGCATAGCACTTAGAAAATGATGCTACGGGCATTTGTAATCAATTCTGCCATATGGCAGTGAGTTCGTTAATTATAATTGTAGAACAACTTTTAGTACCCTAATCAGGCCCAATATTAACTCAGGTCTAATTAAAATTAGAACATTTTTGCAGCCATACAAACCTCACAGCATACAGAATAAGTGTAACCAGAATACCTCTGAGGATATAAGTATTATGCTACTTATGGTTATACTATTCTTTGTATATAAACATCTCTGATTTTTTATTTTGTAGTTCTATCTTGCCACTATTCCTGGTCACATCAGTGACAAGGTGAAATCAGCTGCTGTTTCATATGTGAGGCCAGTGTCTCAGTCCTACCAGTCTTATGACACTGTCAAGTCAGAGTATCCTGTGACTGAGCCAATGACCAAGTTGACTGCTAAACTACAAGTGTGTATGTTAGTGTGTGGTAAGTTATGATAAGGATCATGTTGTAGGCATCAGGAGAGGCACAATATGCTAGTGATATGGTCCAACCTGATCAACTTTCAGCTGCTTTTGTATTAGCAACAATGGTATGTGTATTGTAATGTGTGATTATATTGTTATGTGGCAAGCATGTTAAAGGCTAATGCTACAATTGAAAACATTGATGCTTCAGACGCACTGGTAGGATGGTAGTTTTTCTAATTGATCATGTATCTAATCTAGTCCTTTCATTAGCAAATGCCAGGAGTAGTGAAGTTTCTGTCAGTTAAAGATATTCCGGGAAATAATTCTTACTTTGGACCACCTCTGGCACCCTTTGAACAAGAACCTGTAAGTATGCAATGTAGTTATGTATGATGAATTTATATACTGCACTTCAGCATGAACACCTATGTTTCATTATTTGTGTGTAGAACTTTACCAAAACTATGCATATACTTTACACATAGCTCTATAACCACTATATGCACTGTTCAAACTACTTATAAACTATCACAGCAAAACTACAAAAATACATATGACAAGCCATTCATCAAACAGTACAGTATAGTACTGTATACCAAAAATGATGCAAGCCGCCTAAAATTCCGCTTTTAAAAATTATCCTAGATACGTACATCTAACATGATGAAAATAATATGCAAGGGCTTCAGAGTAGGTGTGACCAGTGAGGCCAGAGCCTCACCACTTTTTGGCTGACAAAAAAAAAGAAAACTTGCAAACTTGATAAAGGTAAAACTAAAAGTAGTGAACATGGAATACTTAGCATATGTTTAATGGCAGAAACAACAACCTGTATTTCACTCAGGACCTTGACTTTGTCCGTATTAAGCACCTCTAAAAATAATTATATATTTGACTTTGGGTCTACTTTGGAAATAAACTCAAATGGTAAGATTAAGTGTTAATTAGGTACTTTTTAGATTACTGACCAGTTTTATCATTGAACACTTGTCAGGTCAACTAGCTAGTTAGCACCTTTCCCACAGTACTCCAGCCCAAAGCTTCCTCCAGATAACATCTCAGAGTGTGTGCAGTCTCAAAATTTTCCTGGGGGCATGTCCCCAGCCCCCCTAGACTGAGCCTTACCACTTTCACTTTTACTCTGATGCCCTTGCCTTTATGAAATAATATTAGTCCATCTAACATGAAATACAGCATCAATAACAAGAAAACACTTACAGGTGGCCAGATATAGAACTTTATAAAAAAACCACCAAAACTTGCTAATCTGCCTGCCTGCCTGCCTGCCTGCCTGCCTGCCTGCCTGCCTGCCTGCCTGCCTGCCTGCCTGCCTGCCTGCCTGCCTGCCTGCCTGCCTGCCTGCCTGCCTGCCTGCCTGCCTGCCTGCCTGCCTGCCTGCCTGCCTGCCTGCCTGCCTGCCTGCCTGCCTGCCTGCCTGCCTGCCTGCCTGCCTGCCTGCCTGCCTGCCTGCCTGCCTGCCTGCCTGCCTGCCTGCCTACTTGACCGCAGTCGCAAGGCTGGAGGCCAAACTCGAAGCAGTGAATGGCCACCATTTTATGCCACAATTACAAACTCACCAGTTGGGTGTGCCTTTTGGGGTTCCAATGCGTGTGTGCCCTCTGTTCCTTGTCTTTCCTTTTATCTTCAGTCTTCTTCCCTTCTTCATGTAATGAAACCATATGCATATTGAGGTATTCCTTGAGCAGCATAATGTTATTTAGATACTGTAATCCTATTGAAGTGCTTATGCCCTGTAACTTCACAATAGGTTCAATGCCCCGCCTATTATCAAGATCTTGGTTGATTAATAATGATAGAGCGCCAAGTCCACACCTCTTAACAATCTATCATGATGATACACCCCATTATTATTGTCCTAGCTGTATTCATAATGCTAGCACAATGAAATAGTGACAACCCCCTGGTAGAAAGGCTGACTCGAGATACTCTAATACAGCAGTCACCCTAATAGAATGATCACACGTGTATAGCTGTATGCTATAGCAAAAATACCAAACAGCCTAGTATATCAAAAATTACTAATTTAGAAATAAATAGGGATCCAAGCAATAAAAGTAATGAAACAATAGATGATTGGTGGTATTATAGCATAGCTCTGTGGGAAACCCCTGCTTTGGCATTGAACAAAATGATTGTTATAACATGCCAAAGTAGGGATTTTCCCACCAAGCTATGCTGTAATACCATCCTTGTTTCACTACTTTTTATTACTTGTATCCCTACTTTAAACTAATATACTAGTTAGCTACAGTGTATATAGCATACACTAAGGTAACTTATAGAACTTTGCGTGGGCGAGATCAAAGGAAAAAGTGTACTTTAAATTTCATAAAGTACACTCTCAGCCGACCAACAGTGCTTCATGACCACAAAGAGTGCTTTATTGCACTGCAAAGAGTGCTTTATTGCACTGCAAAGAGTGCTTTATTGCACTGCAAAGAGTGCTTTATTGAACGAATAAAGCACTCTTTGCAGTGCAATAAAGCACAGTTGCCCACATGCCTTAGTGTAGGTTAATAGCCTGCGGGGCTCACGCCGGTACGGCTAATCACCCACACCGGTGAAGGCTGATAGCCTCGCCGCGCTGAGTGATCAATCACCCCAGCCAATACGAGTTTTACCACTGGATCGCTTTTATAGACATACCTAAATGCTTCGATGATGGGTGGGAGAAGGTAACGTTGCTGTTACGTTTGTTAATGTAAACGGACAAGTCCTGGAGATATCACAGAATTATTTCACTGTGACTCACAATAGAATCGATTGTGGGTTGCGAGCAAAATCTGCCAAAATACGCAATGAGCGTCTACCATGCCAAACTATGGTGAAATACATGTGAGTTACTTTGTTAAACTAGTTCGTGTGCGTTCAGGCTGCTAATAGTTAGTGCAACGCGAGTTAATTACGAGTAGGGATGCGGGAATTATGCCCGAATAATTTCGGGAATAATGATGGGGTAAAAGAATTGAGCACTATTCCAGCATTTTGATGCAATTTTAGAGCATAATTGGCATAAAAATAAATTAAGATCGAGATACTCTAATAGAGCAGTCACTTACTCTAATAGAACAATCGGCGTGGAATATTTCGTTACCCATTATACTAGTAACTGAGCATCTTGCTAGCAAAAAAGCTTTTCTGACGAATTGACACAGCTAGATTTAGTACTTTAAAGTCTTGCTGTACAATTTACTTACTAAAGAGAAGAACAAGTTATAAAAAGTAGGAATAATTTTGGGAATAATGAGTATTTTTGGGAATAATAAAAGGCATAATGATAAGTTTTTAAAAGAAATTCGGAATAGAATAATGATGAAAATTTTGAGCATAATTCCCACAAGCCTAATTACGAGTCCGGTGAAGCTACACGACTAGAAAGTTCTATAAATCATTTAAAGCATATACATAAAACACAGAAGTACTTTTTAAGCTTGAACACTTGTTATATTGGTTTAATTGCCATCAAGCAAATGACAGTTTGTATTTATCTGCACATTACAGATATGTGATTTTGATAGTGATTATTGTACATTTCCTCACCTGTATGTACAGTATTTTGGTAAAGATTTAAAAACTTGATATGTACCACAGGTATTTGTTGTTGATGAAGTGGCTTTTGCTGGCCAAGCAGTTGGTATTATTGTGGCAGGTGAGGGATGGATCATTTTATGTGTATACTATAATGAGTAATATTCATGTAGACACTCAAGCTAATGCTGATCGAGCAGCTAAAATGGTGAAGATCCAGTACAAATCTAAGGGTAAACCAATACTGACCATATCTGAGGCCATTCAGAACAACTCCTTTTATGACTTTCCTGGAAAGGAAAGTATTCTGACTGTAGGAAATGCACATGGTTTGTGTGTGTGCGTGTGTGTGTGTGTGTGTGTGTGTGTGTGTGTGTGTGTGTGTGTGTGTGTGTGTGTGTGTGTGTGTGTGTGTGTGCATGTGCGTGTGTGTGTGTGACTGCAGAAAGTATTTATACCTTAATTACAAATGAACTGTGTTGTATTAGATGCTATGTCAAGCTCAGCCCATACCATATCTGGTAACATATCATGTGGTACACAGTATCACTTTCACATGGAAACACAGGTATGGTGAACATGTGTATACATGTAATTCAACAGTATGCTCCACTTTTATTGGCTGCAGACCAGTTTGTGTATTCCTGAAGATGACAGCTACACAGTGTACAGTTCCACCCAGTGGCCTGATGCTTGTCAAGTGGCAGTATCTGATGTTCTAGGAATACCAAATAACAAGTAAAGTTTGTGAATTAAATGCAGTGCTTTAAGTGTTGTTATATTTAGTGTGAATGTTTCTGTGAAGAGAGTAGGTGGTGGATATGGTGGTAAAATTACTCGTAGTCACCAAGTAGCTGCAGCATCTGCCCTTGCAGCATACCACACCAGACAGTAAGTAATAACATGTTCAGCTCTGTGATATATGATGTCCACAATTAGTCCAGTGAAAATTCACTTGGACATTGACACCAACATGAAAATGGTGGGAAAGAGATTCCCATACTATACAACTTACCAGGTGAGGAAATCTTCTGCTGTCACTAATTGTACGGATTCGTTTGGTTTATGGCTACAGGCTGGGTTTGATAATGATGGTACCATTAATGGTATTATAATGAATATTTATGGAAACTCTGGATGTTACAATAATGATATGCCAATTACTGATGGCATGATGTTTATTGACAATGGTATGGATTTGTAAATGTGACCTAAATCAGTCTGGTAGCCATTCCAATTAGCATGATTTGACAAATGATAACATGTCCTATGAATAAATTTGTGGCCCTTGCATACCACAATTCTGTGGCCAAGTTTCATTTCATTAAAGAGTTAAGAAGTTATAAGTTGTCAAATTTGGAAATCCGGATTGGCTATAAGACTGGTTTGGGGTCACAAATTTAATACATTGCAAAATCTTTGATATGCAACTGTATGTGGCTATATATAGTCAGTCAATACTAACTTTCTATGTTTGTTGAGATTGCATAACCAATATTATTATGAAATGTGTGTAATTGGCTATATTTACACTGTTCTTCAGTGTGTTTGCACTTCCTCTATACAGCTTATCATATTCCCAACTGGCTTATTACTCCAAAAGCAGTTAAGACAGACACTCCTTCTAATACAGCTTGTAGATCTCCAGGTGAGTGTGATTGGTTAGTACATGTTTACATATGTAGTCCATAGTTATGGAATTGTTCTGCCCTCTTTTTACTGTACATGTACAATGTGTTTTTGGACCAAAAATCAAAACCCACATTCAAGGTATTTTAAGTGGGAATTCACAGATAAGTATGATAAACACGGATCAGAGTCAAGTTGAGATCAATTAATAGATACAAAAAACCTGAGTAGCTGTTAGGGACCGGTCGATTTTGCCGCAGAAGTTTTGCCAAAATGGGTGGGTAAAAGCAATGAGCAAAATGCTGGTATATTGGGTGCAGTTTTTGTGAAGTGGACATAAAAATTGCACAAAAGATCGAGATACTCTAATAGAACAGTCAGATGCACTAAAATATTGACAATGCATAGTTAATTGTTACAGGAACAAGTGACATTTGAGATACCCTAATAAAAAAGTCACACATGTTAAGCACTATTAGCTAGCTTCTTGCTTTACATGTTAGAAGTAATTGCTGATCGAGATACTCTAATAGAACAGTCACTTTAAGGCGAAACTGTAGCTTTGCAATTGGAAATATTCAATTAACAAAGATCAGTGCTGAGCAAAATTTATAATCCTTGAGCAAAATATGGAGCATAATAGGAGGAAAATAAAAGAATTGCTGGAAAGAAAAATAGGTGGGGAAAAAAGCAAAATAGACTGGTCCCTAGTAGCTGTATAATTATGGATACTGTTAACCTCATGCACAGCCTTGTGCTTAAGGTTTATTTCAACATGTAATAATTTTTTATATGTATTCTGGCTGTACTAATCAAGGCACACGGTAGTGTGTCATGTGGTTAAGAAAGCCGGCCTGCCACACCGTGGGTATATTTACAGGAAGAAAATGTGATTTTCATGCATACGTCACTCCATGTTACCTTCTTGAATTGGAATCATTTTTTTGTGCAGCAAATGCCCTCCACCATCAGCACCTCACATATCAAATTTAAGCAAGATTACCTTATCCAATCATGAAATACAAGCTTCAACTTAATTTCTTCTTCATTTAGGAGGCTAAGAGGGGATTGTTCTTTTTCACACTTTACAGAAACCATTATAAAATGCAAATATGCTGCTCAATTTCTTGAACTTTGGTGAACTTTAAGAATGTATTGTGGCAAAATCACATACCAAGTTTGGTGCAAATCTGATAAATATTCATAGAGCTAGGGATGATTATTTGCATTTAAAATGGCCAACTTGTTGTCATACTTCCAGGGTAAATCGGTTATGGGAATAACTTAAAAATCAGTGCACATTAAGATTAATCATTATAGCTCAAACCTTTTATGGTTTACACTGTAAAAGAAATTACACTGATAGCTACAGAGTTATGAAGCAAAAACTAAACTACGGTATTGGTGAAACTGGGAGGGGAATGGGAGCAGGAGTTTGATAAAACCGGAAGCTGGAGATCAAGTGCACTATACTACAATGAAGCATCATTTCACAACAAAACAGCCTTCTTAATTTAAAAGAGGGCTCAGAGGTACATGATCACCCTAAACATTGTCATAATGTCATAGTCTACAGGCGAACTGCAGATTGTAAATGCTTGTTTTATACAAAAGATTGAGATACTCTAATAGAGCAGTCAACCACTCTAGTAGAACAGTGAGTGAGTGAGTCTCATTTTTATGTCTGCAAGTAGCTAGTAAAAACACAGTGAAAATAGTTTAATGGTATTGCCTAAGAGCTACAAACCTTCCAGGGGCATCATAGCTAACCCCAGAAAGTCATGCATCCATCAGCGCCTGTACAATGTAGCTGTATCAAGAGCTGTATGCCTCAACTCCATGTCTAACTTACATTAGCTTTCGATGCTTATAAACAGTGTATTAAAGTCCTTTACAATAATATTGGCAATGTTAATCCTCTCTCTCTGTGATTTGTTCTACTTGACTAATAATTTTTTATTTGTTTAATGGGGTTATATAACAGCAGCAGTCTTTTCACTGCTCCACTATGTTGCCTTATATTTGCATTTCCAAAATTATATCTGTTCTTTTTCTTTTGTATACTGAAGTAGCCTAGCCTTATCAAATTAGTATCATAGCCTTATGTCCCTTCCTGTACACACAAAGTTGGTAATTCCCAACTGGACTAACAGTATGTTGGCAGAATAAATAAGATATGGGAAAGTGGAGCTGGTCAAAGAATGCATGTGGGCAAACTTAAGCAGTAAAAGTTACAAATGGCGTTGAAGCAAATCAGTTACAACATACAAGCTGACATTCTATAATGCTCCCTGAAAAGTTTCAATTCAGAAACTCTGAGGTAATACTGTCAGACAATTTTTACTGTCTTGTTACAAATAAATTAACTTGATACTGGCAGACTTAAAAATGAGACTCTTGCAGTTGACTGTTCTATCGATTTTCCAAACCTGTAGACTATGACAATGTTTGGGGATAAACATGTACCCCTAGGTTGAATCAAGAAGGCCTAATTAGATGTCTCATTGTTTTAGACTTTTAGTGCACATGAGCTCCCAGTTCCCATGCAATCTCCCACTCCTACTCCCATTCCCCTCCAGGTTTTACCAATACCCCGAATAGAACAGTCACCATGAAGGTAAAAAAGGCACATGAAAACTGTTGAACAACATTCGAATCAGATATCTCCATAGTGAACACCCTAATCCTTAGCCACTGAGCTGCTGCTATCACATTTTCTATGTTATTCTAATAGAACAGTCACTAAAACTCCTAATAGACAAATATGCATACCTATGTAGGAATTTACTTTGTTATAAAGCATTACTGCAAATAAATACAGGCACTACAATGCAGGTACTACAATGCAAACTTTATACAGCATGAACAAGCAAGCGCAAACTTAATTGTAAAGAGCAATAGCTAATTGATTATTGCATAACTAGATCCTTTGGCTTTGGTATCAGATCAGTAGGTAATTTAGTATATTGGTAGAGCACTAGTTTTTCTTATATTATCATCATTAATTTAAGTGTATATGACAAGCCTCAAAGCCAGTCTGTGGTTGAATGGAGATATTTAGAATACAAAAAGAAATAGAATCCATGCAAAACATCCAAGCTGTATAAAAGGGTGTGGTCCTCAAAAGTCTGGATGTGAAATCAAAGGTGGCAGCCATGAAATAGCTAAAATGATGTTAATGATGATATATTTAATAATGACTGCTTTTGAAGGCCGTACCCTTTTTGTACAGCTTAGTTGTTTTTGCATGGATAGTATTTACAGTAAACATTGACTTGATAATAAAACTATGGTCACATCAAACACAATATCCAATGATGTGCTTTATATACACAACTATAGTTTAAAAGAAATCTCAAACATAATATTATACTACTATTTGTCATAATAGGAAGCCTTCCAGCCATATTCATGATTGAGTCAATTATGGAACATATTGGGGAAGCATTAGGAATACCATCAGAAACTGTTAAACAGAAGAATCTTTATGAGAAGGGACAGGTACAGTATACTCATACTGTACATGATTTGAATAATGTACTCAGTTATCCAAACCCCTTTGGACTAAGGGTGATCCATAAGTCTGAAAAGTCCATACCTCTGAAACTGTCAGTATTATTCAACTACTCTAATAGAACAGTCACTACTCTAATAGAACAATCATTTCTGTAGTTTAAGAATCTGGATAAGTGGGGTCCGGATAACTGAGGTTCTACTGTACACAGTAACAATAATTATGCGTTTACCTGAGCCCCCACCAAATACAGTGATATTAAATAGGTGAACATGTGTTCACTCCCAATGGTTATGTAGCATGTTGTTACGTTGTAAACTTATTTGTACATCTAAATCATCTGTACTACATGTATGGGGTATTTTTAAAGCCTTATAATTCACTTGCTTTTACCCATATCAAAGCGAATTTTGATAAACAGTTTTAGTGTTTAAAAGACTTTGCAGCGTGCTACTAAATGTTTGGGCTGCTGGTCCATGTAACAAAAGTTATCAATTAAAATCAAGGCTCAACTGACTTTTATGTGCCACTGCTGATAAGAGCATGTAAAGTGCTAATGAAAGTGCTAATGAAAATAGCTGTACAAGTAGACATGTCTACACATGTCTGACTAGCTTGGTGGTTTGTATATGCATATATTGCCATGTAAATGCTTTCCTCTCTTATACTTTATTTTAGGTTACCCCATATGGAGTACCACTGAACTACTGCAATATTAAAGATATGTGGACAAGTATGTTAACCCATGCACACACATACTCTCAATTTTACAACAGATATCAAACAGAGTGCACTTAATGTTGTTTCCAACTCTGTAACACTAAGTATGTGTAAGTTACAGTGCTTTGTCTGATGATAAGTTGCCTACCAGTCTAACAGGCCACTAGTAACAGGTTGAGTTTAACTTAACAAAGCCACTAAAGTATATGTGCATGTACATTATTTTTATAACAAAGTTAAAGTAAATAAACAGGATTTATAATAAGTTGCTACATTAAAGGGCTTTGGCTTACATTACTGCTGAACCAAATGTTGTACAAACGTAGTGGATAAAAATGAAGAAGAATGAATAGTCTCTTTAATTGTCTCTTTAAAAGTGTGTAATTCTTTTCCACATCCATATCCCATGCATACTATAGATTACAAACATGAAGATAGCCACATCATGCTGGCATATCATACAGTACAATAGTACTGTATAGTAGGGACCACAAAGGTGTGGGCATGGCCCATGAAAAACATTACCCAAAAACCAGCCTAACTTTTCCCTGATGATGATGAAGCAGTATTGGTTAGGTTCCTGACGACGATGAAGCAGTATCGGTTAGGTAAAACTAAGCCGAAACAGGCCTTCAAATCAACCCAGAATGCTTTCAACAAGTTGCTATGAATTTTTTTAAATTATAAAATGAAATTGTCTACTGACTGACTGAGTAATTGACCAACTGACTGACCAAAGCATAACTTGATAATGGCTAAAGCTACGGGTTTGATTTTTTCACTGTTTGACATTATTTCAGCCAGACACATGCCTTTTGGCATACCACAGTATGCACAATGCATTCTTCATGGACTTACCAGTGTCCTTTTTTGTGTCCCACGTATCTTTGCTGACAGCAAATGGTGTCAATTTGGCATTAGCGTGTGATAGCTTCCCTTTGTAATAGAAATCGTCCGTATTTATCATAGTGGCTACTTTGATTGCAGAGGTGTTTTTCGAACAGTTCTTGATTCATAATGTTATGTAATGGGTTGAACATTACTGACAATGAAGTGTAATGGATATCTCACTTTTCAGATGATAATTGACAACTGGAGTGCATGGCACCATTTTTTCTTTTGATGTGGTATGCGTGGGTTCACCATTCATAATAATTTTATATCACAAAAAAGTTAAGAAACACATACACAAAAGAATGGAATTTTCAACTAGAGTAGGGACCATAGCACATCAATAAAAATACTGAAACAAGCTGGAGTAGTGCACGATATTAAATCACAACAAAACAATAAGATCCCTACTGTGCTCAAGATACTATAATGGAAATGCACAGTAGGGATATAACACTTCTTATTGTTTTGCTATCATGCACTACTACTTCAGTACTTTTTATTGATGTACTATGGTTCATACTCTAGTTGAAATTCCAAATTTTTGTACTTTTGTAGTTATATAATACATCTTATCATTGAAGAGATATGGACATTTGTTTGTAACACACCAGAAGAATGCTTATTGCCCATGGGTAATGAATCCTAGATGTTTAAAGATGGTTCTGGTTGCTGGATGGTGATGATTTTTGATAGAACTAGGGATGCGCCAATTTTGCTGGAAAAATTTTTGGAAATATATGTTGATAAAAGCAAAGAGCAAAATGCTGGGAAAATATGTGGAAAATTAACACCTAGGAATGGCGACTTAGCACATTTTGTACGAAAAAGATCGAGATACTCTAATAGAACAGTCACACATAGTATTAGGACAACATGTGCTAATAGGAAATGGTGATTAAAGATCGAGATCAAAATACTCTAATATAGAGCAGTCACTATGCATGAAATATTCTAATAGAGCAGTCACACATGCTTGCAATTAATTTTTACTGATGCTCAGCAAAATAGGTAAGAAATAAAAGAATTGCTGGAAAGAAAAATAGGTAGAAAGAAAAGCAAAATAGGCTCACCCCTAGATAGAACAAACGTGTTTTTAATCTGTCAATGCCTGCACAGTTGGATAACTTGCATTGTGCTAATTAATGCATGTTGTTCCTTAGATCTCTACCATTCTGCTGCTATTGCTGATAGAACAGCACTAGTTACTGATTTCAATAAGGTACACACTGCACACACAGTCTACAATATGTCTACAGGAATAACATTGTATATTAATACATGTGATGAATAAACTCAGTAGCCCATACATTTCACGAGGTAAAAAGTTGTGCCTACAGTGTTTATGGGCTCTTTGTAAACTATTTTAGAAAAATCGTTGGAGGAAAAAAGGAATTTCTGTTGTTCCATTGAAATGGGGTGCTGTTTGGAAAGACATAGGATTTTACACAGTAATGATCAGTATTTATGCTGGTGATGGTACAGTAGCTGTCACTCATGGTGGAGTAGAAGTTGGACAAGGGATTAACACTAAGGTGATTGTTAATCTAGCTTGCTACTATTAATTTAATTAAATTTACAGGCAGCACAAGTTGCTGCTAAAGAGCTTGGAATACCACTGGATTATGTTAAGATTTTACCAACCAATGTATTGACTAATCCTAATGGGACTGCAACTGGAGGATCAACTACTAGTGAAATCAATTGCCAGGTATTTCATTTATCCACAGCAAAAACAGTTAAGATGTGAAAAAATAGTGCGGCCTTAAAAAACCTGGGTGAAAGAAGTTGTGAAATCAAAGGTTGCGGTCAAGAGCGCAGTTTTATGTTGATGCTAAAAAAATTTACGCAGCCGTTATTAAAATTATTAGCATTAACATCACTGCAGCTATTTCTTGGCCACTACCTTCAATTTCATGACTTTTTCACCCAGGCTTTTCAAGGCACAACTTTTTTTTTTCACATCTTAGCTGTTTTGTGTGAATTTCACTTATTGTTGTACTTTATATATAAGGCCCCAAAACCAGCCTATGGTCTACTTTAGGGTTTGTTTTTACTCACATTTCTTCTTTCTATATGCAGATGATTATTGAAGACAGACTTATAAGTGTATTGTATCAGAGACAAATATAATGTTCAGCCACCCCCCTCCTGGGTTGTAAGAATGTAGTGTCTCCTAGCAACCAAGTGGTAGTTATGATTAGCAGTACAAGCCATAAACCACACAGATAAACTGTATTCCTTAGGCTCCATCCCTTTACTTTTGATAGCTAGGACATTATGTCTGACCAAACTGATTTATGGTCAGACATGCAGACTATTTGGATGGCCAATGTCCAGTGACCAACTGTTATATTTGTACTAGTAATAGCATGGGTAGCAGTGAAATTTGGGATAAATATCACGAGTGTTGTATTGGAAATGGGGATAAATTTCACGAGGCGAAGCCGAGTGAAATTTACCATTTCCAATACAACAAGAGTGGTATTTATCCAAAATTTCACTGCTACCCATGCTATTCCCAGTTAATACCATACTCGCTGCATATGCATTAGTGTTGCTATGTACGCAATTTGTCACTATGTACTAAACATGTGTCAACACTAATTGTTAACATAAATTCTAGCCAATGAAATTGCAATTACAACTTTTTCACTGCTACCAGTGAAATACGGGATAAATTTCACTGCTACTATTGAGACTTTTGTACGGGCAGTGAAACAG
This sequence comes from Dysidea avara, assembly GCF_963678975.1. NCBI lineage: Eukaryota > Metazoa > Porifera > Demospongiae > Dictyoceratida > Dysideidae > Dysidea > Dysidea avara. The sequence continues at coordinate 4,477,156 of NC_089281.1, forward strand.
GTATGGTATTAGTCTCCGTATTGTATTGCATGATTTTTGGTAATGTTATTGTAATACTCTAATAGTAATAGAGTACACATTTGCATTTTGTGTAATAGTTAGACACTCATAATAAGTGTCTGAGGATTTAAAAACTAGAAGTGATGTCAATAAATACCAAGGTGCAGCTGAGGTACATAATTCTTGATGTCACCAATGGTTTTAAATCCTTGAGGATGCCTTAACCAAGTAAATATGGTAATATATACATACCTTTATACACAGAGGTAGTTATTATCTATATGTAACACACCACATTATTATTGCTAAATTATCCACTTTGATGTTCATAAAGTGTTCTAATTGTGTCTAAGTATTTTAGACAATGGTGTAAAAGCAGTCAGGTGGCATAGAGAGTTTCTATCATAAAAACTGAGGGCATTTCAGTAAGCAAAAGGTTTGAGGTCACAGCAAGCTTTGGAGCATGATACAGGTTTGCAAAATTGTATTTGAGGCTTGAGATGCGTGAGAATGGAAGCAAATGTAAATAGCCACTGCCGGCATGGCTGTCTAGGTCTACAGGGTGCAATGTAATTATGGTGAAGGCCACCAACTAACAAATTAAATTATTTCAAGTATCACAATGGTTTAATCCCCTATTAGCTACTAAATTGGGAGTACCTGAGTGTAATTTCTTCATTATAATTGGCTCACCTTTGTGTTTTAATACTGATGTGCTAAATAATAATTGTCCACAAGAGGCTAATTGCATTACTGTGGGTCTATTATAGTTGTAAACAATTGTCCTATTGAGTCCATGTTCTTACCAATAAGAAACATTTGTGCGTGTTATTGCAAGTTGGTTGTGTTATTTTTGCTCTCTCTCATCCTTCTAATTCTCTCGATTCCCTTCATCTATCCTCTCGACCTTCATGTCTAACTCGGCCACAATGCCAAAGAAACGTGACAGATCAACTGGTATTTCCACTCCACCAACCAAGAAAACTAAAGAAGGGGTCACTCCTGAGGCGGAAACCGAGTCGTGTATTTCTTGTGACCAATCAATTGAAGATAACGGTTTGCTATGTGAATTTTGCTACCATTGGGAACATAGTTGATGTGCTGGCATCTCTGACGAAGCGTATGATATCCTCAGCGACTCATTGCCCAATATCATGTTCTTCTGTACCACTTGTCGACCGAAAGTCACTGGAGCTCTAAAAATTTTTAACGAAATGCAAGACAAACAAAATGCTTTGGAAGCTAAAATTGCCAAGATTGAAGATGACCTTCGTAAACAAACTTCATTTGTGAAGAGGCTACAAAATGTTGAAGCTAAGGTGACTTCTGGTACCGAACGGTCCAACCAAGTCCTCAAGCCAAGCCAACCAATTGCACCAACTAAAAATGCTGCCGCCAACCCTACTACAACCTTTAAAAACAATAATCAACTATCTATCCCAAAACCAGCTTCATCACTTGACTAGAAATTCAATGTTGTTGTTTATGGCCTAAAGGAATCACCAGCAAACACTAGTAAGCACGACCGGACGAAGTATGACCTTGACTGTTTGATGAAAGTTTTCTCTGACCTCAAGCTATCTATTACACCTGAATCAATGAAGGACTTCCACAGACTTGGAAAATATGATCAAAGCAATACTCGCCCCCACCCCATTCTAGTCAAATTCCTGAGAGCCTTTGAAGCTACCCTTGTTCTATCATGTAAAAGTTCTTTGTCATCTGGTATAGCAATCAAACCTGACATGTCAGCTGAGGAGCGTAAAATCGAAAGTATCCTACTAAAAGAGAGACGAAGCCTCATTGATAGTGACACTGAGAGCAAGCACATCAAAATTCGTGGGAACGGTCTGTACATCAATCATAAGCTCTATGCAGCAGTGCAAAACTCTCAACTCTGCTTACTATCTGCAAGCCTCCAACCTGTGACCAATGTTTCAAACACTGCCACATCCAATGCCCTAAATGCTTCCACCAACTCCTCAGTCTCCGCTACATCCCCTATGGAAGAGTCAAATTGACTAGACTTCAGTTCCTGTTTGTGGAACGCATGTAGTCTAGTAAACTAGTTAACTAATCTGTCAAGTTTTGTCCTCTCGCATGATTTTCAAATTATTACAATCACTGAAACCTGGTTGTCAAATTTTATCTACGACAATGAAATCTTACCCCCTTCCTTCTCAATCTACCATCACGATCGTAAAACCAGAGGTGGAGGTATACTGATAGCAATTAAACAGACGATCCCCAGTAGAATTATTAGCATCCCTGATGAAGTTGAAGCTCTTACTGTCCAGCTAATGCTGCATGAACCTATTAACCTGTGCCTTATTTATAACCCACCTAACTGCTCTGAAGTATACAAGCAGGATCTCTTGTCCTATTTAGAGACTACAATGCAATCCTCAGTAAAGACCTATATACTTGGTGACTTCAACTCCCCAGACATTGATTGGGCCACTCTGTCTAGTAACTGCAATTTTTCTTCAAGCTTATGTGATCTTTCATTCCAATATGATTTCTCTCAAGTTATTGACAGTCCAACTCATATTCATGGCAATACCCTTGACTTAATCTTCACTAATTCACCCGACTCAGTCACAGACATTGTTATATCTAGTGATCTAAATCTGGTAACAAAGTCTGACCATTACTTAATCAGTTTCAAACTCCAGTTATCAACTTCCCAGCACAGTATCACCTCTGAACCAATCTACATTTTTGACTACAATAAGGGAGACTACGATGGCCTGACTAACTTTCTGTGCAATATTGATTTTTCTATTTGTTTCCAGTCTAACAATGTTGAATTTATCTGGTCATATATAAAATCCTCCTTATGCGATGCCATGGCAAGATTCATTCCAAAGATCAAGCTCAATGCTACTCATCAGCCCAAATATTTCACTCCAGCAATCAGACATCAGATTAACTGTATCAGGTCTCTTAAACGAAGACTTCGCAGATCTCCCTCCTCCAGTATCAGGAATCATTTACACACTGCTGAACAGTCACTGTCTGATGAAATCCATAAAGCCAGATCAGAGTTTGAAAGAAAGTTAATAAACAACTTTGCACCAAATAATAACTCCATGATCTACAAATATATAAGAAGTGTCAAAAAATCCAGCTTTATACCATCCTCTGTCCTTTATAACGGTGCTCCTGCCACTGACAGTGCTGATAAAGCCTCTCTTTTTAATGAATATTTCTTCTCTGTGTTTACTTCCTCAGACTTCGTACTCCCACCCTACCCTGACAAAATTGATCCATCTGTCAGATGTCACTTAGTATTAATCCAAATATCTGAACAGGAAGTATATGAAGCACTTATCTCACTCCATACTGACAAGGCCACTGGTATTGATGGTATTGGCCCTAGGATTCTCAAACAATATGCTAACATTCTTGCTAAGCCATTGCACCATTTGTTTACAATCAGTTTAAATAGTTGCTCCATACCTTATGAATGGCGCATACATACGATTGTTCCTGTACATAAATCTGGTGACAAGACTCAAGTTACTAACTATCGTCCAATTTCTCTACTCTGTATAACATCTAAGGTATTAGAACAACTAGTTTGCAACAAAACCATTTCTTACATTTCAAGTTTTCTCTCACCTCAGCAGTTTGGCTTATTAAAAAATCGATCCACAGTGCAACAGTTACTTCTCATGTTGAACACAATACATAGTACTAATGACCAAACTGATGTAGTCTATCTTGACTTCAAAAAGGCTTTTGACAGTGTCCCCCACAAGGAACTGTTATTCAAACTTCGATCACTTGGAATTTCTGGCAAGCTTTGGTCATGGTTTGAATCATACCTACTTAATCGTTATCAGTGTGTGAAGATCAACAACTCTTTGTCTCACCTTCTCCCAGTTCTATCCGGAATCCCACAGGGAAGTACACTTGGCCCACTTCTATTTCTCATATGTGTTAATGATATTCCGGACATCATTAAATTTTGTCTATTGTTTCTATTTGCAGACGACACCAAATGTATCAAAACTATCTCCTCACCACTAGATTCACTTAAACTTCAAGAAGACTTAAATAATTTAAACTTTTGGAGTACCCACTGGAATCTTCTATTCGGTCTATCAAAAATCTTTCTGCTATCTTTTAAAAGAAAATCTCCAACATCTTACAATATCGGCACCTCCCAGATTTCTTGTGTTGATGCATACAAAGATCTAGGAATTATGTTATCAAGCGACCTATCATAGGATGCTCACTATAACCACATTATCTCCAAATCCTATCAGGTACTTGGACTTCTAAGAAGATCTTTCTCCCTACAAAATTATGTCCAAGCCAAATCTCAACTATATACCTCTCTTGTTAGATCCCAGTTTTTCTACTGCTCGGTCATCTGGAAACCCCACCTAATCAAGCATATTCAGCAACTGGAACGTGTTCAGAGGCGTGCAACTAAATACATTTTGAATGATTACTCTACTGACTACAAGTCTCGTCTTATTAATCTCCATATGCTACCCCTGATGTACATTCTTGATGTAAATGATGTGATGTTCTTTCTTAAAAATCTCCACAACCCCCACAATGGATTTGACATCAATAATTTCATTAAATTTGCAACTGGTCACACACGTCTAGCTTCTGGAAACAAGCTACTCCAAACAAGATCATCTGACAATTCCACTAGTAACTTTTATTTTAACCGGCTTCCTCGCATCTGGAATGCCCTTCCCATTATCAACTATCAGGACAACCCACTCAAGATAAAGGCCAAACTTTTAGATTATCTGTGGAATCATTTCACTGCCAATTTCACCTCCAACAACACCTGCTCTTTTTCATTTCTATGTCCATGCTCAAAGTATTCAAAGATTCCTCACCAACCTAACTTCAACTCCCTTTAACTGTTAATTTCCCCCCCTTTAAGTAATCTAGCTGATCACTACTACAATTTAGCTTCTGGCCACTGACACAGGATGTCAGTGGACCATCAGTGTGCTGCCATATGTCCCGATTCTACCATACCAACACCTGCAACTTGTATGTATGTATGTATATGTACACTGTAAAGTTCATTATTATTATTATTATTATTATTATTACTAGGACCGGGTCACACATAACCAAGTAAATTTGTTAACGTGTAAAACAATTTGAAGGTATAGGGGGAATGCACATGTACGTTACATGTATTTACATGAAGGCATGTAATGAAGGCATGCAATGAAGGCATGTAATGAAGGCATGTTAATGAAGGCATGCCCTACATGAAGGCATGTAACGCTATAACGCTATCTGACAATGCTCTACTGGATTTTTTAAATTCGATATGACTTCAGGAAATCTCATATCCCATTCTTCTATATCTATGCCTTCATATTTTCCAACATGAAATTCAAATTCTGAAGGGCATTTTAATGTTTTGCATACAGCACATGCATACATTTTACCACTTTTATGACGGTACTCTAGTAAACCTTTACCAGCAGATAACATTGCCTTCTGGTATGCTACTGCTGGTATTTGTCCCTCTGTTAACTTGATGTCTACTAGGTTGGTATGACTATTATCTACTCTGGACCAAAGTATACTGCCGCAACAGTAACACATCCCAATTGCTAATGGCTTAGAGTCAAAGCGAACTTGTTGTGCAATCCTCTTGTTTCCTAAAGCTAGGAGCTCATCACTAAGCGACACGCAGTTCACATCTGTGGTGATTAGTTTGTCACTTGTATTTGATTTATATACCACAGGTCTTCCACATGAAACATGAAAACCTGCTTCTTCAGTGGTACCTCTACTACGGCCATTAGAAACCTTATATCCTGCTTCTGCAGTGGTACCTACACTACGGCCACTAGAAACCTTGTACCCTGCTTCTGCAGTGGTACCTATACTACGGCCATTAGAAACCTTATATCCTGCTTCTGCAGAGGTACCTATACTACGGCCATTAGAAACCTTATATCCTGTTTCTGCAGTGGTACCTACAGTATGGCCATTAGAAACCTTATACCCTGTTTCTGCAGTGGTACCTACAGTACGGCCATTAGAAACCTCATACCCTGCTTCTGCAGTGGTACCTACAGCATGACCAGTGGTTATTCCTGGGGCTGGAGGGATTTTTTTCCTTACTTAGGCCCCTTTTCTGTTACACCTTTTCAGCTATAAGTCACTAAGTCTAAGTCCTTGAAATTAGGTTAGGTAATCCTAAGGCTGCAGCACATGTTGCTGCAGACCTTCAGTGCTGGTCACTGTAAAGCATTAATACAATAAATACTTTAGGATTAAGGAAGAAAATCCATCCCTCCTGGAGGAGACTAAGTGTGGCCCCGACTAGACATTGGGTGACCTGCAGTTCGATTCCTGGGGCTGGAGGGATTTTTTTTCCTTACTTAGGCCCCTTTTCTGTTACACCTTTTCAGCTATAAGTCACTAAGTCTAAGTCCTTGAAATTAGGTTAGGTAATCCTAAGGCTGCAGCACATGTTGCTGCAGACCTTCAGTGCTGGTCACTGTAAAGCATTAATACAATACAATACAATACAGTTACCCTAAAGCCCGCTTCTGCACTGGTGCCAGTAGGCCTACCTATTTTTTTGTTAAGCACGTATCCACATTTACACAACTTTTTTCTTGCCGGCACTTTTTCATCACAATTTGGACTAGTCCTTAAAAAGTTTGGGCCTGGGTTACTTTCAACATCACCTGCTTGTAGCAGCAGTAGCATAGTAATAAAAACATGCATAGTAATGAATACCTTAACCGATACCGTAATGAAGAACTTTAATTTGTCTACATGGTACTCACCTAAAGTTGTTAACCCGTAATTAGAATTACGCCTCCACCGGAGGTGATGAGTACCTATCGCTATTCTCCATTGCGTACTGTCTATCATTGCCCTGCTTGTTTCTTTGCACTACAACAAAAAAATGTATGACAAGTAACAGGAAACTACTAGTTGTTTTATTGTAAAATAACATAAAAATAACTTCTGTAATTGTACAACAACTGTGAAACATTTAGCCCATCCGAAGAAAGCAGTACAGTGCCTGGTAACACCAGTAACACACTTTATTCAGACTAGTACTTCGACAGAAATTTATTCCAACCATGGCATTCCATGCGGTAAACAAACTGGTTAGGACTAACCTTCAAACACCTGTAAGTGTAAGTAATGCAGTTCAAGGCAGGAAGACAACGTTTTCAGTTTTACTTAATAAACAAAAATATTTTAATGGCGCGCGTACGGCTGGTTGCTATGTATTCAGACAGGTTTTACGTGTTTGGCGACCTGTTTAACGCGCAGTGTGTACAACTTGTTTTGCGGGTTGAACGTGGATTTTGAGTGAATTGCACTGGAAAGTTGTTGTTAAGGAGTTCAATGTTTGTTAGAAGAAAGGCACTATTTAGAAAAGTGCCCTGCTTAACGAAGGCACCGGAGAAAAAACGCTCACTTCAATTTGACGTTCGGGTTTCGTCTAACTTAATTCCGGTGAGTGTTCTTGTGTGCACTATGCAGTTTCGTCTGGACATTAATTAATTAATTAATTAAGTATTTAATTATTTATGACGTCACGTTCTTATTATTATTATTACTTGGTTATGTAATTATAAGATACCTGATATCAGGTTTCTTTGAAAAATAAGAGACCTCCGCACATCAAAGTAAACTCTACTTGTCTAATACAAATTTGTACAGAGCATGTTTTGGGAAACAATTAGCTAATGATAATGTGTAATTATTGGACATATGTAATATATTTTTATTAGGGAGTGATCACTGTATGCAAAATGTTGAACAGCAGAATTGATCCAGTCAGACAGAAGATGGACAACCCAACATGGAAGAATCTAATTGCACATTGTCAGTCTGATGGAGTAGATCTGAGTGCCAAAGCAATGTATGTAATTACTTTATAGCAAATTAATAGTTCGTCTGTGGATACAATTATGGTTATATGCATAAAAATTTTGTTTAGTTATTCCTCACTCTGTGATCCAAGTTGCTATGTATGTACCCTAAATAATATGATAATTGATGCACTAACTTACTAACAGTGCTAATTGCATATGGTGGTTGAGACTGGAGTGAGAATTTATCCAAGATACTCTAATAGAGTAATCATGCAACCACTCTAATAGAACAGTCATACTTATGTACAATTCAATTGCAAATAGTTATTTGAATTTGCTTGTAAGAACAATCTAAGGTATCATATTTCTAATATTTACAATTTAAGCATAGGTTAGGACTCATAGAAATAGAAGCAGTGAAACAAAAGAGGTCATTTATACCTGAAAATAATATATATACTAGTGGACATTTAATCCCTACTTCAGTCTAGACCTGTGGGAATTAATTATCGGTGATAAGAAATAGGACACATAGGTAAGTCCATGATGCATACTGCAGTATTCCAAAAGGCACCTGTCATGCTGAATCAACATGAAAAAATCAAGCCCATAGCCTTAGCCATTATTGAGTTACACTTGTCTGAAGGGATCAAGCAGTTAGTTAGTCAGTCAGTCAGTCAGTCAGTCAGTAGACTATTGCTTTTTAAAATTCTGTAGTAACCTATTGGTACCATTTTTGGCCATCTGAAGACACTTTTGGGCTTTATTCTACCTAACCGCTACTACCAAGGCACCCACCACAAAGACATTGTGAGGTTGATTTCTGGTAAATATTTTTATAAGTGCAAACTATCCATGATCCCTACTATGATTTGCTCATAGAATTACAGCACTTCCAAATAAAGGTGTTTGTCCTTTAAAAATATTGTTGCTGCCTATACAGTATACAGACTCCTACACTGTGTATGTGCATGCATGTATACATTATCCTGGGTGTTTCTTATGCAGTATGTATATATATATATATAATTTTGTGCAGGGTCAACTTGAAAACACAATATGTGTTTGCCTACATGACTTATGGTGTAAACTGTACTGAGGTTGAAATAGATGTTCTAACTGGAGAAGTTGAGGTGCTTAGAACTGACATTCTCTTTGACTGTGGACAAAGGTGTGGTTTGTATTGATACAAGTATACACGAAAAAAAATTGGAATTTTCAACTAGAGTAGGCACCATAGCACATCGATAAAAAGTACTGAAACAAGTTGGAGTAGTCCATGATATTAAATCACTGTAAAACAATAAGAAGTGTTATATCTCTACTGTGCTCAAGATACCATAACAGAAATGCACAGTAAGGATATAACACTTCTTATTGTTTTACAGTGATTTAATATCATGGACTACTCCAACTTGTTTCAGTACTTTTTATCGATGTGCTATGGTTCCTACTCTAGTTGAAAATTCCAAATTTTTTTCATGTACTTGTTTTTAAACTTTATTTGGAAATAATTTTATTATGACTGGTGAACCCATGCATACCGCATCTGAAAAGGCACCGGATACCCCAGCTATATCAATTATCGTGTGAAAAGTGAAGTATCCATTACACTTCGTTGTCAGCTATGTTCAACCCATTACACAGCAGTTCGAATCAAGAACTGTTTGAAAAGCACCTATACAAATCACGCATACCAAAATAAAGAAATCGTACCACGCACCACAATCATATTAATTATCGTCTGAAAAGCGAAATATCCATTATGCTTCGCTGTAGGCTATGTTCAACCCGTTACACAGCAGTACGAATCAAGAACTGTTTGAAAAGCACCTCTGCATATCAAATAGCCACGATAAAAAATACGGATGATTTCCATTTCGAAGGGAAGCCATCACGTGCTCGCGTCTAATCAACACTTTTCCGTCAGCAAAGATGAATTGGACACAAAGGAGGACACTGGTAAGTCCATGATGAATGCAGTGTACATACTGCAGTATGCCAAAAGGCACCTGTCGGGCTGAAGCGACATCAAACAGTGAAAAAATCAAGCCCGTAGCCTTAGCCGTTATCAAGTTACGCTTGTCTGAAGGCATCAGTCAGTCAGTTACTTACTTACTTACTTACTCAGCCAGTCAGTAGAAAATTCCGTTGAATAAAAAAATTTAAGATTCCATAGCAACTTGTTGAAAGTGTTTCGGGTCAATCTGAAAGCTTGTTTGGGCTTAGTTTTACCTCACCAATACTGCCTCATCGTCGTAAGGGAAAATAGAAGTTGATTTTTGGGTGATATTATTTCATGGCCACACCTACTCCTTTGTGGTCCCTACTATACAGTTACAATCATACTGTATGATGCTACTATGAAGCAGCAACCTTGATAGTTGTATTTTATGTTATAATGTTTAATAGTACCTATAGTGAATTTTTGTTAGTATTAATCCTGAAATTGATATTGGACAAGTGGAGGGAGCATATATCATGGGACTGGGTTACTGGTTGACAGAGAAATGTTCCTATGATGAGGACAGTGGAGAAATATTAACTCACAACACTTGGGTATGATATTATCATTTGTAGATATTATATTAGTAACATTTCATAACAGGAGTATAAACCTCCTGAGTGTAAAGATATACCAATTGACTTTAGAGTGGAATTACTCAAGAATGCTCCTAATCCTGTGGGAATACTGAGCTCAAAAGGTTTAACATGCCATATTTATTTTGATGTATATATAGTAGTGAATATATAATAGTAGTTGTAGTATGGTGCATGGGAAGATCAAAGGCTGGTGTCAGTGTTACAAATCAGTTGTAAACTGGTTTACAAATGGGTGTGACATGGCTACATACCTACTTTTGACCACACAATATAGCCATTGATTAGTTCAGTCATCAAACGAAACCATACACCAGACCAACACAGAAAGTCACAATACAAGGCAATGAATTTGGTTAATGCATTAGGGAGATGAATCACCCTGGAATAAATATCCACACAGTACTCACTCATCTGAATGAATGGAAAGCAGTACAACTGCTGGACTGACTCGGTATCCAATATCACACACTCATCGTCAATAAATTAAGCTAATAAAGACTATTATATCACTGCACCACTCAGCATTGAATGTCAACGACACTCCAGCTACACGTATCTAAATGATGTGAAGCAGTACAATGGCTGGAGCAATTGACATCAATACACTGGCACCTTGCGCTCATGCATTGCGAACATGCTACTAATGAACAAACTAGCTACTAATGAATTAACTAACCACCAAGAAAGTAATTCATGAGTAAAATTGTTCCTTGTACACAGTGCTCAGCGATAGCCAATATTAGCATTGCTTTCTTGTTACAAATGGACACTTTGATCTGCAGATTCCCCATGCCACAAATCAGTTAAACACACCCATTCAGTTTGTATCTGATTTGTGAACAATTCCATACACCCTTGGTCCTGCCAAACATTAATTATTTATTTATATATTTTATTCATTATTATTATTTATGATGTAATTTTAACCGCATTTCATATTATTCTTAGTACTTGGTTGTATAATTATTATTATACTGGGCAGACAGCTCCAGCTGGTTGTGCCTAGGGGACAAGGTCTGTCCCTAGCAGTTACAAAAAAATCAATAAGTACAATAAATATTTCTGGCAGTTTGATTTATAACTCAAACTTTTAGAGACCACTGGCTGAATTGCCGAATCACATCATACTAACCATTCAAAACATAGAACTACTTAGTAACCATATATCTAAGTACTCTCTCGCTATAAACTAAGTAGGTTGACTATATTGTTTTTATTTACATAACAGTAACCAGAACAAAGTTATCAAACAGCTAAGTCTGTATAAACCAGCCCTAACAAACAAAGGAATCCCAACTGTTCTATTATGACTGCTATATTACAGTATCTCGAGTCAGCCTCTCACCTACCAGGATGTGTGTCTCTATTTCATAATGTCATTGTGCTAGCATTACAATACAGCTAGAGCAATAATAAAGGGTGTGTCATCATGATTGAGTAAATAGATTGTTAAGAGGTGTGGTCTCGGTGCTCAATCGATATTAATTACCAAGTTTGCATTAATAGACGTAGTATTGAACCTATCGTGAAGTTACAGGTATCCACTGAGCATGAGCACTTAAATAAGTATGTAGCATCTAAATATGCTGCTCAAAGAAAGTGTTGACAGGGACAATTAATGCCTCAGTATGGTTTCATTGCACAAAGAAGGACAAAGACCAGCCAGATTGAAGATAAAAGGAAAGACAAGGCGCAGAGGGTACACACTTCATTAAAACCCCTAAAGGCACATGTCACTGGTGAGTTTGTTGTTGTGGTGTAAAATGGTGGCCGTGTGTTTGACTTCCAGCCTTGTAACTGTGGTCAGACACACAGGCAGACTGGTAGGCAGGATGGTAGGTAGGTAGGCAGGCGGGTGGGCGGGCAGGCAGGCAGACAAAAGATCAAGTTTCAGTAATTTTTTTAAATTTCTATATCCAGCTGCCTATAAGTTTTTTTCTTCTAAGTTGTTTTTAATAATACTTGTCTATTATGAAAGGTTACACTTTGTACATGATAACATGCACTACTCCAGGAAAGATCCAGTTATCCTAGAAACAGAACCTCTATGAACGTGTCTGCTTGTATCTTGTTGTGAAATGTATCTTGTTGTGAAATGTATCTTGTTGTGAAATGCATTTTACAAGTTATAACAAGGCAAAAATTTTATTTTATATAGCTGCAACATAATTAGAGAATTATAAAATAATTCATGGAAATACAAAATTACAATAAATTTAATTGGTAAATCCTATTAGCTATGACAAATAACCTTCTGCTCATCACAGGTAGGCACTAGTTTTCTATCATGGTGTTCCAGGTTGTGATAAATGGTTATCTTCTTGATTGCAACTCAAGATTCATCCATTAAACCAGTTAAAACGGCATGTACACTCATGCACTACAGCATTTGGGTGTGTTCTTGAGCCAAATGTAGCACTCAGCTTTTCCTTGTGTTATATTTGCCTCTTGACCTCACCCTCATTCATTTTTTGCACTTGCTGCAGTGATTTAACTAGTCTGTATTGTTGTAGTGATATCTATAATACACTTTATGTTGTGGTTTGCAAATTGTTTCAGACTTCTGTGCTGTTTGTAGATGAAGGCGTATGACTTACACTTTTAACCAAGTTTGCTGCTTGCAGTGTGGTGTGTATAGCTAGATGCTCTCTAAGTAATTAACGATTGTTGGGACAATATTCCTGCATAGTTCTTATGTAATTTCAACTAGCCATATAATTGCACTGTAAATTAAGTAACAACTTGACATGTATACTTATGTGCTACTAGCATTATTCTCATTGTGTTTCAGTTAGCCATTTGTGTCTAACTATATCTAATGGGGAGAGAGAGTGTCGAACTGTGGTATACACTGTGAAAAATAAGCCCATAAAGTCCTATGGCATCATTCAAATGACTCAGTAATTTGTGTTGATTGGTGACTAATTATAAGCTCAGTGTGCACACTTGTGTACATGACTACCAAGTGAAAGAACAGTGTACTACACCTTCACTCTAGTCTACACCTTCAAGTGAAAGAACAGTGTACTACACCTTCACTCTAGTCTACACCTTCAAGTGAAAGAACAGTGTACTACACCTTCACTCTAGTCTACACCTTCAAGTGAAAGAACAGTGTACTCGAGAAAAGTATGGCACATCACACAGAACCAAGGAACTCACCATACAAAGAGGAAGACACAAGCAGCTAACCGGGAAAGCAAACAATGAGGTTTCATCATGTTCGAGCGAGGTTGAGATTTCATTCAATATTTCATCGTGGTCGCCATCCCCTGCATTGACAGTTCTAGATGGAATTTCAGCCATTGCGATTCCATGTGGACCATCCGTCAAAACATTTAAGGTGTTAAATCTGAGCAATCAATAGCAATCAGGTTTGCGAGAAGAAACGAAGGTATGCAGTTAACTTTACGGGCTTATTTTTTATAGCCTATAGTGCAGTTCAACACTCCCTCCCCACTTGCTATTGTGCATATCTATATGCACAATTATATGTCAACATCCTTTACACAGCTAATTTCAAACTGTTTCCACTGTAGCATGTGGTGAACCTCCAATGTGTATGAGTAGTTCCACATTGTTTGCTGTGAAGAAAGCTATCGTAGCTGCCAAAGCAGAAATCAATAACAAAGATTTCACTCCTCTTGGTGAGTTAGTAGTTAATGTTATGGTGTTTTGTTGCAAGTATGAACTTCTGTTTTTTTAGCTGTGCCTGCTACAGTAGAAGATATCCAACAAAACTGTTTGGTAGATCCATCTCAATTTACTCTTTAAACAATTGTGTAGTAATGAAATTAATAATTATTGTGTCACATTACTTGTGTGAATGTTTGTGACTTACGTCAGTAAGTGCAATGATGTATTTTAAACTACCATTGCTTATAATAACTGTGTCAAATACTGTAGTTATGTAGTAGCTGTGGCTCATGAGGTGGCATGCAGTAACCAGGAGGAGCATGTGGGCACCGTTTTGGGAGAGTTCAAGGTAGTTAACATGATAACATCACTGGTAAGCTAGCTACTAAACTGCAGATCCTGCGTGACCACATCAGTAGTAGGTCAGTATAGGTTTCTAATGTGATATCTTCAAAATAATTTGCTAAATGCTTTTTACATGTTGGACTAACTCTCACTTGAATACAGTTGCAGTCTGTTGCCTTCTTGGGGTGGAGATCCATTGAAATATCTGCAACTCAGTCATGATATTACAAGCTGTAATTCCCAGAAACTATGATCATTTAATATCACAACACTGCTACTAGCTACTGCAGTTCAACCTTCTTCTGTGAGCAAAGCTTCACCAAAAGTATTGGTAGCGGCAAAGCATGATTGTCAATCATTTCTCTCAAATTGCTTCCAGATTCAAACTTGTCACAGAAATTGGCTACTAATGGGGGTCTGGTAATGTATTCATTGCAGTGGCATAGCCAGACTTTTATTTGGTGATGGAGCAGAGGTGTAGCCAGAACCCAAGCTGCCTGGGTCTAGGCATCAATAATTTAAAAATCAAGATCAAGATACTCTAAATTTGCCATTGTGAGCAGGCTGTTACCTTTATATTTTGCTCTTGGCTACTATGACATGTATGCTAGACCCCCCTCCATTTGTAAGAAATCGCTTCAAAGCTACATTAGGTTAGGGCTAGTTGTAAATTTTTTTTTTTTACAATTAGCCACATGTATAAATATATACTGATACTGTTCATGGTTCCTTTCAGATAGTTAAAATGTACATGTTCTTATAACATCTGTCAATTATTGTGGATTCTTCCAAGTATTAGTATCAGTACAGTATTATTATTATCAATTCATAGTTAAAATGACAGAGGTGTACAAAAGGACAAACATGCAAACTTACACCCCACAAATAAGCTTACATACAAGTGAACAAATGAACAACTTAACTAAAATGCTTGGTCTCTGTGCATAGCTATATATTTAGCCACTTTGTTTTGCATGTGGAATAACATTCAGTTGCCTGAAATATTTGCTCTCTTAGAGTACATCTGTATTATAAGACTAGAGTCGTAGGAAAACATTTGAGAGAATCAAATAATAAAAGGGGTTTATCATTGTACAACATAACAAATTCAATTGCACATCAAGCAACTACAAACAAACAGATATTATGGAAGTTATAGCAACAAAACCAAAATCAAGAATGTAACAGAATGAAATGTTTGAGTTTTGTGCAAATCTTTAGCTCCTTGGAGGTTATCAGTCATGCAGCTACATATCATTCCCACCATTTGTGTATATCAAACTGCAACTGTTAAGATCAAATTACTTAATTGGCTATTAATAAGCAGTCACAAACTGTGTAAATTGTATTTAGTATTCTCTATTCTTGGATTTTCCTCATACTTTTAGGTCAGTGCTCACTGACACATTAAAATTAGCTTATGTTATGCCAAAGAATATACTGGGCTGGGTATTCTAATAAACTAGTTAGTTTGAAATAGCTGTATTTATTATCCAGCTGATTATGCCGAGGGGATTAGATTTGTTACAATTCACAATAAACTACTATGTTAGGTATTAAGATACGTAGCTGATTACTGTTCTTAACTTGTGGTGGGAGGTCATTTTATTGTCTTATTGTTCTAGGGAACTAGCTAACTGTTCATGTAACCATCCATGCAAAGTGGTAGCTAGGATTGATGTACTGTAATAGTGGAATATTGTTCTTATCCATTGATAAGCTCTTCTTTGAATTTTTTTCTATAGTGGTCCAGTAGCCAATATAATCATTATAATAGGGATTTTACACAGAACTAGCAAATTCAAGCATGAAATACAGGAGGAGAATCCAACAATAAAAGACAGAAGGTACTACCACACAGTGACTGCTTGATTACTTTGATAGCTGATTGCACTATTAGAGTAACTCAATCTTCAAGACAAGCAGCATGTCTATATGCCTCACAGTCAGTCTTGATATACATTTGCGGAGCTAAACAACAAGCACAAAAGTTAGGTCATTCCATTGCTGATTCCAAGTAAAAGGAAAATTAGGAAGTTTAGGGATCATAGAAATAAAAAGCACGAGGTTGCCTACACCTCATAGTGGACAGTTAACCCTTGATTCAGTCATTGGTGTAGACAGAATTAGGGATTACATGTCCACTAGTATATCTTCAGGTGTAGGCAACCTCCCTGTTTCACTACTTTTTATTTCAAATCAAACTAGTTGCTTGCATTATTATGACTTATTGAGCTGAAGCAATGTTGAACCAATCAAGCCCATAGCCTTAGCCGTTATTGAGTTACACTTGTCTGAAGGCAGGCAGTCAGTCAGTCAGTCAGTCAGTCAGTCAGTCAGTCAGTCAGTCAGTCAGTCAGTCAGTCAGTCAGTCAGTCAGTCAGTCAGTCAGTCAGTCAGTCAGTCAGTCAGTAGACAATTCCACTACATAACTTTTTAAAAAGATTTTGTAGCAACCTACTGGAAGCATTTCAGGTCATATTGAAGGTATTTTGGGGTGTTGGTTTATACTGCCGAGGTGCCATGAAGGTAGCTGTTGGTTTTACGGTGATATTTTGGTCAGAAAAGCCTGGTCTTCATTATCCCTAATAGTACTATCAATATAAATTCACTGGAAAAGAGTAACTGTAGCTACAAGCACGTTACATCAGTCAGTAGTAGTGACATCACTACACCTAGTACCTTGCTGAGTACAAAGTGTATCAATATTTCCTGACTGCTGCAAGTATTAGAGTAAGTGACTGCTCTATTAGAGTATCTCAATCTTATTACTGCAAAGCATGAAGAATCACATTCTTGATATGAAATGTATTAAATTTTGAAAATTATCCCATTATGCTGGCTGTTAGCCTATTACCATAAACAGGAAAAGTTTCACAGTTAAGGTTTACCAAGATGATTCATGGTAAAACTTTTGCAATAATAACACATAGAAAATAATTCAATTTAGCAAGGAACTTCACAGTTTGCTTTAGAAACATGAAAACATGAGCTTTACTCAACAAAACGTTTGATCCTGTTTACAGTATGCTCAAAAGTATGATAACTGGTGCAACCCTACCAACTGCAGTATATCAAAGGCTTAGGTCCTCAGTATATTTTCCGTTTTCACTATTCATTGTACATCTTTGTCTTTTGCAGGGATATTCAAACCGCGAAGTAAGATATGCTGCAATCTTTCTGATGATTTTGACTTATATAGTTCCTGAGAGAATGCTAAGCCTGTTAATACAGGAAGTGATAATCTTTTTGTATATTTTATTTATTATTCTGGCCTTAATGGGAATCTCGAAACTAAAACTGTGGATGCAGAAAATCAGTTAAACTTGACATTCTGGGACCTCAGACCCGGTAGCTATGCACGCAGTGCATGAATTGATCCCAGTATGATGCAATCTAGCTAGCTATATAGTTATAGGCATGCCCCATTATACAAAGGGAGGGCAGTGCTTGATTTGATCCAGCACTCCACTTGTGCAAGTATCGTGTAGATTGGTCACTACGCAAAGTACTGTACTGTAGTGATTTAACTATAGAGCTGTATGGCACTGAAAGTAGCTAACTAATGGGAATTAATAGAATAGGATAAGGATTGCATTTTATGCAAATCGAGTACTCACATGATCATCAGATACACACCTTGTGTTAGCTAAGCTATGCAGGTGGCTATTGCTATGGCTACAATGATGGTACCATAGTGCACTGCACATGTTTGGTGAGAATAGTGTAGCTAGAGAAAATCAGTCGAGATTGTATATGATTTCATAACTGTAGGCTATGTTGAGGGGCATTGGTGGGAGGGAATTGAGGTGACAACTGAAATCAAGATACTTTGGAAACGGACCTTCCGGCACAGTGAAGATGAACAGTGGAAGATCATATTTTCATCAAATTATAAGATAGCTATATAAGTGATGTAGCCACATCTTATGAGTCTTACTATTTTACATAGGGTCATGATCAATTGATCACGCATTTTGTGGTCTAGCAAACCTTTTATGAATACTAGAGCTAAAGTCACTGTGACCACTAACACCATGCAGTTAGTACTGTAGCTGTACTTTAAGATGATAGTGGTGACTTAAACCCAAGTATTCATAAAGGTTTACTATGCATACCAGACAGCCAACTGCATGATCAATCAATCATGACCCTATAAAATAGTAGGACTCATGATAATAATGGAGAGTAAAAGGTTGTTGCTCTTACTAGTGACTGATAGATACAACATGTGATTCAAAACCATGTCAAACTCTATCTACTGTTGGAAGATCATAATGTGTCATTCATCATTTGTTCAAATTTTTAAAAAAATTCTTAGTAGTATGTACTTGCTGTTTCTCACTTTCGCGATATTTGGTTTTGGATATAACAACACATAATTATTTATATTCAGTAGCTATAAAAATATCTGACACTTCACGTACTGATCTTAATGACTATCAGCACAGAACTTAAACTAATTCTATGTGACCAGGGGGTCATGGTGCCACATCTGTTTTGTTATTTCCCAATCTAGATTAATGTGAGGTTTATAGCAAAAACAGAAAGTATATTGGTACTGATCAAGTTCAACACCATGCAGTGAAAAGGAGAACAGTGCAGAGATGGTAGATGGGAGGCTCAGGTATCTTACAGTGGAACCTCAGTTATCCAGACCCCACTTATTAGGATTCTCGGTTAACCGAACTACGGAAATGACTGCTCTATTAGGTAGTGGCTGTTCTATTATGTCAACTATGATTCAGATTAGGGTAGTTGAAAATACTGATCTTTTTTCTTTACGCTATTTTAAAGTAATTTATATCTATGTTTATACACAGTTTCAGAGATACAGACTATTCAGACTTATGGACCACCCCTGGTCCCAAGAGGTTCCTCTGCTGAGCTACTCTAATAGCTGGAGCACTCACATATTCTAATAAAGCAGTCGGGTGCTGTGTAGCTATAATCATTGTATATTTGTCAAAAGCAACATAAAAACTTCCTAGGGGGCACACCCACTAGCTACCAAGGTACTTTAACAAAACAACGCATTTGTGTCCTTGAGTGTAACCCCAACTTTCAGTGCTTCAACTGCCTGTACAGTGAAGATGCATCATAGTGATCATATCTCATGTATGGACCTGATGTGGTTATTACAAGGATTTTTTGATGGTCAATAGATGGCATGAACTCTTTGACCAGTGATTACTACATAAATCAACATAATATAAAATCTTTGGCCATATATGTATGTAAATAGAGAAAGTAATGTATGTAAGTAATATAATGTATATACTTTATGCTGCCGGTACAAGATACTGGAAGTGCTTTCACCATTAAGTTTTAATTAAACAAAGTAGCGAATCTGTGCCTCATAAGGTTGGCTTGCAAAGACTGTCTAGTCATTTTCTTGTAACACCATCAGGACATAAAGAACCTGATGACATGTCCTCCCAATGTGATGTTGTACAACAACAATACAGATTTGAAGCCACACTTGTACAGCACCTGCATGCAGCAGTAACTCAGTACTAGCAATTAGCAACAAGAATCAAGTGGAAGAACATGAAATAAACAGATAATGTGAGCACAACAGATAGTATATCTGCAGCAGTGGAAGAGATGAATTTGAAGACTGTTATAAGACCCACCAATCTGTAGAACAGAAGAAACAATTCAGAAATGATCATTATACAAAATGTATTTTAAAAATTGCACTGCTTTGAATGAAGTCTATACAGTTGCATGGTACAGAGCTACTTTGAAAAGTCCCATCATGATGATACCATAACCTTAAGCAGAAAATATTACACTTCTAGTGCTACAGACAAAATACAACCGCCTATAAGGGCTTTAGTGCCGATAACTGATGTCATCATTATCATAACATTTGATACAGGTTGTATGTACACAATTATTTTCACTGACAATTATAATTTTTTTCAAATCCCAGCGAAAATGTCAGGCAACCTAAAGATTACCTGACATTGATATGCTACTGTTTTACACAATTCATCATAATAGGGAAATCCTTACAATACATCGACAGAATAGAGTGACTCAACCTAAAATAATAATACAATCATTGTTGTCAAATTGTGTTTGCTATTATTGACAATGCTTCACTATAAAAAAAACTCTACAACTTTCTTCTATTTTGATCTAATGTTTTGTCAGGCAGGTTCCATTATGGTCGGCCATGCATGAGATTTGCCTGACAAATGGCCTATGTCAGGCAGTAATAATTGGCTCTGCTCCGATATAGCTATTAGGAAGCAATAGCTAGTGGGATAGCACATAGCACTAATAGATAATTAGGAAGGGCGGCGCCAGCCAAATTCAAGAAATTGTATGAAATCAGAATTTAAGAAATTGTATTGCATGTTGTAACTTCGTTTTGTGTATGTATGTATGTACTGTAAGTTACTCATATTGTATTTGTGTTCTCAGGGCATAGCTGAAAAACAGCCTTTTTGGCTGATGCTATTTTCCCTGATTAAATAAAATTTTTTAAAAAAAGAAAAAAAAGCCGAACAGAACGAGTTGCGAATTTACAACATATACCGGACAGTATCCGGAATCTAGATTGTGAGGGGCAGCAGTTAGAATCATTCTCGGTATCGTCCTGGGGGTCATCATCAATGGAAGAATTTACGATAAACATTCCTGGAGTAGTGACACTGCATAGCAGGGGAAGGATAAAGGATATATGCTTTAGACTACAACACCAAGAGAACGTAGTGGTGGAATGCAAGCCGGTCTACGTGCCTGTACCGGACCAGCCTCCTCAGCCTCAATCCCCATCACGGCCTGGCCAGCAGTCGCGTTTAAAAGCTGTAAAGTGCATAGAAGGAGATTGGTCGTTTATTAGGGTACATCGCGGAGACATCGCGTCACAGCAGGTAGCAGCACCATTGTACCCAATGTGAACTACAAATTTGTTATGTAACTAGGTGGATGTAATTGTCAACAGGATAGGTAGTGATCTTAACCTGTCTAGTGGAGCTGGAGCCTGTAAGGCTTTACTGAAAGCAGGTGGAGCAGTACTCCAGGAAGACTGTGATAAGTACCGACAACAACATGGGGAAAACTGCAGGCTGGGGATATTGCAGTGATGAATGGAGGGGAACAACTGTGTTGTCAATATGTGTTCCATGTAAACCTTCCTCTCTATACATCAAGGAGATCTCTGAAGGTAAGTAGAGATGATGGTAGTTCAGCATCGTGAATAGATCAGGTTATATCCAGATCAAGTGGGTCTTATCCGAGATCTTGTCTGCTCTATTGAATCGTCTGACCTGGATGGGTGATCATAAATTAACAAGCTCAATTGTATTCAGGGAAAACCAGTTGAACACACTCAATAAACTTACATAGAGTCACACCCAACAGTTTTGTTGTCTATAAAATAGCCATACCTACTTTTGGGTTGCTGTAGCTACCTGTAGACTTATGTGTAGCCACACCCACTTTAAATTGTGTATGTTTACTCTGGCAGTTACTCATTCACTGTTTCCTCTTGGAGAGGATCCTTCCTATGTGCTAGAATCTATGCTGCTATACATGCAGGGGTAAACAGCAGAGGTTGGGACATGTGGATAACATCATGCTCAGGGTGCCATCTATGCCTTAATGTAACTCTTGTTGCATGTCTTTGTTTAAACTGGGTCACATCGGGCGGTGGGGGGGCTCAGATCTGGGTCTCATCCAGATTACTATTTGGGTCATCTGGGTCAGCATTTACTTACAACCCTGTGTATACTGAGCAACTGATATGTACACAAACAACTGCGTGACACTCACACTTGCACACATACAGACAACAAACACCAGGACTTCATTTAAGGGAGCAGTGCACACCCCTTATTTAAAAACTCTCCTCCTCCTCCCCCTAAATAGCAAAGGTACAATAGCTGAGAAATGTACCTGTCAGAAACAGTGATTACTTCTGGTCATTCTCAAGTACCTGAGAATGCACCAGAAGCAATCTGAGAGTGTCTGCATGATAGTTGAGACATGCGTACTTAATGCACACACACACACACACACACACACACACACACACACACACACACACACACACACACACACACACACACACACACACACACACACACACACACACACACACACACACACACACACACACACACACACACACACTTAATGTACACACTTAATGTACACACTAGGGTTGGGCAATATTTCAGTAAATCGCCAATATCGCATAAGCAAGTGCTCGCAATACCATTATCGCATGTATTTTGCCTTCGCAATATTATCGCATAGGCAATATTTTTGCATTTTGCAATAATTATCACATTTATCATCTAATTTATGTCTCTTCTAGACCTCATATTTGATACAGTTTGTGCATTATAATTGCTAACTATGTCAATTGGTTAACTTGTTAGCAAAGAAGTTGTGTTTGTAGACTAATTCTCAATGAAAACAAGCAGTCATGTGGACTTTTCAAACTATGTTGTTGTGTTTCAATTTTCACATGCAATATTGCAATAATTGCATTAATGCTCCTGCAATAATCGCATGTCACAAAATTCAATACCGCCCAACCCTAGTACACACACATGTACATTTAATGATATGTTCATTCACAGCTCTATAGGGAAGTAATAGACAAGTGCTTGTGGGAAGCAGACAATCAGACTGCTAGGAGCATAGCATTTCCACTCTTGGGAGTCTCCACGTTAAGTTACCCACTGGAAGACATTGTCCCGGAGCTTCTTGACAAGTGTATTGCTTACTACCGTCGACGGGAAGGGGAGGTCAACCATTTTCACTTTGTACCTGTCAAGGAGAATGAGTACAAGGAAATGAACAAAGCTCTAATGAAGAGATTTCTTACCAATGCACTAATTCCTGTAGTTATAACAAAACAATGTGATGATGAGACAGATGATGCTACTACCCCTAAAGATCATCCAATATTTCTTGATATAGTTCATGGAGAGATTGCCAAGCAAGCTAGTGATGTTATTGTTAACATTACTGATACACAGCTAGATTTGAAGTATGGTCCAGTGTCCCGTTCCATTCTGGCTAGTGGTGGGGAAGATCTGGAGTATCTTTGTGAACAGTTAGTGGAGAATGACATCACATTGTTAGCTGGTAAAGTAGAGTCAACAAAATCTGGTGGAGAACTGATGTGTAAACGTGTCTTCCATATTCTTGACCCCCACATTGCAACTAGCCCACAATACTCTACCCTGACTGAATATATCGAGTCCATTTGCCTGGCTATATTGGTGAAGGCTGAAGAGTACAAAGTGTTAAGTCTGTCTATTCCAATATTGACTACTGGTAAAAGTGTTGTTGATGATGTTTGTAATGCAATGATGAAGGCTTGTAAGCAATTTAGCCAACAAGAAGTGCACCATATAGAAAAGGTTTTGATTGTGGTGTCGGATAGTCAGGAAACTGAAGTGTGTAGACAACAACTGAGCAGAGTTTTTCCATCATTTGCCGATACCATTAAGTTTCCTTTTGACATGACTGCTTATGGGAAAGCGGCTTTACCAGATGCATCAGAGCTTTCCACTTTTAATGCTGTGCATTTTACAGCTACAGGACCTTCACCAGAAGCTATAAGACATGCCCGAGAAGTCATAGAGTCATTTGTGAAACAAGAAACAGTTAGCAAGAAAACTGACTATATGTTTATGTCACAGTGTAGCAGTAATGACATAAGACACTTACATCTCATTGGTCAGGAACATGGTGTGAAAATACAAGTGTCCGACACTTCATTTACTCTCCATGGAGACTCACACTGTGTTTTAATGGCACAAAAAGCTTTACTGGATTATCTTCATTCTCTAAAGCCAGCTGGTCATGCCAATGTAAAGTGGCAACGTATGGTGGATGATGCATACAAAGACTTTGACCCTCAAATCAGTTCAGTCTTAGAACAACAACATTCCAGAGGGGTAGAAAAGATCTACATAGAGCTAGAAAACCCCAGTCAGCATTGTGTCTTTGACCTAAAACATATGACAGAAGTTGATGTAGATTCTGGTAGTTCCCACAAGATTAACAGAGCAACTTTTACTTCCATGGAAAATACTGGGACACCAACAGGTCTGTACATATGTATAGTAATATATTGTTGAAATTATTTTATTGTAGGATTGGGGAATCTCCCATCCCACTGGGACCCACAGCCAATCGGAGCCAACAGCAGACCAGAAAGGTGTCATCAAGTAACGCTTACTTGTGACTCACAAGAATACAAGAATGCATTGCGGACATTTCAGAATACACTACCGCCATCACAGTGTCAGATTGTTCAGGTGAAGCGTATCCAGAACCCACACTTGTACCAGCAGTACAGTACAATGAAAGCACTGATGAAGCATGATGTCCCAAAGGATCATCAACTGGAAAGGGAACTGTTCCATGGTACTAACAAAGATGCGTGTGAGAAAATCAACCATCAAGGATTTAACAGGATGTTTGCCGGAAAAAATGGTAAGTACATGTGCTCCATCCAAGCTGCTGTTTATTTCTGGCACAACTGCTCATGGGACCACTCAATAAAAAGGTTGCATTATTGATGGCGTAAACATGTTACCTTACATGGCCAGTTTGAGATGGTTACTATCAAAAAATAAGCAACATATTAGCTGAGTAGTAGATTAATTGACAGACACTATGTGTACACTACAGGCAACTTTACCAAAAGATATTGTGATTTTAACAGCTACTTTTATACAACAGCCGTAGCTGCAATGGATGATGTTCTGAACATTGGTGACCCAGTCTTGTCCTTTAACTCCTAACTTGTGAAGGAAGCTCCTATGAACTCCCAGTTTTCACCATATGCTCTGGTTATCTTTCAGCTATAAAGTATGATAGTTGTAGTCCCATTTTAGTAGAATGATGCTCTGCATGGTAGACTGAGACCATGCAAAGTAATGAATATCAACCACTGGTACTTATTATAGAGATGTGAAACTGGACAGGTTACTTGGCAATTCATAACTGCTGGTTATTCAGTTAACTGAACTTAACAAAGTTTTCTCTAATTGTTATGCTGAGCTTACTTAGTTTTTAAGCTCCACGTAACTTAAAATTTACAGTATAGTTCATCAGATTATACTTGTGGTGGCCAAAGTAATAGCCAACATGCATAAGTAAAGCTGAATCTTACAACAAATGTGATATCAATGTTTAAGAATGAAAACAATACATTTTTGAGTGAATATAGTAGAGATCAGTTATCTGGTTATGAGAAAAAATAACTGACAACTGAATTTATAAAAATAACTGGTTGATTAATTTTGGTTAACCGGTTAAATTTCACAGCTCTAACTTATTATCAACTATACACGTATACATACCACTAAGTTTCAGACTCGTGTTCACGTTATAACACAAACTAAGCACTTGGCCTAATATGTTGTAATATTGTTCTGTGACAGTTAAAACCTATAAAAGAGGACAAAAACCATTAAAACAGTCCAGTTAGGTCAATAATATATACCTATCACTTATGCTACAAGTAATAGTTGTAACACACCCATGAGGTTTGTATCTGATTTGTAAACACAACACCCGAAGGCCGCAGGCCCAAGGGTGGAGTGTTTACAAATCTGATTTGTAAACACAACACCCGAAGGCCGCAGGCCCAAGGGTGGAGTGTTTACAAATCAGATACAAACCGAATGGGTGTGTTCTAACTGATTTGTGGTATGGGGCGTGCACAGATCAAAGGCGCCCATTTGTAACACGGAAGGAGCATAAACACAAGGTTAATATTGGCTACCGCTAAGCGCTGTGTATAAGGAGCGATTTTACTCATTAATTACTGTCTTGATGATTAGTTAATTCATTGTTAGCTGGTTTATTCATTGGTAGTGCGTTTGTTATGAGCGAGGTGCCATCATCAATGCCAATCACTCCAGCCATTGTACAGCTTCCAAATCATTTAGACGGGTGTAACTGTTAATTTATTGGCGAACGAGCGTGTGGTAGATTACCAGGCTCAGCCCAGTGGTTGTACTGCTTCCCATTCATTCAGATGAGAGCAGTGTTGTGTGTTCATTCATTCCAGAGCGATTTACCTCCTTGTCAGTCCTTGACATTATTAGCCTTGCAGTGTGACTTCCTGTGTTGGTGTGGTGTTTGGTTTCGTTTGAAGTCCTTGAACTAATTAGTGGCCAGACTGTGTGACCAAAAGGAGGTACTTAGCCATGCTACAATTATTTGTAAACCAGTTTACAACTGATTTGTAACACTGGCGGCAGCCTTTGATGTGCCCACGCACCATATTACAAAATTCCATTCAACTACTCAGATAGAACATACACCTGTTAGCAAAATACTCTAATAAAACAGTCACTTATAAGGTTCGAGGTTCAGGTTTTACAACCTTATGTCATCATCACAGCTTATAGCTAAATATCATGATGCAACTGCTGACAAGGCACTTAGTGTAGTCTCCATGCATAATTAATAATACACTACCTGTGAAGTAATGCCAGGCAAGGAGCTATGTTAACCTGGACCAGTTGTCATCTTAAAAAATAGTTGAGTCAATTGTAAAAGATGATTCTTTTATCCAAATTTATTGTGAGCTGTACAACCCCATAATTATGGTGGTCCAAGTTATTGTAGTATTGTGAACACTTGATTAGTACCTATGCTGTATGTATTGGCTATTGAACACTTCTAACCTGACTGTTCTATTAGAGTAATTTACCAGAACTCTAGGTATAATCAATGGATTACATTTTTATCCAAACATAATTTTACTTATCAAAACATAACTTCTAGGAATAAAGGTGCAGATAACTGATCATCACTGTAATAATTTCCATAACTGTTTCACCCCTATCTACTATTGTGTGTTGTAATGTTGATCTTGTTTATCTCACCATATGTCTAGCTGCCTATTATGGTAAAGGAGTATACTTTGCTGTCGATGCTGACTATTCTTCTCAAGAGGTCTACTCCCCGGCAGATGAAAATGGCTGCAAGTACATTTACAGTTGTTTGGCACTGACTGGCGAGTACACAAAGGGAGATCCTACCATGATTGTACCACCGGCCAAAAATCCTGGACACAATGAAGCCATCTTGTACGACTCCTTAGTAGATAACATGAAAGATCCTCGTATCTTTGTGGCTGTAAAGGATAACCAAGTGTACCCTCAGTATCTTATTGTGTTCAAGATGAAATTTTAATGACTGAATTTATTTTTTTTAATTTTGTAATTTTATAAATGCTGTTTGCTAATGCTTTGATAATTAAAACTAGTGTTTGTGCAGAGACGTCCTGTTTGCAGGGGGTGCTGATGCTGTGTTGTGTTTGTGTGTGTGAAATATAATTGTACTAGCATAAGTAAGAATCAGTCTATCTGATTTGTTATTCTGTGCTAACCATTGATCCAATCTGGATTAGCTGTATTGTTGGTTTCTGTTAGTGCGAATCCAAAGTATATATTATGCTCATAGTATAACAGTCCCACGTAGCCTGATCACTTTCATTTTTGTGCGTGTGTGTGTGGGCCCATGTATAGTTACACACAGAAGAAAAGAAATTAAACTATTCAATTAAGACCTAACAATATGATGTTATGATAAATCAACTACTGGGATTAAAAATGCTAATTTTTATTAATTTTCCATACAGTCACAGTTTGTTCAATGATTGACTTTTGTGTAGAGGAAACGTTGCAAGATTCTGCCAATTAATTTTGTGTTAGCATAATACTCAAGTTGAGCCTATTGTAACAAAAATCAATGAAAAATTATTAAGCTATGCAATCCACACAACCTCAGGTGCTGGGCAACTTCACTGGACCAAGCACCATCAAATAGGCACAAATACATATTACAATATTGCAGCTCATGATCAACTTTATATCTCATTGCTGCACATTAGGTGGCCAATTTCTTTATAGTTAATGGTAATGCTATAGCATACAGACTACGTAGGTGAATATTTCAATTGATAATCTGGAGTATGGATTAATACTCTCTAATAGAGCAGTCAGATCTGGATTATTAACCCTCTGGTTTCTCAAATATTACAAATTCCTTTAAACATACAATTACACTCCCTGTTTTAAATCTCATAACTCTTTTATACTTGCAGTTATCATCACAAACGTTTAGCAGTACATTAATGGTATTAATAGGGTCATGAATAATCCAATTAGATTTATTTGCAAATCAATGTGTATGATTTTATTACAATAGATACACTCTGTTTATTTTCAACTTTACTTGATTGCTACACCATTTAGGCATGATGGTTTTACAACAAACATACTGTTGGGACATAGATGCACATGTAAGAATCATAGATGAATGTGGGTTGTTCTAATAGATCTAGATCCTTGTAAACATTTTTTTTATTTCTTAAGTGTGCACATACTTAGAGATATTCATTCATCTCAAAGTTATGGAAATCGGAAACCACGGGTTAATACTCTCTAATAGAGCAGTCAGGATTATTGTACCAGTGTGTAAAATACTCTAATAAACATGTATAAATTGCATATTGTTGAAGACACCATAATAAATTTGATATGTTTGACTTGTGCTCTAAGATGCGGCACACATACCAGTAATCCTAATATTGCAAGCAACTATGGTTTGCTCTGACCCAGCCCATTCATGGGACAGAGTTTGAACAATACACATGTCTTCTGAATACACATTGTGCCCAATCATACTGAGATGATGTGATTGTGGAAGTTCAACATGTAGCTAGCTACTCTATAGAGCTGTGTGCTTTTGGCATAATATTTTGTCAAAATAATTTGTTAGACTGTATTTGCCTCAACTTCTATCTTGTTCATATAACTCTAAAAACATACACAAAATCAAAAACATTTTCAGATTGAATTTCTCATAAAAAGGTTTAAAAGGTGAACTGGGAAGGAGAGACCAAGCACCGTTGCTGGATATCTTCCACTGTAGCAGGTCCATCTGTAAGAAACCAAACATCACTATGACCAAATATGTAAAAGCAGTAGTGTTAACACAGTAGCAGTGTCTAACTAGTAAAGTATTTTACATTACTGTAGTAATATGTAGTGTCAAAACTTCCATCATTCATTACTACATATCCAGTTACTACTACTGTATGTGCAAAAAAAATCAAGGAGTGTAAATTTTACAAATTTACAGCTGCGTAACTGTTCACAAAATTTTCTTCTGAGCCAATCAGGATGTTACACAATAGAGATAAGTTACCTGTGTGAAAAACT
This sequence comes from Dysidea avara, assembly GCF_963678975.1. Lineage (NCBI taxonomy): Eukaryota > Metazoa > Porifera > Demospongiae > Dictyoceratida > Dysideidae > Dysidea > Dysidea avara. The sequence continues at coordinate 4,506,809 of NC_089281.1, forward strand.
TGTAATCCCAAACTGTAAAAATCCCCATTTTCGTTCACTCATGAAATTACGTACCTTGTAAATTTGTACTTATAGGGTATTTATAAGAACCTGCAGCTAAGTACAATTTAAGGGTGGGGCTAAATACAGTTCCTGACTAAACTCTACATTTTAACTATCATACATCTTCAATTGGGGTAAAAATTTTACAGTAATTGTGCAGCACTGCAAATATCGGTACCATCCACACTAGCTACAGTTGTTGTAAGTGTTGTTGACATGTAGGTTAGGTATAGTGTTGTGGATCATGTCTGTAAAAAAAATTGATCTCTGTTGTAAGGTTAAGAAGCATTTCATAATTGCTGAAAAAAAATTCAACATTTACCCTTACTATTTGAGCAATCACTCTTATACTAATAGGATGTGTGGTGTCTGATTACATACATACCAAGGGGAAAGAACTCCTTATTATCAATTTCTTTTCTTGCAGCTACGATGGCTTTCTTCACAGCAAATAGTGCAGAACAACTTGAGCACATGGGAGGCTCACCAATAGCTACAGATATAATAAAAACTGATTACTTACCACAATAAGCAGCTATTACCAACAATACAGAAAAGGTCTTGACTTAAGTCTACATACCGTATTAATATACTTGATTTGTGCCGCAGGAGCACTATTATTCATTTGCCAAAAAATAAGTTATTTTCCGAAACAAGGATAAAACCCTTCAAATAGTACCGCACTGTGGAGGGTGCAGCATAAATCGAGTAAATATGTATTCGGTATTTACTATTATTTTGTCTATACATCTGGCTTAAATGTAATGACGCATATGTAAGGAACTCAAAGCATTGTCAAATCATTTTCAATGAAACTACAGCACACACATTTTCAGCCATTACTTTCATATCAAGACAATACCTTTAGAGCCCAGCACTCCCACAGGGTTAGGAGCATTCTTGAGTAATTCCACTCTAAAGTCAATTGGTATATCTTTACACTCAGGAGGTTTATATTCCTGTTATGATATGTTACTAATACAATATCTACAAATGATAATAACATACCCAAGTGTTGTGAGTTAATATTTCTCCACTGTCCTCATCATAAGAACATTTCTCTGTCAACCAGTAACCCAGTCCCATGACACAAGCTCCTTCAATTTGTCCAACGTCAATTTCAGGATTAATACTGAACAAAGACAAAGCATGAAGTGAACTGTACCACTGTGCTGTGTGTGTGTGTGTGTGCGTGTGTGTATGTGTGTCCACGCTCACCTTTGTCCACAGTCAAACAGAATATCACTTCTAAGCACCTCAACTTCTCCAGTGAGAACATCTATTTCAACCTCAGTACAGTTAGCCCCATAAGACATGTAGGCAAAGTCATCATCTGATTTCATATTAACCCTAAACAGAAATGTACATATTAACACACCATATGGGTACACATTGAGTGATTACCATGCTTTGGCACTAAGGTCCACGCCATTAGACTGACAACGTGCAATCAAGTCCTTCCATGTTGGGTTGGTCATTTTCTGTTTGACTGGATCAATTCTGCTGTTCAGTATCTTACATGCATCAACTATAGCCTAGAGGGGAAGCCACATGTGTATAACTTCCTATGGCTCTGCATATACACCAGTACATTCATGAATATGTACTGATAATATTAGAGTAAGGAAGAAACTGTTATACACACTGTCATTCATTGATGATAACTTAAAACTAATAGTATGTGACAAACCAGAGATATGACACAACCATATTTATTGACACATGGAAGACAACAAAATAATCTTCTGTTTCACGGATGCGGCATGGCAGTGACTTTTGCAAATCCAAAAAATCAAGAGTGCTAATATGGCTGTAGACACCCAAATATTGTGCAAGCAGTCATAAGTGTAGGACCTGCTTTGAAGAGTTTTAGCCCTTGCATCTACATACTCTAATAGAGCAGTCATATATACTCTAATAGAGCAGTCATATATACTCTAATAGAACAGTCATATATACTCTAATAAAACAACCAGAAATCGTTTACATTTTTGATACCACTACTAGAGGGCAAATAGTTCGTGAACATGTGATTAACATGGTATATATGGCCTAAGGCCATAGCTAGTAAGTTTTTCTCTAGCCCCTAGAGGAGTATACACGCATTACATCAACATGTTTCAGATAACTATATGAACTTAGGAGATTGTCTCAACAATCTTGTTCCCTCATAATTGATGACTACAGTGAACAACAATTTGGGAACACCCAGTCTTCAGATACTGTAAACAACAAGTGCTTGGCATGACTATAGTTTGGCAAATTGAAAAAAATTTGCCAAACTTTATTCCTCAATTTGCGATCAATATTGGCTGCATGATAAATTCGCCAAAGTTTTTATCAGCCAACCTGTTTCGCATGCTGATTCACCAAGCTTAAGTCAAGCCAAACTTTTGAAGTTCATAACTCTAAAACACTGTATGCAATTATTTATGTAAAATGTAATACAATCATAGCAATACAACTAACTATTCTAATAGAACAATCACTTTGGCATTCAGTTAAACAGAACTGATGTGTGAAGTTGTGCTATGAAGGTGTTGTCAAGATACCTTGCCAATACCACTGTGTTAAAACCCATACAGCCAATTCCGTAGACAAAACAACTAGGAGAATGGAAACAGGAATGTCTCTGGACATGAATTTTAATCTAGACAAAGTAAGCCTCGTAAGTGCCAATGAACTTGCCTCACCAGTGGTGAGGACAACAAAGTATTCACAGGTTGTAAGTAAACACGTCATTGTTTCACCAGAAGTATATATATCACCACACTTTGTAAAATTATTCTGAGATAAAACCAGTTCTACCATTGAGTAGTTATGTTGTCTGATATCCTACTATTGATATCAAGTCTCAGTATTCTTCACACTGCATGAAGTTAGTTTTAAAACTGGGATGCATGAAGAATAGCAATGGTTGCTTCTGGCTTTGGAAAGGATGTAGTACAAAACATTGTGTTATTGTACAGATATTAAATCACCTGTTGTTCCAGTAACATAATAAAGATACTGGGATACTCAAACACACATCACATCATATCTGATCTACCTACCTGACAATTACTCTCACTAGTGATTGACCCTCCAGTCATATTACCATTGGGATTGGTCATTGAATTGGTTGGCAAAATACGTATCAAGTCAATTGGAATACCAAGCTCTTTAGCAGCAACTTGAGCAACCTATGTAGGTAGGCACATACATAGACACAGTAACTAAAAGTATGCAGTACAGAAAGTAACCACCTTTGTGTTGATTCCTTGTCCAATCTCTACTCCACCATGAGTGATAGCTACTGTACCATCACCAGCATAAACACTGATCATTACAGTAAATGGACCAGTCCCATTCCATAGTACACCCCACTTGACAGGCACAACTGATATTCCTCTCTTCCTCCAACGATTTTGCTAGAGTATCACATAACGGTAGATACACAAGATGACTACATATAGACATTGCTACAGCACGTACACACATGGTTGCTCAATTGGAGTACTTTATAAAGTATAGCATTATAAGTTTTCTGAAACAGTGCCATTCCTAAAGACTAAACTACAGTGGAACCTCAAACCCCTTGGGATCAGGGGTGGTTCATAAGTCTGAAAAGTTCATATCTCTGAAATTGTGTATAACTAACCTTTAAATAGCATAAGGAACATTTTAAAAATATCAGTATTATCATCTTGAGTATCAACTACCCTAATAGAACAGTCACTACTCTAATAGAGCAGTCATTTCTGTAGTTTGGTTAACCGAGAATCTGGGATCCGGATAACTGAAGTTCCGCTGTAGTTTAATCTTTAGGAATGGCACAATTTCAGAAAATGTATATCAACACAAACAATACAATAGTAGTTGCTGAAATGTTACATAAGTATACGAATTTTTACATAGATATCCTTCAATGTTGCTTAGCAAACTATGCATAGTGCAGCACAATAGCAAGAGATGGCATTTTAACAGGCCAGTAAAACACATTGTATGTACCTTGTTAAAAGTATCCACCATTCCTGTTCTGCTGTCAATTGCAGCTGATTTGTAAAGTTCTGAGTGATGGAAACTAATGTAATACAAATTAGTAGCCATTACCACAACACTCACGTGTCCATATCTCCTTGATGTTACAATACTGCAACTCCATGAAACCAGGAGTGAGCTATGAGTATAAATTATAGAGAAAGGTGCAATAATCATGTAACATGTAATACCTGTCCCTTCTCATAAAGATTTTTCTGTTTAACAGTCTCCGATGGTATACCCAGTGTCTCCCCAATGTGTTCCATAACTGACTCAATTATAAAAATAGCTTGGACACTTCCTACAAGTACATCAAAGTCATGTATACGTATTCCTTCAGATTCCTACTCACCTGGGGACCTGCAGTATGTGTTAGCACAGTTGTTAGTCTTCACAGCCTTAGGGGTGATGTGCCAGTTAGGAATGTGATAGGCTACAACCACAAACAATTGGTGAGAGTAATTTGAGTACCACATACTACAACTGAAAAAAATGACAGCTGAAGGGTGTATAATGTGTTTCTGTGTAAACACTTGTGAATGCTTTGATATAATATCGATGTGTTAATATATTTATCATTATGTAACATTTACACTTACTATTGTCAATATAAGACATGGCCAAGTCAAGAGACAGGTCGTTGTTATGACAACCAGAATCATTGACCACTTCCATGATGACTCCATTAATTGTACCATCACCATCAAACCCAGCCTATCAATATGATACTATGATAACCACAACTGGTGTAGGTATGTAGTAAGTCGGTACATGTTACAAGATAACCACCATACATTGGTCATGACAGTAGCAGAGACTAGGCAAAGAATAGAGTTACTGTAAGCTTAAACTGAACTTGAACACCTTCAAACTTACGTTTGCACAACATACCTCCATTTATTTGAAATTGAGCTCAATTAGAGGCTTTTAAGTATTTTGTTCTGTTAGAGTAAGTTTTGTATATGTATGGTGTATGGGTACTCATCACCCATCTGAACTACTGCTAAGAGATCATTGGGATTCTGAGAGTCTACCGTCACTGCATGTTATATTAATATTCAGTAAATAGGGACTTGCCTGGTAAGTTGCATAGTATGGGAATCTCTTTCCCACCATTTTCATATTGGAGTCAATGTCCATGTGAATTTTGACTGGTCTGATAATATATACACAATACCTTATAGAGCTGAGGTTGATAATTATCACTTACCGTCTAGTGTGGTAAGCTGCCAGGGCACATCCTGCTGCTATTTGGTGACTACGAGTTAGTTTCCCACCAAATCCACCACCAATCCGCTTCACAGAAACATCCACACTATAAAAATCGCATTAGAGTAAGTGAACAGAGCTCCAACACAGGTATATGATCATTTGTCCAAGGACACTCACTTGACTGAAATTTTGCATGTACATAAATGACCTTACTGTTAGGAGGTCCTAACTGTGTTACACACATACCGGTTGTCTTGTACTCCCAGGACAGTAGCAACTGCATTCTGACAGCCATTGATCCACTGAGTGGAGCTATACACTGTGTAGCTGTCATCTTCAGGAATGCAGACACAAGCCTGTAAGAAACATAATACAGCAGATGATATAGGTTTAGCAAAGAGCAGTAACCCAGACAAACATTGTAGTTGTGTATATAAAGTCTTGATGTGGTAACAGTACCTGTGTCTCCATATGGAAGTGGTACTGCGTACCACATGACACTTGACCATTTATGGAATGAGCAGACTTTGTTATAGCATCTGTAAAAATGTATACACAAACCAATTACTAGTAGTGTAACAAACGAACGTAAATATACATATGTCCTACCATTTTTATGCATATGCCTTTACACATATACCGTAAAGTCGGGTTGTTAAGCACATGCGCTTATAATTTTCGGAGAAACTTCTTGTAAAAATCATACTCTCTGTTAGGCGCATACGCCTAATAGATATTTATGGTGAGTGTAACACGGAATCACTACGTTGTAATAGAATAGTTAATAGTTTGTGCTGGTCACCACGCCAGTATGTAAGGATATTTGACTCCATTTCTGGATGAAATCCTTCGTGATGAACGAGATTATCACTATCCAGATGGCTGATTTGCTGTATACATAGCGAAAAGAAACCTCAAGGGAGGTGTAAGCGCTTGAGGAGACATTACTTTTTCAGTACTTTCAGCTTTTCTTGCTGTGTGTAGCTTTATCATCACATTTTGCCATGTGCGCTTATTATCCATGGTTAATTACAAGAAATGTGCATGCGCTTAACAAATAATATGCGCTTAATAGATATATGCGCTTAACAACCCGACTCTATGATATGTACATGTAGATATGCTACACACATGTGTGTATGCACACACCACACTCGAATGAATACTGTTATCATACAGTACGATAGTAACTGTATAGTAGGGACCACAAAGGAGTAGGCGTGGCCCACGAAATAACATCACCCAAAAACCAGCCTCAATTTTCCCTGACAACGATGAGGCAGTATTGGTGAGGTGAAAGTAAGCCCAGACAAGCTTTTAGATCAACCCGAAACACTTTCAACAAGTTGCTACAGAATTTAAAAAAAATTTTATTCGATAGAATTTTCTACTGACTGACTGAGTAAGTGAGTAACTGACTGATGCCTTCAGACAAGCGTAACTTGATAACGGCTAAGGCTACAGGCTTGATTTTTCACTGCTTATCGATGTGCTATAGTCCCTACTCTAGTTGAAAATTCCAAATTTTTTAGTGTACTTGTATAAAGCATGACAAAATTATATCCTGTTAAAGCTGTAGCCAAATAAAAGTTGTGATTGTTTATAGTCCAATGTCAACCACATGATTCAACTATTACACACACAGAGTGAACATGATGTACAAGAAGCCTCTCATTAACTTGAACTGGCAGTACTGATAAAACTGTGGTAACTAACCACTACATACTTTAGTCTATAGTTGCTATAACTGCATTTGTATACACGTAATTATAGCATTCTTCCATGTTGCAGCATTCATTGTTCAAGTAATGCACAACACACCTTTGGCATCTCCAGCCATGAGGATATTTCCCTCCCCAGGGTACTCATATGTAGAATTTGCTTGAAGAGCATCAGCTACAGTCAGTATTGGTTTACCCTTAGATTTGTACTGGATCTTCACCATTTTAGCTGCTTGATCAGCATTAGTTTGAGTGTCTACATGGGTAGATATGAAGTACATAATTGCCATATCCACAACTATTATACAGGTTATTTTATTGCACACATACATACGTACCAGCCACAATAATCCCAACTGCTTGGCCAGCGTAGTCCACACTATCAACTGCAAACAACTGAGTACAAAAGAAATATTATACTACAAAATAATACATTGACAAATGTCCATACATATTGTGTACACAAATCACAATGGCTTAAGCCATCATGCAATGTAAATACGTAGTGCTGAGATACCATTTCACCATGTAGGCACTTACTGGTTGAGCATCAAATAGAGACAGAGGTGGTTCAATGTATGCATTCTTCCCTGGAATATCTTTAGCTGACAAGAACTGCACGACTCCTGGTAATTTCTAAAGTGACATCTTCATTACACAAGAGCAACTTAATAGAGATACCAGCCTACCAGTGCATCTGATGTATCTACACTCTCTATTGTAGCATTGGCCTGTAACAGTTTATCATATAACAATTCAAACACATACGTACAATACACATACCATTGTAGTAAGCACAAATGCAGCTGATAGCTGTTCAGCTTGTGAAATGTCACTAGCATATTGTGCCTCTCCTGATGCCTACAACATAATCCTCATCATAACTTACCACACACTAACATACACACTTGTAGTTTAGCAGTCAACTTGGTCATTGGCTCAGTCACAGGATACTCTGACTTGACAGTGTCATAAGACTGGTACGACTGAGACACTGGCCTAACATATGGAACAGCAGCTGATTTCACCTTATCACTGATGTTACCAGGAATGCTGGCCAGATAAAACTAGAGAAAAAGATGAATGCTCCATTAGAATACTTCAACACGCATGCACACACACAAACCTTATAAAACAAGCTATAGGAAAGGCTGAGCCGATAAGCTTCACTACTTTCAGGTGGTACTGTTGTAGCTACTAACTCTTCCTGAAGCACCTTCATTGCTCCTATAAGGAAGGTATGAACTAAAAAGAATTTTATTCACCTACAAGTATACCTTGCAAAGTTGCTGGGTCAGTTAGAGATTTCCCAACCACGAAAGCTTCAGTCTTCGTAGCATGAACCTACAAACCATCCAACAATATACAGACTACTAGTACACAGTATAGTGAGACATGTACACTATCTCAAGTGTACACTGTCACACTTACAGCATGAGCTTGTAGTCCACCAAACACAATAGAGGGAGAACCTTGTACTTTATGTGTACTGGAGTCAACTGACCAACTAAAACCAGCATTGACATAGGCATGAGCATTCTAATAGAAATGATCACAGGTAACAATGGTGTAATAACAACTCCATACCCACCTGGTGTCTAGGCATCACTTTGAAGGTCCTCATTACAGTGTTAGCAGTAGAGAATGGTATGACCAGTGAAGTGATCACCTGTACAACATCCACTATCACCACAATGTAGTGTACATCACTAACCTTGTTCTTCATGTCCAACTGGAGGAAGTCAGTTAGTGAGTGAGATGCACTCTGTGATGATGATGCTACATGTGTAATATACATACACCATTTATACATGTACATAAGCATACAAACTATGCAGTATATACATAACATGACCAAACAAAAAGCTTGGTGAACAAGAAATCCCTGCTATTAGTCGATACGTACTAACACGTATAACTGTAGGAATCTAGGAAGTGGTATATGTAACGTTCTGCAATGAAGGAAAGCAAAAACTCCAACAACTGTGTAGTATCAACTGGGGAAGAAAATGACCCATTGTCCATGTCTCGTTAGCAATATTGGAGTTGTTATGGAGCTTTGAGATCTGCCACCTCTATCTGTAAGACATGGCACAGTCTTCCTACAGTTTAGTAGTGCTGCCTCAGGAGCTGGTACCTGAGTGGTACCTGGTCACCAAGTCACTGTTATACTGCAGGGTAGACTGGAGAAATGCAAGTAGTAAAGCTTCTTGCTTGAGGAAACAATAAACTATATGCATCAGTCAGTAAACCAGCATGCAACACAGAACATCCTAGCATACTTCTTATAACATGTCTACAACCTTACCAACAGTGACAGTGGCACCAGCAGCCTCCATAATGGTGAAAACATCTGAAGGAAAATTTTGATGATCATGAGTCAACATCAAGTTACCAGCCCAGGATCCAATCTGATGTGGTCACAATATGATAACATGTGAGACAGTACATTAATGTACTAACATTTCTCACTGCCATGTTGGCAATTTTCTTCAGGTGGTCAGCCAATTGTGGGAAAGAGTTAGGAGATGAGTCTTTGTGTGACTCCAGTGTAGCAATGAGTGTATTGAGTGAAACAGTAGCACCAACAGACAATACTTTATCATCAACCTGTAGAACAGTTTAATAACATAGTCACTATATGTACAATATACCAACTAACCCTAATACTGGCTAAACTACTGATTGTCTTCAAGTCAACAATCACATCTGGTAGTGGTTCATTCTTAAACACACCTACAAGATGACATGATCAAACACAACTACACTATTGCTATCCATTCACCTCTTCCAGTATCACCAGTGATCAGTTTAATGTTCTTGTCAGGATACTGGCTGAACACAGTAAAGATGTCTACCACTTCATTTGGTCTAAACCACAATGTTGATGATACTTGTCCTGCACTGACACACAACTTGGGACATGATACACCACACTTCTTAACAGCTAAGTCCTAAATAATAGTATAATGACAAACACATGACACACACACACAAGCACGCATGCACGCACGCACACACACGCACACACACAAATACACGCAAGCATGCATGCACATGAGCAAAGCCTTAATTCGACTACAGTGAACCAGTCCTGGGACATCCATTCAGGTGCTGCGAGTCAAATCCTCGTAAGGCAGGGCTAGTAACTCACAGGAGGCTGTACCATGTCCCACAGGTGAAGATGTGGGTACCCAAAGTCCCACCTGAATCTTGCAGCAAAGCAGTATGCAGTGTCAAAATGTATTTACAAGATTTGCAGAGTATACTATTGTGGTTGGCTGTTCAACAGCTATAAGTTGCTGGCATTTCCATCCCACTTTGTTCCAAACACAAGTAGCTATTTCTCCCAAGTTGGAGTCCTGATACACATGGATAAAGGAAGTCTTGAACTTGAGTGTGACCAGCTAAATCAGGATTACACACTTTCTAACACATAACTCTGTAGAATGCGCTTGTGATGCTTAAAGGATTCACCAAATTAAAATGATGTCAACAAGTGTTTTGTCTCAAAAAACGAAAAAAATATTGGTGAATTGGTACATACATATGCATGCACCCGCGTGTACTAACATGCACACACACACACACACACACACACACACACACACACACACACACACACACACACACACACACACACACACACACACACACACACACACACACACACACACACACACACACACACGCACTTAACTTACCTCAATGTCAATACATTTCCCTCCATTCTTTGGATCAGCATCAACAGCAAATGATTTCATAGCATCAAGGATAGGACGATATCCTAAAAGGTCACATTATAACACATCAACATCAACCATACTCACTAACCTGTACATCTACAGATGTTGCCATCATAAGCATCTTCAATTTGCTGCTTGGTAGGAGTGGGTGACTCCTTAAGGAGACTACACTCACATCATCAACTGATCTACACTAACTATTCAACTAACCTGTACATGTTCATCACCATTCCTGGAGTACAGAATCCACACTGACTACCATTGTACTGTGTCAGCCTCTCTTGTATTGGATGATAACCATCACGAGAACTACATCATGTTAGAATACATTGCTGTACAGACATGTTATTTGATAAACAACAACAACATTGCTTTATACTCAGTACCCTGATTAAATGGTCACATACATGGAAAAAGTGAATCATTCAGATAATTTAAAGCCTGTTCATAGTTCTGTTCAAATACAGAACATATTTAACTAGAAATACACAGTTGCTCCAATGAAACTAGGCAATTGTCTACTGAGATGTAAACCCAACCACGGTAGTAGTAGTAGTATACAATTGGACCAGAATACACTATTACTACCACAGAGTGACACCAACCTGTATAGTAAGCATATATCATAGAATCAGCTTAGTTGTATCATGCACGAATAATAGACCACTATAGCCCATATGGCCCCATGCTAGAGTGACAGTATAAGGTATAGCATAGTCCTTAATCCAACTTACAAGACTTGTATGTATGTATGTAAATTCTTTGAGACAAAGCAAAGAAACTGATGCACATTCATTGTAAGCCATACAGTAGATAAGTAGCTCCTTATGTACTGCACATGTATAAGCATTCTTCACAAGTAACCGTCCATATAAAATATTATATTTAAAATGTATTGTTGTACACAGGATAGACTCTTCCTGTATCATCTAATGTTTGTAGTACAATGTGCCTACCATAACACACTAATCTGAGATATATTACATATCCATGATTCTCAAAAAATCAGAACTAGGCAAGACAATATACACATGCATGATGGCCTAAATATTTAGACGGAATTTTTTTTTGCCGATTTGAGGTCAGTGAAATTTTCAGTATGCACACCATAAACTAGCTGCTTACTTGCCAATTCCTTCCACAGTAGTGATCTGCCATCCCTCAACCGAGTATAGTGGACACAAGCACTGGAAAAATACATTTTATTTAATTATCTTACACACTACATGAACCTCTATATAATAGACATTTTGGGACTGACCAATTTTGTAAGTGTCCTTTACACAGAGGGTGCTGTAAGACAGGTCCCATTGTATATAGAAAACAGTTAGCAAGTAATGTCCAGATGTAAACTAGTAGACCTGACATGTAAAGGAGTAGCTACAAATCAAGCCTTGCATGTCATAGAGAAGAGTTGTTCATGCATGCAGTAAGGCACACACAAGCAGAGCACTGCAGCCACAAACCACGCCCCTGTGGCGTGATTTTTTGCGGGGATTTTTTGCCGGACTCCGGTCAATCGTATCAAACTTACAGAATTAACAGATATGGTCGTGTCTTTCCCCGTGGTAGGATCTTTCCTCAATACGGACACTGCACAGCATCCACAACCTCCCTCTCCACACATCTTTTTAGTCCCAGTCAATCCATACTGCGATCTGATCCATTCGTTCAAAGTCGTGTTGGGGTTTGCATTAGACACCTGCACGCTACCGCCATTGAGCGTGAACGATACATTCGTAGTGGGAGCAACGGCTGACATTTCTAAATATTGAGGAGGCGAATTTGGACCCCCGAGTTAAGCGCCTGTGAGCCTGTTGGCAAATAATATATAATTATAGGCGCTTCATACAAACGAAATGACTGAAATGAGGAAGTGTCACGCTTTGTCTCTCGTCTTTCTAATATTCAGCGTATTGTGTTTATTAGTGAGCGGTATTCCCAGTGGTGGAAAGTTCCATGGCGAGTTCGTATATATCCCAACTAACAATGGCCAAAGACAAAGTTTAAAGGTAAATAACTACAGTGTAACTACTTATTTATTGTAGGCATACTTGTCGTAATTACTATAGGCACATTACATGATCATGGAGGAAGGAGGGACAGTGTGTATTAAGGCTATGGCCAGTAAGTGTACTTGTATAGTAGTTGTATTTTGCATACACCACAAAATATGGTGGATTTGATACTTTCTTTTCCAGTTGCATGTAAATGTGTATCTTATACAATTGACAAGTGTTGTAACAGCAAATGAATATTGTGGCCTATGGCAGAAAATGTGAATGTTTTGTATGTTGATAGTGTGCCAATTACAGGCAACATATCCTTTACCTGGAAAGCAGTGAGACAATTGCAAGCCCACTCTTTGTTTCCTGTCCACCGCTTGCATCCATTTACTGTCAACACTAAAATATTGGTAATATTGTATAGCCTCCTTAAAAACAATCTTGTAAAGTAACTGTCAGTGTGATATCAAGTCTTTTTTTGTGTGTGATGCCTGCTGCTTAAAAGATGAAGGTACAAGTTCAAGGTTTGCTATAACTGAATTCAAGCCAATATTGGCTTGAAAAGTGGCCAGTCTTATAATGGATTAATGGAAATGGCCTGCCCTCCTGCATGCAAATACGAGGACAGGAAACAGAATTTATTGCGAGTGGCCTAATGCTGATGGTATGTTGTACAGTGTAGTTCACTGCTACCTGTGGTTTGCATGGCATTTGTATAGTTATTTTACTCTCATAAACAGTACACTTCACCAAACATCAAATTAAGTATTTTTTTGCTTATATAATAACAAATACGTATAGGGAAAATTAGGAATTTTAAATTTGATTAACTATTATAGGGATAAAAAAAAAAGTTAGGAAACAAGGGAAGTCGCCTACACCAGCAAATATACTAGTGAACTTTTAATCCCTAATGCAGTCTATAGCTACCTGTGACTGAATTAGGGATTAAATGTTCACTAGTATATCTGCAGGTGTAGGTGACCTCCCTTGTTTCCCTACTTTTTTTTTCTATATCCTTGATCAAATTTAAAATTCCTAATTTTTCCTTATACTTGTTTGTTTACTTTTTTGTAACATTATTGTATCTGCACATTCCGCATCGAAAGAAAGGATGGTGCCAGGGTGCGGGCGCCACGGTTTTCAATTACTGACTTGAAAGTGGAGTGTCCATTACGTTTCACTTTCAGCTATGTTCAGCCTGTTATACAGTGCTACAAACGAAGAACAGTAAGAGAAGCGCCTCTGCAATCAATCCAGTCACCACAAATAATACGGATGATTCGTGTGGCCTATCTACCAATTACTACCTCGCAAGTAAAGTGATCAATATGCCTCGCTTTCAGCCCATTAACAGTGTTACGAACGAAGAACAGTATTAGAAGTGCCTCTGCAATCAATTCACTCATCATGGAAATTACAGACGATTCCTGTTTACAAATGTAGAGAAGTCATGCATCGTGCTACCGCAAATCAACACTTTGGGTTGTCAGCGAAAAGAAATCGGACACAAAGGAGGACAAAGGTAAGTCCATGGTGCGTACATTGTACGTACTGCAGTATGCCTAAAGGCACATTGAACAGTGAAAATATCAAGCCCATAGCCTTAGCCGTTATCGAGTTATGCTTGCCTGAAGGCAGGCAGGCAGGCAATTAGTCAGTAGAAAATTCCATTGAATAATTAAAAAAAATTCATAACGATATATTGGAGGCGTTTAGGATCATACTGAAGGCACTTTGGGCTTGACCAATACTGCCAAGGCACCAGGATGGTATTGTGAAGTTGGTTTTAGGATGATATTTTTGGCCAGAAAAACCCAAATCTCCATGATCCCTAATATACAGTACTACCATACTGTATGATGTAGTGTGCATGTTATCTATTTTGCAAATAGTCCTGTTCCTGTTCACTGCAAGTAAGCTACTGCTGAAATATTCCCTTGTACATAATGTGTATAGCAGTACAAATTCTATCCAATTAGTACCACAGACTGATAATGATTTATTAATGGCAATACACCTGTAGGTTAAACCCCTGTAGGTACAGTAAGTCATTACAAGTCTCTTGATGAGCTTCTGTTTGCCATCATGTATAGCCAGTCAGTCACATATAAAGAAGCCTAATAGTTTAGCACTTCCTTTTGTGGACTTTTAGTGCTATTTGTAGCTGCTGTACTGGTCTAAATTAATATCCCAAAGCTGGAGATAAAGTTTGGTAGATGAGCAATGAATACAATCCATTTCTATCCATTACAAATATGCCCTGAGCAGTACAGGTATGAAGCAGTATTCTCTTTCTAGTACATTTTGTTTCAAATTTGCCACCATTGTAAATCCAGTTAAAAGTCTCCAACTTTTGTTACTGTGCGTTATACGTATACTATAGTTTGCACCTACATAGCTAAGGCTTATTTATATAATACATGTATACTGGTCTCTACAATTTTCCTATTTGCTGTACATTGTGTGGCAGTCGTACTGAAGTATCGGAATTTGGATGTTGTGACATCGACTGTGTGCTCACAGTAGGGGTAGCTGAGGGTAAACATTTTCTCCTTGCCACTTACTAAATTGTTTTCCCCTTATTTGTGATCAATAATTTCTTTGTATACATCCAAAGGGTGCTGGATACATACAAGCATTACATCATACCTATAATTATGTTGAGAACAATACCAAATAAAGTAATTCCAGAGGGCCGTATGTGTGCATATGTAAACATAGTGGACTTAACATGTCATTTATTCTTTATACAGCTCCTAACGTTGAGTTTACCATTTCAATTAACATCACTCAATATGAATGTGTTAACGTTGGAGTGAGTTGTGTAATGTACATGTAAAGTTCTGCTATGTGAGTTGATTCTGTCTTACTCAAAGCCAATATGTTTGTGTAGTGGAATGCTTACTTGTTGTATACTTAGTTGATTGTATTAGAAGTACTGTATAATGATGAGGGTTGTGGATATTAAATTAGTTATTGCTTAGGGTGATTAATAATGGAGGGGTCACAAAAGATTGAAATACTTTAATAGAGAAATTGACCACTCTACCACATTTACTTGGTTAAACGCCGCACCTTAATTAGTAGCCACACTTGAGTAGTGTCAAAATCAATTTTGAAAATAAGGGGTTAAACATTCATTGAATAGTTCTCTAGTTTGAATAGTCACTGCATCGATTTTTTAAAACTAAAGTAGTAGAAGCTGCTCAGGTTGATCTTATTGTAATCTGTTACAGGATTACTATGTTGACAAGTATCACCTGAACTGTTCATATCACTACTGGAACACTCTCTCTACTACATTCCGCAATACTGATGTTGTGCTGGTAGGTACATGTGTCCAACTGTATCAGTCATAGGGGAATTACAATTATGTAATTGATTACAATTAATTACGATTACCTTATGCCTAAACTGTTTGTTTATAACTGAGCATATATACATGCATGGCAGTATGTGAGTATATTATTGTGCATTTGTATAGGGTGTGCATCTATTTTTTAGTTGAGGCCTGTGTGTGCACACATTATATAGTTATACAACGGGCACGAGTGCTCTGCCTGATATAAACGCACGAGCCTGAGGGCCGTTAGGCCCGAAGGCAAGTGCATTTATACAGGCAGAGCACGAGTGTACGTTGTATAACTGTTATGTACCACTCACCTAATAGGTGGGGAGAGTCTCGCAAGTCAGCTGTAGCACTTATAAAGGTCAGGTTTCTAACATTGATTGTGGGTAACCAAGCCGAACATTCTGATGACATTCCCTCTACAGTACTGCAGCCACCTAAGATATTGAAAGCTAGTACGCTATGGTTTATATCACTAACCTGCATTCGCTGTTCGACTCTGTGCTCAGCATGCCAGCGTGATCACTCAGTCGCCATATAGACTAAACGCCAGACTAATCGCCATAGTGATTTTCTCGAGCAAAAAAAAGCAGCTAATAGATGGTTTAAGTAAGCAAAACCAAACTACAAAACGATACTAGCCTAATTCTTACTATTCACACTGGCTAAACTTGAATCTGGTGGCATGACAAAAACTGGTTACCACAATCGAACGTAAAGGTGAGTATTATTTAGAATGTAATAGTTTTATTGAGTCACTGTCGAAGTGGACTACAGTTTAACTTGGGCTCAGATGGCACCAAACTAGTAAGGTGTATAAGTACATTTATATATATGTAGACTAGAGTTGTGGCCACCGTGTTGGCTTTTTCAATTGCTATTGGCTGCTTGGTAAATATTATACGTATTGGTGACGTTATGGCCCACAATCGACCTTTACATGTCAGGCTATAAAAGAATTCGAGTGATCTGTGAGGTGTCTTTCCACCTATTAGGTGAGGTGTCGTAGTGGTCTCGGCTGCTGGCACTTGTGCATTGCTGCACAAACCGCAGCCAGTGCAATATCTGTATATTGCACTGCAGTCAGTGCATTATAACTTATAATGCACTCGTTGCGGTCTACGAAACTGCAACCAGTGCGTTATAAGTTATAATACACTCACTGCGGTCTGCAGCAGTGCAATATACAAATTATGGCACTGGCGGTGCCTTTGAACTGCCCACGCAGAGTGGTACATACATACATACATAACGGCTCATTTAACTGCCACTGGTAATGGGTAGTACAGTATGCAGAGGTAGACTGTAAATGGGGTGTTTCTGTACTTTCAGACCTACAATATTAAGAATTTGATACATGCAATGTGTGTGCGAGCGTGCGTGTGTGGTTTGGCAGCATATCTTGTACAAGATCAAATAGACTAAAGTTACTGAAACCTCAATAGTTATAACAATAATGTTGCTAAGCAAACCATAATTTATTTCTAGTTGTAAAATGCAAACTATAAACCTGATCACCATGAAATTTGGTACACATTAAGAGAATGTGATGGCAAATTTAATACCAGCCAGGTCTGTTGTAAATTTGATAAAAATGTTTTTAAGTCATGTAAAAGAAAATGTTTATACTAGAAACCATTGTAGCTCAAGCCTTTTACAAGTCAAAACCAAATTATATGAAATCATGGCGTCAAAATACTCTAATAGAACAGTCACACTGTACATAAAAAATGTCGATAAAATTTCCCAAGATTCAAACCAAAACAGCACATCTAAACACCCAAACCATTAACCACTGTTGCCAATTTATTTCCCTACCTTTATACAGTGGAACCTCTCTTATACGGGTGGTCTGGTACATACGTACTACCATCCGTATCTCAGAAATGTCGGTAACTAAGAATAACATGCTATTATGTGGCTAACTTAAATATTGCTATCACTTAGTGTTCTATGCAGTTTAGTGGGCAGAGGAAGAAGTCAATATGGAGCATTCATAGTCACTCCCCTGGGCTGTAAAAATGTATTATCACCTAACAACTATGTGGTAGTTATTAAACTATACCACACCAGTGGTTGAGATCAAAATCGCCGCGCTGTGGTATATAACTGATATACCATGGCAAACTGGTATATAAGTGATATAGCACACTTTGTGGCTATGCTTACCATATATGGTGTAACTTCACACATTCCACGAAATCCTTATCTAAACGGTAAACAAGTCTCTATTAACAAGCACCTAAATTATAGTAGGTGGTACTATAATAAATCAACCAAGAATTATTCACCTGAGCAAGGAGACGAATTTTCCATGAGCTCTTATCTCCTTCGTGGATAACTCACTAATTGCGAGTAGATGGGCGTGGCACCACTAAAGAGTCTAAAACGTCTGATCCATCAAGGATTTCTACTAATTTCGATACAGTAGATTTAAAAAGTTGTGAAATCACTTGTCATGGTCCCATGTCATTATTACCTACTGTAGTTGCTACCATTGTTTGGCTACCAGATTTCTCAACTTTTAAACCAAAGTTTTTAAAAGGCCACACCAGTTTGCATGGATACTATTCTATTGGCTAGTTTGCTGTAGTTTATCAAAAATATACTATTGGAGATTTTTATACAGGACATGATATTAATGTTGTATATGTTATCCACAGGATAGCAACTACAGTGCAATACAGTATTGTGATTTTGATGATTTTCACTCAGTAGAACATCCTCATGTTAGTTCACTGTATATCACATGTCAGTATATCACACACGTGGAGTGTATACCTGTACTTATTGTATGTCTACGTACATGTACGCCCCTCCTGTATGTGTCATCTATTGTACGGTTGTGTGTGTGTATGTAGATTTGTATGTTGCTTACTGAGACCTCTGTACTTTGTGCCCAGACACTACATTGGTGCTGATATACGTAAGCAGAGTTTTTGGGCACAACCTGTTGCCCTCCTAGATTGATATTGATTTTTGACTAACAACTACGTAGTAGAGGCATACTTTGGTTGTAGTAGTGGAGAATCTTGAACTGTTTGTGTCTATACAGTTGTCTAGTCAGTACAGAAACCTGACTGTTTTATTGTATGGTGGAAGCTCATTCTGGCCACATCTGGTATCGGAGAAAAGTCAACAAAACTACAAATGTTGTAAAATGCTATTTTTTAAAAGTCTATACTAGTATTTTGCGTTTTAGTCTAGATGGTTGTGAACTAGCTGTGTGCGTGCGTGCGTGCGTGCGTGCGTGCGTGCGTGCGTGCGTGCGTGCGTGCGTGCGTGCGTGCGTGCGTGCGTGCGTGCGTGCGTGCGTGTGTAATACAGTGTACTGTATGGTCAACTGTGTGAAGCTGTTTATTTTTCTGTACATTTTGTGTGACAGTGGGTGTACATACTGTATATGGTTCTTACCATTCCACAGTGTACAAAGCCATTCTGCAGAATTCCTACCAGAGGATCATACGTTGTGATCATATCACTTTCTACTACTGCTAAGAATTTCTCTTTATCATGTGAGCTTGTGTGTTACAATGGCTTGTTTGTTTACTAGATGTTATTGCTATATCACTTTCCTCTCCATTTTGTGTCAACTTTTGGTTGATTGATTTGACAAAACACTGCAAAACTTTACCTGAAATTAAGTCCGAAGCCACTCGATTATATCTTGAGTAAACAGTATAACTAGTCCTATTACTCCTCTGACTCACCTTATTAGTTTACAATACATGCAGTTAGTTTGAGTATAGCACTATATACTGTATGTGCTTGCTTAATACAGTGGAACTTCAGGTAATATCTTAACACCAATTCTTCAAGGTTTCTGAAAACCAATTGCTAGAATGTTCTGTTAGAGTGACAGTCCACTCCTGTACATAAATGTTTAACATAGTCTTTTTCTCTATGGATTTGTGGTCTTATGAACAACTTCAGCACTTTTAGCTATCTAAAGTTGGATGGTACTATCCAGGGCCCAGGGGTTTGAGTAACTGAGGTCCCACTGTACATAAGCGATACTGTTATACTGTATATGCTCATAGATACACTTGAGATGAAGAACTGGTTTGGATATCTCAGCCTTGTAGATTATCCTTCATTGATTGTGAGTTGTCATCAACTGAATATCTAAATGATATTTTAAACCAAGTGCACAGCCACAGGCCGGTTGTGAGCATGCACTTGGTTTCCTAAAATAAAGTGTGGTATGTGTGTATGCGTGCGTGTGTGTGCATGTTGTGTGTGTGAGTGATACTACACACACCTTTACTCATCAGTTGTCCCCAAGGTTTGGGTACTATTGTTAAGGGGTTGAAATCCTTTGCCCTTTTAAGCTACAGTACTGGTTTCCTGAAATTAGCTTGGAAACAATGTGTCCACACGGCAACCAAGATTCAAGCTACAAAAAAATATGCCTTTATTTTATGTATGAATGAATACAAGACTATTTATGGACTATTAAAGGTAGCATCCTTATAAACCACAGGGTCCTCTTTACTTGAAGAGGGTGTGGCCCAGCCAAACAGTAACTAAAACACTTCATAACTACTGAACGACTGAAGCTACCGTACATATGTACTCAATACCTGAAACCTATCTGCTGTGTGGCTGTTTTAGACCAAAATCACTGCCTCAAATGGTACCAAGAAAAAAGAAATGATTTGATTTGCATGGTGGGCATGATCCTGTTTAGTTGTGGAACACTTTGCACAGACGAATGCCAGCTAAAGAACTGAGAAACTTAAACATGCAACAGACAATTATATTCATATTTGTAATTATTGTTTATTGTGAACTTCATAGTAACTGATTCAAACATGTTTATAATAGGTTTCCAGTCTATAATCACATTATATTATCTGTCCTGTGCAGTTCTATGGAGTGATTACTGCAGTGTATATCAGCTATGCTATAATATGGGTGACTCTAATGGCTGTCTCTTATACAGATGTGATTCAGTTACAGGTAAATATGTGCATTCTGCATATTGCATGTGTGCATATCCACAATAACTTGTACATACACACTTTGTGTGCACGTATGTATGTATGTATGTATGTATGTGCATATGTTTGTAGGTGTATCTGTACTGCTTAACATTTCAGGTCCTCTTCCATTTATTTAAGAGAGTGTCTTTAGTTAACAAGTATAAGTTTCATTACTGTAAATTACTCTAGTTTCCTTTTCACCTAATAATTATTGTTTCTATACGGTCATTGCATCCTAGCACATATTTCATTACAGTACGCACATACATAGTAAATAGGCAATATATCTATTATGTGTGTAATTTCAACTTTTATCTCATTGTAGTGGTGGATTATGGCAGTAATAGTGTTTGCTGTTCTGGAAAACTTATTGTTCTTCACTGAGTATAAGATAGTGAATTCAACAGGGACTCATGGTAATTGAGCTATATTTGTATTACTGTATTTGATGGCATTTCCATAGCAAATTTCTGCATTTGAAATTATCATACAGTACGATAGTACAGTATAGTAGGGACCACAAAGGAGTAGGCATGGCCCACAAAATAATACCACCCAAAAACCAGCCTCAATTTTCCCTGACGACGATGAGGCAGTGTTGGTTAGGTAAAACTAAGCCTTAGTAACAAGCTTTCAGATCGACCTGAAACACTTTCAACAAGTTGCTACAGATTTTGTTTTAAACTTAATTTAACGGAATTTTCTAGTGACTGACTGACTGACTAACTGACTGACTGACTAATGCCTTCAGACAAGCATAACTCGATAACGGCTAAGGCTATAGGCTTGATTTTTTTACTGTTCGACGTTGCTTCAGCCTGAGAGGTGCCTTTTGGCATACCGCAATACATACAATACATGTACATTCTTCATGGAATTACCAGTGTCCTCCTTTGTGTCTCATTCATCTTTGCTGACAGCGAAAAGTGTCGATTTGGTGGTAGTACATGATGACTTCCTTCGTAACAGAAATTGTCTGTATTTTTCATAATGGCTACTTTGATTGCAGAGGTGCTTTTCGAATACCTGTAGTTCTTGATTCGTACTGCTGTGTAACGGGTTAAACATAGTCAACAACGAAGCGTAATGGATACTTCACTTTTTAGACGATAATTGATATAACTGGGACGCGTGGCACCATTTCTTTCTTTTTTCGGTATGCGTGGATTGCAGAGGTACTTTTCAAACAGTTCTTGGTTCAAAATGCTGTGTAACGGGTTGAACATAGCTGACAATGAAGCGTAATGGATACTTCACTTTTCAGACGATAATTGATATAGCTGGGGTACGCGGTGCCATTTTAGATGCGGTATGCATGGGTTCACTAGTCATGGTAATTTACAAAAAAGTTAGCAAACAAGTACACACAAAAAAATTGGAATTTTCAACTAGAGTAGGGACCAAAGCAAATCGATAAAAAGTACTGAAACAAGTTGGAGTAGTCTATGATATTAAATCACAGTAAAACAATAGGAAGTGTTATATCCCTACTGTGCTCAACGGAAATGCACAGTGAGGATATAACACTCCTTATTGGTTTACTGTTATTTAATATCATGGACTACTCCAACTTGTTTCAGTACTTTTTATCGATGTGCTATGGTCCCTACTCTGAGTACTTGTGAATACTAAATACCACATAACGATCTTTGATATCGTACAGTTAAATTAAACAGCGTTTATGCAATCCAAGAATAACTACTATGTAATAAATGTGGGCTAGCATTCTTCGAGTACTAATTCATCTAAGACCAAAGAGGAATACACTGAAATTAAGTGGAGCTAATAAATGTGTGATAAAGAAAATGCCATTTAAAAGTACATACATGCATACCAAACTTAAAATTTTCAGCATGTAAATCTGGACCTGTACATTGCATCCAGCAAGAACCTCTACCATGCACCTAGAGCCAATAACTTTTCATGAGGTATTATCATTGCAAGTTCTTTGTACCATAGCAACCAAAATAGAAGTGACGTATTTGGTGATCAGTGCTCAATTTATGTTTATAATTGTACAGTTGAGACACGTCTGGTGTACATCCTTGCTGGGTTGATATCTGCGGTAGCAAAGTCACTGGTTAGAGTATTGCTGGTCTTCATCAGTCTGGGATATGGAGTTGTATTGTAAGTTGGTATTCAGTAGAAGCAACATCAATGTGTAACTAATGTTTGTATACATACAAGTATGTATGTCAAGTATGTATGTGTATTGGAAGAAAGAAAGCATGTACCACTTTACACCTAAGTCAGACAATACCATGCATGAAAGTATAGTTATATCAAAACCCCTGGGGCACCAAAAAAGTCCTCTGAAACAGTGCATGAACTCACAAGAACATGTATAATTACCATTTAGTGTATTTAGCACTTTTTTCCAAATAAGGAAGAAGTTTATGTACATGTATTTAACTACTCTGCAAATACTGTATGTACTTATTTATCTTTGTGTTTATTGTTATTAGCCTCATTGCTAAATCTCAAAAAATCAAGTTGCTGGTTATAGGGCTGTTGTTTGGAGTGTTTACCTTTCTTGATGGCATCACTCGATCATATTCTGTAAGTGTATAAAGTGTTTAATAGGGCCACATAAACTTAATTACTAGTTTCTCATCCTCCTGCATTCAAAATAGCTGTGCAGGAGGGCAGATTTTTAACTAGCTAGATAGCTGAATTAGCTAGTTAAAATGACTCAGAATGCATTCTTCTTAGACTGCTCTAGCAAGGTACCAACTTTTAAAATGTGCTGGATGGCTGCACTAAGCCACCAGTGGCACAAAAAATCCTTGATGAGGTAAGAAAAATGGTGATGCGGGTGGGGATGAGAAACTAATAATTAAATTTATGCGGCCTAACCTGCTACTTTGCGAGGAAAGAGTTAATTAAGGATTAACTGTCCACTAGTATATCTTCAATTGTTTCACTACTTTTTTCTATGATCCTCAATTGAACTTAAAATTCCTTGCACTTTTTTGTTTCCTTTTTTGTAACATTATGACTGGGTAAACATCGGATCAAAAATGCCAGACTTATTGTTTTTGTCTGCATGACCTTGTGCCCCAACAATCAATTACTGAAAAGTGCCAAGTGGTCATTATGCTTTGTTTTCAGCTATGTTCAGCCTGCCCATTACACTGTGTTATAAATGAAGAACTATATGAGAAGTTCCTCTGCAATCAATCCAGTCACTACGGAAAAGACAGATGATTCCCATTACTAACGTAGGGAAGCCATCATGTGCTACCACGAATTGACACCTGAGCTGTCAGCAAAGAGAAATGGGATACAAAGGGGAATCCATTGTATGTGCATTGTATGTACTGCGGTATTCCAAAAAGCACCTGTCAGGCTGAATAACAGACTCCAAAAGTGGCTTCAGTACAACCCAAAATGCTTCCAATAGGTTGCTATGAAATTTAACTACTGCCTAATGATTGACTGACTGACTTACTTACTTACTAATGCCTCCAGACAAGCGTAACACAATAATGGCTGGGGCTACAGGCTCATTGTTCAACGTAACCAATACTGCCAAGGCACCATGAAGGTATTGTGAGGCTGCCAGTATTTTTTTGTGAGAAAGTACAAACCTCCATGATCCCTAATATACAGTCACTACCATACTGTATGATGTAGCTGCAAATATGTCATTAGTATCATGTTGTAGCAACCTCATGTCATCTTAATCGTATGTATAAATTGTTGTTCTCTTTGTTCCTACAGGTAACTGGTGGCAATACAGTATATTTCACTGTAATTCCAATAATTATTATTGATCTCACAGTTCTCTACTGGATATCCTTATACTAGCTACTTACCTACGTATGCATATATGTATGTTAGGGCCGTGTGATAATGAAAAAAAAACTATATCTCAATAAGTTTCAATAACAAAAACCATTTTATCATGATAAATGATATTATCTCAGTGATGAAATGTTGTCATTGAGTACTTATACACGTACAGCTTTGCGTAATAATATGTAATTGTTTAAGGCTAGTATCTCCTGCTCTTTTCAGCATTAACACAGCTGATTGTGACCTTACTCATAAGAATACCAAGTGCCTGCTTTTAATATACAATTGTTGACGGAGATTTACAGTACTATTATCTTGATATATTGATAATAGAAAATTCATTATCTTTATCACGATAATGACATAGGTATCATGATAATAACGTTATCGATATTATCACACAGCTGTAATGTACGAGTATTACACTTTCCAACATGCCATTACAACTTGCGTGTTAGACTTCAACACATTTGATACGAAAATTGAAAACATAGTTGTACAGGTAAGTCCCATAAGAACCATGTGTAGCTACCTCTATAAGGACCACTCTCTAAGGATATGCAAAAGCACAACATTTATGTGCTTGTAACACTGGCAGCACATGGGCATTTAAATGGATAGTAACAGCCATACTAAAATTAGAAGGAGGTGTTCAAGGTACAGCAATGAACCCTGTGTTTTGAAAATCTATCTATTACATATATATATGGCTGTACCATATACATATTTATTGTTTAAAATACTGCCAATTGTATGTACATTTAAACAACAACTTTGTGTTTCCTTGACTTCACTTATCCACGTGTTTGTGGCTGCAAGAAAGACCAGTGCTGTTGTAGCACAACGACATGACATGAGCAAGATGAGGTTATATAAACATTTTAAATTTACCATCATCTTTGCTGTCATTGGTAAATACACACATAATACACATGTATGCAGTGTGACATATGTATTTAGGTATCTATAATGTATTATACCAAGACTAAATTAACACATATGTTTCTACTAGCTGTTTCATTCATATTGTTATTTCACAGTTGGTATTATCTATGTGACATGGAGAACTGCGTTTGCAATTGCTTCTATAGACTGTATCAAAGTAAGCACATGTAGTGTGTTATAATGTGGTGTATACAAAATTTAAATCTGAGTGATTAGGAATACAATGTGCATAGTATAGATCACAGCACTGAAACAAAGCTGTATTTGAAGTTATCCGTATTTTCAATTTCAGCAAAATCCTTTTAGTAAAATTTTGTATCTTCCATTGGGATCACACTGTAATGTAGCTCAGAAGATGCCACTGTCAAAGCTAATCAAAGTATTTGCTATAGAAAATGATTGCCTGCAGGTTTAGAATATTTTGAAATTCCAGTTTTATTAGTTGCCCAATGATATTTTTCTGTACCTGAGTGATCATTTTAGTATTGTTGAAA
Source organism: Dysidea avara (assembly GCF_963678975.1). NCBI lineage: Eukaryota > Metazoa > Porifera > Demospongiae > Dictyoceratida > Dysideidae > Dysidea > Dysidea avara. The sequence goes on from NC_089281.1 coordinate 4,533,130, forward strand.
TAAGTTTTGCTAGAAAAACTTTTAACAAGAATTTTGTATATCAAACAGATAAAAATTGACATTTTGTACCTTAACAAGTAGTACTGTTGGTCCCATGTCTGGTTACAACATACTTAAACACAGCAATTACAAATAAGCAATCCGTATCCACTATCTTCTAAATACACGTGTATGGACAATTTGGATTCAGTTTATTGTGATGAAATAATGATGAAGCTGTTGATATCTTATCTGCAAATCAACACCTTTACAGAAGACTAGAGGAAAAAGAAAGAGGGAAGATAAGTCCATATTGAGTGCGCTGTATGTCCCGCAGTATACATAGAGCACATTTTGGGCCCAAATAATATTTAACTGTCAAAGGCAATTAGTCCATCAGGCAGTAAGTCATCAATCAATAGAAAATTGATTTACGTAGAAACTTCTACTTTCAGATAATTAGGCACGTTTGGGTTTGATTTTTGCTGCACTTAACCAATACTCAAAATTGTCATGGTGAATATTTCGTGCTGTTGATAGTTCCGATGGGAATGCATATACCTTTCCAGTCCCTATTGTTAAATGCTACCATACTTCATTCAAACTACTCTCTCATTTGTGGCATCTCTTATCCTGTTTAGAAGTGTCGTGTATGTAGTCTGATGGAAATTAAACATTTATTCTTTAAAAACAAAATTACATATACAAGTGTGGAATGCCTACATATACAGACAGTACTGCCCAAGCGCAACGTCGCACTCGCTCGCACATGCAACTTTGCTCGGGATTTTAAAAATCGCTAATTAAGGGGCGTGGCAACTGTTTTGCTCGTGAATGAAACAGCTGCCACGTTGTCTCACGAGCGAAGCAGTTGCCACGCATCTCAATTAGCAATTTTTTTAATCTCGAGCGAAGTTGTGTGTGCGAGTGAGTGCGATGTTACGCTTGGGCGGTACCGTATCATACACACATGTATATATGTACTATTCCATTTGTGTCAATTATTTATTAACAGGATCCTGAGGTGTTATGGCTGGGTGATGTGTGGAGGGAGATACTGTTCTCAGTAGTGTTAGCAATCTTAATGATACTGTGTCGACCTAAAGATGAACATGGAGGGTATGTACCTCTATGTTGTATTTCTACTATGTACTATTTTTATAGCAAACAGCTTGTATGTACTAAAAGATGCTAACAATAATACTTTGTAGTTCCAGTTTCCTTTTGTGCTTATGCAGATTCAACGAAATAGTTTATCATTATGAAGATGAACCAGAACAAGGAGCAAATAAAAATTTTGGTAAGCAATTTATACCGTCTACACAGTAGTTAGTAAGTGAATTGTCATTTTTGACCTAAAGCCAATAGTGACTGAAATATACGTGATTTTCATGACGTCATGTCATACCCCGTGATGTACCCCTTAGAGACATACACAGGTGAATTTTGGTAGGCAGTAGACCATAGCTTAAGCCTCCAGTATTGTCAGATAGTATTGTGAGAATTGATCATGGTCAATTTATCCTTCTCACAAAATTATAAACTACAATACTTAAGGATGTTCACATCTTGTGTTTCATGCATGTGTCATGTGCAGTTGTATGCACATATTTTATAAGCATTTTGTATTCCCTCTCAGATACCATTGTAATGCGCCAACTTCCAAAAGAAACTGCCGATACTGAGAAATTCAAAGAAGTAAAAATTATGTCGCATGTTTGTAGTATATGTGTTTCATTATTTGCTCTTCTTTACCACATTTTCTGTTCTACACAATTTTTGCTTGCCAGATGACTCCAATTTTTTTAACGTTTCAGAATTATGTACTGCAAAATTGATATTTATGTGATTTATTTGTATATGTATGAATGTGTATGTACATCCTGGGGGTACATATATGCAGTTACATCATTAGGCATACAACCTAACAAGTTATCACATACCCCTGCTAAAGTATATACATTAATAGATAGTTTGCGTATATGTATGCATGACCCATGTACTATAATATTGTTATTTTCATTTGTTATAGACCCCTGAAGAGAACATTTGTTGATACTTCAGTTCAAGCAATGCCATAAAGTCACAGGAACTTGTAACCAAGAACAATTTTCAAATTTGCTGTTAAACAGTATAATGAGATTACATGATCAACTGGTGGATCTCTCATACTGCACAGAGCACACTTGAAATGATGAATATATATATAATGATACAATTAAACCCAACAGTGCTTTCAGAATGTGACCCGAAATGCTTCCTATAAATTATGTTTTTTTAAATTTATTTCTGTTGGCTGACTAACTTACCAATGCCTTCAGACAAGCATAACTCAACAACAGCTATAGCTAGAGGACCTTTTCGTATTGTTCTTCATTAGTAGTGGTGTGTAGGAGGCTGAACATAATGTAGCTGAAATGAAGTGTAATGGCAACTTGCACACGTTCAGACACAAAATTAATTTTATGATACATGTATATGTCTAATGCCATTCTTTCTTTTGATGTGGTATGCCGGGTTCACCAGTTATAATTATGCTAACAAACAAGTATAAGCCGAATCCCATTATTTGTTATGTACTACATGTACATTTTCTAGGAAATTTGATACACTTGAATAGTCTCACTACTATACTCATTATAGAAATATGTGTACAAGTAATTATTGTCTGCATGGTGCAAATAGATCAAGTCATGTTGTGTACATCATATCTGTTGTAGAGCTTTATACAAGTAGGCTAGCTCTACACAATACAATGCACTCTTAAATGTAATGAACTATACATTATCATATGTATATAGTGACTGATGAACTGTTAGTTATTATAATAACAACAATTCAGGTGAATTTGGTGCCAAGACCAAGCGGCACAAAATTCACCTGAATTGTCGTTATTAAAATTTAACCATTAACCTACCATCACAGCCATTTCTTGGCCGCCATCTTGGATTTCACATCTTTTTTCACCATGGCCTTTTTGGGGGCCGCACCTTTTTTTATAGCTTGGCTGTTTTTGATTAGATATCACTTCTTTTTGTATTTGTATACATCAAAGCCGGCCTATGGCTGGCTTTGGGGCTTTTTTAACCCATGTGTTTTTTTCTTTACTACAGGAAGAAGAAAAGAACTTAAAGAAGAATTTTAGTACTTCAATTATTTTTGATTTTATTAATAATTATACAAATTATATACATATATTTATTACATGCCCATTATTCCCCACAGGATATTTTTTTTGCAGCTGATCTCTCTACTGGGTGACTTGAAATGTAGCTGAACTATATACGGGATGGTTTCTTTGTAGCTGAACTCTCTACAAGGTAACCTCTTCTAGCTGGTCTCTCTACAGGGTATTTTGTTTCTAGCTGAACTCTCTACAGGTGATTTGTTTGCAGCTAAACTCTCTACATGGTGGTGTCTTTGTAGCCGAACTCTCTACATGATGGTTTCTTTGTAGCTGAACTCTCTATAAGGTGACTTCGTCTAGCTGAACTCTCTACAGGGTGATGTTTTTGTAGCTGAACTCTCTGCAGGGTGATTTGTTTGCAGCTGAACTCTCTACATGATGGTTTCTTTGTAGTTGAACTCTCTACAAGGTGACTTCGTCCAGCTGATCTCTCTACGGGGTGATTTGTTTCTAGCTGAACTCTCTACAGGTGATTTGTTTGCAGCTAAACTCTCTACATGGTGGTTTCTTTGTAGCTGAACTCCCTACATGATGGTTTCTTTGTAGCTGAACTCTCTACAAGGTAACTTCTTCTCTACAGGGTGATTTGTTGTAGTTGAATTCTCTACAAGGTGGTTTGTATGAGGCTGAACTCTCTACATGGCGGTTTCTTTGTAGCTGAATTCTCTACAGAGTGATTTGTTTGCAGCTGAACTCTCTACATGATGGTTTCTTTGTAACTGAACACTCTACAAGGTGACTTCTTCTAGCTGATCTTTCTACAGGGTGAATTGTTGTAGCTGAACTATCTACAAGGTAACTTCTTCTAGCTGATCTCTATACAGGGTAATTTGTTTGTAGTTGAATTCTGTACAGGTGGTTTCTTTGTAGCTGAACTCTGTACATGATGGTTTCTTTGTAGCTAAACTCTTTACAAGGTGACTTCTTCTAGCTGAACTCTCTACGGGGTAAATTCTTTGTAGCTGAACTCTCTATATGATGGTTTCTTTGTAACTGAATTCTCTACAAGGTAACTTCTTCTAGCTGATCTTTCTACTGGGTGATTTGTTTGCAGCTGAACTCTCTACATGGTGGTTTCTTTGTTGCTGAACTCTCTACAAGGTGAATTCTTCTACCTGATCTCTCTACAGGGTGATTTGTTTGTAACTGAACTCTGTACAAGTGCGTTTTTGTGGGTGATCTCACCTAAGGTTGATTTGTTTGTAGCTGAACTCACTAGAGGGTGATTTTGCTTGTAGCTGAACTCCTTGCATTGTATCTAGTTTCTAGCTGATCTCTCTACAGGGTGATTTGTTTGTAGCTGATCTCTCTACAAGTTGATTTGTGTGTAGCTGATCTCTCTGCAGGTTGATTAATTTGCAGCCGATCTCTCTACAAGGTAATTTGTTTGTAGCTGAACTGTCTATAAAGTGATTTATTTGTAGCTGATCTCTCTGCAGGTTGATTTGTTTTAGCTGAACTCTCTACAGGGTGATATACTTGTAGCTGAACTCCTTACATTGTGTCTAGTTTCTAGCTGATCTCTCTACAGGGTGATTTGTTTGTAGCTGATCTCTCTACAAGTTGATTTGTGTGTAGCTGATCTTTCAACTGGTTGATTTGTTTGTAGCCGATCTCTCTACAGGGTAATTTGTTTGTAGCTGAACTCTGTACAAGGTGCTTTTTTGTGGGTGATCTCACTGCAGGTTGATTTGTTTGTAGCTGAACTTACTAAAGGGTGATTTGCTTGTAGCTGAACTCCTTACATTGTGTCCAGTTTCTAGCTGATCTCTCTACAGAGTGATTTGTTTGTAGCTGAACTCTCTACATGGTGGTTTCTTTGTTGCTGAACTCTCTACAGGGTGTTTTGCTTGTAGCTGAACTCTCTGCAGGGTGATTTGTTTCTAGCTTATCTCTCTACAGGTTGATTTGTGTGTAACTGATCTCTCTACAAGCTGATTTGTTTGTAGCTGAATTCTCTGCAAAGTGTTTTGTTTGTAGCTGACCTCTCTTCAGGGTGATTGTTTATAGTTGATCTCTCTACAGGGTGATTTTTTTGTAGCTGACCTCTCTTCAGGGTGATTTGTTTCTAGCTGATCTCTCTACAGGCTGATTTTTTGTAGCTGACCTCTCTTCAGGGTGATTTGTTTCTAGCTGATTGCTCTGCAGGTTGATTTGCTTGTAGATGAACTCTCTACAGGGTAACTTGCTTGTAGCTGAACTCCTTACTTTGTGTCTAGTTTGTAGCTGATCTCTCTACAGGGTGATTTGTTTGTAGCTGATCTCTATACAAGTTGATTGTGTGTAGCTGATCTCTCTGCAGGGTGATTTGTTTGTAGCCGATCTCTCTACAAGGTAATTAATTTTGTTTGTAGCTGAACTATCTATAAGGTGATTTGTATGTAGCTAATCTCTCTGCAGATTGATTTGTTTTAGCTGAACTCTGATTTGTTTTTAGCTTATCTCTGTACAGGTTGATTTGTGTGTAACTGATCTCTCTACAAGCTGATTTGTTTGTAGCTGATCACTCTGCAGGTTGATTTGTTTCTAGATGATCTCTCTACAGGTTGATTTGTTTGTTGCTGATCGCTCTAAAGGTTGATTTGTTTGTAGCTGAACTCTCTGCAAAATGTTTTGTTTGTAGTTGATCTCTCTACAAGGTGATTTTTTGTAGCTGACCTCTCTTCAGGGTGATTTGTTTCTAGCTGATATCTCTACAGGGTGATTTTTTGTAGCTGACCTCTCTTCAGGGTGATTTGTTTCTAGCTAATCGCTCTATATACAGGTTGGTTTGTTTGTAGCTGAACTCTCTACACGGTGATTTGCTTGTGGCTGAACTCCTTACATTGTGTCTAGTTTCTAGCTGATCTCTCTACAGGGTGATTTGTTTGTAGCTAAAATCTTTACAAGGTGATTTGCTTGTAGCTGAACTCCTTACATTATGTCTAGTTTCTAGCTGATCTCTCTACAGGGTGATTTGTTTGTAGCTGATCTCTCTACAAGTTGAATTGTGTGTAGCTGATCTCTCTGCAGGTTGATTTGTTTGTAGCCGATCTCTCTACAAGGTAATTTATTTGTAGCTGAACTATCTAAAAGGTGATTGTTTGTAGCTAATCTCTCTGCAGGTTGATTTGTTTTAGCTGAACTCTCTACAGGGTGATTTATTTGTAGCTGAACTCCTTACATTGTGTGTAGTTTGTAGCTGATCTCTCTACAGGGTGATTTGTTTGTAATTGATCTCTCTACAAGTTGATTTGTGTGTAGCTGATCTCTCTGCAGGTTGATTTGTTTGTAGCCTATCTCTCTATAGGGTAATTTGTTTGTAGCTGAACTCTCTATAAGGTAATTTGTTTGTAGTTGATCTCTCTGCAGGTTGATTTGTTTTAGCTGAACTCTCTACAGGCTGATTTGTTTGTAGCCGATCTCTCTACAGGGTAATTTGTTTGTAGCTGAACTCTCTACAAGTTGATTTGTGTGTAGCTGATCTCTCTGCAGGTTGATTTGTTTGTAGCCGATCTCTCTACAGGGCAATTTGTTTGTAGCTGATCTCTCTACAGGGTGATTTATTTGTAGCTGACCTCTCTTCAGGGTGATTTGTTTCTAGCTGATCTCTCTACAGGGTGATTTTTTGTAGCTGACCTCTCTTCAGGGTGATGTGTTTCTAGCTGATTGCTCTGCAGGTTGATTTGCTTGTAGATGAACTCTCTACAGGGTAACTTGCTTGTAGCTGAACTCCTTACTTTGTGTCTAGTTTGTAGCTGATCTCTCTACAGGGTGATTTGTTTGTAGCTGAACTCCTTACATTGTGTGTAGTTTCTAGCTGATCTCTCTACAGGGTGATTTGTTTGTAGCCGGTCTCTGTACAAGGTAATTTGTTTGTAGCTGAACTATCTATAAGGTGATTTGTATGTAGCTAATCTCTCTGCAGATTGATTTGTTTTAGCTGAACTCTGATTTGTTTTTAGCTTATCTCTGTACAGGTTGATTTGTGTGTAACTGATCTCTCTACAAGCTGATTTGTTTGTAGCTGATCACTCTGCAGGTTGATTTGTTTCTAGATGATCTCTCTACAGGTTGATTTGTTTGTTGCTGATCGCTCTAAAGGTTGATTTGTTTGTAGCTGAACTCTCTGCAAAATGTTTTGTTTGTAGTTGATCTCTCTACAAGGTGATTTTTTGTAGCTGACCTCTCTTCAGGGTGATTTGTTTCTAGCTGATATCTCTACAGGGTGATTTTTGTAGCTGACCTCTCTTCAGGGTGATTTGTTTCTAGCTGATCGCTCTACAGGTTGTTTTGTTTGTAGCTGAACTCTCTACACGGTGATTTGCTTGTAGCTGAACTCCTTACATTGTGTCTAGTTTCTAGCTGATCTCTCTACAGGGTGATTTGTTTGTAGCTGATCTCTCTACAAGTTGAATTGTGTGTAGCTGATCTCTCTGCAGGTTGATTTGTTTGTAGCCGATCTCTCTACAAGGTAATTTATTTGTAGCTGAACTGTCTAAAAGGTGATTTATTTGTAGCTGATCTCTCTGCAGGTTGATTTGTTTTAGCTGAACTCTCTACAGTGTGATTTATTTGTACTGAACTCCTTACATTGTGTCTAGTTTCTAGCTGATGTCTCTACAGGGTGATTTTTTGTAGCTGAACTCTCTTCAGGGTGATTTGTTTCTAGCTGATCTCTCTACAGGTAGGTTTGTGTTGATTTGTTCATTGCTGATCGCTCTAAAGGTTGATTTGTTGCAGTTGAACACCCTGCAAAGTGTTTTGTTTGTATATAGCTGATCACTCTAAAGGGTAATTTGTTTGTAGCTGAACTCTCTCCACAGTGACTTGTGTGTAGCTGAATTCTGTGTAACTGAATTCTCTAGAGAGTGACTTAATTGTAGCTGAATTCTCTACACAGTGCATGACTTGTTTATAGCTGAACTTTCTTCAGTGTGACTTGTAATGTTCTGAATCTCTATACAGATATATTTGCTTAACTCTCCTCATGGTGACTGTCTTCTTGCTGAACTGTCTATAAGATTAACGTTTTGCAGCTGAACTCCCTACAGAATAACTTGTGATGTAATAAAATTCTATAATGGAGTAAATAAATTAGCCGAATGCTCTATTAGGGTGACTGTTCTATTAGAGTATCTCGATCTCGCATTTGTTACACGGAGTTGGCTTTCGAATCATAACTCAGTGGTTTGCAATCCGATTCTTCTGTACTACTGCAAGGACTTTCTATGAAGATTATTCCAGCTATACACCGATTTTCAGCTCATTGCTCTAAGCGGTTTGCCTAGTAGGCGTGAAAACTAATACTTTTTTATTCATAAAAATCGATCGCGTAATTGTGACACAGGTTGGGTTTTGTGTCATATCTCCGTGGTCTTTATCTCGATTCCTTTCAAACCACCAAAAGGCACTCCTACGATGGTTACTCCATCTACATAGCAATTTTCAACTCATTCCATGAAGCGGTTTACCCTGTAGGCGTGACAACAAATCGATCTTGTTTTACGCGAATAAGCGGTCATAACTCCTGAACCATTCATCGGATTTGTACCAAATTTGATGCTAGGATTTGCCTTTGGACTCCCTTTCTGTGTACCAAATTTCAAGGCGATCGGAGTACGCGTTTGCTTGTTATAGCAATTTTTGCAAGTGTGCGAAAAGACGAAGAAGAAGAAGAAAAAAAAACGAAGAAAAAAAACGAAACTTTGGCAGCTCGTATCTCGGAAATGGCTGGAGCGATTTCCTTCAAATTTGGAATGTAGACTCCCTTGGCTGGCGGGCAACTGTGTAGCAAATTTGGTTCCAATCAGATAAGTGATCACCGAGATACAAAGGTGTGAAAATGACGTTTTCGTTCTTCCTGTCAATATACTCACGGGTGTGGCGCGCCGGCTTCTTGGGCCGCACGACACACTACCGTGTGTCTTGATACATGGGCAGTGTTATCATATGGGCAGTAGGGATCATGAAGGTTTGCACTTTCCTGCCATGAAATGTCAATCAACGACTAGCATCACCTTTCCTTCACAACAATTTGATAGTATTGGTTAGGTGTTGTAAGCGAGCCTGAACTGAAGTTTTTAAACATTATTTTCCTTTTAGCTGAATTGACTAATTGTAACTCACTGTTACCTCTGGCCAAGCATAACTTGACTATAATGCACAGGTTTGGTTTCTTCTTGTGCTGTTTGACATTGCTTAGGCTCAAAATGTGCCTTTTCATTTACCTCTGTACAGCTACAATGAACTTACCTGTGTTCCATTTCTTTCTCCATGCACTACCATGTAGGTGTTGTTATAGGTAGCATGTCAGTTTTCTTGTGGTGGTTATCACAATTAAATATATATTGTGGATTGATTGCAGAGGTACTTTCTTGTACTGTTTTGCACTGTGTGTCAAGCAGAACGTAGCTGAAGAAACAAGCACTCAGTAAGTGACAGTTAAGTTGGAGTGCATGCTCTTTCAGATACACAATTAATTTATGATATGTTTTAGGGCTGTGTGACAATGAGAAAACCTAAATCTTGATAAGTTCTGATAACCAAAAAACCATTATTTTTATCACGATAAACAATATTCTCACAAGAGTACCCATCTGCCTACTTTTAATATACAATAATCTATGGATATAATTTTACTATTTGATAATAGAGAAACCATTATCATAATTAGCTTTATCATGATAATGACATAGGTATCACGATAATAGATAATATTGCATTATTGGTATATCGCACAGCCGTAATATGTTTAGCACATTCTATATCCTTTGATGCGATAGAACATCAATGCAGAAGAATACAATAGCCCTACATTAGTTGAGCTACCTGACATGACCACCACATCACAAAGTGATCTCACTAAAGAGGTATCCACTAAGTGAGGTTTAGTGTATGAAAATTACATAGCTTTTATTATGATGAATGTAAAGTTCTATAAACCATTCATACACAATACTAAATCTATTGTGTTCACAGATAGTTAAAAGTCAATTGATCATCTACACCTAACAACAGTCATTCTGCTGGTTTGATCTGTTTTGAGTCACACAGACTGATTATTTTTAATGTGATTATATACTTGCTGCATCAAACTTGATTGCAAGTTGCTGCAGTTAAGATGGCACTCCAGTCCCATCAACCCAACTTTCTGAAGTGAATTAATCAGCAGCTCGTGTTTGAAATCACTGATCAACAATCAAAATGTGAACACTTTCTTCAGTAGCAATCAAATCAATAGTGACTTTCTATTGTGGTGCAAAGTTGTAGGTATACTAGTATGTGTAAATATTTAGTTAAGCCTTTAGTACAGTCAGCAACAAAGTTAAGAATTATTATAATTGTCATCTTTGTCTAGTATGGTATTGTCCTAACCTACAGTCCATCATTGGGAGCCTAGCCAACTTGGTGACCAAACACTCACAATGAACTTATTGACTACTAATGTAGTATACAGTCAGACCAACTACTTTTTGATCTGAATTCAATTCTAAATCTTACACTTAATCTCAGTTATCTGGAAATGTACTTTAGTTATACCTAGAAACACACACATGTAGACCACATTAGTGTAAATGACATGTGGCTTTGAGTTCAAGTTACTATTTGACACCAGAACGTTTAGATAATTATACTTGCAGGCTGCAGGCTGAACATCACTGTTGTAAAATAATTAAATAGGGTGAACTAATGAGTAGCTAAGATAGCCAATAAACTTTTGCAAGTATTACGTATGTGATTCAGAAGATTGAGAAGAGAATATTTTCTAACATTTAGCAGAAATCATTTTAACCACACTCTAAGTAATGATTATTATGATGTAAATAAACCAGCATGCATCCAGGTGATAAGGTATATATTAACTAAAAACTTAAACGTTCATCATAATTAATTTTATACTTATGGTAAAGAAATGAATTATAGATGATGAAAATGAAAACTAAATTGTGGCTGCTTGACTGTCACTCATCATACAGTATGATAGTACTGTATAGTAGGGACCACAAAGGTTTGGGCATGGCCCATGAAAAAACATCATCCAAAAACCAGCCTCACTTTACCCTGACAACAATGAAGCAGGTAAAACTAAGCCCAAACAAGCCTTCAGATCAACCCAAAGTGCTTTCAACAAGTTGCTATGAAATTTTATTAAACGGAATTTTCTAGTGACTGACTAAGTAAATGACTGATGTCTTCATGTAGACAAGCTTAACTCAATAATGGCTAAAGCTACAGACTTGATTGTTCACTGTTCAATGTTGCTTCAGCTGATATGTGCCTTTTGGCATACCACAGTACATACAATGTATTCTTCATGGACTTACCAGTGTCCTCCTTTGTGTCTCATTCATCTTTGCTTACAGAGAAAGGTGCCAATTTGGTGGTAGTGTGTAATGGCTTCCGTTCATAATGGAAATCATCCAAAGTGGCTACTTTGATTGCAGCAGTGCTTTTCAAATAGTTCTTGATTTGTAATGCTTTGTAACGGGTTGAACATAGCCAACAACAAAGACTTCACTTTTCAGACGATAATTAGCTGGGGCATCTGTTTCTTTTGATGTGGTATGTTTGGGTTCACCAGTCATAATAATTTTATTTTACAAAAAAAGTTAACATACAAGTACACAAAAAAATGGAATTTTCAATGGTCCCTTACTCAAGTTGAAAAGTCCAAACTTTTATTGTGTACTTGTTTGTTATGCGGTAGTCAAAATACTCTTTCACTACCTCCTGTATACCCTAGAACAAACTAATGATTGACAAGTACACAAAAAAATTTGGAATTTTCATAACAATCACATATACTTTAACTTGCTTGTACACATATAAGGTACCACTCTTCATGCATATAAATTGCTTTATTTATTTACCATCCCTAGGAACTTGAATAGGTCACTAAATTCTAAACTACGTATTAGCTAGCTATAGACCAGTAAACATAAAATTAATGGTATAATAGTGAGACAACTGTTCAGGTCAGCACAAAAAGTGATGTGTATAAAAAATGGCCCGGCTAGGATCATCACTCTCTAATCCCTGTAAGTTCAGTAAACTTTAGTACAGTTTGGATCAAATACATACTACAACATGACATAATGTAATAACATATACAAACTATCTACAACTATTTGCATTGTCCAGTCAATCTATAAAGTCTTTGTTTAGTCATTTCACTCAGCAAGGTTGAACTTGACTGCAAGGTACTTCAGAACAGCTGGTGTACCATGGCCAGAACCCATGGACCAATCAAACTTGGCTGTTGTGATGTTGGAAATACGTAGCCCAGACTTATAATCATGAAACTGTTTACCATCAAGTAAAATTTGAATGTAATCATCTTTAGCAATGAATGTAACAGTGACATCTTCCCTTCCTTTAAAATCATATCCATCAACTCTTTGTGGTTTCTCCCCTCGTTGATATGGCCATTTTCCATCTATTTGTGATGAAATTACCACTTCTCTTTCATCAAAGCGAGGATTGAAGTGAAGAATGATATCTCCCTTATCATTGTACAAGTCTATTTTCACCCTTCCTTCCTTGGGGTTGGTGTAGGCTGCCTCTATACCTCTGCCAGTTTGGAAGTTGGTAAAGCTAATACTGTTTTCCATTTGTAACTCGTATATCTGTCAGTAGTGATGCTATCCACAGAGTAGTTCATATACTCTATATAAAAACAGTCTCCTTTTATACACAACAAACTGTGTAGAGAGTTTCATGAGGTGACTGATTCTTGGGAGTGTGTATTTTTTGCAGCAGCTGTCAGATGAGATTTCCATTGCATAGTATTGAGACTATTCAAGTGTATCAAATTTCCTAGAAAATGTACATGTAGTACATAACAAATAATGGAATCCAGCTTGAACTTGGGATACCACATCAAAAGAAAGAATGTCATTATATCTATGTGTGTGCTTCATCAACTACTGAAAAGAGAAGTCACCATTACACTGTTCAACCTGCCACACACCATTACAAATGAAGAACAGTACAAGAAGCACCTTCGTCTTTTGGGCTTAATTAATACTGCCAAGGTGCTGTGAAGATATTGCGAGGCCAGTTTCTGGTCAATGTATTTTGTGAGAAAGTGCAACTCCCCCTGATCCTTATAATATGCAGCTGTATGACAATACTTCAACTACAACATAACTACTACAACACGATAAACACTTAAGAACATATAAAGGTGTAGGCATATTGAAATCTATGCAGCTGGGGTAGTGATTTTTGTGTTAGAGATGTTTTATTATATAATAAATATATATATGATACTTCTTTGGGTGATGTTGGACTCGCCAAATTTGATTGGCAAGTGATAGCTAAGGCTCCTCCACCATGATTGGATGCGACTTAGTTCTTATACAATGGAGACACATTGACAAATTTTTGTTTATCTGCTATTATACGCTACATGTGTGTTGCTAAATATTCTGGAATTTTGTATAAATGCAACAATGCAGTCATAAACTATAGTCCAGAGACAGTTATAATACTTTTCAAATCTCAGTGAAAATGTCAGACAACCTAAACCATTACCTGACATTGATATGCTACTGTTTTACACAATTTGTCATAATAGGAAAATCCTTACAATATGTTGATAGAATAGAGTGACTCAACCTATAATAATGTAATCATTGTTGTCTAATTGCGTTTGCTATTATTGACAATGCTTCACTATAAAAACTCTACAACTTCCTTCTATTTTAATCTGACATTTTGTCAGGCAGGTTCCATTATGGTCAGCCATGCATGATATTTGCCTGACAAATGGCCTATGTCAGGCAGTAATAATTGACTCTGAACTATACTGGTGTAGACCGTGTATAGTGTTCTATATTTCAAGTGTTTTCAGTGTGAAATACGAGCAGTGTCAGCAATAAAGATGTAGAGGGGCAGTCAGCAATGTTATGTTTTATCATACAGCATGATGGTAATGATGCACTGACCAGCAGTCAAAATGTGAACACTTTCTTCAGTAGCAATCAAATCAATAGTGACTTTCTATTGTGGTGCAAAGTTGTAGGTATACTAGTATGTGTAAATATTTAGTTAAGCCTTTAGTACAGTCAGCAACAAAGTTAAAAATATGATTATATAGTTGTCATCTTTGTCTAGTATGGTATTGTCCTAGCCTACAGTCCATCATTGGGAGCCTAGCCAACTTGGTGACCAAACACTCACAATGAACTTATTGACTACTAATGCAGTATACAGTCAGACCAACTATTTTTTGATCTGAATTCAATTCTAATTAAATCTTGCACTTAATCTCAGTTATCTGGAAATGTACTTTAGTTATACCTAGAAACACACATATGTAGACCACACCGACCACATCAGTGTAAATGACGTTGAATTCATGTTACTAATTGACACCAGAGCTTTTAGATATACTTGTAAGCTGCAGGCTGAACATCACTGTTGTAAAATAATTACAAGTAGGGTGAACTAATGAGTAGCTAAGATTGCATGCCAATAAAATTGCCCGATTTCTTTTGCAAGTATTACGTATGTGATAAGAAGACTGAGAAGAGAATATTTTCTAACATTTAGTAGAAATCAGTAAAAATTTACAAACACACACTAAGTAATGATTATCAATGGCGGATCCAGGATGGGGCATTTGGGGCAAATGCCCCCCCCCCCCCCCCCCCCCCTCACCTCACCTTGTGGAGTAGCCATAGCTAGGCTACTTCTTTTTGGTTAAAATAGCTACTAAACTTACATCAGGCCTTATAACTCATGAAAATATGCACATTTTAATAGCATTTATTATTACAAATTCACATAAAACCAAAGCAAATCAGTCTAACTATGAAATTGTCACCTAGTACCTTCGTACGTACTAAGCGCCTCTAAAAATAATTATCGTGTTGCAAGACATTAATAGCCTTTAAAGACTTCACAACCATCTGCAAAGGCAAAATGGCTAAATCAGTAGTGAGACACTACAAAAAGGTGATCATTTGCTGTTTCAAAAATGCAGCAACTAATAAGAGAATCCAACCACTTACAACTTAGCCTGTTTGTGCCCCTCCCCTTGCCAGCTGCTGGATCCGCCCCTGATTATTATGATGTAAATAAACCAGCATGCATCCAGGTGATAAGGTATATATTAACTAAAAACTTAAACGTTCATCATAATTAATTTTATACTTATGGTAAAGAAATGAAATTATAAATGAAAACAAAATTGTGGCTGCTTGACTGACACTCATCATACAGTATGATAGTACTGTATAGTGGGACCACAAAGGTTTGGGCATGGCCCATGAAAAAACATCACCCAAAAACCAGCCTCACTTTTCTCTGAAAACGATGACTTACCAGTGTCCTCCTTTGTGTCTCATTCATCTTTGCTTACAGAGAAAGGTGCCAATTTGGTGGTAGTGTGTAATGAGATTTTAAAAATCACTAATTAAGGGGCGTGGCAACTGTTTTGCTCATCATTTTCGTGAATGAAACAGCTGCCACGTTGTCTCATGAGTGAAGCAGTTGCCACGCACCTCAATTAGCAATTTTTTAAAATTTCGAGTGAAGTTGTGTGTGCGAGTGAGTGTGATGTTGCGCTTGGGCGGTACTGTATCATACACACATGTATATATGTACTATTCCATTTGTGTCAATTTTTATTAACAGGATCCTGAGGTATTATGGCTGGGTGATGTGTGGAGAGAGATACTGTTCTCAGTAGTGTTAGCAATCTTAATGATACTGTGTCGACCTAAAGATGAATATGGAGGGTATGTACCTCTATGTTGTATTTCTACTATGTTTATAGCAAACAGCTTGTATGTGCTAAAAGATGCTAACAATAATACTTTGTAGTTCCAGTTTCCTTTTGTGCTTATGCAGATTCAACAAAATAGTTTATGATTATGAAGATGAACCAGAACAAGGAGCAAATAAAAATTTTGGTAAGCAATTTATACCGTCTACACAGTAGTTAGTAAATGAATTGTCATTTTTGACCTAAAGCCAATAGTGACTGAAATATACGTGATTTTCATGACGTCATGTCATACCCCGTGATGTACCCCTTAGAGACATACACAGATGAATTTTGGTAGGCAGTAGACCATAGCTTAAGCCTCCAGTATTGTCAGATAGTATTGTGAGAATTGATCATGGTCAATTGATCCTTCTCACAAAATTATAAACTACAATATTTAAGGATGTTCACATCTTGTGTTTCATGTATGTGTCATGTGCAGTTGTATGCACATATTTTATAAGCATTTTGTATTCCCTCTCAGATACCATTGTAATGCGCCAACTTCCAAAAGAAACTGCCGATACTGAGAAATTCAAAGAAGTAAAAATTATGTCGCATGTTTGTAGTATATGTGTTTCATTATGTGCTCTTCTTTACCACATTTTCTGTTCTACACACTTTTTGCTTACCAGATGACTCCAATTTTTTTAACGTTTCAGAATTATGTACTGCAAAATTGATCTTGTGTGGTTTATTTGTATATGTATGAATGCGTATGTACATCCTGGGGGTACATATATGTAGTTACATCATTAGGCATACAGCCTAACAAGTCCCTGCTAAAGTATATACATTAATAGATAGTTTGCGTATATGTATGCATGACCCATGTACTATAATATTGTTATTTTCATTTGTTATAGACCCCTGAAGAGAACATGTGATGATACTTCAGTTCAAGCAATGCCAAAAAGTCATAGGAACTTGTAACCAAGAACAATTTTCAAATTTGCTGTTAAACAGTATAATGAGATTATATGATCAACTGGTGGATCTCTCATACTGCACAGAGCACACTTGAAATGATGAATAGATATAATGATATAATTAAACCCAACAGTACTTTCAGAATGTGACCCGAAATGCTTCCTATAAATTATGTTTTTTTAAATTTATTTCTGTTGGCTGACTAACTTACCAGACAAGCATAACTCAACAACAGCTATAGCTAGAGGACCTTTTCGTACTGTTCTTCATTTGTAGTGGTGTGTAGGAGGCTGAACATAATGTAGCTGAAATGAAGTGTAATGGCAACTTGCACACGTTCAGACACAAAATTAATTTTATGATACATGTATATGTCTAATGCCATTCTTTCTTTTGATGTGGTATGCCGGGTTCACCAGTTATAATTATGCTAACAAACAAGTATAAGCCGAATCCCATTATTTGTTATGAACTACATGTACATTTTGTAGGAAATTTGATACACTTGAATAGTCTCACTACTATACTCATTATAGAAATATGTGTACAAGTAATTATTGTCTGCAAGGTACAAATAGATCAAGTCATGTTGTGTACATCATATCTGTGTGTAGAGCTTTATACAAGTAGGCTAGCTCTACACAATACAATGCACTCTTAAATGTAATGAACTATACATTATCATATGTATATTAGTGACTGATGAACTGTTAGTTATTATACAGGGGCAGTGTTATCATATGGGCAGTAGGGATCATGAAGGTTTGTACTTTCCTGCTATGAAATGTCAATCAACAACTAGCATCACCTTTCCTTCACGACAATTTGACAGTATTGGTTAGGTGTTGTAAGCAAGCCTGAAATGAAGTTTCTATGGAATTTTAAACATTATTTTCCTTTTAGCTGAATTGACTAATTGTAACTCACTGTTACCTCTGGCCAAGCATAACTTGACTATAATGCTACCGGCTTGGTTTCTTCTTGTGCTGTTTGACATTGCTTAGGCTCAAAATGTGCCTTTTCATTTATGTCTGTGCAGCTACAATGAACTTACTGTGTTCCATTTCTTTCTCCATGCACTACCATGTAGGTGTTGTTATAGGTAGCATGTCAGTTTTCTTGTGGTGGTTATCACAATTAAATAAATATTGTGGATTGATTGCAGAGGTACTTTCTTGTACTGTTTTGCACTGTGTGTCAAGCAGAACGTAGCTGAAGAAACAAGCCACTCAGTAAGTGACAGTTAAGTTGGAGTGCATGCTCTTTCAGATACACAATTTATGATATGTTGTAGGGCTGTGTGACAATGAGAAAACCTAAATCTTGATAAGTTCTGATACCAAAAAAACCATTATTTTTATCACGATAAACAATATTCTCACAAGAGTACCCATCTGCCTACTTTTAATATGCAATAGTCTATGGATATTTACTATTATTTTATAATAGAGAATCCATTATCATAATTAGCTTTATCATGATAATGACATAGGTATCACGATAATAGATAATATTGCATTATTGGTATTATTGCACAGCCCTAATATATATCTTTTGATGCGATAGAACATCAGTGCAGAAGAATACAGTAAAACTATCAATAGCCCTATGTTAGTTGACCTACCTGACATGACCACCACATCACAAAGTGATCTCACTAAAGAGGTATCCACTAAGTGAGGTTTAGTGTATGAAAATTACATAGCTTTATTATGATGAATATAAACCATTCATACACAGCTGTACTAAATCTATTGTGTTCACAGATAGTTAAAAGTCAATTGATCATCTAAACCTAACAACAGTCATTCTGCTGGTTTGATCTGTTTTGAGTCGCACAGACTGATTATTTTTAATGTGATTATATACTTGCTGCATCAAACTTGATTGCAAGTTGCTGCAGTTAAGATGGTACTCCAGTCCCATCAACCCAACTTTCTGAAGTGAATTAATCAGCAGCTCGTATTTGAAATCACTGATCAACAATCAAAATGTGAACACTTTCTTCAGTAGCAAACAAATCAATAGTGACTTTCTATTGTGGTGCAAAGTTGTAGGTATACTAGTATGTGTAAATATTTAGTTAAGCCTTTAGTACAGTCAGCAACAAAGTTAAAAATATGATTATATAGTTATCATCTTTGTCTAGTATGGTATTGTCCTAACCTACAGTCCATCATTGGGAGCCTAGCCAACTTGGTGACCAAACACTCACAATGAACTTATTGACTACTAATGCAGTATACAGTCAGACCAACCATTTTTTGATCTGAATTCAATTCTAATTAAATCTTGCACTTAATCTCAGTTATCTGGAAATGTACTTTAGTTATACCCAGAAACACACATATGTAGACCACACCGACCACATCAGTGTAAATGACGTTGAATTCATGTTACTAATTGACACCAGAGCTTTTAGATATACTTGTAAGCTGCAGGCTGAACATCACTGTTGTAAAATAATTATAAGTAGGGTGAACTAATGAGTAGCTAAGATTGCATGCCAATATAATTGCCCGATTTCTTTTGCAAGTAATACGTATGTGATAAGAAGACCGAGAAGAGAATATTTTCTAACATTTAGTAGAAATCAGTAAAAATTTACAAACACACACTAAGTAATGATTATTATGATGTAAATAAACCAGCATGCATCCAGGTAATAAGGTATATATTAACTAAAAACTTAAACGTTCATCATAATTAATTTTATACTTATGGTAAAGAAATGAAATTATATATGATGAAAATGAAAACAAAATTGTGGCTGCTTGACTGTCACTCATCATACAGTATGATAGTACTGTATAGTAGGGACCACAAAGGTTTGGGCATGGCCCATGAAAAAACATCACCCAAAAACCAGCCTCACTTTTCTCTGAAAACGATGACTTACCAGTGTCCTCCTTTGTGTCTCATTCATCTTTGCTTACAGAGAAAGGTGCCAATTTGGTGGGAGTGTGTAATGGCTTTCCTTCATAATGGAAATCATCCAGAGTGGCTACTTTGATTGCAGCGGTGCTTTTCAAACAGTTCTTGATTCGTAATACTGTGTAACGGGTTGAACATAGCCAACAACAAAGACTTCACTTTTCAGATGATAATTGATAGCTGGGGCATTTGTTTCTTTTGATGCAGTATGCGTGGATTCACCAGTCATAATAATTTTATTTTACAAAAAAGGTAACAGACAAGTACGCAAAAATTGGAATTTTCAATGGTCCCTACTCAAGTTGAAAAGTCCAATTTTTTGTGTACTTGTTTGTTCTACAGCACAGGAAGTAGTCAAAATACCTTTTGACTACTTCCTGTATACCCTAGAACAAATTAATGATTCAGTGAAAAGTACACAAAAAATTTTGGAATTTTCATAACAATCACACATATATACTCTAACTTGCTTGTACACATAAAGGTACCACTCTTCATGCATATAAGTTATAGTTATATCCCGCTACGAGGGTGATACCATTGTTATTACACGAGTCCGAGGCGAAGCCGAGGACGAGTGTAATAACAATGATATCATCCGAGTATACGGGATATAACTATTTTATATTCCAGTGCGCGGGAGTGCGCAGAAGTTTACGGATAGTAAATTAAGTTCCGGTTTGAGTTCCTGTCACTGTGCTCAAGATTTCGTCCGAATTGTGTGGAGATTCTACTTCGTATCTACAAGAGAGACCTTACATACTGCCTACAAATTGTAGCAGAGGGCGGTGTTATGAAGCAGCGGTTCCAGGTACGATTCGCCTTCGTCAGAAATTGGTATGGTAGTGTCGCGTGGTGTCACGTGGTGTCGTGTGGTGTGCAAGAGAAAAATAAAGACCAACAAATGGCTACCATAGTCCGAGATAGAACGATGAAGCTAGAGGAAGTTAGTTCTTCACCATAGTGACTGTTGGGAGTGATTGCTGGAGCGAAAATCGTCACGGACTATTCTTGACATTTGTTAAACTATCGTATTGGTAACTTGTAGTGTTATTGTGTAAAGGATTAACAGTTTTCTTGTAAGATTTAGCTAGTTTTAAGTGCTGTATTGGTGTGTTTTGTATCAGTATTTTCTTATTTGGCTCTTTGTTCCATTGGTAAACAATGCCATTCGCGGTTATTATGATGTCATGAAAGAGACTGAGTGGCTCCGCAACAGGATGATAACTAATATATCGTACAGTAGCAGCGCCGCTCTGTCTAGCTGTATGGTAGTTATAACACAGCGCGTCGCTTTGATACTCCCACGCACTACTCCCTCATTTGTGGCATCTCTTATCCTGTTTAGAAGTGTCCACGTATATGGTCTGATAGAAATTAAACATTTATTGTTTAAAAACAAAATTACATATACAAGTGTGGAACGTCTACATATACAGCATATCATACACACATGTATATATGTACTATTCCATTTGTGTCAATTATTTATTAACAGGATCCTGAGGTGTTATGGCTGGGTGATGTGTGGAGGGAGATACTGTTCTCAGTAGTGTTAGCAATCTTAATGATACTGTGTCGACCTAAAGATGAATATGGAGGGTATGTACCTCTATGTTGTATTTCTACTGTGTACTATGTTTATAGCAAACAGCTTGTATGTGCTAAAAGATGTTAACAATAATACTTTGTAGTTCCAGTTTCCTTTTGTGCTTATGCAGATTCAACAAAATAGTTTATGATTATGAAGATGAACCAGAACAAGGAGCAAATAAAAATTTTGGTAAGCAATTTATACCGTCTACACAGCAGTTAGTAAGTGAATTGTCATTTTTGACCTAAAGCCAATAGTGACTGAAATATATGTGATTTTCATGACGTCATGTCATACCCCGTGATGTACCCCTTAGAGACATACACAGGTGAATTTTGGTAGGCAGTAGACCATAGCTTAAGCCTCCAGTATTGTCAGATAGTATTGTGAGAATTGATCATGGTCAATTGATCCTTCTCACAAAATTATAAACTACAATATTTAAGGATGTTCACATCTTGTGTTTCATGTATGTGTCATGTGCAGTTGTATGCACATATTTTATAAGCATTTTGTATTCCCTCTCAGATACCATTGTAATGCGCCAACTTCCAAAAGAAACTGCCGATACTGAGAAATTCAAAGAAGTAAAAATTATGTCGCATGTTTGTAGTATATGTGTTTCATTATGTGCTCTTCTTTACCACATTTTCTGTTCTACACACTTTTTGCTTGCCAGATGACTCCAATTTTTTTAACGTTTCAGAATTATGTACTGCAAAATTGATATTTATGTGGTTTATCTGTATATGTATGAATGTGTATGTACATCCTGGGGGTACATATATGCAGTTACATCATTAGGCATACAGCCTAACAAGTCCCTGCTAAAGTATATACATTAATAGATAGTTTGCGTATATGTATGCATGACCCATGTACTATAATATTGTTATTTTCATTTGTTATAGACCCCTGAAGAGAACATGTGATGACACTTCAGTTCAAGCAATGCCAAAAAGTCATAGGAACTTGTAACCAAGAACAATTTTCAAATTTGCTGTTAAACAGTATAATGAGATTACATGATCAACTGGTGGATCTCTCATACTGCACAGAGCACACTTGAAATGATGAATAGATATAATGATATAATTAAACCCAACAGTACTTTCAGAATGTAACCCGAAATGCTTCCTATAAATTATGTTTTTTTAAATTTATTTCTGTTGGCTGACTAACTTACCAGACAAGCATAACTCAACAACAGCTATAGCTAGAGGACCTTTTCGTACTGTTCTTCATTTGTAGTGGTGTGTAGGAGGCTGAACATAATGTAGCTGAAATGAAGTGTAATGGCAACTTGCACACGTTCAGACACAAAATTAATTTTATGATACATGTATATGTCTAATGCCATTCTTTCTTTTGATGTGGTATGCCGGGTTCACCAGTTATAATTATGCTAACAAACAAGTATAAGCCGAATCCCATTATTTGTTATGAACTACATGTACATTTTGTAGGAAATTTGATACACTTGAATAGTCTCACTACTATGCTCATTATAGAAATATGTGTACAAGTAATTATTGTCTGCATGGTGCAAATAGATCAAGTCTTGTTGTGTACATCATATCTGTGTGTAGAGCTTTATACAAGTAGGCTAGCTCTACACAATACAATGCACTCTTAAATGTAATGAACTATACATTATCATATGTATATTAGTGACTGATGAACTGTTAGTTATTATACAGGGGCAGTGTTATCATATGGGCAGTAGGGATCATGAAGGTTTGTACTTTCCTGCTATGAAATGTCAATCAACAACTAGCATCACCTTTCCTTCACGACAATTTGACAGTATTGGTTAGGTGTTGTAAGCAAGCCTGAAATGAAGTTTCTATGGAATTTTAAACATTATTTTCCTTTTAGCTGAATTGACTAATTGTAACTCACTGTTACCTCTGGCCAAGCATAACTTGACTATAATGCTACCGGCTTGGTTTCTTCTTGTGCTGTTTGACATTGCTTAGGCTCAAAATGTGCCTTTTCATTTATGTCTGTGCAGCTACAATGAACTTACTGTGTTCCATTTCTTTCTCCATGCACTACCATGTAGGTGTTGTTATAGGTAGCATGTCAGTTTTCTTGTGGTGGTTATCACAATTAAATAAATATTGTGGATTGATTGCAGAGGTACTTTCTTGTACTGTTTTGCACTGTGTGTCAAGCAGAACGTAGCTGAAGAAACAAGCCACTCAGTAAGTGACAGTTAAGTTGGAGTGCATGCTCTTTCAGATACACAATTAATTTATGATATGTTGTAGGGCTGTGTGACAATGAGAAAACCTAAATCTTGATAAGTTCTGATACCAAAACAACCATTATTTTTATCACGATAAACAATATTCTCACAAGAGTACCCATCTGCCTACTTTTAATATGCAATAGTCTATGGATATTTACTATTATTTGATAATAGAGAAACCATTATCATAATTAGCTTTATCATGATAATGACATAGGTATCACGATAATAGATAATATTGCATTATTGGTATTATTGCACAGCCCTAATATATATCTTTTGATGCGATAGAACATCAGTGCAGAAGATACAGTAAAACTATCAATAGCCCTACGTTAGTTGACCTACCTGACATGACCACCACATCACAAAGTGATCTCACTAAAGAGGTATCCACTAAGTGAGGTTTAGTGTATGAAAATTACATAGCTTTATTATGATGAATATAAACCATTCATACACAGTACTAAATCTATTGTGTTCACAGATAGTTAAAAGTCAATTGATCATCTAAACCTAACAACAGTCATTCTTCTGGTTTGATCTGTTTTGAGTCGCACAGACTGATTATTTTTAATGTGATTATATACTTGCTGCATCAAACTTGATTGCAAGTTGCTGCAGTTAAGATGGTACTCCAGTCCCATCAACCCAACTTTCTGAAGTGAATTAATCAGCAGCTCGTGTTTGAAATCACTGATCAACAATCAAAATGTGAACACTTTCTTCAGTAGCAAACAAATCAATAGTGACTTTCTATTGTGGTGCAAAGTTGTAGGTATACTAGTATGTGTAAATATTTAGTTAAGCCTTTAGTACAGTCAGCAACAAAGTTAAAAATATGATTATATAGTTATCATCTTTGTCTAGTATGGTATTGTCCTAGCCTACAGTCCATCATTGGGAGCCTAGCCAACTTGGTGACCAAACACTCACAATGAACTTATTGACTACTAATGCAGTATACAGTCAGACCAACTACTTTTTGATCTGAATTCAATTCTAAATCTTGCACTTAATCTCAGTTATCTGGAAATGTACTTTAGTTATACCTAGAAACACACATATGTAGACCACATTAGTGTAAATGACATGTGGCTTTGAGTTCAAGTTACTATTTGACACCAAAACTTTTAGATAATTATACTTGCAGGCTGCAGCTGAACATCACTCAGTGTTGTAAAATAATTAAGTAGGGTGAACTAATGTGATTCAGAAGATTGAGAAGAGAATATTTTCTAACATTTAGCAGAAATCATTTTAACCACAATCTAAGTAATGATTATTATGATGTAAATAAACCAGCATGCATCCAGGTGATAAGGTATATATTAACTAAAAACTTAAACGTTCATCATAATTAATTTTATACTTATGGTAAAGAAATGAATCATACATGATGAAAATGAAAACTAAATTGTGGCTGCTTGACTGTCACTCATCATACAGTATGATAGTACTGTATAGTAGGGACCACAAAGGTTTGGGCATGGCCCATGAAAAAACATCACCCAAAAACCAGCCTCACTTTTCCCTAACAACAATGAAACAGGTAAAACTAAGCCCAAACAAGCCTTCAGATCAACCCAAAGTGCTTTCAACAAGTTGCTATAAAATTTTATTAAACGGAATTTTCTAGTGATTGATTAACTAAGTAAATGACTGATGTCTTCATGTAGACAAGCTTAACTCAATAATGGCTAAAGCTACAGACTTGATTGTTCACTGTTCAACGTTGCTTCCACTCTTCATGCATATAAATTGCTTTATTTATTTACCATCCCTAGGAACTTGAATAGGTCACTAAATTCTAAACTACGTATTAGCTAGCTATAGACCAGTAAACATAAAATTAATGGTATAATAGTGAGACAACTGTTCAGGTCAGCACAAAAAGTGATGTGTATAAAAAATGGCCCGGCTAGGATCATCACCCTCTAATCCCTGTAAGTTCAGTAAACTTTAGTACAGTTTGGATCAAATACATACTACAACATGACATAATGTAATAACATATACAAACTATCTACAACTATTTGCATTGTCCAGTCAATCTATAAAGTCTTTGTTTAGTCATTTCACTCAGCAAGGTTGAACTTGACTGCAAGATACTTCAGAACAGCTGGTGTACCATGGCCAGAACCCATGGACCAATCAAACTTGGCTGTTGTGATGTTGGAAATACGTAGCCCAGACTTATAATCATGAAACTGTTTACCATCAAGTAAAATTTTAATGTAATCATCTTTAGCAATGAATGTAACAGTGACATCTTCCCTTCCTTTAAAATCATATCCATCAACTCTTTGTGGTTTCTCCCCTCGTTGATATGGCCATTTTCCATCTATTTGTGATGAAATTACCACTTCTCTTTCATCAAAGCGAGGATTGAAGTGAAGAATGATATCTTCCTTATCATTGTACAAGTCTATTTTCACCCTTCCTTCCTTGGGGTTGGTGTAGGCTGCCTCTATACCTCTGCCAGTTTGGAAGTTGGTAAAGCTAATACTGTTTTCCATTTGTAACTCGTATATCTGTCAGTAGTGATGCTATCCACAGAGTAGTTCATATACTCTATATAAAAACAGTCTCCTTTTATACACAACAAACTGTGTAGAGAGTTTCATGAGGTGACTGATTCTTGGGAGTGTGTATTTTTTGCAGCTGTCAGATGAGATTTCCATTGCATAGTATTGAGACTATTCAAGTGTATCAAATTTCCTAGAAAATGTACATGTAGTACATAACAAATAATGGAATCCAGCTTATACTTGTTTGTTAACATAATTATAATTGGTGAACTTGGGATACCACATCAAAAGAAAGAATGTCATTATATCTATGTGTGTGCTTCATCAACTACTGAAAAGAGAAGTCACCATTACACTGTTCAACCTGCCACACACCATTACAAATGAAGAACAGTACAAGAAGCACCTTCGTCTTTTGGGCTTAATTAATACTGCCAAGGTGCTGTGAAGATATTGCGAGGCCAGTTTCTGGTCAATGTATTTTGTGAGAAAGTGCAACTCCCCCTGATCCTTATAATATGCAGCTGTATGACAATACTTCAACTACAACATAACTACTACAACACGATAAACACTTAAGAACATATAAAGGTGTAGGCATATTGAAATCTATGCAGCTGGGGTAGTGATTTTTGTGTTAGAGATGTTTTATTATATAATAAATATATATATATGATACTTCTTTGGGTGATGTTGGACTCGCCAAATTTGATCGGCAAGTGATAGCTAAGGCTCCTCCACCATGATTGGATGCCACTTAGTTCTTATATGTACAATGGAGACACATTGACAAATTTTCGTTTATCTGCTATTATACGCTACATGTGTGTTGCTAAATATTCTGGAATTTTGTATAAATGCGACAATGCAGTCATAAACTATAGTCCAGAGACAGTTATAATACTTTTCAAATCTCAGTGAAAATGTCAGACAACCTAAACCATTACCTGACATTGATATGCTACTGTTTTACACAATTCGTCATAATAGGAAAATCCTTACAATACATTGATAGAATAGAGTGACTCAACCTATAATAATGTAATCATTGTTGCCTAATTGCGTTTGCTATTATTGACAATGCTTCACTATAAAAACTCTACAACTTCCTTCTATTTTGATCTGACATTTTGTCAGGCAGGTTCCATTATGGTCAGCCATGCATGATATTTGCCTGACAAATGGCCTATGTCAGGCAGTAATAATTGACTCTGAACTATACTGGTGTAGACCGTGTATAGTGTTCTATATTTGAAGTGTTTTCAGTGTGAAATACGAGCAGTGTCAGCAATAAAGATGTAGAGGGGCAGTCAGCAATGTTATGTTTTATCATACAGCATGATGGTAATGATGTACTGACCAGCAGTCAAAATGTGAACACTTTCTTCAGTAGCAATCAAATCAATAGTGACTTTCTATTGTGGTGCAAAGTTATAGGTATACTAGTATGTGTAAATATTTAGTTAAGCCTTTAGTACAGTCAGCAACAAAGTTAAAAATATGATTATATAGTTGTCATCTTTGTCTAGTATGGTATTGTCCTAACCTACAGTCCATCATTGGGAGCCTAGCCAACTTGGTGACCAAACACTCACAATGAACTTATTGACTACTAATGCAGTATACAGTCAGACCAACCATTTTTTGATCTGAATTCAATTCTAATTAAATCTTGCACTTAATCTCAGTTATCTGGAAATGTACTTTAGTTATACCCAGAAACACACATATGTAGACCACACCGACCACATCAGTGTAATTGACACCAGAGCTTTTAGATATACTTGTAAGCTGCAGGCTGAACATCACTGTTGTAAAATAATTATAAGTAGGGTGAACTAATGAGTAGCTAAGATTGCATGCCAATATAATTGCCCGATTTCTTTTGCAAGTAATACGTATGTGATAAGAAGACCGAGAAGAGAATATTTTCTAACATTTAGTAGAAATCAGTAAAAATTTACAAACACACACTAAGTAATGATTATTATGATGTAAATAAACCAGCATGCATCCAGGTAATAAGGTATATATTAACTAAAAACTTAAACGTTCATCATAATTAATTTTATACTTATGGTAAAGAAATGAAATTATATATGATGAAAATGAAAACAAAATTGTGGCTGCTTGACTGTCACTCATCATACAGTATGATAGTACTGTATAGTAGGGACCACAAAGGTTTGGGCATGGCCCATGAAAAAACATCACCCAAAAACCAGCCTCACTTTTCTCTGAAAACGATGACTTACCAGTGTCCTCCTTTGTGTCTCATTCATCTTTGCTTACAGAGAAAGGTGCCAATTTGGTGGGAGTGTGTAATGGCTTTCCTTCATAATGGAAATCATCCAGAGTGGCTACTTTGATTGCAGCGGTGCTTTTCAAACAGTTCTTGATTCGTAATACTGTGTAACGGGTTGAACATAGCCAACAACAAAGACTTCACTTTTCAGATGATAATTGATAGCTGGGGCATTTGTTTCTTTTGATGCAGTATGCGTGGATTCACCAGTCATAATAATTTTATTTTACAAAAAAGTTAACAGACAAGTACGCAAAAATTGGAATTTTCAATGGTCCCTACTCAAGTTGAAAAGTCCAATTTTTTGTGTACTTGTTTGTTCTACAGCACAGGAAGTAGTCAAAATACCTTTTGACTACTTCCTGTATACCCTAGAACAAATTAATGATTCAGTGAAAAGTACACAAAAAATTTTGGAATTTTCATAACAATCACACATATATACTCTAACTTGCTTGTACACATAAAGGTACCACTCTTCATGCATATAAGTTATAGTTATATCCCGCTACGAGGGTGATACCATTGTTATTACACGAGTCTGAGGCGAAGCCGAGGACGAGTGTAATAACAATGATATCATCCGAGTATACGGGATATAACTATTTTATATTCCAGTGCGCGGGAGTGCGCAGAAGTTTACGGATAGTAAATTAAGTTCCGGTTTGAGTTCCTGTCACTGTGCTCAAGATTTCGTCCGAATTGTGTGGAGATTCTACTTCGTATCTACAAGAGAGACCTTACATACTGCCTACAAATTGTAGCAGAGGGCGGTGTTATGAAGCAGCGGTTCCAGGTACGATTCGCCTTCGTCAGAAATTGGTATGGTAGTGTCGCGTGGTGTCACGTGGTGTCGCGTGGTGTGCAAGAGAAAAATAAAGACCAACAAATGGCTACCATAGTCCGAGATAGAACGATGAAGCTAGAGGAAGTTAGTTCTTCACCATAGTGACTGTTGGGAGTGATTGCTGGAGCGAAAATCGTCACGGACTATTCTTGACATTTGTTAAACTATCGTATTGGTAACTTGTAGTGTTATTGTGTAAAGGATTAACAGTTTTCTTGTAAGATTTAGCTAGTTTTAAGTGCTGTATTGGTGTGTTTTGTATCAGTATTTTCTTATTTGGCTCTTTGTTCCATTGGTAAACAATGCCATTCGCGGTTATTATGATGTCATGAAAGAGACTGAGTGGCTCCGCAACAGGATGATAACTAATATATCGTACAGTAGCAGCGCCGCTCTGTCTAGCTGTATGGTAGTTATAACACAGCGCATCGCTTTGATACTCCCACGCACTACTCCCTCATTTGTGGCATCTCTTATCCTGTTTAGAAGTGTCCACGTATATGGTCTGATAGAAATTAAACATTTATTGTTTAAAAACAAAATTACATATACAAGTGTGGAACGTCTACATATACAGCATATCATACACACATGTATATATGTACTATTCCATTTGTGTCAATTATTTATTAACAGGATCCTGAGGTGTTATGGCTGGGTGATGTGTGGAGGGAGATACTGTTCTCAGTAGTGTTAGCAATCTTAATGATACTGTGTCGACCTAAAGATGAATATGGAGGGTATGTACCTCTATGTTGTATTTCTACTGTGTACTATGTTTATAGCAAACAGCTTGTATGTGCTAAAAGATGTTAACAATAATACTTTGTAGTTCCAGTTTCCTTTTGTGCTTATGCAGATTCAACGAAATAGTTTATGATTATGAAGATGAACCAGAACAAGGAGCAAATAAAAATTTTGGTAAGCAATTTATACCGTCTACACAGTAGTTAGTAAGTGAATTGTTATTTTTGACCTAAAGCCAATAGTGACTGAAATATACGTGATTTTCTGACGTCATGTCATACCCCGTGATGTACCCCTTAGAGACATACACAGGTGAATTTTGGTAGGCGGTAGACCATAGCTTAAGCCTCCAGTATTGTCAGATAGTATTGTGAGAATTGATCATGGTCAATTGATCCTTCTCACAAAATTATAAACTACAATATTTAAGGATGTTCACATCTTGTGTTTCATGTATGTGTCATGTGCAGTTGTATGCACATATTTTATAAGCATTTTGTATTCCCTCTCAGATACCATTGTAATGCGCCAACTTCCAAAAGAAACTGCCGATACTGAGAAATTCAAAGAAGTAAAAATTATGTCGCATGTTTGTAGTATATGTGTTTCATTATGTGCTCTTCTTTACCACATTTTCTGTTCTACACAATTTTTGCTTACCAGATGACTCCAATTTTTTTAACGTTTCAGAATTATGTACTGCAAAATTGATATTTATGTGGTTTATCTGTATATGTATGAATGTGTATGTACATCCTGGGGGTACATATATGTAGTTACATCATTAGGCATACAGCCTAACAAGTCCCTGCTAAAGTATATACATTAATAGATAGTTTGCGTATATGTATGCATGACCCATGTACTATAATATTGTTATTTTCATTTGTTATAGACCCCTGAAGAGAACATGTGATGATACTTCAGTTCAAGCAATGCCATAAAGTCATAGGAACTTGTAACCAAGAACAATTTTCAAATTTGCTGTTAAACAGTATAATGAGATTACATGATCAACTGGCGGATCTCTCATACTGCACAGAGCACACTTGAAATGATGAATATAGATATAATGATATAATTAAACCCAACAGTGCTTTCAGAATGTGACCCAAAATGCTTCCTATAAATTATGTTTTTTAAAATTTATTTCTGTTGACTGACTAACTTACCAATGCCTTCAGACAAGCATAACTCAACAACAGCTATAGCTAGAGGACCTTTTCGTACTGTTCTTCATTTGTAGTGGTGTGTAGGAGGCTGAACATATGTAGCTGAAAATGAAGTGTAATGGCAACTTGCACACGTTCAGACACAAAATTAATTTTATGATACATGTATATGTCTAATGCCATTCTTTCTTTTGATGTGGTATGCCGGGTTCACCAGTTATAATTATGCTAACAAACAAGTATAAGCCGAATCCCATTATTTGTTATGTACTACATGTACATTTTGTAGGAAATTTGATACACTTGAATAGTCTCACTACTATACTCATTATAGAAATATGTGTACAAGTAATTATTGTCTGCATGGTGCAAATAGATCAAGTCATGTTGTGTACATCATATCTGTGTGTAGAGCTTTATACAAGTAGGCTAGCTCTACACAATACAATGCACTCTTAAATGTAATGAACTATACATTATCATATGTATATTAGTGACTGATGAACTGTTAGTTATTATACAGGGGCAGTGTTATCATATGGGCAGTAGGGATCATGAAGGTTTGCACTTTCCTGCCATGAAATGTCAATCAACGACTAGCATCACCTTTCCTTCACAACAATTTGACAGTATTGGTTAGGTGTTGTAAGCGAGCCTGAAATGAAGTTTCTATGAAATTTTAAACATTATTTTCCTTTTAGCTGAATTGACTAATTGTAACTCACTGTTACCTCTGGCCAAGCATAACTTGACTATAATGCTACAGGCTTGGTTTCTTCTTGTGCTGTTTGACATTGCTTAGGCTCAAAATGTGCCTTTTCATTTACCTCTGTGCAGCTACAATGAACTTACTGTGTTCCATTTCTTTCTCCATGCACTACCGTGTAGGTGTTGTTATTGGTAGCATGTCAGTTTTCTTGTGGTGGTTATCACAATTAAATATATATTGTGGATTGATTGCAGAGGTACTTTCTTGTACTGTTTTGCACTGTGTGTCAAGCAGAACGTAGCTGAAGAAACAAGCCATTCAGTAAGTGACAGTTAAGTTGGAGTGCATGCTTTTTCAGATACACAATTAATTTATGATATGTTTTAGGGCTGTGTGACAATGAGAAAACCTAAATCTCGATAAGTTCTGATAACAAAAAAACCATTATTTTTATCACGATAAACAATATTCTCACAAGAGTACCCATCTGCCTACTTTTAATATACAATAGTCTATGGATATAATTTTATTATTTGATAATAGAGAAACCATTATCATAATTAACTTTATCACGATAATGACATAGGTATCACGATAATAGATAATATTGCATTATTGGTATTATCGCACAGCCCTAATATGTTTAACACATTCTATATCCTTTGATGCGATAGAACATCAATGCAGAAGAATACAGTAAAACTATCAATAGCCTTACGTTAGTTGACCTACCTGACATGACCACCACATCACAAAGTGATCTCACTATAGAGGTATCCACTAAGTGAGATTTAGTGTATGAAAATTACATAGCTTTTATTATGATGAATGTAAAGTTCTATAAACCATTCATACACAATACTAAATCTATTGTGTTCACAGATAGTTAAAAGTCAATTGATCATCTAAACCTAACAACAGTCATTCTGCTGGTTTGATCTGTTTTGAGTCACACAGACTGATTATTTTTAATGTGATTATATACTTGCTGCATCAAACTTGATTGCAAGTTGCTGCAGTTAAGATGGTACTCCAGTCCCATCAATCCAACTTTCTGAAGTGAATTAATCAGCAGCTCGTATTTGAAATCACTGATCAATAATCAAAATGTGAACACTTTCTTCAGTAGCAAACAAATCAATAGTGACTTTCTATTGTGGTGCAAAGTTGTAGGTACTAGTATGTGTAAATATTTAGTTAAGCCTTTAGTACAGTCAGCAACAAAGTTAAAAATATGATTATATAGTTGTCATCTTTGTCTAGTATAATATTATCCTAACCTACAGTCCATCATTGGGAGCCTAGCCAACTTGGTGACCAAACACTCACAATGAACTTATTGACTACTAATGTAGTATACAGTCAGACCAACTACTTTTTGATCTGAATTCAATTCTAAATCTTACACTTAATCTCAGTTATCTGGAAATGTACTTTAGCTATACCTAGAAACACACATATGTAGACCACATTAGTGTAAATGACATGTGGCTTTGAGTTCAAGTTACTATTTGACACCAGAACGTTTAGATAATTATACTTGCAGGCTGCAGGCTGAACATCACTGTTGTAAAATAATTAAATAGGGTGAACTAATGAGTAGCTAAGATAGCCAATAAACTTTTGCAAGTATTACGTATGTGATTCAGAAGATTGAGAAGAGAATATTTTCTAACATTTAGCAGAAATCATTTTAACCACAATCTAAGTTATGATTATTATGATGTAAATAAACCAGCATGCATCCAGGTGATAAGGTATATATTAACTAAAAACTTAAACGTTCATCATAATTAATTTTATACTTATGGTAAAGAAATGAATTATACATGATGAAAATGAAAACTAAATTGTGGCTGCTTGACTGTCACTCATCATACAGTATGATAGTACTGTATAGTAGGCACCACAAAGGTTTGGGCATGGCCCATGAAAAAACATCATCCAAAAACCAGCCTCACTTTACCCTGACAACAATGAAGCAGGTAAAACTAAGCCCAAACAAGCCTTCAGATCAACCCAAAGTGCTTTCAACAAGATGCTATGAAATTTTATTAAACGGAATTTTCTAGTGACTGACTAAGTAAATGACTGATGTCTTCATGTAGACAAGCTTAACTCAATAATGGCTAAAGCTACAGACTTGATTGTTCACTGTTCAATGTTGCTTCAGCTGATATGTGCCTTTTGGCATACCACAGTACATACAATGTATTCTTCATGGACTTACCAGTGTCCTCCTTTGTGTCTCATTCATCTTTGCTTACAGAGAAAGGTGCCAATTTGGTGGTAGTGTGTAATGGCTTCCGTTCATAATGGAAATCATCCAAAGTGGCTACTTTGATTGCAGCAGTGCTTTTCAAATAGTTCTTGATTTGTAATGCTTTGTAACGGGTTGAACATAGCCAACAACAAAGACTTCACTTTTCAGACGATAATTAGCTGGGGTATTTGTTTCTTTTGATGTGGTATGTGTGGGTTCACCAGTCATAATAATTATATTTTACAAAAAAAGTTAACATACAAGTACACAAGAAAAAATTAGAATTTTCAATGGTCCCTTACTCAAGTTGAAAAGTCCAAATTTTTATTGTGTACTTGTTTGTTATGCAGTAGTCAAAATACTCTTTGACTACTTCCTGTATACCCTAGAACAAACTAATGATTGACAAGTACACAAAAAATTTGGAATTTTCATAACAATCACACATACTTTAACTTGCTTGTACACATATAAGGTACCACTCTTCATGCATATAAATTGCTTTATTTATTTACCATCCCTAGGAACTTGAATAGGTCACTAAATTCTAAACTACGTATTAGCTAGCTATAGACCAGTAAACATAAAATTAATGGTATAATAGTGAGACAACTGTTCAGGTCAGCACAACAAGTGATGTGTATAAAAAATGGCCCGGCTAGGATCATCACTCTCTAATCCCTGTAAGTTCAGTAAACTTTAGTACAGTTTGGATCAAATACATACTACAACATGACATAATGTAATAACATATACAAACTATCTACAACTATTTGCATTGTCCAGTCAATCTATAAAGTCTTTGTTTAGTCATTTCACTCAGCAAGGTTGAACTTGACTGCAAGATACTTCAGAACAGCTGGTGTACCATGGCCAGAACCCATGGACCAATCAAACTTGGCTGTTGTGATGCTGGAAATACGTAGCCCAGACTTATAATCATGAAACTGTTTACCATCAAGTAAAATTTGAATGTAATCATCTTTAGCAATGAATGTAACAGTGACATCTTCCCTTCCTTTAAAATTATATCCATCAACTCTTTGTGGTTTCTCCCCTCGTTGATATGGCCATTTTCCATCTATTTGTGATGAAATTACCACTTCTCTTTCATCAAAGCGAGGATTGAAGTGAAGAATGATATCTCCCTTATCATTGTACAAGTCTATTTTCACCCTTCCTTCCTTGGGGTTGGTGTAGGCTGCCTCTATACCTCTGCCAGTTTGGAAGTTGGTAAAGCTAATACTGTTTTCCATTTGTAACTCGTATATCTGTCAATATAGTGATGCTATCCACAGAGTAGTTCATATACTCTATATAAAAACAGTCTCCTTTTATACACAACAAACTGTGTAGAGAGTTTCATGAGGTCACTGATTCTTGGAAGTGTGTATTTTTTGCAGCAGCTGTCAGATGAGATTTCCATTGCATAGTATTGAGACTATTCAAGTGTATCAAATTTCCTAGAAAATGTACATGTAGTACATAACAAATAATGGAATTCAGCTTATACTTGTTTGTTAACATAATTATAATTGGTGAACTTGGGATACCACATCAAAAGAAAGAATGTCGTTATATCTATGTGTGTGCTTCATCAACTACTGAAAAGAGAAGTCACCATTACACTGTTCAACCTGCCACACACCATTACAAATGAAGAACAGTACAAGAAGCACCTTCGTCTTTTGGGCTTAATTAATACTGCCAAGGTGCTGTGAAGATATTGTGAGGCCAGTTTCTGGTCAACGTATTTTGTGAGAAAGTGCAACTCCCCATGATCCTTATAATATGCAGCTGTATGACAATACCTCAACTACAACATAACTACTACAACACGATGTATAATTACAAAACACTTAAGAACATATAAAGGTGTAGGCATATTGAAATCTATGCAGCTGGGGTAGTGATTTTGTGTTAGAGATGTTTTACTATATAATAAATATATATATGATACTTCTTTGAGTGATGTTGGACTCGCCAAATTTGATCGGCAAGTGATAGCTAAGGCTCCTCCACCATGATTGGATGCCACTTAGTTCTTATACAATGGAGACACATTGACAAATTTTGGTTTATCTGCTATTATACGCTACATGTGTGTTGCTAAATATTCTGGAATTTTGTATAAATGCAACAATGCAGTCATAAACTATAGTCCAGAGACAGTTATAATACTTTTCAAATCTCAGTGAAAATGTCAGACAACCTAAACCATTACCTGACATTGATATGCTACTGTTTTACACAATTTGTCATAATAGGAAAATCCTTACAATATGTTGATAGAATAGAGTGACTCAACCTATAATAATGTAATCATTGTTGTCTAATTGCGTTTGCTATTATTGACAATGCTTCACTATAAAAACTCTACAACTTCCTTCTATTTTAATCTGACATTTTGTCAGGCAGGTTCCATTATGGTCAGCCATGCATGATTGCCTGACAAATGGCCTATGTCAGGCAGTAATAATTGACTCTGAACTATACTGGTGTAGACCATGTATAGTGTTCTATATTTGAAGTGTTTTCAGTGTGAAATACGAGCAGTGTCAGCAATAAAGATGTAGAGGGGCAGTCAGCAATGTTATGTTTTATCATACAGCATGATGGTAATGATGCACTGACCAGCAGTCAAAATGTGAACACTTTCTTCAGTAGCAATCAAATCAATAGTGACTTTCTATTGTGGTGCAAAGTTGTAGGTATACTAGTATGTGTAAATATTTAGTTAAGCCTTTAGTACAGTCAGCAACAAAGTTAAAAATATGATTATATAATTGTCATCTTTGTCTAGTATGGTATTGTCCTAGCCTACAGTCCATCATTGGGAGCCTAGCCAACTTGGTGACCAAACACTCACAATGAACTTATTGACTACTAATGCAGTATACAGTCAGACCAACTATTTTTTGATCTGAATTCAATTCTAATTAAATCTTGCACTTAATCTCAGTTATCTGGAAATGTACTTTAGTTATACCCAGAAACACACATATGTAGACCACACCGACCACATCAGTGTAAATGACGTTGAGTTCATGTTACTAATTGAAACCAGAGCTTTTAGATATACTTGTAAGCTGCAGGCTGAACATCACTGTTGTAAAATAATTACAAGTAGGGTGAACTAATGAGTAGCTAAGATTGCATGCCAATAAAATTGGCCGATTTCTTTTGCAAGTATTACATATGTGATAAGAAGACTGAGAAGAGAATATTTTCTAACATTTAGTAGAAATCAGTAAAAATTTACAAACACACACTAAGTAATGATTATTATGATGTAAATAAACCAGCATGCATCCAGGTGATAAGGAATATATTAACTAAAAACTTAAACGTTCATCATAATTAATTTTATACTTATGGTAAAGAAATGAAATTATAAATGAAAACAAAATTGTGGCTGCTTGACTGACACTCATCATACAGTATGATAGTACTGTATAGTGGGACCACAAAGGTTTGGGCATGGCCCATGAAAAAACATCACCCAAAAACCAGCCTCACTTTTCTCTGAAAACGATGACTTACCAGTGTCCTCCTTTGTGTCTCATTCATCTTTGCTTACAGAGAAAGGTGCCAATTTGGTGGTAGTGTGTAATGAGATTTTAAAAATCACTAATTAAGGGGCGTGGCAACTGTTTTGCTCATGATTTTCGTGAATGAAACAGCTGCCACGTTGTCTCATGAGTGAAGCAGTTGCCACGCACCTCAATTAGCAATTTTTTAAAATTTCGAGTGAAGTTGTGTGTGCGAGTGAGTGTGATGTTGCGCTTGGGCGGTACCGTATCATACACACATGCATATATGTACTATTCCATTTGTGTCAATTTTTTATTAACAGGATCCTGAGGTATTATGGCTGGGTGATGTGTGGAGAGAGATACTGTTCTCAGTAGTGTTAGCAATCTTAATGATACTGTGTCGACCTAAAGATGAATATGGAGGGTATGTACCTCTATGTTGTATTTCTACTGTGTACTATGTTTATAGCAAACAGCTTGTATGTGCTAAAAGATGCTAACAATAATACTTTGTAGTTCCAGTTTCCTTTTGTGCTTATGCAGATTCAACAAAATAGTTTATGATTATGAAGATGAACCAGAACAAGGAGCAAATAAAAAATTTGGTAAGCAATTTATACCGTCTACACAGTAGTTAGTAAATGAATTGTCATTTTTGACCTAAAGCCAATAGTGACTGAAATATACGTGATTTTCATGACGTCATGTCATACCCCGTGATGTACCCCTTAGAGACATACACAGGTGAATTTTGGTAGGCAGTAGACCATAGCTTAAGCCTCCAGTATTGTCAGATAGTATTGTGAGAATTGATCATGGTCAATTGATCCTTCTCACAAAATTATAAACTACAGTATTTAAGGATGTTCACATCTTGTGTTTCATGCATGTGTCATGTGCAGTTGTATGCACATATTTTATAAGCATTTTGTATTCCCTCTCAGATACCATTGTAATGCGCCAACTTCCAAAAGAAACTGCCGATACTGAGAAATTCAAAGAAGTAAAAATTATGTCGCATGTTTGTAGTATATGTGTTTCATTATGTGCTCTTCTTTGCCACATTTTCTGTTCTACACAATTTTTGCTTGCCAGATGACTCCAATTTTTTTAACGTTTCAGAATTATGTACTGCAAAATTGATCTTGTGTGGTTTATCTGTATATGTATGAATGCGTATGTACATCCTGGGGGTACATATATGTAGTTACATCATTAGGCATACAGCCTAACAAGTCCCTGCTAAAGTATATACATTAATAGATAGTTTGCGTATATGTATGCATGACCCATGTACTATAATATTGTTATTTTCATTTGTTATAGACCCCTGAAGAGAACATGTGATGATACTTCAGTTCAAGCAATGCCAAAAAGTCATAGGAACTTGTAACCAAGAACAATTTTCAAATTTGCTGTTAAACAGTATAATGAGATTACATGATCAACTGGTGGATCTCTCATACTGCACAGAGCACACTTGAAATGATGAATAGATATAATGATATAATTAAACCCAACAGTACTTTCAGAATGTGACCCGAAATGCTTCCTATAAATTATGTTTTTTAAAATTTATTTCTGTTGGCTGACTAACTTACCAGACAAGCATAACTCAACAACATTTATAGCTAGAGGACCTTTTCGTACTGTTCTTCATTTGTAGTGGTGTGTAGGAGGCTGAACATAATGTAGCTGAAATGAAGTGTAATGGCAACTTGCACACGTTCAGACACAAAATTAATTTTATGATACATGTATATGTCTAATGCCATTCTTTCTTTTGATGTGGTATGCCGGGTTCACCAGTTATAATTATGCTAACAAACAAGTATAAGCCGAATTCCATTATTTGTTATGAACTACATGTACATTTTGTAGGAAATTTGATACACTTGAATAGTCTCACTACTATACTCATTATAGAAACATGTGTACAAGTAATTATTGTCTACATGGTGCAAATAGATCAAGTCATGTTGTGTACATCATATCTGTGTGTAGAGCTTTATTCAAGTAGGCTAGCTCTACACAATACAATGCACTCTTAAATGTAATGAACTATACATTATCATATGTATATTAGTGACTGATGAACTGTTAGTTATTATACAGGGGCAGTGTTATCATATGGGCAGTAGGGATCATGAAGGTTTGCACTTTCCTGCCATGAAATGTCAATCAACAACTAGCATCACCTTTCCTTCACGACAATTTGACAGTATTGGTTAGGTGTTGTAAGCAAGCCTGAAATGAAGTTTCTATGGAATTTTAAACATTATTTTCCTTTTAGCTGAATTGACTAATTGTAACTCACTGTTACCTCTGGCCAAGCATAACTTGACTATAATGCTACCGGCTTGGTTTCTTCTTGTGCTGTTTGACATTGCTTAGGCTCAAAATGTGCCTTTTCATTTATGTCTGTGCAGCTACAATGAACTTACTGTGTTCCATTTCTTTCTCCATGCACTACCATGTAGGTGTTGTTATAGGTAGCATGTCAGTTTTCTTGTGGTGGTTATCACAATTAAATATATATGTGGATTGATTGCAGAGGTACTTTCTTGTACTGTTTTGCACTGTGTGTCAAGCAGAACGTAGCTGAAGAAACAAGCCACTCAGTAAGTGACAGTTAAGTTGGAGTGCATGCTCTTTCAGATACACAATTAATTTATGATATGTTGTAGGGCTGTGTGACAATGAGAAAACCAAATCTTGATAAGTTCTGATAGCAAAAAAACCATTATTTTTATCACGATAAACAATATTCTCACAAGAGTACCCATCTGCCTACTTTTAATATGCAATAGTCTATGGATATTTACTATTATTTGATAATAGAGA
The DNA here is from genome assembly GCF_963678975.1 of Dysidea avara. Taxonomy (NCBI): domain Eukaryota; kingdom Metazoa; phylum Porifera; class Demospongiae; order Dictyoceratida; family Dysideidae; genus Dysidea; species Dysidea avara. Next base: position 4,573,719 of record NC_089281.1, read on the forward strand.
ATCCATTATCATAATTAGCTTTATCATGATAATGACATAGGTATCACGATAATAGATAATATTGCATTATTGGTATTATTGCACAGCCCTAATATATATCTTTTGATGCGATAGAACATCAGTGCAGAAGAATACAGTAAAACTATCAATAGCCCTACATTAGTTGACCTACCTGACATGACCACCACATCACAAAGTGATCTCACTAAAGAGGTATCCACTAAGTGAGGTTTAGTGTATGAAAATTACATAGCTTTTATTATGATGAATGTAAAGTTCTATAAACCATTCATACACAGCTGTACTAAATCTATTGTGTTCACAGATAGTTAAAAGTCAATTGATCATCTAAACCTAACAACAGTCATTCTGCTGGTTTGATCTGTTTTGAGTCACACAGACTGATTATTTTTAATGTGATTATATACTTGCTGCATCAAACTTGATTGCAAGTTGCTGCAGTTAAGATGGTACTCCAGTCCCATCAACCCAACTTTCTGAAGTGAATTAATCAGCAGCTCGTGTTTGAAATCACTGATCAACAATCAAAATGTGAACACTTTCTTCAGTAGCAAACAAATCAATAGTGACTTTCTATTGTGGTGCAAAGTTGTAGGTATACTAGTATGTGTAAATATTTAGTTAAGCCTTTAGTACAGTCAGCAACAAAGTTAAAAATATGATTATATAGTTGTCATCTTTGTCTAGTATGGTATTGTCCTAACCTACAGTCCATCATTGGGAGCCTAGCCAACTTGGTGACCAAACACTCACAATGAACTTATTGACTACTAATGCAGTATACAGTCAGACCAACTACTTTTTGATCTGAATTCAATTCTAAATCTTGCACTTAATCTCAGTTATCTGGAAATGTACTTTAGTTATACCTAGAAACACACATATGTAGACCACATTAGTGTAAATGACATGTGGCTTTGAGTTCAAGTTACTATTTGACACCAGAAATTTAGATAATTATACTTGCAGGCTGAACATCACTCAGTGTTGTAAAATAATTAAGTAGGGTGAACTAATGAGTAGCTAAGATAGCCATTAAACTTTTGCAAGTATTACGTATGTGATTCAGAAGATTGAGAAGATAATATTTTCTAACATTTAGCAGAAATCATTTTAACCACAATCTAAGTAATGATTATTATGATGTAAATAAACCAGCATGCATCCAGGTGATAAGGTATATATTAACTAAAAACTTAAACGTTCATCATAATTAATTTTATACTTATGGTAAAGAAATGAATTATACATGATGAAAATGAAAACAAAATTGTGGCTGCTTGACTGTCACTCATCATACAGTATGATAGTACTGTATAGTAGGGACCACAAAGGTTTGGGCATGGCCCATGAAAAAACATCACCCAAAAACCTGCCTCACTTTTCCCTGACAACAATGAAGCAGGTAAAACTAAGCCCAAACAAGCCTTCAGATCAACCCAAAGTGCTTTCAACAAGATGCTATGAAATTTTATTAAACAGAATTTTCTAGTGACTGACTGACTAAGTAAATGACTGATGCCTTCATGTAGACAAGCTTAACTCAATAACGGCTAAGGCTACAGACTTGATTGTTCACTGTTCAGCATTGCTTCAGCTGATATGTGCCTTTTGGCATACCACAGTACATACAATGTATTCTTCATGGACTTACCAGTGTCCTCCTTTGTGTCTCATTCATCTTTGCTTACAGAGAAAGGTGCCAATTTGGTGGTAGTGTGTAATGGCTTCCCTTCATAATGGAAATCATCCAAAGTGGCTACTTTGATTGCAGCGGTGCTTTTCAAACAGTTCTTGATTCGTAATGCTGTGTAATGGGTTGACCATAGCCAACAACAAAGACTTCACTTTTCAGACAATAATTAGCTGGGGTATTTGTTTCTTTTGATGTGGTATGTTTTGGTTCACCAGTCATAATAGTTTTATTTTACAAAAAAAGTTAACATACAAGTACACAAAAAAATGGAATTTTCAATAGTCCCTTACTCATTGACAAGTTGAAAAGTCCAAATTTTTATTGTGTACTTGTTTGTTATGCAGTAGTCAAAATACTCTTTGACTACTTCCTGTATACCCTAGAACAAACTAATGATTGACAAGTACACAAAAAAATTTGGAATTTTCATAACAATCACACATACTTTAACTTGCTTGTACACATATAAGGTACCACTCTTCATGCATATAAATTGCTTTATTATTTACCATCCCTAGGAACTTGAATAGGTCACTAAATTCTAAACTACGTATTAGCTAGCTATAGACCAGTAAACATAAAATTAATGGTATAATAGTGAGACAACTGTTCAGGTCAACACAAAAAGTGATGTGTATAAAAAATGGCCCGGCTAGGATCATCACCCTCTAATCCCTGTAAGTTCAGTAAACTTTAGTACAGTTTGGATCAAATACATACTACAACATGACATAATGTAATAACATATACAAACTATCTACAACTATTTGCATTGTCCAGTCAATCTATAAAGTCTTTGTTTAGTCATTTCACTCAGCAAGGTTGAACTTGACTGCAAGGTACTTCAGAACAGCTGGTGTACCATGGCCAGAACCCATGGACCAATCAAACTTGGCTGTTGTGATACTGGAAATACGTAGCCCAGACTTATAATCATGAAACTGTTTACCATCAAGTAAAATTTGAATGTAATCATCTTTAGCAATGAATGTAACAGTGACATCTTCCCTTCCTTTAAAATCATATCCATCAACTCTTTGTGGTTTCTCCCCTCGTTGATATGGCCATTTTCCATCTATTTGTGATGAAATTACCACTTCTCTTTCATCAAAGCGAGGATTGAAGTGAAGAATGATATCTCCCTTATCATTGTACAAGTCTATTCTCACCCTTCCTTCCTTGGGGTTGGTGTAGGCTGCCTCTATACCTCTACCAGTTTGGAAGTTGGTAAAGCTAATACTGTTTTCCATTTGTAACTCGTATATCTGTCAGTAGTGATGCTATCCACAGAGTAGTTCATATACTCTATATAAAAACAGTCTCCTTTTATACACAACAAACTGTGTAGAGAGTTTCATGAGGTGACTGATTCTTGGGAGTGTGTATTTTTTGCAGCTGTCAGATGAGATTTCCATTGCATAGTATTGAGACTATTCAAGTGTATCAAATTTCCTAGAAAATGTACATGTAGTACATAACAAATAATGGAATCCAGCTTATACTTGTTTGTTAACATAATTATAATTGGTGAACTTGGGATACCACATCAAAAGAAAGAATGTCATTATATCTATGTGTGTGCTTCATCAACTACTGAAAAGAGAAGTCACCATTACACTGTTCAACCTGCCACACACCATTACAAATGAAGAACAGTACAAGAAGCACCTTCGTCTTTTGGGCTTAATTAATACTGCCAAGGTGCTGTGAAGATATTGTGAGGCCAGTTTCTGGTCAACGTATTTTGTGAGAAAGTGCAACTCCCCTGATCCTTATAATATGCAGTTGTATGACAATACTTCAACTACAACATAACTACTACAACACGATGTATAATTACAAAACACTTAAGAACATATAAAGGTGTAGGCATATTGAAATCTATGCAGCTGGGGTAGTGATTTTTGTGTTAGAGATGTTTTATTATATAATAAATCAAGACACACGATAGTGTGTCGTGCGGCCCAAGAAGCCGGCGCGCCACACCGTGAGTATATTAACAGGAAGAAAGAAAACGCAATTTTCACACCTATGTAGCTCTGTGATCCCTTATCCGATTGGAACCAAATTTGCTGGAGACGTGCCGCCCAGTTAGGGTAGTCTACATACCAAATTTGAAGAAAATCGCTCCAGCCATTTCCGAGATACGAGCGAACAAAATTTCGTTTTAATTTCTTCGTTTTTTTCTTCTTCTTCTTCATCTTCTTCATTTCGCACACTTCGCAAAATTCGCCATAAAACACGAATGCGTGCTCGGATTTGGCTGAAATTTGGCACACTTAAAGGGCTCATTAAGGCGGATCTCCGTACCAACTTTGGTAGGAATCCGATGAACATTCACGGAGTTATGACCGATTATTTGCGTAAAATAAGGTCGAAGGTCTGTCACGCCTACAGGGTAAACTCCTTGGAGGAATCAGTTGAAAATTGATATGTAGATGGAGCAACCATCGTAGGAGTGCCTTTTTGTGGTTTGAAACGAATCGGAATAAAGACCACGGAGATATGATACGAAACCCAACCTGTGTCAAAATTACGCGATCGATTTTTATGAATAAAAAAACTATTAGTTTTCGTGTCTACCAGGCAAACCGCTTAGAGCAACAAGCTGAAAATCAGTATGTAGCTGGAATAATCATCATAGAAAGTACTTGCAGTAGTACAGAAGAATCAGATTACAAATCACTGAGTTATGATTCGAAAGGCAACTAGGTGCAGCAAATGCGAGATCGAGATACTCTAATAGAACAGTCACCCTAATAAAGCATTCAGCTGCATTTATAATTTACTCAGTTATATTACATTGTAAGTTATTCTGTAGGGAATTCAGCTACAAACAAGTCACCCTGTAGTCAGATCAGCTAGAAGAAGGTACCTAATAGAGAGTTCAGCTACAAAGAAGCCATCATGTAGAGAGTTCAGCTACAAACAAATTGCCCTGTAGAGAGATCAACTAGAAGAAGTTACCTTGTAGAGAGTTCAGTTACAAAGAAACAATCATGCAAAGAGTTTAGCTGCAAATAAATCACCCAGTAGAAAGTTCCGCTATGAACAGATAACACTGTAGAGAGTTCAGTTAGAAACAAGTCATCCTGTAGATAGATCAGCTAGAAGAAGTCACTTTGTAGAGAGTTCAGCTACAAAGAAACCACCATGTAAGAGAGTTCAGATGCAAACAAATCACCCTGTAGAGAGTTCAGCTAGGAACAAGTCACCCTGTACAGAGATCAGCTAGAAACAAGTCACCCTGTAGAGAGTTCAGCTAGAAGAAGTTACATTGTAGAGAGTTCAGCTACAAAGAAACTACCATGTAGAGAGTTCAGCTGCAAACAAATCGCCCTGTAGAGAATCCAGCTACAAACAAATCACCCTGTAGAAAGATCAGCCAGAAGAAGTTACCTTGTAGAGAGTTCAGCAACAAACAAATCACCCTGTAGAGAGTTCAGCTAGAAACAAGTCACCCTGTAGAGAGTTCAGCTAGAAGAAGTTACATTGTAGAGAGTTCAGCTACAAAGAAACTACCATGTAGAGAGTTCAGCTACAAACAAGTCACCCTGTAGAGAGTTCAGCTAGAAGAAGTTACATTGTAGAGAGTTCAGCTACAAAGAAACTACCATGTAGAGAGTTCAGCTGCAAACAAATTTCCCTGTAGAGACAAACAAATCACCCTGTAGAAAGATCAGCTAGAAGACGTTACCTTGTAGAGAGTTCAGCTACAAACAAGTCACCCTGTAGAGAGTTCAGCTAGAAGAAGTTACATTGTAGAGAGTTCAGCTACAAAGAAACTACCATGTAGAGAGTTCAGCAGCAAACAAATTGCCCTGTAGAGAATTCAGCTACAGACAAATCACCTTGTAGAAAGATCAGCTAGAAGAAGTTACCTTGTAGAGAGTTCAGTTACAAACAAATCACCCTGTAGAGAGTTCAGCTAGAAACAAGTCACCCTGTAGAGAGATCAGCTAGAAACAAGTCACCCTGTTGAGAGTTCAGCTAGAAGAAGTTACCTTGTAGAGAGTTCAGCTACAAACAAATCACCCTGTAGAAAGATCAGCTAGAAGAAGTTACCTTGTAGAGAGTTCAGCTACAAACAAATCACCCTGTAGAAAGATCAGCTAGAAGAAGTTACCTTGTAGAGAGTTCAGCTACAAACAAGCCACCCTGTAGAGAGTTCAGCTAGAAGAAGTTACATTGTAGAGAGTTCAGCTACAAAGAAACTACCATGTAGAGAGTTCAGCAGCAAACAAATTTCCCTGTAGAGAATTCAGCTACAGACAAATCACCTTGTAGAAAGATCAGCTAGAAGAAGTTACCTTGTAGAGAGTTCAGCTACAAACAAATCACCCTGTAGAGAGTTCAGCTAGAAACAAGTCACCCTGTAGAGAGTTCAGCTAGAAGAAGTTACATTGTAGAGAGTTCAGCTACAAAGAAACTACCATGTAGAGAGTTCAGCTGCAAACAAATTTCCCTGTAGAGACAAACAAATCACCCTGTAGAAAGATCAGCTAGAAGACATTACCTTGTAGAGAGTTCAGCTACAATCAAATCACCCTGTAGAGAGTTCAGCTAGAAACAAGTCACCCTGTAGAGAGATCAGCTAGAAACAAGTCACCCGTAGAGAGTTCAGCTAGAAGAAGTTACATTGTAGAGAGTTCAGCAGCAAACAAATCGCCCTGTAGAGAATTCAGCTACAAACAAATCACCCTGTAGAAACATCAGCTAGAAGAAGTTACCTTGTAGAGCGTTCAGCTACAAACTAATCACCCTGTAGAGAGTTCAGCTAGAAACAAGTTACCCTGTAGAGAGTTCAGCTAGAAGAAGTTACATTGTAGAGAGGTCAGCTACAAAGAAACTACAATGTAGAGAGTTCAGCTGCAAACAAATTGCCCTGTAGAGACAAACAAATCACCCTGTAGAAAGATCAGCTAGAAGAAGTTACCTTGTAGAGAATTCAGTTACAAACAAATCACCCAGTAGAGAGTTCAGCTAGAAACAAGTTACACTGTAGAGAGATGAGCTAGAAACAAGTCACCCTGTAGAGAGTTCAGCTAGAAGAAGTCACATTGTAGAGAGTTCAGCTACAAAGAAACTACCATGTAGAGAGTTCAGCTGCAAACAAATTGCCCTGTAGAGAATTCAGCTAGAAACAAATCACCCTGTAGAAAGATCAGCTAGAAGAAGTTACCTTGTAGAGAGTTCAGCTAGAAACAAATCACCCTGTAGAGAGTTCAGCTAGAAACAAGCCACCCGTAGAGAGTTCAGCTAGAAGAAGTTACATTGTAGAGAGTTCAGCAGTTTAGCTGCAAACAAATCGCCCTGTAGAGAATTCAGCTACAAACAAATCACCCTGTAGAAAGATCAGCTAGAAGAAATTACCTTGTAGAGAGTTCAGCTACAAACAAATCACCCTGTAGAGAGTTCAGCTACAAACAAGTCATCCGGTAGAGAGATCAGCTAGAAGGATCACCTTGCAGAGAGGTCAGCTACAAAGAAATCACCCTGCTTCATCTTTTCTTCTTCCTGTAGTAAAGAAAAAATGACAGGTTAAAAAGCCCTAAAGCCGGCCATATGCCGGCTTTGGGGTATACAAATACAAAAAGAAGTGAAGTCTAATCCAAAACAGCCAAGCTGTAAAAAAAGAGTGCGGCCCTGAGAAAGGCTATGGTGAAAAAAGATGTGAAATCCAAGGTGGCGGCCAAGAAATGGCTGTGATGGTAGGTTAATGGTAAAAATTTTAATAACAACAATTCAGGTGAATTTGGTGCCGCTTGGTCTTGGCACAAAATTCACTTGAATTGTTGTTATTAAAACTTTTACCATTAACCTACCATCACAGCCATTTCTTGGCCGCCACCTTGGATTTCACATCTTTTTTCACCATAGCCTTTCTCAGGGCCGCACTGTTTTTTTACAGCTTGGCTGTTTTGGATTAGATATATATATGATACTTCTTTGGGTGATGTTGGACTCGCCAAATTTGATTGGCAAGTGATAGCTAAGGCTCCTCCACCATGATTGGATGCCACTTAGTTCTTATACAATGGAGACACATTGACAAATTTTCGTTTATCTGCTATTATACGCTACATGTGTGTTGCTAAATATTCTGGAATTTTGTATAAATGTGACAATGCAGTCATAAACTATAGTCCAGAGACAGTTATAATACTTTTCAAATCTCAGTGAAAATGTCAGACAACCTAAACCATTACCTGACATTGATATGCTACTGTTTTACACAATTTGTCATAATAGGAAAATCCTTACAATACATTGATAGAATAGAGTGACTCAACCTATAATAATGTAATCATTGTTGTCTAATTGCGTTTGCTATTATTGACAATGCTTCACTATAAAAACTCTACAACTTCCTTCTATTTTGATCTGACATTTTGTCAGGCAGGTTCCATTATGGTCAGCCATGCATGATATTTGCCTGACAAATGGCCTATGTCAGGCAATAATAATTGACTCTGAACTATACTGGTGTAGACCGTGTATAGTGTTCTATATTTCAAGTGTTTTCAGTGTGAAATACGAGCAGTGTCAGCAATAAAGATGTAGAGGGGCAGTCAGCAATGTTATGTTTTATCATACAGCATGATGGTAATGATGCACTGACCAGCAGTCAAAATGTGAACACTTTCTTCAGTAGCAATCAAATCAATAGTGACTTTCTATTGTGGTGCAAAGTTGTAGGTATACTAGTATGTGTAAATATTTAGTTAAGCCTTTAGTACAGTCAGCAACAAAGTTAAGAATTATTATAATTGTCATCTTTGTCTAGTATGGTATTGTCCTAGCCTACAGTCCATCATTGGGAGCCTAGCCAACTTGGTGACCAAACACTCACAATGAACTTATTGACTACTAATGCAGTATACAGTCAGACCAACTATTTTTTGATCTGAATTCAATTCTAATTAAATCTTGCACTTAATCTCAGTTATCTGGAAATGTACTTTAGTTATACCCAGAAACACACATATGTAGACCACACCGACCACATCAGTGTAAATGACGTTGAGTTCATGTTACTAATTGACACCAGAGCTTTTAGATATACTTGTAAGCTGCAGGCTGAACATCACTGTTGTAAAATAATTATAAGTAGGGTGAACTAATGAGTACCTAAGATTGCATGCCAATAAAATTGGCCGATTTCTTTTGCAAGTATTACGTATGTGATAAGAAGACTGAGAAGAGAATATTTTCTAACATTTAGTAGAAATCAGTAAAAATTTACAAACACACACTAAGTAATGATTATTATGATGTAAATAAACCAGCATGCATCCAGGTAATAAGGTATATATTAACTAAAAACTTAAACGTTCATCATAATTAATTTTATACTTATGGTAAAGAAATGAAATTATATATGATGAAAATGAAAACAAAATTGTGGCTGCTTGACTGTCACTCATCATACAGTATGATAGTACTGTATAGTAGGGACCACAAAGGTTTGGGCATGGCCAATGAAAAAACATCACCCAAAAACCAGCCTCACTTTTCTCTGAAAACGATGACTTACCAGTGTCCTCCTTTGTGTCTCATTCATCTTTGCTTACAGAGAAAGGTGCCAATTTGGTGGGAGTGTGTAATGGCTTTCCTTCATAATGGAAATCATCCAGAGTGGCTACTTTGATTGCAGCGGTGCTTTTCAAACAGTTCTTGATTCGTAATACTGTGTAACGGGTTGAACATAGCCAACAACAAAGACTTCACTTTTCAGATGATAATTGATAGCTGGGGCATTTGTTTCTTTTGATGCAGTATGCGTGGATTCACCAGTCATAATAATTTTATTTTACAAAAACGTTAACAGACAAGTACGCAAAAATTGGAATTTTCAATGGTCCCTACTCAAGTTGAAAAGTCCAATTTTTTGTGTACTTGTTTGTTCTACAGCACAGGAAGTAGTCAAAATACTTTTTGACTACTTCCTGTATACCCTAGAACAAATTAATGATTCAGTGAAAAGTACACAAAAAATTTTGGAATTTTCATAACAATCACACATATATACTCTAACTTGCTTGTACACATAAAGGTACCACTCTTCATGCATATAAGTTATAGTTATATCCCGCTACGAGGGTGATACCATTGTTATTACACGAGTCCGAGGCGAAGCCGAGGACGAGTGTAATAACAATGATATCATCCGAGTATACGGGATATAACTATTTTATATTCCAGTGTGCGGGAGTGCACAGAAGTTTACGGATAGTAAATTAAGTTCCGGTTTGAGTTCCTGTCACTGTGCTCAAGATTTCGTCCGAATTGTGTGGAGATTCTACTTCGTATCTACAAGAGAGACCTTACATACTGCCTACAAATTGTAGCGGAGGGCGGTGTTATGAAGCAGCGGTTCCAGGTACGATTCGCCTTCGTCAGAAATTGGTATGGTAGTGTCGCGTGGTGTCACGTGGTGTCGCGTGGTGTCGCGTGGTGTGCAAGAGAAAAATAAAGACCAACAAGTGGCTACCATAGTCCAAGATAGAACGATGAAGCTAGACGAAGTTAGTTCTTCACCATAGTGACTGTTGGGAGTGATTGCTGGAGCGAAAATCGTCACGGACTATTCTTGACATTTGTTAAACTATCGTATTGGTAACTTGTAGTGTTATTGTGTAAAGGATTAACAGTTTTCTTGTAAGATTTAGCTAGTTTTAAGTGCTGTATTGGTGTGTTTTGTATCAGTATTTTCTTATTTGGCTCTTTGTTCCATTGGTAAACAATGCCATTCGCGGTTATTATGATGTCATGAAAGAGACTGAGTGGCTCCGCAACAGGATGATAACTAATATATCGTACAGTAGCAGCGCCGCTCTGTCTAGCTGTATGGTAGTTATAACACAGCGCATCGCTTTGATACTCCCACGCACTACTCCCTCATTTGTGGCATCTCTTATCCTGTTTAGAAGTGTCCACGTATATGGTCTGATAGAAATTAAACATTTATTGTTTAAAAACAAAATTACATATACAAGTGTGGAATGCCTACATATACAGTATCATACACACATGTATATATGTACTATTCCATTTGTGTCAATTATTTATTAACAGGATCCTGAGGTGTTATGGCTGGGTGATGTGTGGAGGGAGATACTGTTCTCAGTAGTGTTAGCAATCTTAATGATACTGTGTCGACCTAAAGATGAACATGGAGGGTATGTACCTCTATGTTGTATTTCTACTGTGTACTATGTTTATAGCAAACAGCTTGTATGTGCTAAAAGATGTTAACAATAATACTTTGTAGTTCCAGTTTCCTTTTGTGCTTATGCAGATTCAACAAAATAGTTTATGATTATGAAGATGAACCAGAACAAGGAGCAAATAAAAAATTTGGTAAGCAATTTATACCGTCTACACAGTAGTTAGTAAATGAATTGTCATTTTTGACCTAAAGCCAATAGTGACTGAAATATACGTGATTTTCTGACGTCATGTCATACCCCGTGATGTACCCCTTAGAGACATACACAGGTGAATTTTGGTAGGCAGTAGACCATAGCTTAAGCCTCCAGTATTGTCAGATAGTATTGTGAGAATTGATCATGGTCAATTGATCCTTCTCACAAAATTATAAACTACAATATTTAAGGATGTTCACATCTTGTGTTTCATGCATGTGTCATGTGCAGTTGTATGCACATATTTTATAAGCATTTTGTATTCCCTCTCAGATACCATTGTAATGCGCCAACTTCCAAAAGAAACTGCCGATACTGAGAAATTCAAAGAAGTAAAAATTATGTCGCATGTTTGTAGTATATGTGTTTCATTATGTGCTCTTCTTTACCACATTTTCTGTTCTACACAATTTTTGCTTACCAGATGACTCCAATTTTTTTAACGTTTCAGAATTATGTACTGCAAAATTGATATTTATGTGGTTTATCTGTATATGTATGAATGTGTATGTACATCCTGGGGGTACATATATGTAGTTACATCATTAGGCATACAGCCTAACAAGTCCCTGCTAAAGTATATACATTAATAGATAGTTTGCGTATATGTATGCATGACCCATGTACTATAATATTGTTATTTTCATTTGTTATAGACCCCTGAAGAGAACATGTGATGATACTTCAGTTCAAGCAATGCCATAAAGTCATAGGAACTTGTAACCAAGAACAATTTTCAAATTTGCTGTTAAACAGTATAATGAGATTACATGATCAACTGGCGGATCTCTCATACTGCACAGAGCACACTTGAAATGATGAATATAGATATAATGATATAATTAAACCCAACAGTGCTTTCAGAATGTGACCCAAAATGCTTCCTATAAATTATGTTTTTTAAAATTTATTTCTGTTGACTGACTAACTTACCAATGCCTTCAGACAAGCATAACTCAACAACAGCTATAGCTAGAGGACCTTTTCGTACTGTTCTTCATTTGTAGTGGTGTGTAGGAGGCTGAACATATGTAGCTGAAAATGAAGTGTAATGGCAACTTGCACACGTTCAGACACAAAATTAATTTTATGATACATGTATATGTCTAATGCCATTCTTTCTTTTGATGTGGTATGCCGGGTTCACCAGTTATAATTATGCTAACAAACAAGTATAAGCCGAATCCCATTATTTGTTATGTACTACATGTACATTTTGTAGGAAATTTGATACACTTGAATAGTCTCACTACTATACTCATTATAGAAATATGTGTACAAGTAATTATTGTCTGCATGGTGCAAATAGATCAAGTCATGTTGTGTACATCATATCTGTGTGTAGAGCTTTATACAAGTAGGCTAGCTCTACACAATACAATGCACTCTTAAATGTAATGAACTATACATTATCATATGTATATTAGTGACTGATGAACTGTTAGTTATTATACAGGGGCAGTGTTATCATATGGGCAGTAGGGATCATGAAGGTTTGCACTTTCCTGCCATGAAATGTCAATCAACGACTAGCATCACCTTTCCTTCACAACAATTTGACAGTATTGGTTAGGTGTTGTAAGCGAGCCTGAAATGAAGTTTCTATGAAATTTTAAACATTATTTTCCTTTTAGCTGAATTGACTAATTGTAACTCACTGTTACCTCTGGCCAAGCATAACTTGACTATAATGCTACAGGCTTGGTTTCTTCTTGTGCTGTTTGACATTGCTTAGGCTCAAAATGTGCCTTTTCATTTACCTCTGTGCAGCTACAATGAACTTACTGTGTTCCATTTCTTTCTCCATGCACTACCGTGTAGGTGTTGTTATTGGTAGCATGTCAGTTTTCTTGTGGTGGTCATCACAATTAAATATATATTGTGGATTGATTGCAGAGGTACTTTCTTGTACTGTTTTGCACTGTGTGTCAAGCAGAACGTAGCTGAAGAAACAAGCCATTCAGTAAGTGACAGTTAAGTTGGAGTGCATGCTTTTTCAGATACACAATTAATTTATGATATGTTTTAGGGCTGTGTGACAATGAGAAAACCTAAATCTCGATAAGTTCTGATAACAAAAAAACCATTATTTTTATCACGATAAACAATATTCTCACAAGAGTACCCATCTGCCTACTTTTAATATACAATAGTCTATGGATATAATTTTATTATTTGATAATAGAGAAACCATTATCATAATTAACTTTATCATGATAATGACATAGGTATCACGATAATAGATAATATTGCATTATTGGTATTATCGCACAGCCCTAATATGTTTAACACATTCTATATCCTTTGATGCGATAGAACATCAATGCAGAAGAATACAGTAAAACTATCAATAGCCTTACGTTAGTTGACCTACCTGACATGACCACCACATCACAAAGTGATCTCACTATAGAGGTATCCACTAAGTGAGATTTAGTGTATGAAAATTACATAGCTTTTATTATGATGAATGTAAAGTTCTATAAACCATTCATACACAATACTAAATCTATTGTGTTCACAGATAGTTAAAAGTCAATTGATCATCTACACCTAACAACAGTCATTCTGCTGGTTTGATCTGTTTTGAGTCACACAGACTGATTATTTTTAATGTGATTATATACTTGCTGCATCAAACTTGATTGCAAGTTGCTGCAGTTAAGATGGTACTCCAGTCCCATCAATCCAACTTTCTGAAGTGAATTAATCAGCAGCTCGTATTTGAAATCACTGATCAATAATCAAAATGTGAACACTTTCTTCAGTAGCAAACAAATCAATAGTGACTTTCTATTGTGGTGCAAAGTTGTAGGTATACTAGTATGTGTAAATATTTAGTTAAGCCTTTAGTACAGTCAGCAACAAAGTTAAGAATTATTATAATTGTCATCTTTGTCTAGTATAATATTATCCTAACCTACAGTCCATCATTGGGAGCCTAGCCAACTTGGTGACCAAACACTCACAATGAACTTATTGACTACTAATGCAGTATACAGTCAGACCAACTACTTTTTGATCTGAATTCAATTCTAAATCTTGCACTTAATCTCAGTTATCTGGAAATGTACTTTAGTTATACCTAGAAACACACATATGTAGACCACATTAGTGTAAATGACATGTGGCTTTGAGTTCAAGTTACTATTTGACACCAAAACTTTTGGATAATTATACTTGCAGGCTGAACATCACTGTTGTAAAATAATTAAGTAGGGTGAACTAATGAGTAGCTAAGATAGCCAATAAACTTTTGCAAATATTACGTATGTGATTCAGAAGATTGAGAAGAGAATATTTTCTAACATTTAGCAGAAATCATTTTAACCACAATCTAAGTAATGATTATTATGATGTAAATAAACCAGCATGCATCCAGGTAATAAAGGTATATATTAACTAAAAACTTAAATGTTCATCATAATTAATTTTATACTTATGGTAAAGAAATGAATTATACATGATGAAAATGAAAACTAAATTGTGGCTGCTTGACTGTCACTCATCATACAGTATGATAGTACTGTATAGTAGGGACCACAAAGGTTTGGGCATGGCCCATGAAAAAACATCACCCAAAAACCAGCCTCACTTTTCCCTAACAACAATGAAACAGGTAAACTAAGCCCAAACGAGCCTTCAGATCAACACAAAGTGCTTTTAACAAGTTGCTATAAAATTTTATTAAATGGAATTTTCTAGTGATTGATTAACTAAGTAAATGACTGATGCCTTCATGTAGACAAGCTTAACTCAATAATGGCTAAGGCTACAGACTTGATTGTTCACTGTTCAACGTTGCTTCAGCTGATATGTGCCTTTTGGCATACCACAGTACATACAATGTATTCTTCATGGACTTACCAGTGTCCTCCTTTGTGTCTCATTCATCTTTGCTTACAGAGAAAGGTGCCAATTTGGTGGTAGTGTGTAATGGCTTCCCTTCGTAATGGAAATCATACAAAGTGGCTACTTTGATTGCAACGGTGCTTTTCAAACAGTTCTTGATTTGTAATGCTGTGTAACGGGTTGAACATAGCCAACAACAAAGACTTCACTTTTCAGACGATAATTAGCTGGGGCATTTGTTTCTTTTGATGTGGTATGTGTGGGTTCACCAGTCATAATAATTTTACTTTACAAAAAAAGTTAACATACAAGTACACAAGAAAAAATGGAATTTTCAATGGTCCCTTACTCAAGTTGAAAAGTCCAAATTTTTATTGTGTACTTGTTTGTTATGCAGTAGTCAAAATACTCTTTGACTACTTCCTGTATACCCTAGAACAAACTAATGATTGACAAGTACACAAAAAAATTTGGAATTTTCATGACAATCACGCATACTTTAACTTGCTTGTACACATATAAGGTACCACTCTTCATGCATATAAATTACTTCATTTATTTACCATCCCTAGGAACTTGAATAGGTCACTAAATTCTAAACTACGTATTAGCTAGCTATAGACCAGTAAACATAAAATTAATGGTATAATAGTGAGACAACTGTTCAGGTCAGCACAAAAAGTGATGTGTATAAAAAATGGCCCGGCTAGGATCATCACCCTCTAATCCCTGTAAGTTCAGTAAACTTTAGTACAGTTTGGATCAAATACATACTACAACATGACATAATGTAATAACATATACAAACTATCTACAACTATTTGCATTGTCCAGTCAATCTATAAAGTCTTTGTTTAGTCATTTCACTCAGCAAGGTTGAACTTGACTGCAAGATACTTCAGAACAGCTGGTGTACCATGGCCAGAACCCATGGACCAATCAAACTTGGCTGTTGTGATGCTGGAAATACGTAGCCCAGACTTATAATCATGAAACTGTTTACCATCAAGTAAAATTTGAATGTAATCATCTTTAGCAATGAATGTAACAGTGACATCTTCCCTTCCTTTAAAATTATATCCATCAACTCTTTGTGGTTTCTCCCCTCGTTGATATGGCCATTTTCCATCTATTTGTGATGAAATTACCACTTCTCTTTCATCAAAGCGAGGATTGAAGTGAAGAATGATATCTCCCTTATCATTGTACAAGTCTATTTTCACCCTTCCTTCCTTGGGGTTGGTGTAGGCTGCCTCTATACCTCTGCCAGTTTGGAAGTTGGTAAAGCTAATACTGTTTTCCATTTGTAACTCGTATATCTGTCAGTAGTGATGCTATCCACAGAGTAGTTCATATACTCTATATAAAAACAGTCTCCTTTTATACACAACAAACTGTGTAGAGAGTTTCATGAGGTCACTGATTCTTGGGAGTGTGTATTTTTTACAGCAGGTATAAGCTGTCAGATGAGATTTCCATTGCATAGTATTGAGACTATTCAAGTGTATCAAATTTCCTAGAAAATGTACATGTAGTACATAACAAATAATGGAATTCAGCTTATACTTGTTTGTTAACATAATTATAATTGGTGAACTTGGCATACCACATCAAAAGAAAGAATGTCATTATATCTATGTGTGTGCTTCATCAACTACTGAAAAGAGAAGTCACCATTACACTGTTCAACCTGCCACACACCATTACAAATGAAGAACAGTACAAGAAGCACCTTCGTCTTTTGGGCTTAATTAATACTGCCAAGGTGCTGTGAAGATATTGTGAGGCCAGTTTCTGGTCAATGTATTTTGTGAGAAAGTGCAACTCCCCATGATCCTTATAATATGCAGCTGTATGATAATACTTCAATTACAACATAACTACTACAACACGATGTATAATTACAAAACACTTAAGAACATATAAAGGTGTAGGCATATTGAAATCTATGCAGCTGGGGTAGTGATTTTGTGTTAGAGATGTTTTACTATATAATAAATATATATATGATACTTCTTTGAGTGATGTTGGACTCGCCAAATTTGATCGGCAAGTGATAGCTAAGGCTCCTCCACCATGATTGGATGCCACTTAGTTCTTATACAATGGAGACACATTGACAAATTTTCGTTTATCTGCTATTATATGCTACATGTGTGTTGCTAAATATTCTAGAATTTTGTATAAATGCAACAATGCAGTCATAAACTATAGTCCAGAGACAGTTATAATACTTTTCAAATCTCAGTGAAAATGTCGGACAACCTAAACCATTACCTGACATTGATATGCTACTGTTTTACACAATTTGTCATAATAGGAAAATCCTTACAATATGTTGATAGAATAGAGTGACTCAACCTATAATAATGTAATCATTGTTGTCTAATTGCGTTTGCTATTATTGACAATGCTTCACTATAAAAACTCTACAACTTCCTTCTATTTTGATCTGACATTTTGTCAGGCAGGTTCCATTATGGTCAGCCATGCATGATATTTGCCTGACAAATGGCCTATGTCAGACAGTAATAATTGACTCTGAACTATACTGGTGTAGACCGTGTATAGTGTTCTATATTTCAAGTGTTTTCAGTGTGAAATACGAGCAGTGTCAGCAATAAAGATGTAGAGGGGCAGTCAGCAATGTTATGTTTTATCATACAGCATGATGGTAATGATGTACTGACCAGCAGTCAAAATGTGAACACTTTCTTCAGTAGCAATCAAATCAATAGTGACTTTCTATTGTGGTGCAAAGTTGTAGGTATACTAGTATGTGTAAATATTTAGTTAAGCCTTTAGTACAGTCAGCAACAAAGTTAAAAATATGATTATATAGTTGTCATCTTTGTCTAGTATGGTATTGTCCTAACCTACAGTCCATCATTGGGAGCCTAGCCAACTTGGTGACCAAACACTCACAATGAACTTATTGACTACTAATGCAGTATACAGTCAGACCAACTATTTTTTGATCTGAATTCAATTCTAATTAAATCTTGCACTTAATCTCAGTTATCTGGAAATGTACTTTAGTTATACCCAGAAACACACATATGTAGACCACACCGACCACATCAGTGTAAATGACGTTGAGTTCATGTTACTAATTGAAACCAGAGCTTTTAGATATACTTGTAAGCTGCAGGCTGAACATCACTGTTGTAAAATAATTACAAGTAGGGTGAACTAATGAGTAGCTAAGATTGCATGCCAATAAAATTGGCCGATTTCTTTTGCAAGTATTACATATGTGATAAGAAGACTGAGAAGAGAATATTTTCTAACATTTAGTAGAAATCAGTAAAAATTTACAAACACACACTAAGTAATGATTATTATGATGTAAATAAACCAGCATGCATCCAGGTGATAAGGAATATATTAACTAAAAACTTAAACGTTCATCATAATTAATTTTATACTTATGGTAAAGAAATGAAATTATAAATGAAAACAAAATTGTGGCTGCTTGACTGACACTCATCATACAGTATGATAGTACTGTATAGTGGGACCACAAAGGTTTGGGCATGGCCCATGAAAAAACATCACCCAAAAACCAGCCTCACTTTTCTCTGAAAACGATGACTTACCAGTGTCCTCCTTTGTGTCTCATTCATCTTTGCTTACAGAGAAAGGTGCCAATTTGGTGGTAGTGTGTAATGAGATTTTAAAAATCACTAATTAAGGGGCGTGGCAACTGTTTTGCTCATGATTTTCGTGAATGAAACAGCTGCCACGTTGTCTCATGAGTGAAGCAGTTGCCACGCACCTCAATTAGCAATTTTTTAAAATTTCGAGTGAAGTTGTGTGTGCGAGTGAGTGTGATGTTGCGCTTGGGCGGTACCGTATCATACACACATGCATATATGTACTATTCCATTTGTGTCAATTTTTTATTAACAGGATCCTGAGGTATTATGGCTGGGTGATGTGTGGAGAGAGATACTGTTCTCAGTAGTGTTAGCAATCTTAATGATACTGTGTCGACCTAAAGATGAATATGGAGGGTATGTACCTCTATGTTGTATTTCTACTGTGTACTATGTTTATAGCAAACAGCTTGTATGTGCTAAAAGATGCTAACAATAATACTTTGTAGTTCCAGTTTCCTTTTGTGCTTATGCAGATTCAACAAAATAGTTTATGATTATGAAGATGAACCAGAACAAGGAGCAAATAAAAAATTTGGTAAGCAATTTATACCGTCTACACAGTAGTTAGTAAATGAATTGTCATTTTTGACCTAAAGCCAATAGTGACTGAAATATACGTGATTTTCATGACGTCATGTCATACCCCGTGATGTACCCCTTAGAGACATACACAGGTGAATTTTGGTAGGCAGTAGACCATAGCTTAAGCCTCCAGTATTGTCAGATAGTATTGTGAGAATTGATCATGGTCAATTGATCCTTCTCACAAAATTATAAACTACAGTATTTAAGGATGTTCACATCTTGTGTTTCATGCATGTGTCATGTGCAGTTGTATGCACATATTTTATAAGCATTTTGTATTCCCTCTCAGATACCATTGTAATGCGCCAACTTCCAAAAGAAACTGCCGATACTGAGAAATTCAAAGAAGTAAAAATTATGTCGCATGTTTGTAGTATATGTGTTTCATTATGTGCTCTTCTTTGCCACATTTTCTGTTCTACACAATTTTTGCTTGCCAGATGACTCCAATTTTTTTAACGTTTCAGAATTATGTACTGCAAAATTGATCTTGTGTGGTTTATCTGTATATGTATGAATGCGTATGTACATCCTGGGGGTACATATATGTAGTTACATCATTAGGCATACAGCCTAACAAGTCCCTGCTAAAGTATATACATTAATAGATAGTTTGCGTATATGTATGCATGACCCATGTACTATAATATTGTTATTTTCATTTGTTATAGACCCCTGAAGAGAACATGTGATGATACTTCAGTTCAAGCAATGCCAAAAAGTCATAGGAACTTGTAACCAAGAACAATTTTCAAATTTGCTGTTAAACAGTATAATGAGATTACATGATCAACTGGTGGATCTCTCATACTGCACAGAGCACACTTGAAATGATGAATAGATATAATGATATAATTAAACCCAACAGTACTTTCAGAATGTGACCCGAAATGCTTCCTATAAATTATGTTTTTTAAAATTTATTTCTGTTGGCTGACTAACTTACCAGACAAGCATAACTCAACAACATTTATAGCTAGAGGACCTTTTCGTACTGTTCTTCATTTGTAGTGGTGTGTAGGAGGCTGAACATAATGTAGCTGAAATGAAGTGTAATGGCAACTTGCACACGTTCAGACACAAAATTAATTTTATGATACATGTATATGTCTAATGCCATTCTTTCTTTTGATGTGGTATGCCGGGTTCACCAGTTATAATTATGCTAACAAACAAGTATAAGCCGAATCCCATTATTTGTTATGAACTACATGTACATTTTGTAGGAAATTTGATACACTTGAATAGTCTCACTACTATACTCATTATAGAAACATGTGTACAAGTAATTATTGTCTACATGGTGCAAATAGATCAAGTCATGTTGTGTACATCATATCTGTGTGTAGAGCTTTATTCAAGTAGGCTAGCTCTACACAATACAATGCACTCTTAAATGTAATGAACTATACATTATCATATGTATATTAGTGACTGATGAACTGTTAGTTATTATACAGGGGCAGTGTTATCATATGGGCAGTAGGGATCATGAAGGTTTGCACTTTCCTGCCATGAAATGTCAATCAACAACTAGCATCACCTTTCCTTCACGACAATTTGACAGTATTGGTTAGGTGTTGTAAGCAAGCCTGAAATGAAGTTTCTATGGAATTTTAAACATTATTTTCCTTTTAGCTGAATTGACTAATTGTAACTCACTGTTACCTCTGGCCAAGCATAACTTGACTATAATGCTACCGGCTTGGTTTCTTCTTGTGCTGTTTGACATTGCTTAGGCTCAAAATGTGCCTTTTCATTTATGTCTGTGCAGCTACAATGAACTTACTGTGTTCCATTTCTTTCTCCATGCACTACCATGTAGGTGTTGTTATAGGTAGCATGTCAGTTTTCTTGTGGTGGTTATCACAATTAAATATATATGTGGATTGATTGCAGAGGTACTTTCTTGTACTGTTTTGCACTGTGTGTCAAGCAGAACGTAGCTGAAGAAACAAGCCACTCAGTAAGTGACAGTTAAGTTGGAGTGCATGCTCTTTCAGATACACAATTAATTTATGATATGTTGTAGGGCTGTGTGACAATGAGAAAACCAAATCTTGATAAGTTCTGATAGCAAAAAAACCATTATTTTTATCACGATAAACAATATTCTCACAAGAGTACCCATCTGCCTACTTTTAATATGCAATAGTCTATGGATATTTACTATTATTTGATAATAGAGAATCCATTATCATAATTAGCTTTATCATGATAATGACATAGGTATCACGATAATAGATAATATTGCATTATTGGTATTATTGCACAGCCCTAATATATATCTTTTGATGCGATAGAACATCAGTGCAGAAGAATACAGTAAAACTATCAATAGCCCTACATTAGTTGACCTACCTGACATGACCACCACATCACAAAGTGATCTCACTAAAGAGGTATCCACTAAGTGAGGTTTAGTGTATGAAAATTACATAGCTTTTATTATGATGAATGTAAAGTTCTATAAACCATTCATACACAGCTGTACTAAATCTATTGTGTTCACAGATAGTTAAAAGTCAATTGATCATCTAAACCTAACAACAGTCATTCTGCTGGTTTGATCTGTTTTGAGTCACACAGACTGATTATTTTTAATGTGATTATATACTTGCTGCATCAAACTTGATTGCAAGTTGCTGCAGTTAAGATGGTACTCCAGTCCCATCAACCCAACTTTCTGAAGTGAATTAATCAGCAGCTCGTGTTTGAAATCACTGATCAACAATCAAAATGTGAACACTTTCTTCAGTAGCAAACAAATCAATAGTGACTTTCTATTGTGGTGCAAAGTTGTAGGTACTAGTATGTGTAAATATTTAGTTAAGCCTTTAGTACAGTCAGCAACAAAGTTAAAAATATGATTATATAGTTGTCATCTTTGTCTAGTATGGTATTGTCCTAGCCTAAAGTCCATCATTGGGAGCCTAGCCAACTTGGTGACCAAACACTCACAATGAACTTATTGACTACTAATGCAGTATACAGTCAGACCAACTACTTTTTGATCTGAATTCAATTCTAAATCTTGCACTTAATCTCAGTTATCTGGAAATGTACTTTAGTTATACCTAGAAACACACATATGTAGACCACATTAGTGTAAATGACATGTGGCTTTGAGTTCAAGTTACTATTTGACACCAGAAATTTAGATAATTATACTTGCAGGCTGAACATCACTCAGTGTTGTAAAATAATTAAGTAGGGTGAACTAATGAGTAGCTAAGATAGCCATTAAACTTTTGCAAGTATTACGTATGTGATTCAGAAGATTGAGAAGATAATATTTTCTAACATTTAGCAGAAATCATTTTAACCACAATCTAAGTAATGATTATTATGATGTAAATAAACCAGCATGCATCCAGGTGATAAGGTATATATTAACTAAAAACTTAAACGTTCATCATAATTAATTTTATACTTATGGTAAAGAAATGAATTATACATGATGAAAATGAAAACAAAATTGTGGCTGCTTGACTGTCACTCATCATACAGTATGATAGTACTGTATAGTAGGGACCACAAAGGTTTGGGCATGGCCCATGAAAAAACATCACCCAAAAACCTGCCTCACTTTTCCCTGACAACAATGAAGCAGGTAAAACTAAGCCCAAACAAGCCTTCAGATCAACCCAAAGTGCTTTCAACAAGATGCTATGAAATTTTATTAAACAGAATTTTCTAGTGACTGACTGACTAAGTAAATGACTGATGCCTTCATGTAGACAAGCTTAACTCAATAACGGCTAAGGCTACAGACTTGATTGTTCACTGTTCAGCATTGCTTCAGCTGATATGTGCCTTTTGGCATACCACAGTACATACAATGTATTCTTCATGGACTTACCAGTGTCCTCCTTTGTGTCTCATTCATCTTTGCTTACAGAGAAAGGTGCCAATTTGGTGGTAGTGTGTAATGGCTTCCCTTCATAATGGAAATCATCCAAAGTGGCTACTTTGATTGCAGCGGTGCTTTTCAAACAGTTCTTGATTCGTAATGCTGTGTAATGGGTTGACCATAGCCAACAACAAAGACTTCACTTTTCAGACAATAATTAGCTGGGGTATTTGTTTCTTTTGATGTGGTATGTTTTGGTTCACCAGTCATAATAGTTTTATTTTACAAAAAAAGTTAACATACAAGTACACAAAAAAATGGAATTTTCAATAGTCCCTTACTCATTGACAAGTTGAAAAGTCCAAATTTTTATTGTGTACTTGTTTGTTATGCAGTAGTCAAAATACTCTTTGACTACTTCCTGTATACCCTAGAACAAACTAATGATTGACAAGTACACAAAAAAATTTGGAATTTTCATAACAATCACACATACTTTAACTTGCTTGTACACATATAAGGTACCACTCTTCATGCATATAAATTGCTTTATTATTTACCATCCCTAGGAACTTGAATAGGTCACTAAATTCTAAACTACGTATTAGCTAGCTATAGACCAGTAAACATAAAATTAATGGTATAATAGTGAGACAACTGTTCAGGTCAACACAAAAAGTGATGTGTATAAAAAATGGCCCGGCTAGGATCATCACCCTCTAATCCCTGTAAGTTCAGTAAACTTTAGTACAGTTTGGATCAAATACATACTACAACATGACATAATGTAATAACATATACAAACTATCTACAACTATTTGCATTGTCCAGTCAATCTATAAAGTCTTTGTTTAGTCATTTCACTCAGCAAGGTTGAACTTGACTGCAAGGTACTTCAGAACAGCTGGTGTACCATGGCCAGAACCCATGGACCAATCAAACTTGGCTGTTGTGATACTGGAAATACGTAGCCCAGACTTATAATCATGAAACTGTTTACCATCAAGTAAAATTTGAATGTAATCATCTTTAGCAATGAATGTAACAGTGACATCTTCCCTTCCTTTAAAATCATATCCATCAACTCTTTGTGGTTTCTCCCCTCGTTGATATGGCCATTTTCCATCTATTTGTGATGAAATTACCACTTCTCTTTCATCAAAGCGAGGATTGAAGTGAAGAATGATATCTCCCTTATCATTGTACAAGTCTATTCTCACCCTTCCTTCCTTGGGGTTGGTGTAGGCTGCCTCTATACCTCTACCAGTTTGGAAGTTGGTAAAGCTAATACTGTTTTCCATTTGTAACTCGTATATCTGTCAGTAGTGATGCTATCCACAGAGTAGTTCATATACTCTATATAAAAACAGTCTCCTTTTATACACAACAAACTGTGTAGAGAGTTTCATGAGGTGACTGATTCTTGGGAGTGTGTATTTTTTGCAGCTGTCAGATGAGATTTCCATTGCATAGTATTGAGACTATTCAAGTGTATCAAATTTCCTAGAAAATGTACATGTAGTACATAACAAATAATGGAATCCAGCTTATACTTGTTTGTTAACATAATTATAATTGGTGAACTTGGGATACCACATCAAAAGAAAGAATGTCATTATATCTATGTGTGTGCTTCATCAACTACTGAAAAGAGAAGTCACCATTACACTGTTCAACCTGCCACACACCATTACAAATGAAGAACAGTACAAGAAGCACCTTCGTCTTTTGGGCTTAATTAATACTGCCAAGGTGCTGTGAAGATATTGTGAGGCCAGTTTCTGGTCAACGTATTTTGTGAGAAAGTGCAACTCCCCTGATCCTTATAATATGCAGTTGTATGACAATACTTCAACTACAACATAACTACTACAACACGATGTATAATTACAAAACACTTAAGAACATATAAAGGTGTAGGCATATTGAAATCTATGCAGCTGGGGTAGTGATTTTTGTGTTAGAGATGTTTTATTATATAATAAATCAAGACACACGATAGTGTGTCGTGCGGCCCAAGAAGCCGGCGCGCCACACCGTGAGTATATTAACAGGAAGAAAGAAAACGCAATTTTCACACCTATGTAGCTCTGTGATCCCTTATCCGATTGGAACCAAATTTGCTGGAGACGTGCCGCCCAGTTAGGGTAGTCTACATACCAAATTTGAAGAAAATCGCTCCAGCCATTTCCGAGATACGAGCGAACAAAATTTCGTTTTAATTTCTTCGTTTTTTTCTTCTTCTTCTTCATCTTCTTCATTTCGCACACTTCGCAAAATTCGCCATAAAACACGAATGCGTGCTCGGATTTGGCTGAAATTTGGCACACTTAAAGGGCTCATTAAGGCGGATCTCCGTACCAACTTTGGTAGGAATCCGATGAACATTCACGGAGTTATGACCGATTATTTGCGTAAAATAAGGTCGAAGGTCTGTCACGCCTACAGGGTAAACTCCTTGGAGGAATCAGTTGAAAATTGATGTGTAGATGGAGCAACCATCGTAGGAGTGCCTTTTTGTGGTTTGAAACGAATCGGAATAAAGACCACGGAGATATGATACGAAACCCAACCTGTGTCAAAATTACGCGATCGATTTTTATGAATAAAAAAACTATTAGTTTTCGTGTCTACCAGGCAAACCGCTTAGAGCAACAAGCTGAAAATCAGTATGTAGCTGGAATAATCATCATAGAAAGTACTTGCAGTAGTACAGAAGAATCAGATTACAAATCACTGAGTTATGATTCGAAAGGCAACTAGGTGCAGCAAATGCGAGATCGAGATACTCTAATAGAACAGTCACCCTAATAAAGCATTCAGCTGCATTTATAATTTACTCAGTTATATTACATTGTAAGTTATTCTGTAGGGAATTCAGCTACAAACAAGTCACCCTGTAGTCAGATCAGCTAGAAGAAGGTACCTAATAGAGAGTTCAGCTACAAAGAAGCCATCATGTAGAGAGTTCAGCTACAAACAAATTGCCCTGTAGAGAGATCAACTAGAAGAAGTTACCTTGTAGAGAGTTCAGTTACAAAGAAACAATCATGCAAAGAGTTTAGCTGCAAATAAATCACCCAGTAGAAAGTTCCGCTATGAACAGATAACACTGTAGAGAGTTCAGTTAGAAACAAGTCATCCTGTAGATAGATCAGCTAGAAGAAGTCACTTTGTAGAGAGTTCAGCTACAAAGAAACCACCATGTAAGAGAGTTCAGATGCAAACAAATCACCCTGTAGAGAGTTCAGCTAGGAACAAGTCACCCTGTACAGAGATCAGCTAGAAACAAGTCACCCTGTAGAGAGTTCAGCTAGAAGAAGTTACATTGTAGAGAGTTCAGCTACAAAGAAACTACCATGTAGAGAGTTCAGCTGCAAACAAATCGCCCTGTAGAGAATCCAGCTACAAACAAATCACCCTGTAGAAAGATCAGCCAGAAGAAGTTACCTTGTAGAGAGTTCAGCAACAAACAAATCACCCTGTAGAGAGTTCAGCTAGAAACAAGTCACCCTGTAGAGAGTTCAGCTAGAAGAAGTTACATTGTAGAGAGTTCAGCTACAAAGAAACTACCATGTAGAGAGTTCAGCTACAAACAAGTCACCCTGTAGAGAGTTCAGCTAGAAGAAGTTACATTGTAGAGAGTTCAGCTACAAAGAAACTACCATGTAGAGAGTTCAGCTGCAAACAAATTTCCCTGTAGAGACAAACAAATCACCCTGTAGAAAGATCAGCTAGAAGACGTTACCTTGTAGAGAGTTCAGCTACAAACAAGTCACCCTGTAGAGAGTTCAGCTAGAAGAAGTTACATTGTAGAGAGTTCAGCTACAAAGAAACTACCATGTAGAGAGTTCAGCAGCAAACAAATTGCCCTGTAGAGAATTCAGCTACAGACAAATCACCTTGTAGAAAGATCAGCTAGAAGAAGTTACCTTGTAGAGAGTTCAGTTACAAACAAATCACCCTGTAGAGAGTTCAGCTAGAAACAAGTCACCCTGTAGAGAGATCAGCTAGAAACAAGTCACCCTGTTGAGAGTTCAGCTAGAAGAAGTTACCTTGTAGAGAGTTCAGCTACAAACAAATCACCCTGTAGAAAGATCAGCTAGAAGAAGTTACCTTGTAGAGAGTTCAGCTACAAACAAATCACCCTGTAGAAAGATCAGCTAGAAGAAGTTACCTTGTAGAGAGTTCAGCTACAAACAAGCCACCCTGTAGAGAGTTCAGCTAGAAGAAGTTACATTGTAGAGAGTTCAGCTACAAAGAAACTACCATGTAGAGAGTTCAGCAGCAAACAAATTTCCCTGTAGAGAATTCAGCTACAGACAAATCACCTTGTAGAAAGATCAGCTAGAAGAAGTTACCTTGTAGAGAGTTCAGCTACAAACAAATCACCCTGTAGAGAGTTCAGCTAGAAACAAGTCACCCTGTAGAGAGTTCAGCTAGAAGAAGTTACATTGTAGAGAGTTCAGCTACAAAGAAACTACCATGTAGAGAGTTCAGCTGCAAACAAATTTCCCTGTAGAGACAAACAAATCACCCTGTAGAAAGATCAGCTAGAAGACATTACCTTGTAGAGAGTTCAGCTACAATCAAATCACCCTGTAGAGAGTTCAGCTAGAAACAAGTCACCCTGTAGAGAGATCAGCTAGAAACAAGTCACCCGTAGAGAGTTCAGCTAGAAGAAGTTACATTGTAGAGAGTTCAGCAGCAAACAAATCGCCCTGTAGAGAATTCAGCTACAAACAAATCACCCTGTAGAAACATCAGCTAGAAGAAGTTACCTTGTAGAGCGTTCAGCTACAAACTAATCACCCTGTAGAGAGTTCAGCTAGAAACAAGTTACCCTGTAGAGAGTTCAGCTAGAAGAAGTTACATTGTAGAGAGGTCAGCTACAAAGAAACTACAATGTAGAGAGTTCAGCTGCAAACAAATTGCCCTGTAGAGACAAACAAATCACCCTGTAGAAAGATCAGCTAGAAGAAGTTACCTTGTAGAGAATTTAGTTACAAACAAATCACCCAGTAGAGAGTTCAGCTAGAAACAAGTTACACTGTAGAGAGATGAGCTAGAAACAAGTCACCCTGTAGAGAGTTCAGCTAGAAGAAGTCACATTGTAGAGAGTTCAGCTACAAAGAAACTACCATGTAGAGAGTTCAGCTGCAAACAAATTGCCCTGTAGAGAATTCAGCTAGAAACAAATCACCCTGTAGAAAGATCAGCTAGAAGAAGTTACCTTGTAGAGAGTTCAGCTAGAAACAAATCACCCTGTAGAGAGTTCAGCTAGAAACAAGCCACCCGTAGAGAGTTCAGCTAGAAGAAGTTACATTGTAGAGAGTTCAGCAGTTTAGCTGCAAACAAATCGCCCTGTAGAGAATTCAGCTACAAACAAATCACCCTGTAGAAAGATCAGCTAGAAGAAATTACCTTGTAGAGAGTTCAGCTACAAACAAATCACCCTGTAGAGAGTTCAGCTACAAACAAGTCATCCGGTAGAGAGATCAGCTAGAAGGATCACCTTGCAGAGAGGTCAGCTACAAAGAAATCACCCTGCTTCATCTTTTCTTCTTCCTGTAGTAAAGAAAAAATGACAGGTTAAAAAGCCCTAAAGCCGGCCATATGCCGGCTTTGGGGTATACAAATACAAAAAGAAGTGAAGTCTAATCCAAAACAGCCAAGCTGTAAAAAAAGAGTGCGGCCCTGAGAAAGGCTATGGTGAAAAAAGATGTGAAATCCAAGGTGGCGGCCAAGAAATGGCTGTGATGGTAGGTTAATGGTAAAAATTTTAATAACAACAATTCAGGTGAATTTGGTGCCGCTTGGTCTTGGCACAAAATTCACTTGAATTGTTGTTATTAAAACTTTTACCATTAACCTACCATCACAGCCATTTCTTGGCCGCCACCTTGGATTTCACATCTTTTTTCACCATAGCCTTTCTCAGGGCCGCACTGTTTTTTTACAGCTTGGCTGTTTTGGATTAGATATATATATGATACTTCTTTGGGTGATGTTGGACTCGCCAAATTTGATTGGCAAGTGATAGCTAAGGCTCCTCCACCATGATTGGATGCCACTTAGTTCTTATACAATGGAGACACATTGACAAATTTTCGTTTATCTGCTATTATACGCTACATGTGTGTTGCTAAATATTCTGGAATTTTGTATAAATGTGACAATGCAGTCATAAACTATAGTCCAGAGACAGTTATAATACTTTTCAAATCTCAGTGAAAATGTCAGACAACCTAAACCATTACCTGACATTGATATGCTACTGTTTTACACAATTTGTCATAATAGGAAAATCCTTACAATACATTGATAGAATAGAGTGACTCAACCTATAATAATGTAATCATTGTTGTCTAATTGCGTTTGCTATTATTGACAATGCTTCACTATAAAAACTCTACAACTTCCTTCTATTTTGATCTGACATTTTGTCAGGCAGGTTCCATTATGGTCAGCCATGCATGATATTTGCCTGACAAATGGCCTATGTCAGGCAATAATAATTGACTCTGAACTATACTGGTGTAGACCGTGTATAGTGTTCTATATTTCAAGTGTTTTCAGTGTGAAATACGAGCAGTGTCAGCAATAAAGATGTAGAGGGGCAGTCAGCAATGTTATGTTTTATCATACAGCATGATGGTAATGATGCACTGACCAGCAGTCAAAATGTGAACACTTTCTTCAGTAGCAATCAAATCAATAGTGACTTTCTATTGTGGTGCAAAGTTGTAGGTACTAGTATTTGTAAATATTTAGTTAAGCCTTTAGTACAGTCAGCAACAAAGTTAAAAATATGATTATATAGTTATCATCTTTGTCTAGTATGGTATTGTCCTAGCCTACAGTCCATCATTGGGAGCCTAGCCAACTTGGTGACCAAACACTCACAATGAACTTATTGACTACTAATGCAGTATACAGTCAGACCAACTATTTTTTGATCTGAATTCAATTCTAATTAAATCTTGCACTTAATCTCAGTTATCTGGAAATGTACTTTAGTTATACCCAGAAACACACATATGTAGACCACACCGACCACATCAGTGTAAATGACGTTGAGTTCATGTTACTAATTGACACCAGAGCTTTTAGATATACTTGTAAGCTGCAGGCTGAACATCACTGTTGTAAAATAATTATAAGTAGGGTGAACTAATGAGTACCTAAGATTGCATGCCAATAAAATTGGCCGATTTCTTTTGCAAGTATTACGTATGTGATAAGAAGACTGAGAAGAGAATATTTTCTAACATTTAGTAGAAATCAGTAAAAATTTACAAACACACACTAAGTAATGATTATTATGATGTAAATAAACCAGCATGCATCCAGGTAATAAGGTATATATTAACTAAAAACTTAAACGTTCATCATAATTAATTTTATACTTATGGTAAAGAAATGAAATTATATATGATGAAAATGAAAACAAAATTGTGGCTGCTTGACTGTCACTCATCATACAGTATGATAGTACTGTATAGTAGGGACCACAAAGGTTTGGGCATGGCCAATGAAAAAACATCACCCAAAAACCAGCCTCACTTTTCTCTGAAAACGATGACTTACCAGTGTCCTCCTTTGTGTCTCATTCATCTTTGCTTACAGAGAAAGGTGCCAATTTGGTGGGAGTGTGTAATGGCTTTCCTTCATAATGGAAATCATCCAGAGTGGCTACTTTGATTGCAGCGGTGCTTTTCAAACAGTTCTTGATTCGTAATACTGTGTAACGGGTTGAACATAGCCAACAACAAAGACTTCACTTTTCAGATGATAATTGATAGCTGGGGCATTTGTTTCTTTTGATGCAGTATGCGTGGATTCACCAGTCATAATAATTTTATTTTACAAAAACGTTAACAGACAAGTACGCAAAAATTGGAATTTTCAATGGTCCCTACTCAAGTTG
Organism: Dysidea avara; assembly: GCF_963678975.1. Taxonomy (NCBI): domain Eukaryota; kingdom Metazoa; phylum Porifera; class Demospongiae; order Dictyoceratida; family Dysideidae; genus Dysidea; species Dysidea avara. Next base: position 4,604,746 of record NC_089281.1, read on the forward strand.
AAAAGTCCAATTTTTTGTGTACTTGTTTGTTCTACAGCACAGGAAGTAGTCAAAATACTTTTTGACTACTTCCTGTATACCCTAGAACAAATTAATGATTCAGTGAAAAGTACACAAAAAATTTTGGAATTTTCATAACAATCACACATATATACTCTAACTTGCTTGTACACATAAAGGTACCACTCTTCATGCATATAAGTTATAGTTATATCCCGCTACGAGGGTGATACCATTGTTATTACACGAGTCCGAGGCGAAGCCGAGGACGAGTGTAATAACAATGATATCATCCGAGTATACGGGATATAACTATTTTATATTCCAGTGTGCGGGAGTGCACAGAAGTTTACGGATAGTAAATTAAGTTCCGGTTTGAGTTCCTGTCACTGTGCTCAAGATTTCGTCCGAATTGTGTGGAGATTCTACTTCGTATCTACAAGAGAGACCTTACATACTGCCTACAAATTGTAGCGGAGGGCGGTGTTATGAAGCAGCGGTTCCAGGTACGATTCGCCTTCGTCAGAAATTGGTATGGTAGTGTCGCGTGGTGTCACGTGGTGTCGCGTGGTGTCGCGTGGTGTGCAAGAGAAAAATAAAGACCAACAAGTGGCTACCATAGTCCAAGATAGAACGATGAAGCTAGACGAAGTTAGTTCTTCACCATAGTGACTGTTGGGAGTGATTGCTGGAGCGAAAATCGTCACGGACTATTCTTGACATTTGTTAAACTATCGTATTGGTAACTTGTAGTGTTATTGTGTAAAGGATTAACAGTTTTCTTGTAAGATTTAGCTAGTTTTAAGTGCTGTATTGGTGTGTTTTGTATCAGTATTTTCTTATTTGGCTCTTTGTTCCATTGGTAAACAATGCCATTCGCGGTTATTATGATGTCATGAAAGAGACTGAGTGGCTCCGCAACAGGATGATAACTAATATATCGTACAGTAGCAGCGCCGCTCTGTCTAGCTGTATGGTAGTTATAACACAGCGCATCGCTTTGATACTCCCACGCACTACTCCCTCATTTGTGGCATCTCTTATCCTGTTTAGAAGTGTCCACGTATATGGTCTGATAGAAATTAAACATTTATTGTTTAAAAACAAAATTACATATACAAGTGTGGAATGCCTACATATACAGTATCATACACACATGTATATATGTACTATTCCATTTGTGTCAATTATTTATTAACAGGATCCTGAGGTGTTATGGCTGGGTGATGTGTGGAGGGAGATACTGTTCTCAGTAGTGTTAGCAATCTTAATGATACTGTGTCGACCTAAAGATGAACATGGAGGGTATGTACCTCTATGTTGTATTTCTACTGTGTACTATGTTTATAGCAAACAGCTTGTATGTGCTAAAAGATGTTAACAATAATACTTTGTAGTTCCAGTTTCCTTTTGTGCTTATGCAGATTCAACAAAATAGTTTATGATTATGAAGATGAACCAGAACAAGAAGCAAATAAAAAATTTGGTAAGCAATTTATACCGTCTACACAGTAGTTAGTAAATGAATTGTCATTTTTGACCTAAAGCCAATAGTGACTGAAATATACGTGATTTTCTGACGTCATGTCATACCCCGTGATGTACCCCTTAGAGACATACACAGGTGAATTTTGGTAGGCAGTAGACCATAGCTTAAGCCTCCAGTATTGTCAGATAGTATTGTGAGAATTGATCATGGTCAATTGATCCTTCTCACAAAATTATAAACTACAATATTTAAGGATGTTCACATCTTGTGTTTCATGCATGTGTCATGTGCAGTTGTATGCACATATTTTATAAGCATTTTGTATTCCCTCTCAGATACCATTGTAATGCGCCAACTTCCAAAAGAAACTGCCGATACTGAGAAATTCAAAGAAGTAAAAATTATGTCGCATGTTTGTAGTATATGTGTTTCATTATGTGCTCTTCTTTACCACATTTTCTGTTCTACACAATTTTTGCTTACCAGATGACTCCAATTTTTTTAACGTTTCAGAATTATGTACTGCAAAATTGATATTTATGTGGTTTATCTGTATATGTATGAATGTGTATGTACATCCTGGGGGTACATATATGTAGTTACATCATTAGGCATACAGCCTAACAAGTCCCTGCTAAAGTATATACATTAATAGATAGTTTGCGTATATGTATGCATGACCCATGTACTATAATATTGTTATTTTCATTTGTTATAGACCCCTGAAGAGAACATGTGATGATACTTCAGTTCAAGCAATGCCATAAAGTCATAGGAACTTGTAACCAAGAACAATTTTCAAATTTGCTGTTAAACAGTATAATGAGATTACATGATCAACTGGCGGATCTCTCATACTGCACAGAGCACACTTGAAATGATGAATATAGATATAATGATATAATTAAACCCAACAGTGCTTTCAGAATGTGACCCAAAATGCTTCCTATAAATTATGTTTTTTAAAATTTATTTCTGTTGACTGACTAACTTACCAATGCCTTCAGACAAGCATAACTCAACAACAGCTATAGCTAGAGGACCTTTTCGTACTGTTCTTCATTTGTAGTGGTGTGTAGGAGGCTGAACATATGTAGCTGAAAATGAAGTGTAATGGCAACTTGCACACGTTCAGACACAAAATTAATTTTATGATACATGTATATGTCTAATGCCATTCTTTCTTTTGATGTGGTATGCCGGGTTCACCAGTTATAATTATGCTAACAAACAAGTATAAGCCGAATCCCATTATTTGTTATGTACTACATGTACATTTTGTAGGAAATTTGATACACTTGAATAGTCTCACTACTATACTCATTATAGAAATATGTGTACAAGTAATTATTGTCTGCATGGTGCAAATAGATCAAGTCATGTTGTGTACATCATATCTGTGTGTAGAGCTTTATACAAGTAGGCTAGCTCTACACAATACAATGCACTCTTAAATGTAATGAACTATACATTATCATATGTATATTAGTGACTGATGAACTGTTAGTTATTATACAGGGGCAGTGTTATCATATGGGCAGTAGGGATCATGAAGGTTTGCACTTTCCTGCCATGAAATGTCAATCAACGACTAGCATCACCTTTCCTTCACAACAATTTGACAGTATTGGTTAGGTGTTGTAAGCGAGCCTGAAATGAAGTTTCTATGAAATTTTAAACATTATTTTCCTTTTAGCTGAATTGACTAATTGTAACTCACTGTTACCTCTGGCCAAGCATAACTTGACTATAATGCTACAGGCTTGGTTTCTTCTTGTGCTGTTTGACATTGCTTAGGCTCAAAATGTGCCTTTTCATTTACCTCTGTGCAGCTACAATGAACTTACTGTGTTCCATTTCTTTCTCCATGCACTACCGTGTAGGTGTTGTTATTGGTAGCATGTCAGTTTTCTTGTGGTGGTCATCACAATTAAATATATATTGTGGATTGATTGCAGAGGTACTTTCTTGTACTGTTTTGCACTGTGTGTCAAGCAGAACGTAGCTGAAGAAACAAGCCATTCAGTAAGTGACAGTTAAGTTGGAGTGCATGCTTTTTCAGATACACAATTAATTTATGATATGTTTTAGGGCTGTGTGACAATGAGAAAACCTAAATCTCGATAAGTTCTGATAACAAAAAAACCATTATTTTTATCACGATAAACAATATTCTCACAAGAGTACCCATCTGCCTACTTTTAATATACAATAGTCTATGGATATAATTTTATTATTTGATAATAGAGAAACCATTATCATAATTAACTTTATCATGATAATGACATAGGTATCACGATAATAGATAATATTGCATTATTGGTATTATCGCACAGCCCTAATATGTTTAACACATTCTATATCCTTTGATGCGATAGAACATCAATGCAGAAGAATACAGTAAAACTATCAATAGCCTTACGTTAGTTGACCTACCTGACATGACCACCACATCACAAAGTGATCTCACTATAGAGGTATCCACTAAGTGAGATTTAGTGTATGAAAATTACATAGCTTTTATTATGATGAATGTAAAGTTCTATAAACCATTCATACACAATACTAAATCTATTGTGTTCACAGATAGTTAAAAGTCAATTGATCATCTACACCTAACAACAGTCATTCTGCTGGTTTGATCTGTTTTGAGTCACACAGACTGATTATTTTTAATGTGATTATATACTTGCTGCATCAAACTTGATTGCAAGTTGCTGCAGTTAAGATGGTACTCCAGTCCCATCAATCCAACTTTCTGAAGTGAATTAATCAGCAGCTCGTATTTGAAATCACTGATCAATAATCAAAATGTGAACACTTTCTTCAGTAGCAAACAAATCAATAGTGACTTTCTATTGTGGTGCAAAGTTGTAGGTATACTAGTATGTGTAAATATTTAGTTAAGCCTTTAGTACAGTCAGCAACAAAGTTAAGAATTATTATAATTGTCATCTTTGTCTAGTATGGTATTGTCCTAGCCTACAGTCCATCATTGGGAGCCTAGCCAACTTGGTGACCAAACACTCACAATGAACTTATTGACTACTAATGCAGTATACAGTCAGACCAACTACTTTTTGATCTGAATTCAATTCTAAATCTTACACTTAATCTCAGTTATCTGGAAATGTACTTTAGTTATACCTAGAAACACACATATGTAGACCACATTAGTGTAAATGACATGTGGCTTTGAGTTCAAGTTACTATTTGACACCAAAACTTTTGGATAATTATACTTGCAGGCTGAACATCACTGTTGTAAAATAATTAAGTAGGGTGAACTAATGAGTAGCTAAGATAGCCAATAAACTTTTGCAAATATTACGTATGTGATTCAGAAGATTGAGAAGAGAATATTTTCTAACATTTAGCAGAAATCATTTTAACCACAATCTAAGTAATGATTATTATGATGTAAATAAACCAGCATGCATCCAGGTAATAAAGGTATATATTAACTAAAAACTTAAACGTTCATCATAATTAATTTTATACTTATGGTAAAGAAATGAATTATACATGATGAAAATGAAAACTAAATTGTGGCTGCTTGACTGTCACTCATCATACAGTATGATAGTACTGTATAGTAGGGACCACAAAGGTTTGGGCATGGCCCATGAAAAAACATCACCCAAAAACCAACCTCACTTTTCCCTAACAACAATGAAACAGGTAAAACTAAGCCCATACAAGCCTTCAGATCAACCCAAAGTGCTTTCAACAAGTTGCTATAAAATTTTATTAAACGGAATTTTCTAGTGATTGATTAACTAAGTAAATGACTGATGCCTTCATGTAGACAAGCTTAACTCAATAATGGCTAAAGCTACAGACTTGATTGTTCACTGTTCAACGTTGCTTCAGCTGATATGCGCCTTTTGGCATACCACAGTACATACAATGTATTCTTCATGGACTTACCAGTGTCCTCCTTTGTGTCTCATTCATCTTTGCTTACAGAGAAAGGTGCCAATTTGGTGGTAGTGTATAATGGCTTCCCTTCATAATGGAAATCATCCAAAGTGGCTACTTTGATTGCAGCGGTGCTTTTCAAACAGTTCTTGATTCGTAATGCTGTGTAATGGGTTGAACATAGCCAACAACAAAGACTTCACTTTTCAGACGATAATTAATAGCTGGGGCATTTCTTTCTTTTGATGCGGTATGTGTGGGTTCACCAGTCATAATAGTTTTATTTTACAAAAAAAAAGCTAACAAACAAATACACACAAAAAATGGAATTTTCAATGGTCCCTTGCTCAAGTTGAAAAGTCCAAATTTTTATTGTGTACTTGTTTGTTATGCGGTAGTCAAAATACTATTTGACTACTTCCTGTATACACCTAGAACAAACTAATGATTGACAAGTATACAAAAAATTTGGAATTTTCATAACAATCACATATACTTTAATTTGCTTGTACACATATAAGGTACCACTCTTCATGCATATAAATTGCTTTATTTATTTACCATCCCTAGGAACTCGAATAAGGGCAATAAATTCTAAACTATGTATTAGCTAGCTATAGACCAGTAAACATAAAATTAATGGTATAATAGTGAGACAACTGTTCAGGTCAGCACAAAAAGTGATGTGTATAAAAAATGGCCCAGCTAGGATCATCACTCTCTAATTCCTGTAAGTTCAGTTCCAGGAGTGCAATTTCGGGGGAGGTTCAACCAACTCTTCACAAACATCAATACGGATGGCTGTGCTGAAGTTATAGATGACACAGTAAGCCTCTCAACAGCCAAATGAAAATGTAGAACGGAGGACACAAAGTTTTTCAAAATCCCTATTCACCCCAAATAGAACATTTATAGATTCACTGTAAGAACTGTAGATTTGTTGTTTCATGTTAGCAGAAGCTGTCTTATGAGCAATATTCAGAGAAAAACACTGATATAGTGTGATATAGTGTGACACAGAAACTTGGTGCAATCCACATTACAGATACAAAAGGCCAGGCCTCTAATTGAACAATCAGGCCTACATCACTGGCTCAGCCTATCCAAGAGTTAAATTGTCCTACCACCAAACAATGAAACATTTCTGTATTTGCCATGTAACTACTATAGGCCAGCCCGAGCTTATTTTGTTTGCTTTATTCCTTTGTGTTAAAGATAATAAGACAATGGAATAATCACTTAACGTAAATATAATCCAGTCAGGATGGATGGTACTATATAGTCTACTATCAAGTTTGTTCTGGTGTGATCATCATTTGGTTTATGATGTAACAGGTTGATAAAGAGAAATACATCCAATAGACGGTCAACAAATTTGTAATAAAGATTAAATGTCTTTTCTTCTCTTTAGGGAGTCCCCTGTAAATCTGTCAATGTGGCACTTGCACTACTGAATCTGTGCTACAGTCTGACATGACATACCAAGCTGTTCTTCTTTGAACTGATTCAATATTGTTGTTGGTAGGAGGAGACCATACAAATGCTGCATATTCCAGGAGAGGTCTAGCATAAGTATAGTATATGCATAAATATTTAATGTTTCACTAACAGAAATGTGTGTTCCTTCTAGTACTGAGTTATCCTTTTTACAAATATAGTTGATGTGTTTGTTGAAGGTAAGGTTACTATCTACTCACATATGTGAGTAAGTGTCTGTCCATACAGGGTATAATTTGGAATACAGCATAGTTAAGCCGCATACAGCAAGTCATTTATTTGCCCATTGTTCTAAGTTATTTTGCAGGATTTCACAGTCACATGTAGAATTAATTTGATGATTATAATAAACAATCATCTGCAAATAAAATAATAGCAAGTAGATTGACCCAACTAGGTAAATCATTCATGAAAGATGAGGAATAGTAAGGGGCCCGATACTGAGCCTTGTGGTACGCCACTAGTAATGTGAGCAGCTTCTGAAGTAAAGCCTTCACAAAGAGAGAGAACCATCAATGATGATGAAAATAATGCATACATAATTATACAATTACTGAAAGTGTGGTGTGTCTTCGGGCACAACCATCACTTACTTCTAAAATTGAACTATTATGGAGTTAGAGGTAATATACTAAACTGGATCACATCTTTTCTGACTGGATGTACACAGAGTGTTAATGGATGCACCTCCACCCCTATAATGTTTTAAGTGGTGTCCCACAAGGCTCTGTACTAAGTCCTCTGTTATTTCTTATATATATATAATCTAATAATATTGTACAGGAATTAAGTTCTATTTGTCGCTTATACACTGATGACTGCATATACTATATAGGAGAATTGACAGTTTTACAGATGTTAGAGCCTTGCAAGACGATCTGCAACTCTTGGAACTATGGGAGAATAAGTGGAAAATGTCTTTCAACATCGATAAATGTATGGTTATATCAAAACTTACACCCTTATGGAGAACAACTTACTATGGTCGAGTGTGCCAAATACCTGGGGGTATCAATTGACTCCAACCTATCTTTTAACCAGCACGTGGACAATGTGTGCAAAAAGGCAAATTCTGTATTAAGTTTTGTAAGGAGAAATTTTGCAAACTGCTGACGTAAAATCAAAGAAGATCTGTATCTTACTGTACATACGTCAAATCCACTTTGGAATATGCAGCTACAGCTTGGGCACCTTATAGCAGACAGTCAATTAACAAACTGGAGTCTGTACAAAGACGAGCAGCTCGTTTTGTGATGCATGATTATTACCAAACTAGCAGTGTATCAAACATGTTATTACGTCTTAATTGGAATACCATGGAAACACACTTCAAACATCTAAGACTTCAAATGTTGCACAGAATTATTCATAGTAGCGTGGATGTCTCACTACCTAGTTATATAACACATAGAACAAGGCATACCAGGGGCAGTGGCCTTAATTTATACAGCCAGACACAGCTATTGACACATACAAGTACAGCTTCTTTCCTACATCAATTTGATTATGGAACAATCTATCTATAGATACTATAAATTGTAACAATTTAGATACTTTTAAGGGACATTTAAATAAAACTAGATTGTAACTTAGCCTAAATTATTACACTTACTGTAACATACTCACTCATGTGAGTTCTACAATTATTACCTATAATGTTTCAATACAGACTATGACGGTTTGGTATCATGTGCTCTTCTGAGCATGCACAGAGTAAATGTGACCGAATTTGACAGAACCAGGCTTCCACATGGATCCAATTCTTTCACTTTGACCAACAGTATCATGATCATCCAACAAGCTATTGGCCTGAAAGTTTCACACAATGCTTCCATAACATTACAAAAGTACAGGTCAAAATTTGAAGCTGATGGCATACTCCTACACTGAGTTATCATCTCTCAAAGGTGTAAAACTGGATGTGTGGAAGCCTGGTTTTGTCAAATTTGGTCACAAATAATGGCTTACCATGCACGCGGTAGCCTAAGAAGGAAGTGGGCGGTGGATGAGAAACTAATAATCACTAAATAGGGGCCTAATAGATAATCCAGCAGCTTCATCAAGTAATTTTCTACATTGAGACCGTGAGATTACTGTAGCTTGTTGAATGTAGCCTAGAGCATTACACAGTGAGGACAGTGATGATTGTAAATAATCACCAACTTGCTGCTTACAGAAGTTTATTGTATTGTTTCTCCAGCAATTCCATAATACCTTAGCTTTAATAATAAAAGTTTTTGTGAAACACTTTGTCCAAGGCTTTAGTGAAGTTCAATAGAATACGGTTTGGCTTTTGCCGGAGTTTAATGAAGCATGGACAGTTTGATACTCTAATAAAACAGTCAGCCACTCTAATAAAACAACCACTTTTACATTTCCTTTAAAGCTGTAAGTATAGCTACTTAATTCAGAGCTTCAAATATGAAAATTTTCCTGGCAGTAAGCCCCCAGACCCCCACGAATAATACGCATAGTTGTTGTATGCTTACTTCACCATCAAAGCTTGCCCCCTTACTCTTTGGCCTGCTCCACTACCCCTGGTTTGCAGGCAGGTTTTTCATATATTGTGTATGAAGATTGAAATAATTATATAATTATACTGCATGCAAGAGGCATTGTTTAATTACTAGCTATAGCTACATAGTCTGCATGTGTACTTAATAGCCATAAGCCTTGTAATAGTATTGTGCAAAATTAGTACTGCTAAACTAATATTATGGGGCACAACGTAATTAACTTTTCAATTTCAAATCAGAGTCTCAAAGAAGAGTAGTCTGCCCACTACTATTCATCTCAAAGATACAGGTGAAATGAATGACATGTTGCTTGCTGACATTGACAGAGAATCATTATAATTCACTTCCATGACACTGGCACCTATGTGACTGATTGTTTTGTGAGAGTATAATATGACTTCTGTAGTAAGAGTATATTGATTATTAGAAGCTAGATCGATCATTGTTAATAATGTGGTTATGTTCATGATACCATAAGAATTTTATAATCTGGTGCAACCTGATAATACCAGCACAGCGACCTGGTTCAACTTTCATGCAAGTACGCAAATTTACATGTCAACTAAGTGGTGTTTCCCCCCAATTCCCTGCTTGCATAATATATCAAAACTACTGTGCATTCTTTCTTTGCTAGTACCCTATAATGTAGTTTCAAAGCTTGGGAATTATACTCACAATCTATATGCCTGGACAATTGAAACCAGTAATAAACTATATAGTTACCTTTCAAAGCTTCATACTTGATCTTTTGTCTGTCTGCTGGATAACATGCAGTCTTGTACATTTGCCATGAACTATATAGCTTGCAGCGTTTGGCATCCACTCAGCTTGCCTGCTATGGGCATCATGCACCAAGAGTTTATGGGGATCAGAGGGTGTCCAACTGAAGAACATTCTGCAAAAAACTCAACTCAATTAGATTTTTCTTACAACTAAGGCTTAACTCTCTCTATCAATCACCAGTAGAGGTGTACGTATGTCAAAAGTGAATTTGTAGCAGTGAATTTGTACAGGCTGTACTACTGGGAGTTAGACACTCTTCTCCTTAAATAATATTGTAACATTACCACATGTAGCTATACAGCAATAGTAGCTAGAGATATTTGGCTGTGTGTTTTAATTGTGTGTATTTGTAGGCTGGTAAGTATATAATTTGGGTACTTAAGTACATACAGATGTGTGGTAAGTAATAGATAGTCAGAACATACATATTTTAATATACTGCAAACATTGCAAACCAGCTGCAGTCCACACACCCAGGAAAGAAAATGTGACCACTCTATCCCTACTATACTAAGAGTCCAAAATAGAACTACTGCTAGTTTGTACTGTAAAGAACATGATGACCACCTTTTGTGAAATCCTATTGCTAGTCTGTCCCAGGGCCATGCATAATTTTCTAAACTTCTGCAACACTGTAATAAGTTACAGTTACTTATTATATATATATACTCCAGATGAAAAAATGTCATAAAAATAATAAGTCATACCTATGAATAACTAGACTACTTAGCTATGGTTACAGTTATTAGCTGTAACTTATGTAATAAAATTTCTGTGCAGCTAGGTAATAATTCTTATTTTCATCATAGTATGTATGTAATACTACGTTTCCCATTACTAGTAACAGGTTATGGCTTCTTCAAAAGTATCAAGTTATATTACCACACTATGAATAGTAATGTTCTAGAAGCCCAAAAAGCGTTAACTATTGTGTTCTCATGGCCAACTCTCTCTGTGTATAAGTGCATGCACATGTGTGCATTTGCTACATGTAGCAGAAGGACATTGCCTGTGAATTAAGGTGATCTGCGATCCATGTGTGTACATCCAGTGCACAGACTATCAGATGATAGCTACATGGTAGTGAAAGATCATTACTTACAGTCAATAATGAGGTGGCCTTATATTTAATGAGAATGTAATGCCCATTGAAATGAATAGTATATAGGGTGGCTAAAGTCGGTTCATTGTTCTTCCATTGTCATTCGTACATCATTTGGTTTAGAATTAGTGTCAAAATATTGAGAATCTTAATGTATAGCTTATAGAAAAGGTTCTGACACCTCTCAAGGTGTACCCAGGGGTCTTTAGGGTGACAGTAAACTTCCTATTTTTGAGACCTTGGACTTCCTAACTCTAAGCTAGAATCTACCACAGAATGGAGACACCCATATACTTCACCTCTTGTTATGACAGCTAGCCATATTGCTCAATCATAATTATTCTGAGCAGATAATGGTTTAATAAAGCAATACTAAAGCATACAAATTCAGCCCATAACATCACAAAGTATATAAAGTAAGCATGTGGTGAAATGTTTTACATGGGAGGAAAATTTTTCCATAAGTCTTATGTAACAAACTGTAGTCGGTCTTTCTTTAAATTGCAATGTAAAAGTTTTATGATTGCTACTGCATATGTAAAATAAATTAAATTTTCCACACCATTTGCAGAACTCTTTACATACACTTATGCTTTATCGAAGAAGTTAATATTCTTGCTAACTCCTGATGTCTTATGTATTCAGTTTCTTCCTGTAAGCACATTATAAACCTCTTAAAGGCCTCTGGTCCTTTACTAGGAAGAATCTGGTGGACTAAAGCATTAACCCTCTCCATTGGGGACACCAAGTAGTTCAACAACACATGGTTAGCATCCAGAGTGAGTAAGTGGTGTTTGTTGAGCACCAGTATTAGTGCTGTAAGGTTCAATATCTCCAGTCTAATGTTCCTCATAACCAACTCCTTTTCTGGTTCATTAAAGTCATCTAAGAGAAGATATCATTATTTCACCATTATTTTATAATGAAGATATTGCAAAAAACATTTGTAATTAAAAGTTTGAAATGGCTAAGTTTTGAAACAGCTTATTGGCTTCTTTGAGCAGGCCAGGAAAAAAACACTCAATATGCTAGAAACATACACTGTTTACACAACCTGTTTTAAAGCAAAAGGCAAAGATAAAGATGGTAATTATGCGTGCAGTAAAATGGCACCAGAATTTACAAACCGGTAACAAACAACTTCACTCTGCAGGTATGAGCATGTTCATACAGAGTGACTGCAAAGGCTTTTCCATTGTTTGACAATACTTTGGAAGTTGATGGTGTGAATTCACATAGCTAATTAAATGGAGGTGATATTAATGCACAGTAAAGGATCCATTGTTAACTGTTCCACATGGATGTGTGTTATTGTAGGCTAGATTAGCAACTGGTATTAATCACCATAAATTCTGAAAATTGCAGTACAGCTCTACTGAGAACTTTTTTTAAAATAGCAAGATGGCTGAATTATACATATGTAGCTTACATAACTATAAAATTGTTAATTTAAAAATGAAGTAGGGATCTACGTAACAAAAAGTAGTGAAACAAGAGATGAATGATGATATTACAGCATAGCTCAGTAGTCTCATCCCCCAGACCCTTCATCAAGTGTGCTTATCAATTATAAATTGGCCATTGCTATTGCCACTGGTGAACCAAATAAAAAAATAAAAACCTAGACAAAAAAGGTATACTGTAAAACGAAAAAAAGAAAGTTGGGTTAAAGCGGATCCCCAACCCCAGACCCTCCACTTGGGTCACGGGACCTACCACTGAGCCACCGCTGTCAGCTATTGCCTTTCTTTGTTTTCTACATTATAAATGCAACTATAGTAGCAAACCACAAGGGTGTACTATATTATTAAAGAAGAAGGAACCAAAGCTGAACCCAACCTAACCCTAACGTTAACACTACTTTTCGCATCCCCTAAAGTCGAATGCTTGGGGAACTACACGTGCCCTAAAGTCGAATGCTTGGGGCATACCACATCGGTGTCGATAGCTGATAGGTGGCTCTTACATCCACCAGTATACCGGTGGACATAAACACTCCGTTATAAATTATAAGTGAGCATCAGCAGCTGATGTGCGCTTATAATTTATAATCGATAAGTGTGCTTGAGGAAGGGTCTACTGGGGGGATCAGACTAATAACTCAGTGGGAAAGTCCCTACTTTGACATTGAGCAAAATAGTTGTTATAGCTAATATGCCAAAGTAGGGACTTTCCCACTGAGCTATATGCTGTAATACCATCATTCATCTATTGTTTCACTACTTTTTGTTGCATAGACCCGCTTCATTTTTAAATTAACAGTTTTAAAAAATACTGTAGTGCAGCTAGCTAAAATGTAACTTGTGACTGTTGTATTAGAGTGACGGTAACTGAAATATAGTTTACAAGATATACAAGTATAATTAATTACAACATGCACGTGTGAGGTAAAACAATAAATATATATATACTAATTATGCAGTCAAGTTGGAAGGGAGACGCTGGGCATAGTGGGGAAGGATGAATACAGGGTAAAGGGGGAAAAGTGGGAACTATTAGAGTGACTGTTGTATTAGATTATATCTCGAGTCACCCAAGATGTGTGCAGCTACGTAGCTAGACCAATAAGGGGTGAGGTCATCTTGTTTATTGTTAAGTAAACAGTTAAGAGGTATGGTCTCTGTACTCTATCGATATTAGTCCACCTAGATCTTGAATTGATGGACGTGGTCGCGAACCTATTGCGAATGGGATCTCAATCGCGAACTTGCAGATATCTATAGCTAATTAGTACCGGCATCTCATAGGGACTTCGAGACCACGTCGACTACTTTGACTTCGTTGAGCCTCTAGCCTTGCAACTGTGGCCAGTGAGACAGTGAAATAAAAATTTGAGGTTTGGTGATTTAAAAAAATTATCTGGCCACCTGGAAGTGTTTTGTTGTATTTAATGTTGTTTTATATACTATATGGACTAGTACTATTCCGTAAAAGTGATTTTCGTGGCGTAAAATGTCCCTAGAATGATTTTTAAGGGTGGAATTTTGGGCGGCACGCAAAATTTTCATTACGATTCCTACTTAGACGGTAGTCACGGTACTACCATACCGTTTGATAGCTTAGCCTGTTCTATAGCTAGCTATATACTCAGTATTACAAGCACAGTTTTGCGATTGCTACACTCAATCACCAAAGGGTGCTGAATTTCATTTATGTGGTAAGAAACAAAGTGACAGTGGTGGAGAAACTATCATCACTATACAAGTGGCTTGGATAGTTTTTTTTGCAGATGCCCACCAGTGATCTTGGTATATGCACTTAAAAAATATTTCTATTTATCTATAAGAAGTCATGCTATTTAAGTATAGGGGTGAATGCAAAGGGAATTCTCCCAAGCTGTGCCTCCTCCCCTATACTTATATCCATGTTATAAATGTGACTCAACTGCCTGTTTAAGATGAGAAAGTGTGAGTACAAAAACAAAAATAATGTGTATCATACGTACTGTATATTAGGGATCATGCAGTTTTGGGCTTTCTTGCCCAAAAATATCACCCTAAAACCAGCCTCAAATTTCCTTCACAACAGCTTGGCAGTATTGGTTAGGCATAGCCAAGCCCAAAAATGCCTTCAGAGTGACCCCAAATCCTTCCAACAAGTTTTTATGGGATTTAAAAAAATTCTTATTAACTGAATTTTCTATACTGACTAACTAACCGATCACTTCAGCCAAGCAATGGATAAGGTTACGGGCTTGATTTTTTCACTGTTCGACATCACTTCGTCCCGAGACGTACCTTAATTTTTGCCAACCACAGTACGTACAATGCACATATTATGGACCTAGCAGGGGCGTAGCCAGGGGGGGTTCAAAGGGTTCGGACGAACCCCCTTTTCAGAGTTAAGTTTTTTAAATCGTGATACTGGTTAACTAGAACTGAATTAACTTACACAAATCCACTGAAATGGGTAGCTACAGGTCTTCAGGCAGAGGAATTCAAGTACCTCTACTCGCTATTGCGAATGAATTTATAAGAATACACATGTTTACACGTGTACACGGCCCCAGACCCCCGCTGTGGAGATTCTATACTTAGGGCAGAACCCCCCTTTTGGAAATCCTGCCTACGCCCCTGCCTAGCTACCTTTGTCCTCGGGTAAGTAGAATTCTAGGAAAACGGGAACGGGACGGGAACGGAAACAACCAGCGGAAAATGCCTGATAAAGGTCATCATACCAATATAAAGGTTGGATTTTACAGCACAATGCTTCTTTGCAGCATTGTTGGATTCTTCCGCTAAAATGATCGAAACACTCTAATAGAACAGTCACCTGTAGTAAAATACTCTAATAGAGCAGTCAAAATGTTTTGTTACTTATCCCACCAGAGACCCACATTGATGGCCTGTGAATTGATGGGCTATATAACTGTCATAGATTAGGTATATAGACTAGCTAAGTCATCAACATTGAAAGTTAGCTACTCCATAAAATTTATACCAATATAGCATATAATTATAAGTTTACAAACTAGGATTCTAATTAACTGACATTACCTTTTTGTAGGCGGACACCTTGTACAGGCTTTGCCTTTTGTGTATGCTTTCCTTTTTGGTAAATTGATAATAATAATAATAACCTGCATATAGATGAGGGAAGTTGTACCTGCAACCTCAGGAAAATGTCACAAGATGGGCACATGGCAGCTGAAGTATGTGTAGGTGCATGGCTCCAATAAGAAGACTAAGGACTATATGAGCAGTCATGGGGCTCTTGCATGGAGCCACTTTAGCTTGACAAGCATGCCATTGCTGCATGTATACTCCAATCATATGACTTCCTCATCTGGAAGCAGTATAGGTGCAGTTTTCAAACCCTAAAATAGGCACTGCCAGTTAACTAGAGTACTTTGTGAATCTCAGTTTTCATATCATTAGTATTTTAATGTTTAATAGTTGAATATATTTTTTAAAATTAATATGGTTTCAAAGGAGTAGCTAACTTTCAATGTTGATGATTTAGCTAGTCTATATACCTAATCTATGACAGCTATAGCACATCAATTCACAGGCCATCAGTGTGGGTCTTTGGTGAGATAGTTAACAAAACATTTTTGACTGTTCTATTAGAGTATTTTAATGCAGGTGGCTGCTCTATTAGAGTGTTTCGATCATTTTAGCGAAAGGATCCAAACAATGCCGCAAAGAAATGAAAATTCGACCTGTCCAACCTGTATAATTGCATAATGACCTTTATCAGGCATTTTCCGTGAGTCGTTCCCGTTCCCGCTTTCCGTTCCGTTTTCCTCGGATTCTACTTACCCTTTGTCCTCCTTTGTGTTCCAGTTCTTTCGCTGATAACGTCGATTTGCAATAGTACAGTTAAGGCCACCATTCTTCGGCGATTAGATTTATGGACTGATGGTGACTTTGATTCACTGGTACTTGAAGGTAGCACTATTCAGTCCCGTCTATCATTTAATAAACTTACTAATAAAACTGCCTCTCGATTATCTCGTTCCTTTGCTCATTTAATGTTTGTTGGTTGAGTGAAGTCTGCTCTCCAACTATTGAATGACACAACTACAACAGTCAAACCTCTATCTTTAGATGACATACAGCCTTCTGGTAAATCTGTGAGAAAGATTCTTCCAGAAAAGCACCCTTCTAGTCGTCAAGTTTCTGCCAGAGCATTGTTACCATCTAACTCACTCCACAATTGTGATAGTTCTCCAATCATTTTGAGGAAACTGACGAAGTGCTGATTCAGAAAATGGCTCTTAAATGTGAAGGTGCTCCAGGCCCTTCAGGTGTTACCTCTAGTGAATCACAGACAGAATGGAGAAAGTTATATTCTTCCTTTGGATCAACTTTTACTGACTTGTGTAGTGCCATTGCTTCAGCAACTCGTCGATTGTGTGTTGATTTTGTTGACCCTTGTTGCCTAACAGCCTTTGTAGCATGTCATTTAATTGCCTTGGACAAGTGTCCAGGTGTCCGCCCAATTGGCATTGCATGGAGAAGTAATTTGAAGGATTGTAAGCAAAGCTATTCTATTGGTGCTTAAATTTGATATTTTACAGGCAGCTGGATCTAGTCAGTTGTGTGCAGGCCAGGATTCAGGGTGTGAAGCTGCGATTCATGCCGTATGTGATCTATATAATCAACCTGAACTGAAGCTGTTCTCCTGATTGATACTTCTAATGCCTTTAATTCTCTTGCTCGGAATACTGCCCTTTTGAACATTCAAGAATTGTGTCCTCCTTTCTCTGTGCCTTTAATCAATACGTATCGACGATCTGTTGAGCCTTTTGTTGATGGTGAGTGCATTTTTCTACTGAAGGAACCACTTAGGCATGCCTATGTATGCACTTGGAGTTTTACCGTTAATTTTGATATACAAATTAGACAATCATGCAGTTAGTCAATTTGGTATGCAGATGATACCTGTGCCAGTGGTTCTCTGCAGAATCTCCGTCAATAGTGGAATGATTTATTGTCACTTGGTCCTGATTACGGATACTTTATTAATGCTTCCAAGTGTTGGTTGCTTTTAAGACAGTGCCACCACTGATGCCAACATTTTTGAAGGTACAGGAGTCAATGTTTGTTGTGATGGTTGGAGATATCTGGGGTCTCCTACTGGTACTTCCAATTTTGTCAATAGTTTTGTGTCATCACAAGTGTAATCCTGGTGTGATGAACTATCTTTGCTTGCTGATATTGCCAGATCACAACCCCACGCTGTTTTTTCATCATATATTCATGGTTTTACTAGTAAATGGACCTTTTTGTGTCAAACTACTCCTAATGTTTCCATCTCCTCAAACCTTTGGATGATTTCATTAATACTACTTTTCTTACAGTCCTTACAGAACAACCACAGTGTAATGATTTACTCTACTCAGAGATCTCTTGAGTTTACCTATTAGAGAAGGAGGGCTTGGTTTTGTTGAACCATCCAAAGCTGCTGAATCTCAGTATGCAAACTCTACTCTGATCACCACTTCATTTGTTTCCATCTTGACCAGTCAATCATCTGCTACAGTAATAGATGCTCATGATCAGATGTCTAAAGCTAATCAGTTGTTCATCGTTCCAATTGAGAAAGGACCAGAGAACATTTCAACATTATTTACCAACAGCTTTCTGCTCCTTTGAAGAAATGTGTTGACATTGCTAGGGAGAAGGGAGCATCCTCCTGGCTTTCAGCAATGCTGATACAGAAGCATGGATATGCTCTACATAAACAAGCTTTTTGTGATGCAATTGCTTTCCGGTATGGCTGGAGACCCCCTCATCTCCCCACCACATGTGCTTGTGGGAAGCCTTTTTCTGTTGATCATTCACTTAACTGTTCATTTGGTGGTTTTCCCACAATTAGGCATAATGAATTACGTGATATGACTGCCAACCTACTATCTCAAGTCTGTTCTAATGTGCAGGTTGAACCACATCTTCAACCACTTTCAGGTGAAACTTTGTCTCATCGTACTTTGAATGCTGATGATCAAGCAAGATTAGATATTTCTGCAAAGGGTTTCTGGAATACATCCCACGAACTTGTATTTTTCGATGTAAGAGTTTTTATTCCCCTGGCAAAGAGTCACATTAACCAGTCACTTTCCTCTTGCTACAGAAAAAACGAGAAAGAAAAACAACATGTGTATGAGGAAAGAGTCCGCAACGTTGAGCATGGAACCTTCACACCACTTGTTTTCTCTGCTACCGGTGGCATGGGACCTATCACTACTACTTTTTACAAACGTTTGGCCTCCCTTTTATCTGATAAACTGCATCAAACATGTAATCAGACAATTCGTTGGCTTCGATGCAGCTTGAGTTTCTCTCTACTGATATCTTTGATTATGCGTTTAAGAGGGGCAAGATCTTCATGTGGTAGACCACAGCCTGCTGGCAGTGATATTTCCCTGGCAGTTAGTGAAGCAAAGATTTAACTGTGGAATACATATTTCTTTGTGTGTTAAGTATTTGATAATATTTATATATATATATATCAAGAGTATTTACTCTTGATATATGTATATGTATAAAAAATTTGCAGTAGTGCAATAAGCTTCCCTCTAGCTGTGTCATGCTTTTGCTTTTCGCCCGCATTTTCCGTAGCGACTCAGTGGATTCATTGCAGAGAAGTTTCTTGTATTGCTTTGTTTGTAACACTGTGTAACAAGTAGAGCATAGCTACAAACAAAGCGTAATGTCCACCTCACTTTTCAGTGCATAGCTAATTGGTTATTGCATGGGGTGCATGTTCAGACGCAAAATTATTTTATGGAATGCCTGACGCCATTCTTTCTTTTAATGTGGTACACATGGATTCAGTAGTCATAATTGTGTTATTAAAAAAGTAAACAAACATGTAGAAGGAAAAATTAGGGAATAAGCAGGGAAACAAGAAAACAGCTAAAAAGTTGTGAAACAAGGGAGCTGCAGATATGCTAGTGGACATGTAATCCCTAATTCAGTCATGGTTATAGACTGAAGAGTAGGGATTAGATGTCCACTAGTATATCTGCAGGTATAGGCAACCTCCCTTGTTTCACAACTTTTTAGCTGTTCCTGCTTTTTTCTTCTTTGATCCCTAATGCAGCTTAAAATTCCTAATTTTTCCTTCTACTTGTGTGAAGTCCTCAGACAACATGCGACCACAGGAGCAGATCCAGGAGCTGGCAATGGGAGGGGCATAAACAAGTTCATATCCACAGCATTATAAGAGGAATCCACACTGATCAGCTAGTATATAGCTAGCTACATGCACCCCTGCAATTGTTATAGTTGATGTATACACATAGCAGCATATAATCACCACTCACAATGGCGGATCCAGGATGGGGCATTTGGGGCAAATGCCACCCCCCCCCCCCCCCCCCTTACTTCTCTGCCTTTTCCTTTTAGGAAAAATTAGCTATAGCTATTAGCTACATACTTTAATATGCCAGTTAGGCCAATATCAGTATATTACTCAAGAAATAAATACCTTTCTACCTTAAAAGGCAGATATATCAGCCACCTCTACTGTCACCCAGCACCTTCATGCGTACTAAGCGCCTCTAGAAATAATTAATGTATGGCAGGTGTTTAAGCTTTTGTAGCAACTTTTAAGACTTTACAACCTTCTGCAAATGACATAATTCAACAGTGAAACACTACTGAGTCAGGGGCGGATCCAGACTTTTGGAAAGGGGGGTCAAAATGGAATGGCACTACGTTGTCTGGTTTGGTAAGGTGAGACCAAAAAAAAAAAAGTTACAGCCTGCTGACAATAGCTGCCCACCCCACTAACTATGCATTTATCACTGATAAAGTACATAAAAATCCTTACATAGCTTGCTACACACTGCCCTAATACTGTGACTGCTGTATTAGAGTGACTGTTCTATTAGAGTATCTCGATCTTGGTATGCTAAAATTTCTGGGGGGGTCAAGAGCCCCCCGAATCTGCCACTGCAAAGGAGGACACTGGTAAGTCCATGAAGAATGCATTGTATGTACTGCAGTATGCCAAAAAGGCACCTCTCGGACCAAAGCGACGTCGAACAGTGAAAAAATCGCCTTAGCCATTGTCGAGTTTTGCTTGTCTGAAGACATCAATCAGTCAGTCAGTCAGTCAGTCAGTCAGTCAGTCAGTCAGTCAGTCAGTCAGTCAGTCAGTCAGTCAGTCAGTCAGAAAAGTATTGTAAGATATAAATTACAAAAACACAAAATTAACTACAACTATGATGCAAACTACTCTACAGCTAAACTACAAGCAGAGGCTTGGGGAAAGGAAAAGCAGTCAGTCAGTAATTACATAGCAACTTGTTGAAAGTATTTCGGGTCAATCTGAAGGCTTTTTTGGGCTTAGTTTTCCCTAACCTCATCATTGTCTGGGAAAAGTGAAGCTGGTTTTTGGATGACTTTCTTCATGGGCCACGCCCACTCTTTTGTGGTCCCTACTGTACAGTACTATCATACCATAGCTATAGCTGGTTTTTGTTGTGGGGAAAATATTTCGCGTCGGGTACGAATTCGCGAAAAATTGATTCGGTACAATAAAAACATCGCCACTGTTTACCCCGTTACCACACAAGCTATATCACTACCTTGCTCTATAAAACATACTACACAATTTTGATATTTTTCTTGGCAGGTGTCCATCAGTTTCGCCTGAATCCTTCGTAACTGCCACCGCATACAACATATCGTCATAATGTGGCCATTGAACCAGTGCTGCAACCCCTGTCTGGTGAGTCCTTTCACTATGCCACAGCTAATGTGGAGGATGAGGCACGTTTAGATGTAAGTGCACATGGTTTTTGGGGAAGTCGTCATCAGAAGACTTTCTTTGATGTTAGAATTTTCAATCCAACTGCTCCCAGTTATCGAAACACAGTGGTTTCTTCCTTGTACAGAAGGTTTGAAAGAGATAAACAAAGGATGTATATATGAACAGAGAATAAGAGATGTTGAAATGGGCTCATTCACTCCATTGGTTTTCTCCACGTTTGGAGGGATGGGTAGTGCGGCTACAGTTGCTTATAAACGTCTAGCTTCTATGCTATCTACTCAACGGGGCCAATCTTACAGCAGTGTTGTGTCATGGATTAGATGTTCCACCAGCTTCTCTTTGCTCAGGTCAGCAGTGACCTGCTTGCGTGGAGCAAGGTCACACCGTGGCAGCCCTGTGACCATTGGAGCACTTGACCTTGCTATTTCGGAAGGCCAAGTGTTGCCATCTCAGATTTTTTTTGAGTTTACAGTCTTTTTGTCCAGCACTTTTACCATCTGGTGCTGGGGGTGGTGGCAAGGGGTGCAGGCACCCTGGGGAAAAAAATTTTTTTTTAAAAAGCATATCGATCTACAACGTTGTGAAATTCCCTATCCGGCAGTTTTCCAAAACTGCAGTCCATACATGAATATAGCTACCCCGTGAATATATGAAACATGGTATCCACGAGCTTTTTCGGAACACCAAGGTCATTTTCCAACGAGTTCCCAATGTCCTCATCGGAGTCATCGCGCGTCTCTCACTCTCGATCCTCTGCATGAAGCAGTGAGGGGCCTAACCCCAACTACGAAGTCTATGATTGTGATTTATTGGGAGTATAGCGGCGCCCACCAATCAGCAATAACACTTAGCGTCAGTGTAGCTACGTTGGGCGCCACCGAACCATTTTGTGTGCACGTGGCGTGGGCGAAGAAAACTATAGACCTACACCGTAACCGACTACAGCAGAGACCTTGCGCGACAACAAAACAACTGAAAACCACGTGCACAAGATTTCGTCCAATCAAATCATTTCATTTTGAAGTTCAAACAATAATTACCGCATCACGTGATGTTTTGTTGTCGCGCAAGGTCTCTTAGAACCGCAGTACCGGATGTACGTTGTGTTAAGTAACTTTTCTAGCTACGGCTCGCATAATGCTGAAATGCCGTCATTAATTCAGAAAACATTAGAGCTTCTTTTGATGCTAGCCTTGCTGCTGAACCGTGGATCACATGGAACAACTCTAAACAAGACGTTACGAATACTTGGATTGTTTCCATGCCAAGGATCAACGCTTTGGCACGGAGAGTATGTTATACCCGCTGTAAGATTGGCAATAGACGAGATAAACAGAAACGACAGTATTTTACCTGGATACATATTAGAGTTAATAGAGGCTAACTCAGGTTGTGCACGCGACAGTGGAGTCCGTGAGTTTGTGAGAAATTATGATTATGATTATGATTAGATACTGGAAAGACAGCACTCAGTGCTGGTTACATCCAGGAGGGGGGGGGGACCCTCAAAACAAAAAGGGGGGTTAATTACAACAAATCTAGTCCAAAAATACAATTATTAAACTGTTCTAGTGACTCTGTATCGATGATGTGATTAGGGAGGTTATTCCATTGCTTGATAGTTCCTGGAAAGTAACTCTGTTGGTAAGCAAGTGTTCTAGTTGGAGGAATTATATATCTGTATTGGTGATGCAATCTAGTTGGATATGAAGTAGGCTTGAAATACTCAGGGAGCTGGATAGATGGCAAAGCGTGATGTAATACTCTATATAGTAAGTTCAAACGATCAATACATCTTCTGCTCTGTAGGCTCTTCCAATGCAGTTGATCCAACAGGTAAGTGACACTACTCATTGGATTGTAATCCGATGCTACCCATCTTGCAGCACGACGTTGTACCTTCTCTAAAGTATTAATTAAGTATAGCTGGTGAGGGTCCCAGACACAACTAGCATATTCCAGCAGAGGACGTATTGATGTTAAATAGGCTGTTATCTTAACTTCTTTGGAGCATTTACTTATATTACGTTTAAGAAAGTTGAGACTTTTAGTTGCTTTGCCGCAAAGATGATCGATGTGGTGGGACCAAGACATTGATTGGTGGAATATGACCCCTAGATATGGATGCTGACTCTTCAGTTCCAGAGCTTTATTGTCAATGCTGTAGGTGGTGAGCATGGGAGTTTTGCTTCTTGAACAACGTAGAAAAACACACTTTTCAACATTTAGTTTCATTTGCCAAGTTTTAGCCCAGTGGAAGACTTTATTTAGATCTTGTTGTAGGATACTATTGTCTTCTTCTGAATCAATAATTCTGTAAATAATACAGTCATCGGCAAAGAGACGAATCGAGGAGTTGATATTTGTAGATATGTCATTGATGTAAAGTAGGAACATTAATGGCCCAAGTACAGTGCCTTGTGGGACACCTGACTTTACTGGAACAAACCTGGAAGTTACATTATTTAGCACCACTCTTTGTTTGCGTTGTGTTAGCCAAGCCTTAATCCATTGATGAAGGTCTCCTTGTATTCCATAGTGTGATAGTTTCTGTAATAATCGTTTATGAGGAACTGAGTCAAAAGCTTTTGAGAAATCTAATAAAATTAGATCTATTTGTTTCTGTTGGTCCATTACCTTTAAGATTTCCTCTGTTAGCATTACTAGTTGGGATTGACATGAGTACTTAGGCCTAAAACCGTGTTGGCAATTATTGAGGATATTATTTTGGTCTACATGATTCATAATTGAGTGAAAAACAATATGTTCCATTACCTTGCAACAGGTAGAGGTAAGAGAAATTGGTCGATAATTATTAGCTGAGTTTCGGTTGCCTTTCTTATGTACAGGGACAACATTTGCTGTTAGCCAGTCAGTTGGAAGATTGTTGGTGGTAAAAGATTGAGTAAAAATTACCTGGAGTATAGGTGCAATTTCAGCTCTGCATAATTTCAGTATTTGCGTAGGAATCCCATCAGGACCTGGAGCCTTGCTAGTATCCAATTGTTGAAGTAAGTTTTCAATTCCTTCGGTTGAAAATATAATGTGGTCACAAATGGGATACGTAGGAATGTCCAGATTTGGAGTTTCGTTATCTTCGTCAGTAAAAAAAGTGTAGAACTGATCATTAAATGCATTAGCAATGTCAACAGAAGAAGTAAGCAGGGAGTCATTACTTTCTAAGGTGGTAACGTTTGGATGGTCTTTCTTTAAGTTCTTGATTAATGACCAAAATCGTTTTCTGTTGTTGCAGTGGGAGTCGTCAAATAGGTATTTACAGTAATTGTTATGAGCTTTATCAACTAAACTGTTAACTTCGTTCCTTAGCTTCCTGTACGCTTTCCAGTCGTTTTCATTTTGTGTAGCCTTAGCTTTGTTGTACAATCTACGCCTTTTAGATATCTTACGTTTAATTTCTCGATTTAGCCATGGAGCTTCTTTGCGATTCTTGACCATTCTTGATGGAACGTGCCTGTTCGTCATTTCAAAAATCATATCTTTGAAATTATTCCAGTTATTTTCAACAGGTCTTTTGTAGGGATCACTCTGGAAGAACAGGTCTTTAAAAGCTCTAACATCTTCTAGCATTGATTCTGTGTTTGCTTTGTGAAAAAGGTAAGTTCTGTGCGGATTGTTATTAGGTGCATCGCAAGTTGTATACAATGTAAAAGTAACTGCTTCATGGTCTGACATTCCAGGTACAACCTTGATGTTGTCAATAAGATTAGGTAAGAAATGCTCTACACAGCAAACTCCCTCAACCAATAGCCATTCTAGGAGCTGGTTGTTCTAGCTCTACCATCCCCATTGCCTCCATTGCTGGAAGAGATGATATTCGCCTCCCGCAACTGTCCTACGGAGCAACTGCGCCCTCTCTGTCCTTTACTAGCTCATACCCCTATTTTTATCGGACAGCTCCTACAGACGAGTCTACTTCTAAAGCAATAGTCAGTTTAATGAACAAGTTTAAGTGGAAACGTTATGGCATACACAATGCTGCAATTGGCACCGAGAATGCAATTGTGACTCTACATCTCAGCATGCAACGTCACATTGAGGGCTCCAAAGAAGTGTACTTTGGTGGCACCAGCCAAGATGCAGGTAGTTTTGAGGATCAAAGTTATTTTATAGAAGATATTCATTATACCGGCATGCGGATTGGTGTGATGTATGGGATCAGAGGGTTCGTTGGTGAAATGATGTGTTACTTATATCATCACAAACTGACTTATCCATACGTTATCTGGATACTGAGTAACCACCAAGGAAATTGGTACAATACTGAAACAGATAACTGTACTGTAGAAGAAATACGACAAGCTACACATGGAATAATTCATGTTAATTATCCAATAAGGACTAGCAGTGATGATGATGTGATCGATGTTACTGGTAAAACATTTAGGGAGTACAATAATTCTTATGTTGAGGAATCCAAAAAATATGCTTGTGAGAAAGGAGACCATTATAACTCGTCACTACTGAATAGCTGGGGTGCTGTTGCTTATGATTCCATGTGGACGTTAGGTCTGGCACTACACAAAGCTGAAGAAAAATTATCCGAATTCGATTCTAGTTTAGCCAACTTCTCATTAGGAAATTCCAATATTTCTAAAACCATTGTACAAGAGTTATCTAAAATTAGTTTTGCAGGTGCTTCAGGAAAAGTCTCATTTGATGAAGGACATAATCGACCCTTCACTATAACAATAGAACAAGTACAAAATGGAACACTTAAAAGAATTGGACTCTATTGTCCTTCTGATGACTGTTCAGAATTAGGTAACCTATCTCTTGATGATAGTGAATTATTGTGGTCTGTAGACAGTCCACCATCAGACATGTTCATGACACAAGTGTTATTAGCTCAGAGGTGGGCTGGAATACTGATGCTAGTACTTTTAGTGATAGGATTTCTATGGAATAGCTTTTCCTTGTTAGTCAACTTACGTTATCAAAATTTTTCTTCAATCAAAGCATCAAGCCCTCAATTGAACTACATGATCTTTGCTGGTAACAATTTATTACTGTTAAGTGGAGTCTTCCTTGTGGTGAAAGCAATTACAGAACATGACATGGTGATAGTTTCAACTCTATGTCAGACAACACAATGGATGTGTAATCTTGGACTGCTACTAGTTTTCAACACAACGTTACTGAAGAGTTGGAGGATTTACCGGATATTTCAATCTTTCAGACGAAATCCAGGAAAATTCATTACAGACAATATTTTTATTGCCATATCCATCGGTTGGATATTTATCCACACAATTTATCATGTGGTGTTCACGCTTGTTAATAAGAGTGGTGCTGCAAGGGAAAAGGTGTCCCCTATAGAAGATCGGCTCCATGAAAAGGTGGTATATTGTGTACCACCCAACTTTATTGCATTGTTTTACATTCCTCATTTTGTGATATCTTTCATTTTGTGTTTATTGGCTTTCTTGATTCGTAAAGTCTACCGCAAGCACTTTAATGATGCCAAGCACAAGCGATTTAATGATGCTAAAAATATTGCCATGTTTTTCTATACCATTGTACCGATTGCTACAATCTGTGTAACTATATCAAAGTTGCTATCTTTTATCGACCAAGTTTACAACATGGCAACAACATCCTTGATACTGGAGTGTACTGCTATTTGCTGTATTGTGTACATGTGCCAGTTGACATTGTTTGTACCAAAAATGTTACCAGTCCTCAGACACTTGTACTGTCACAGATAATATGATAGTATGTATTTATGTTGTATTTGCACCCATGTCAGCCCGTATTTTTTCTGTCAAAGGTATGAACAATGATTTTTAATAGGCTAGCTGACTCTAACAAATGTACAGTATGGACTGTTAAAGTTTTCTTCAATTTAAAAGTGGTGTACTTATTTACTTACAGTACTGCTGTATGTGTGCATAGAATCAGCTGCCTGTTATCATACCCCTGTCATGCTGTGTGCCCCTGTCATGCTGTGTGTTTGTGCATGTTAGCATAGTGCTTTAATTGTTATTTTTCTAGTCTATTTTTGAGTATTTATCCCCAAATACTATGGTCATTGCTCGAACCATGCGATCTATTATTAACTCTTACTCAAACTGCATAAGTTTTTTTCCATCACACTATCACTAATTTCTAGTTGTAGAACAAGCAGCTAGAGTTAGTTTTATATAGTAATTCATAATGTTAAGCACATAATTAACTGTGGAGCTACTTAGCACATAATTAACTGTGCATGGAGTTGTTTTCATAAAAAAGTCAGCATTCTTTTCATAGCTATCTATCTTCCATACAGTGCATAAACTAAATATAGTACATACTTAGCTACCACAAGTAATTTTTGGTCAGTATAACTTCAGCTACTCACTGCTATACAGTTTTTGTAATTTTTCAGATAACTACAAGTAATTTTAGAAAACATTACATGATGATGTTATGATCAGTCGACCTGCATGCCAAACATTGTTAACTCATTAGATCAGTCATTTTGAGAGCTTCAAATTCTGGGAGTATGAATAACATATAGTATACAGATATGATGGGGAGCAATTATTTTTATGGGTGATTGACTTTACTAAGAAAGGAAACTTCAATTTCCATTCACAAGAATTTGGTAACATCGATGGTTGCTCTTACTTGATAATATAAGAATCTGATATAAAGTTACTTTGAATACTTGACCATTATTGCCCATGCATCCTTGTCATGTATATAGCTAGCATATCAATTAACTATGTACCGGTTGACAAGCCTGTTTATATATATAGAATTATTACTATGTCACTAGCCAGTGGTTCTGTGTAATATAACTTGAGTGGTGATTTACTTTGCATTCAGTATAGTGGCTGCTAGCTAGCGTATCTCACGGGACCACAATTTATTTATTTGATAATTACAAAGCCCTTAAAAGGTAAAATGCTAATTTACAAAATCGTAGGTTTCATCTGCTGTATAATTAATATTTGTATAAATCATTGTATAATAGCAAAATTTTCAACACTTCTAAATCTCCTAATTCCCAAATCACATACACTGTACATAATTTCAGTGCCACAATCTAAAGCACACGAAAATGACAACGATTATAATTATATTATTGCCACAGGTATACATCCATCAATCATCAACCATGGTCCATCAATGTCAACCATGGTCCATCAATGTCAACCATGGTCCATCAATTATTGATGGTTGTGACTTACATGCACCTGTTATTGACCAATTCCAAGAAACCATGAACGTCTTGCTATGACTTTATAATAGTAATACAACTATGCAAACTTTTAAACCACTAACACTATTATACAGAAGCTAATAGCATTGTGGGGCATGAAGCCTGAGGAGTCTATGTTAAATTCAGTGTTTTGATGTAGGCAGATATATGGCTGTCAGCACCATGTATAGTACGAAGAATATGTCAGCACATTGTTACTACTATACAGGTCAGGCTGGCATATTAGCTACAGATTGTGATTATCATTAAGCTATCAAACAACAAAATGATTAGGAGATCTGGCATAGCAGAGTTCAAGGCACAGCAGTGCATGTCATCATTCAGTCATTAATGAAATCTGCTGCATGACATTGCTGTAGACATTGTAATATCTGGCTATATGACGCCTAGCTAGCTACACGCGACTTCTCTCAGCTTTACTTAGACAATAACTAATCAAACAATAGCATACATACAATAGATATATATATAGATCAGTTACAATAGAACAATATGAAACCTTTACAACAAACCATAATACATTAGGAAACTATACAGCTACAACCACATAATATAACATACAACTACAACCACATATTACTACAGACATATAATTATGATATTGTTTTAACATAGATAGTATACTACAGACAGTCTGTGGTATACTATCTATGGTTTTAATGACACAACCATAAAATGTATATATGCATTGATTGTGTTGCAACTAAGAATGGCTCATGGTGCGTGTCTCAAGAGGGCAGCTCTCAAAAAATTCAATAGTCTCACATACCTGGTGCCAGTTACAGCTGGGTGGTCCTTTTGGCTTTCCTCAGTCACTGTTGCTACACAAGAATTAAATTGAGGCCTGAATGGAGGCATGAAAAAGGACTAACAAATAAGGAATTAGGCTGGATATAGTTACCATGGCACTGTCAGCAACTGTACAGACATCGACACTGAGTGTCAACTGGTATACAAGCAAATAAGGAAGTTTAGTAAACATTTGTAACATGCAGCTGCCACCCAATAGTGGAAACTTTAACCCACAATCAAAAGTTCTATGGTATAATTATATACATAGTGCTCATGTAAATTCAGTGATACAAAAACTGGTGGCCTGGACTACTGGACTCATACTTTTTTCTTTCAGT
Source organism: Dysidea avara (assembly GCF_963678975.1). Lineage (NCBI taxonomy): Eukaryota > Metazoa > Porifera > Demospongiae > Dictyoceratida > Dysideidae > Dysidea > Dysidea avara. Next base: position 4,634,636 of record NC_089281.1, read on the forward strand.
AACTATTGATCTAATCCAAAACAGCCAAGCTGTAAAAAAAGTGTGCTGCCCTCAATAAGGCTATGGTGAAAAAAGATATGAAATCCAAGGTGGCGGCCAAGAAATGGCTGTGATGGTAGGTTAATGGTAAAAATTATAATAACAACAATTCAGGTGAATTTGGTGCCACTCAGTTTTGGATTAGATTTCACTTCTTTTTGTATTTGTATACCCCAAAGCCGTCCTATGGCTGGCTTTGGGGCTTTTTTAACCTATCTTTTTTTCTTTACTGCAGGAAGAAGAAGCATATGTTAAATAGTTTAAATATTTCTGAATTTATCAGTAAATGTACAAATTATATATATATAATACATATATTTATTACAGAACTCTCTACATGGTGAACACTCTACAAGGTGACTTCTTCTAACTGATCTCTCTACAGGGTGAATTGTTTGCAGCTGAACTCTCTACAAGGAAACTTCTTCTAACTGATCTCTGTACAGGGTGAATTGTTTGTAGCTGAACTGTCTACAAGGTAACTTCTTCTAGCTGATCTTTCTACAGGATGATTTGTTTGTAGCTGAAGTTTGTAGCTGAACTCTGTATAGGTGATTTGTTTGCAGCTGAGCTCTTTACAAAATGGTTTCTTTGTAGCTGAACTCTCTACAAGGTAACTTCATCTTTCTACTGGGCAATTTGTTTGGTGGTTTGTTTGCAGCTGAACTCTCTATACATGGTGGTTTCTTTGTTGCTGAACTCTCTACAAGGTGAATTCTTCTAGCTGATCTCTCTACAGGGTAATTTGTTTGTAACTGAACTCTGTACAAGGTGCTTTTTTTGTAGGTGATCTCTCTGCAGGTTGGTTTGTTTGTAGCTGAACCCTCTAAAGGGTGATTTGCTTGTAGCTGAACTCCTTACATTGTGTCTAGTTTCTAGCTGATCTCTCTACAGGGTAATTTGTTGTAGCCGATCTCTCTACAAGGTGTTTTGTTTGTAGCTGATCTCTCTGTAGGTTGACTTGTTTCTAGCTGAACTCTCTACAGGGTGATTTGTTTCTAGCTGATCGCTCTACAGGTTGATTTGTTTGTAGCTGAAATCTCTACAGGGTGTATTGCTTGTAGCTGAACTCCTTACATTGTGTCTAGTTTCTAGTTGATCTCTCTACAGGGTGATTTGCTTGTAGCTGATCTCTCTACAAGTTGATTTGTTTCTAGCTGATCGCTCTACAGGTTGATTTGTTTGTAGCTGAAATCTCTACAGGGTGTATTGCTTGTAGCTGAACTCCTTACATTGTGTCTAGTTTCTAGCTGATCTCTCTACAGGGTGATTTGTTTGTAGCTGATCTCTCTACAAGTTGATTTGTTTGTAGCCGATCTCTCTACAGGGCAATTTGTTTGTAGCTGAACTATCTATAAGGTGATTTGTTTGTACCTGATCTCTCTGCAGGTTGATTTGTTTTAGCTGAATTCTCTACAGGGTGATTTGCTTGTAGCTGAACTCCTTACATTGTGTCTAGTTTCTAGCTGATCTCTCTACAGGGTGATTTGTTTGTAGCTGATCTCTCTACAAGTTGATTTGTGTGTAGCTGATCTCTCTGCAGGTTGATTTGTTTGTAGCCGATCTCTCTACAGGGTAATTTGTTTGTAGCTGAACTCTCTATAAGGTGATTTGTTTGTAGCTGATCTCTCTGCAGGTTGATTTGTTTTAGCTGAACTCTCTACAGGCTGATTTGCTTGTAGCTGAACTCCCATGTCTAGTTTCTAGCTAATGTCTCTACAGGGTGATTTTTTGTAGCTGAACTCTCCTCAGGGTGATTTGTTTCTAGCTTATCTCTCTACAGGTTGATTTGTGTGTAACTGATCTCTCTACAAGCTGATTTGTTTGTAGCTGATCTCTCTGCAGGTTGATTTGTTTCTAGCTGATCTCTCTACAAGTTGCATGATTTGTTTGTTGCTTATCGCTCTAAAGGTTGATTTGTTTGTATAGCTGAACTCTCTACAAAGTGTTTTGTTTGTAGCTGATCTCTCTACAGCAGCGGCGGAGGAAGTAGTTGATATGAGGGGGGGCTGGGCTGACCCAGACTTATTTCTATAGTTTGGTAAGATGAGACCAAAAAAAAAAAAAAAAAAAAAAAAAAAGGTCACAACCAACTGACAAGAGCTTTCCACCTCACCAGCTACCATTTCTAGCTGATAAACTACATAAACATCCTTACATAGCTCGCTACACACTGACTACTTTATTAGAGTGACTGCTCTATTAGAGTATCTCGATCTTTATCACGGTTTTCAGCCCCACTCCAAGAAAGATAATTTCGGTGTGATATCATTCTGAGGGGGGGTTACGCCCCCCCTCAGCAGACCAAGGGGGGGCTTTAGCCCCCTAGCCCCCCCCTTTCCGCCGCCTATGCTCTACAGGGTAATTTGTTTGTAGCTGAACTGTCTCCACAGTGACTTGTGTGTAGCTGAATTCTGTAGAGAGTGACTTAATTTTAGCTGAACTCTCTACAGGGTGCATGACTTGTTTATA